>NC_080427.1:55541235-56741235 GCF_029873635.1 Malania oleifera | reverse complement strand
TTGAAGAGCTACAGTTCAAGCAAGTTGAAGCTATACAATTTTTTTGTGACAACAACTCAGCAATCAAACTCTCCAAGAATCCTATGTTACACGGAAGAAGCAAACATATCGATGTGAAATATTATTTTTTAAGAGATCTCAGCAATGATGGAACAATCAAACTGGTTTAGTGTCGAAGTGAAGACCAAGTTACAGATATACAGACCAAGCCTCTCAAGCTGGCTACATTTGTGAAGTTGCGTGGTCTACTTGGAGTTTGTTCACGTGCTGTTATAAAGACGGACTTTGCAGAGGGTTGATTTTCTTTTAAACTGATTTCTGTAGATTTCAGTTTAAGGGAGGGTGTTAAGATTTAAATGTTTTATTTCATATTTATTAATTTTTAATGGAAGCTCTAGTCATTTATAGGAGTTGTGGTTAGTGGTAGCATGTGATCCTAATTTATAGGAGTTGTGGTTAGTGCTAGCATGTGATCCTATTTTATAAGAGTTGTGGTTAGTACTAGCATGTGATCTTATCTTATAGAAGTTGTGGTTAGTGGTAGCATGTGATCCTATTTTATAGGAGTTTGTGGTTAGTGTTAGGATGAAGTGTTCTGATGTAAAGCCTATTTATAGGCCCTTTTCTTATCAATTTTTAGAATAAGAGCTTTACTATTTTAACTTGTCTCTTTTGTTTTGTGGTAGCATGTGATCCTATTTTATAGGAGTTTGTGGTTAGTGTTAGGATGAAGTGTTCTGATGTAAAGCCTATTTATAGGCCCTTTTCTTATCAATTTTTAGGATAAGAGTTTTACCATTTTAACTTGTCTCTTTTGTTTACTCTTACCTTTGTATCACACTTACGAGTTCAACATGTTATTAACTTATGGTTTTCCTCAGGCCTAGATACCTAAAATTTTTTTAAAAAAAAAATGGGGGGTTTAGGAAGTTTAACAATTTTCTTTTTTAGTTTTTAGAATGAAAATACAATGTAATAATCATAAATTTAACAAGCAATCTTTATACCTATCTCACACTTTGAATATGTCAGTATACGTACCTCTTGAATGCTCGTGTTTTAGTCTAAAATATGATTCAACAATCTATTTATTAAGAGTAGTTTTCAAAGTTAATTCACATAAATCATGGTGTTAATATTATTTACTTAAGTCTTTGTTGAGTCGTGCTTATACATAGAAAAGTTTGTCCACATGAAACCCATTACAAGTGTTACAATTAGGAAGTTTTATGTTTTCCCCTCCTTCCACCCCGCCTGATTTGCACAGTACAATAAATTTGAGTCAGAGTGTGGTGTCATTATATTATTATATGAAGACATTAGGGTTTTAATTGTTGTGTTCTTATTTTCTTTTTTCGTTTTGCTTTTCAAGTTGCTACATGTAACCATAACTTTAAGGCGCTTTTTCTCAAATTAAACTGTACTTCTTCACTTCCTCTCAAAGGGCTTCATGGACTTACATTCTTGATGTACTTGGGTAAAAGTTAAATGCACAAAAATCCAAATACAAAAGTTAAATACACAAATTCAAATTCAAGATCCGAATTCTATATTCCCGAGCACAGTACGAATGCTTCAAATTACATATAAAAATTTCCTACTTTTATTCTAGAGCAATTGATGTCAAGGAATGAAAATCATCTTCAATGACGCATAGCAAATGCATAATGATTTCATTTGTCCACACTCAACAATTCTTGAATTTTACTTGAATAAGCTTATTAATTGATCTAGTTTGCCTCTGAATCACAGCTTTCCATCGCTGATTCATTACGAGGATATTTTTGCTGCTAAAAAATGTAAAATCCATAACACTCCATTAGACACTTCTCTTTTTTATCTTCTGAATCTTATCCTACATATTGAGTAATTAGTTGAAAAATGATTAGAAAGGCAGTTCTAACTATATTCAAAACCAAATTAAGATTTAAAATTGCATTCAACATGCAGCACTTATGCTTAATTTTATCAAACATTCCCTCAGTCACTGTTTTTATTGCAACTATATATTATATCAAATACTTGCGCATGAAAAAATCTAGTAGAATGCACAATGGTTAAGTTATGAGGAAGCCCTGCAAAAATGTGTCAATTTCAGATACCAAGGGAAGCCAGCCCAATCAAATCCATTCTGTTTTTGTTCTGGAAAGGAGAGAAAAGGGGATAGAAGCAGAATAGGTTGGGAAGTGATGCTCTGATACTTGATATACATGAAAGAACTGGCACTGGTATAATAGAGGTCTGCAAAGAGAAGAAGCACCATAACAGATGCCATGGAGAAACATCCTTCTATTGTACAAACCATACAAGAAGAGTGCAAAGTTGACGGCCAATTCTGTTAATCTTGACTGCAGAGATTCCTACCGAACCATTCTCTATTACATCCAGTGCTGCATGAACAAGCATTCAAAAGTTTATTTGGGACTAGTTCGTGTTAAAATAAAACGTGCTGAGTTGGAAAGGATGATCAATGATGTACTCATTTTGATATAAACGCAATTTCCTTCGACAATGAATCAGGAAAAAAAATTATAAATGCTAAAAAAAAAAAAAAAAAAAGAGCAACCATGGGGCAATTCTTAGAAGGCTGCAAATATGCTATTAGACAATCTTTGTCTAAGGTTGCTTGATTGCTAACCAAATGAATCCCTATAAATATATGAGTTATTGAGAAGAAACTTGACAAATCCTATACTTCTAACTGATGTGCTGCTTGTGCAATTGCCGAGAACTCCACGAACTCTTCACTGAGGAACAAGGGAAAATGACTGTTGGCAACCTCTCGCTTTCTTCTACATGAGGGAAATCAATAGTGTAGTGAAGCCCACGACTCTCGTGCCTAGCAAGTGCACTGCTCACCACCAGCTTTGCACAACTAAAGAGGTTCCTCATTTCACAAGCCTCAAGCCCCACCATTGTTGGTTTCCACCCATGTTGAAATAAGTACTCCTCCCATTTAGCCTCCAACTCCCCAATCCTTCGCTCTGCAGTTTTTAGCCTTGTTGTTGACCGAACAATTCCAACATACTGCCACATGATTGATTGCAGTTCTTTCCTCATTTCCCTGGTCTTCCTTACAATTTTGCATGTCATGTCACTCCCAAGTGCCTTGGGCACAACTGGACAGGCCCACCAATTTGAAACACCAAGATCAAGGGTCGTTCTGTTCATGTGATCTATTGATGGTTGAACAGCTCTCCTTGCAAAAACTAGTGCCTCAAGCAATGAGTTGCTTGCAAGTCGATTTGCGCCATGCAAACCAGTGCATGCAACCTCACCTGCCACATAGAGGCCACACACGTTTGTCTCCCCCTGGAGTCCAGCACGAACTCCACCACACATGTAATGAGCTGCAGGAACCACTGGGATTGGCTGACGGGTTATGTCTAGGCCATACCGATGGCACTCAGCAGCTATGTTGGGGAAGTGTGAGAGAATTTTTTCTCTGGGCTTGTGACTTATGTCTAGTAGCACATACTTCTCATTACGCTTCTTAATTTGGTCATCTATGCTTCTTGCCACCACATCCCTGGGGGCAAGCTCTGCTCTCTCATCGTATAGAGGCATGAACCGTTCCATGCCCAAATTGTAAAGGATGCCCCCATCACCTCTTACTGCTTCAGTGATGAGAAATGCATTTTCTCTGGTATTGGTTGGTCTGATAGGAAGACCTTCATCAGCTAAGGCAGTTGGGTGAAACTGCACAAACCTGGGAACAAAATGATGGCACAAAATCAGAGCTATTACTGTGATTTCCAACATACACTAGTGCATGTACCATAAGCAAAAGTGTGCTGTCTATATATGAGATCTTCATAAAATGGGGATGACTGTAATCCTTGAAAACCTCTTCAATGGGAGTCATGTTACTCATCCAAGACAAACTTGCAATAAATTGCAATGCTATTGGAAATCAGATGCCATAAAATCATTGCATCTAATTTGCCACAACATATGCCTCGATTTAAATGTTTTTGTGCCCTTCATCATAATAGATTCATTCTCATGAAACTACAAACGGGAAAAAAAAAATTCAATATACAATGCTTGCTGATGAAAAAGGTCAATTTTGGTTCACAAAATGTCTATTCCTAAGAATAGAATGGTCATAATTTAAGGATTTGATAACTTACAAAAGAAGATGTATCATCAACGTAAAGAAAATGGTGATGCAAACAATTTTTATGAATCCAAAACTTCGAATAGACAAGGAATAACATTTCCCAAATTTCACCATTGAATTTCCATTCCTATCCTCCATTTTAGATGGAACCAAAACATTTTACGTGAGTGACTTTTTTTAAAAAATTTCATTCCTATACAATTTTCATTACATTCGGATCTTATTCCATTTTATTCCTAGGAATAAACATTCCAAAAAACAAACGTAACCGTACGCATTGTAAAATATGAACTTGAGCATTCAAATGCTATGGAAAAAGAAACAAAAGTTTCATGTCTGCATGCACAGAGCAATATGGAAGCATGGCAAAATGATGCAATACAAAATGCTGACAAATAATGGGGGTGAATATATACATACTCCATGTTGGAAATGACGGCTTGAGCTCGATGGGCCATAGCTATTCCATCTCCTGTTGCGACCTACAAGAATAAGTCAAAAATGAATATGATAATGAATCAGATGTGTAGTGGGAAAAAATATCCAGATAAAGAAGTATCAAACCCATACTCAGGAAGTATAATCTTTAAGTGTACACGCACAATGACCAAAACAACAACAACAACAAAAACAGCAAAGCTTTGAGTTCCACTATGCTGGATCAGTTAGATGAATATTTATCATATTGTTCAAAATATATATCCAAAAAAATAATTAATGAAAGTGTAGTTCCATTTTTTTAAGTAGTAGTGTTCTTGTTGGGTTTTTAAACCAAAATTGTATAAATTTTTGCTTTCAAACCGTAGAAAAGTAATATTAAAAGTGAACCAAAAATGCTTAAGACAACCCAAGTTCTTGTCCCTATAGGTACTTGGATCATTGCGTATTATCTATCCAAGCAGAGATCACCATAGCCAATCAAGATCAGAAAATCAGGCAGCATAAAAATAAAGTTAGAAAGAGGGAGTGATACTTGTAAACATGAATGCAGAAAAACTTTATTCGACTTGTATGCATTACTATTAGATGCCCAAAACTATGCTTGTTTATATTGATTTTCCTAATCATGTTCAATTTGATTTTATTATACCAATAAACAGAGAGTCTGACCATAATCAGATCATGGCCAATCAAAGGGCAGTACAATATTTAAGCAGGAGCAGGATTTCCATTAACGAATGGTCCACAGGCATTTTTGGCTCTCTAATATATATTTGTAGATTCACAACAGAAAATGATGAACCTCCATGGATCTTAAAGCTTACAAAAATAATTTTTTTAAGACATGGACCAAAACCTTCTTTTGTTGTTTGTAAATAAAGGTATACCACAGTAAGAAGAAAAGAGGTTACACAAGGCAGATTTTTGCTCAAAAAAAAGTTTCACTTGGCAGGACAGAAGTTGGAATAAACAAAGGTAGGATTATCAAATATAATGCAACCAAAATAATGATCAAAGTAAAAATGAAAGAACAGATCCCAAGAGCAATTGCTGATTATCTTGTTTTCACATGAATATCTATACTAAAGGACACCATACATGGAATGAGACTGAATGATGAAGCCAAACATTGCTTTATGGGACATTTTTATCAGTCAGCAGCTACCTAATTGTCATACAGGGGGAAAAAATGCCTTCATTATAGGAACAACCATGCTTCATGCACCATAAAATGATACTAAAAAATCATAATGTCCATATATGGAGCGTAATCTGAATTCAGGCATAGATACATGATTGCAGACATTCCATTAGATGATTTAGTCATTTTAAGATCATAACTGAACCTGCAAGTGGTAGCATGGATCAAGTTGACCACTACAAGTGTAAGAAAGAGGTTACAGTAAACATGGATTGAGCTTGTAGAAACATACTTGATATTTCTTACTTGACAAGAAGCATGAACCGTGATAGAGTGGAAAGGTAAGGACACAACCATCCATCCATAGTGGTAAATTATATTATATAAGACTATGCTAAAAGTACAATACCTCATAATTATAAGGTCCATTCAAACAAATCATGAAAATGAAATTCCACTGCATTATATATAGCACCCTATGCATGAATATTGTTTTCATGTTATAAAGGAGATTTTTCATATATTTATCTAATAGAATCAATTTCAAGATTTTCAGACAATGACATTACCAACACTATCGACATTGTTTTCAGTTATGATAGCAACAGAAAATTTTCTTCATGATGACTCTATTCCCAAATGAAACTTTCCATGTGGATGTTAAGGTAAACATCTCCAAGGTAACAATTACTTGAGCTTCTCTTAAATTTTGGGAGAAAACATCTTTTTTTTTTTCCAAAATTATAAGTTGAAACAACAATCTAGGACAATAGAAAAAATAATATAATACCGGAGGATTCGTGGTTGTGGGATAAATATGTCCAGCCCCACCAGATGCAAGCAAAGTAACCTTTGAAATAAATCTCACCACCTGGATTTTCAAAAGAAGCGAACTAAAAATAAGGTTGTGAAGTCCATCAGGCAACACAAAGGCCAAATAAGATTCAGAAATCACCCAATCAAATCTAGAGCAACTAATGGAACAGGGAAGCCGCTGCTACCTCTTGTGTTTCAGTATTCAAAGTGTCAACACCATGACAAACTGTGTCAGAACCATTCTGCAAACCAACAAATCACACTCATGTAAGTGAAAACCACCATACCATTCGTCGGTGAATACCTACATGACAGCATATACAATACAGTGTCCAACAATATTTTCATATGGAATGAGAATAAAACTTATAAGAAAGGGAACCTGGGAAGTTAACAGATCTATTGCAGAATGGTGTTCAAACATGAAAATATTAGGATCATTCACAGCTGCCTCCAATAGAGCTCGCTCAATCTCTCTTCCAGTCATATCAGCAGCATGAACTATTCTATGATGAGAGTGACCCCCTTCCCTTGCAAGGTGCAAGTTCCCATCTTCACCATGATCAAATGATGCACCCATAGCAATCAATTCTCTAATTCTTGCAGGTCCTTCTGTACATACCACCTAGAAAAGTAGCAGTTGAACAAAGACAAAATGGTTAAGCTAGAGAAATTATAGAAGATGCTCAGATAATATATGTTTGACATTTCTGGCACATAATAAAAGTTATACATGCAGAACCTTGCATTTCCCATTGTTGCAAGAAATTGGAATTTTTATAACTACATTTTGCAATGCCAATTGTCAAAAGAACGTAAGTAAACTCTCAAAGAACTATACTCCAAAGAATCCACTAATAGATTAGGAACCTTGGATTTATTATTTTATATTCCCTGGTTCCTTAATAAAGTTTTTCTCATCAACCCTAATACTACCCCTCCATCTCCTGCGCATTCAAAAAAAAAAATTTGTCTTATTGATGAAAAAGTTCAAATGCATTATGTTTGCAGCCAACATACCAAATCATATGCTACACAGTAACTTAACATCATAGCGCCTGATAGAGCATGCAGACCAAAAGAGAATGGGAGGATTGAAAAATATTACATGGAAGATTATTGCATCTTGTTAAGCTGAAATGGAAACGGATTAAATGGAAATGGAAAATTAAATGGCCTTGAAGAGGATGAATTGTAGATGAAAATGAGCCGCAGAGGAGCTAGCTTTCATGTTCTTGAATGATAATGCCCACGTGCTAAAATAACCCATTAAATATCCCAATTACTCCATTCCTTTCCTATCCATTCAATATAGCTATATAATGAAGCAATTGTACGTGAATGTGAATATAGTGAAGTGAATGAGTGAGGAGTGTGAGAGTGCTGAAGGCGAGAGAGAGAAAAGTGTGAGAAGAGTTGAGTTGAGTGTGTGTCTCCTCCTCTTGTTTTTCTCCCAGGTGTATATTCGGTCTGCTCCGTGGACGTAGGTCAAATTAGACCGAACCACGTAAATATGGTGTTCTTATTTTGTGTGCTTATTTTTCTTGTGTGTGTGGTTATTGTTCCTAGATCCCTAACACATCTAGCCAGGACTTCCAACATGCTAGGTATTGATATCATATAACAAATCTACTAACTGCCTCTAGCATGGAATATCCATTCCATATAGAATGCAAGACAGATTAGATATTAACAAAGTAGCCTGGCATTTACGAGATAAAGTAGCCTGGCATTTATGAGATAAAGTAGCCTGGCATTTATGAGAAACAGCCAAACTTTCTTGCACAATGAAAAAAAAAAATCATCTCTCTCAGCCTTAGATAAGATGCTCACTAACATCAAAACCTAAGTTAAACAAGTTTGAGTGATTCTTATGGTTTTCTACTCATTAAAATAAATTTCATGATTTTCATTCAACCTTTGTTTTATAGACTGAAAGAAGAAAAGATTGGAAAAAATATTTCTTTCATACTTTTGTTCTTATGTACAATCCAATAAATAATACAATAACCTATTCTAATCAAGGAAACAATTTCCTATTAAATGATATCAAATCCCCCATAATTACTCACTTTCCTAATTTCTATTTTATTTACAAAGATATTCTGGGTTGACATTTTAACACTCCCCCTCAAGTTGGATCATAAATATTAATCATCTCCAACTTGTTAATAAGATCATCAAAACTCCGTTGTCCCAAGCCTTTAGTAAGGATATCTGCAGTTTGTTCCTTGGTTGGTACATAAGTCATACATATAATTCCTTCTTCAATTTTTTCTTTGATGAAGTGTCAGTCTACCTCCACATATTTAGTCCTGTCATGTTGGACTGGATTAAGAGAGATGCTAATAGCTGCCTTATTGTCACTGTAGAGTTTGATAGGAAGGTTCACCGGTACCCGTAATTCCTCCAAAAGTTTTCGTAACCACAATCCTTCATAAATCCCTTGAGCGATTGCCCTGAATTCAGCTTCAGCACTACTACGGGCCACCACATTCTGTTTTTTGCTTCTCCAAGTCACAAGATTTCCCCAAACGAATGTACAATATCCTGTGGTGGACCTTCTATCTTCCACTAATCCTACCCAATCTGCATCTGTAAAGATCTCAATTTCCTTGCTTTCACATTTCTTAAAGAAGAGTCCTCTTCCTGGGGATCCCTTAAGGTATCTAAGGATCTTGTATACGGCATCGAAGTGAACTTCCTTTGGTGAATGCATATGTTGACTTACTACACTAACTGCAAATGCAATATCTGGTCTAGTATGTGATAGGTAGATCAGTTTGCCAACCAATCTCGGATACCTCTCCTTTTCTACTGGTTTTCCACAATCTTCAACCCTCTTTACTGTTTCGCTGGGTTTGCACCCTAGCATGCCAGTTTCAACTAGGAGGTCAGTAACATACTTTCGCTGTGAAACACTAATCCCTTTTTTTGTTCTTGCCACTTCCATGCCCAAGAAATACCGCATCTGTCTCAAGTCTTTAACTTCAAATTCAATAGCCAGAACCTTCTTCAATCTCTCCATTTCTACAGTATCATCACCAGTAAGAATTATATCATCAACATACACTATTAGAACTATTTTCTTACCACCTTCAGACTGTTGGAAGAATAGTGTATGGTATGATCGCCCTTGTCGATACCCTTGATTCTTTAGTACCTTTGCGAATCTATTGAACCACGCTCTCGAAGATTGTTTGAGGCCATATAACGATTCTTTAGTTTACACACTCTGTTTTCTTCACCTGTGCTACTGAATCCTGGTGGTATAGTCATGTAAACTTCCTCTTCTAATTCTCCATTTAAGAAAGCATTTTTAATATCAAGTTGTTGTAGTGGCCAATCTAGATTGGCTGCCAGGGACAAGAGAACTCGAACTGTATTTAAGTTTGCCACTAGTGCAAATGTCTCAGTATAGTCAATGCCATAGGTCTGTGTAAAGCCTTTTGCAACAAGTCTAGCTTTATATATTTCAACTGTTCCATCAGATTTACATTTCACTGTGAAAACCCATTTACAACCTACTGGCTTCTTCCCTTTCGATAGATCTGTTAACTTCCAAGTTCCATTTTTTTCTAGGGCTAGCATTTCCTCCAAGACTGCCTCTCTCCATTCTGGTATTTCTAGAGCTTCCTGAATATTTTTTGGTACTTTCATCCTGTCCAGATTAGAGACAAATGCACGATATCTTGTAGACAAGCTTTTATAAGACATGTATTTCGACCAAGGATATTGAGTACATGACCTAGTTTGTTTTCTGATTGCAATAGGTAGATTGATGTCATCAGGTGCAGAATTGTCAGAGGAAGACTCAATTACCAGATCATGATTATTTGGAGCCATCACCAAGTCCAACACTCTTGGTGCCTCAGGTTTGAGATTCTCCTTCTCCTTTGTTTTCGGCTTTCTTGAGTAAACCAGTATGTCTGCGTTTTGTTCTCCTGCATCTCCCCCTGAGGGTAAGTGTTCAGTTGTGTTTGGCAAATCGGGAAGTGCTGTAATGGAAGACTCAATAGATGGGTCAGGGAATGAAGTAACTGGAGTATCCCTGATTCAATAGTAAAAGGATCAAAGAACCGATCTTCACTCCTCCATTTCTCCCCTTGAAGAGAGGGCTTTGAGAAATAAGAAGTGATTTCAAAAAAAGTGACATCAAGACTAACAAACAATCATTTTGAGACCGGGTCATAGCATTTGTAGCCTTTTTGGGTAGGTGAATAACCAATGAAAACACATTTAATGGCACGAGGATCCAATTTATCGCGATGGTGTGCATGGACATGAACAAAAGCAGTACATCCAAAAATTTTCAGTGGAAGACTGGAAGGGAATCGAGAGGTAGGAAAGTTTTCCTAAAATTTTTGGAGAGGAGTGACAAATGAAAGTGCTCGACTTGGCATTCGATTAATGAGATGTGTGGCTGTTAAGATGGCATGTGGGTAGTAAACATTAAAGCTCGGGCGACTTCAAGTATATGTCTATTTTTTCGTTTAGCAACCCCATTTTGTTGAAGGGTATCCACACAAGAACTTTGATGAACAATCCCATGATCTTGAAGATAAGTTCCCAGGATGTTATTGAAATATTCCGTACCATTATCAGTACGTAGGATCTAAATATGAGTCTGCAACTGTGTATGAATCATGGTATGAAAATTGATAAAAATGGAGCGGACTTCAGTTTTGTCTTTTAGTAAGTAGACCCAACAATGACGAGTATGGTCATCGATAAAGGTCACAAACCATTTTGTATTGATGCGATTTAGGGAATGTGAGGGACCCCATACATCACTGTGAAACATAGCAAATGGGCGAGATGGTTTGTATATGGATGATGGAAAAGAAGTATGACAATGTTTAGCAAGCTCACACACTTCACATTGAAACTCAGAGGCCATTTTATTTGAACAAAGAGAAGGAAACAAACGTTTTAAATATTAAAAATTAGGATGACCCATCCGTGAATGCCATAACAAAAGTTCACTAATTTTAGAAGTAGATGCAGAATCACAAATTGCAGTATTACACAATTCACTCAAACTTGCCTCCTCAAAGTAGTAGAGTCCCTCATACGCTTTAGTAGTGCCAATCGTCCTCCCCGATGATAGGTCCTGAAAAACACAATGGGAGGAAACAAATTTAGCGGAACAATTCAAGTCTTTTGTTAACTGACTGATAGATAGCAGATTGCGGGATAACTTGGGGACATGTAAGACTGATTGTAAAGTTAAGGAATCAGATATGCAAATACTTCCTTTTCCAGCAACTGGTGAGAGAGATCCATCTGCAATTTTTACCTTCAAATTCCCGGCATATGGGGAGTAGGATGAAAAATATTGATACGACCCAGTCATATGATCGGATGTACCCGAATCAATTATCCAAGGGCATTTGTAACAAGATGTGGTTTTTAAAGCTGACAGATGATTACCTCGATGAGCCAGAGAACCAGAGGAGGACTGACCCGATGTTTGCATTGATGAAAACATCTTGTATAACTGATCCAACTGTTCAGGACTGAAGACACTGCCGGATGGGGTATCATTGTTCTCTCCTTGTGATCTTTCAGTTGATCTGCCAGTGTTGGCCTGGTACCCACGATTTTTGTGGTATTGTCTCGGTTTCCAGTCTGCCGGTTTTCCATGAATCTCCCAACAAGTATTTTTTGAATGACCTGTTTTTCAACGATGTTCACACCATAGTTTTCCTATTTGTGGCCGTTGACTAGGTCCTCCTGGGCCTTTTAATGCAAGAGCTGAGGCGTCCGGCCCAGCGTGCTGCCCATCTAATTTTTGGGCAGATCCATGTACAGTCGGGTCCAGCCCAACGGATTCATTTTGGGATCGCAACATTACCCGTCTCCTGTTCTCCTCTCGCCTGACCTCTGCGAAGACTTCTCGGGTTTAAGGGAGAGGTCGCCGGCCAAGGATTTGTCCCCTCACATCATCGAGTTCTCGATTCAGGCCGGCAAGAAACTCGAAGACCCTCTCGTTTTTTAGCCTCCTTTGGTGTCGCGTGCTATCGCCGGAGCACTCCCGCTCTTCATCGATGCTCAGATCGAGCTCCTGCCAGAGATGACTCATCTCCATGAAATACTCGGTAACCCCTCTCTCGCCTTGCCTCATCTGCCACAATCGGGTCTTGAGGTCGAAGATTTGAGAATAACTTTTGCCATCAGAGTACGTCTCATGTACGGCTTCCCAGACCTCCTTCGCCGTCGGCAAAAATAAATAAATTTTTCCGATTGATGGTTGCATTGAATTGACGAGCCAAGTCGTGACCATGGAATTTTCGGACCTCCATCTTTGCAAGACTATGGCGTCAGAAGGATCTGGTTTCCTTCGCTCACCGGTAAGGTATCCAAGCTTTCCTTTTCTCTCAATCACCAGTTTCATGGACTGAGCCCATTCACGGAAATTTTTTCCGTTTAGTTTTTCCAATGAGAGTGGAAAAACTGTGTTATCATTCGTACTCCCACCAGACATAACCTCTGAATCGTCGGTGATGTTTGTAGAGGAAGTAGAGTCTCTGCTGTCAGCCATTGTTTAGTTGGGTTTAAGAAACCCTAGCTCTGATACCATGAAAGAAGAAAAGATTGGAAAAAATATTTCTTTCATACTTTTGTTCTTACGTACAATCCAATATATAATACAATAACCTATTCTAATCAAGGAAACAATTTCCTATTAAATGATATCAAATCCCCCATAATTACTCACTTCCCTAATTTCTATTTTATTTACAAAGATATTCTGGGTTGACATTTTAACATAGACTTAGCCTGAAATATATTATTTTTATTCTGTAAAACTGAAATTGGAACCAAGTCTTCTGCATAAAATATAATTTTTGTACAAGACTTATAAGGAAGGGCATATGTAGTCTACAAGGAGTCATAATAGAGATAATACATTACTTCGGTAGCTGCAACTTCAAATAAATTATAATTGTTCCACTAATATAATGTCTCCATTTATTATAATAAAACATTAACAGAATTAATGTCCACCAAGGCTAAACTGTACACTTAATTATAAGTCTGCAAATTTGGCAATGTGATTGGCCACGTAGGGTACACTACCAATATTATCTTTTAAAGGTTAAATACATTTTTCCAGCCAGTGGTTTGGGCAAGATTTATTTTACCCATCTGTGGTTTAAACTTTTACAGTCCACCCACCTATGTTTGCACTGTCTTGCTCTGTTATATGTCATTACCCTCCTGTGCTATTCAAACCACTTTTGTCACAAAATTATGAAAAAATAAAATAGGAAAATTTGCAGACAGACTTGAAGAATAAAAAAGGAAAAAGAAAAGCAAGATTGGTACTTGGGAACATGCTGGTGCGATCCATGGAGGCTATGGCTGTGATTCTATTTGGCAATGGAGGTGGAGAGGAAATCATTGTTTGTTATATCTGAAGGTAGATTTGTGTGGGTGATTGTTCTTTTTTCTCTAATTTTTTCCATAATTTTTGTGTCTAAAATTGAATACACACGTGGGCACTGGCATGTATCAGTGTGGCAGGGCAAGCCACTTGAATGTAAGCATTCAAGTCGCAGAGATTAAAGTGAAATCAGCCCAAACTACCCGTGGGCAAAGTCTAATTAACCCTATTTTTAATATTATTCCATCCCTTGTAGCACAGATTAAAATTAAGTCAAACAGTTACCTAACCTTTGCTCTTCGTTCCTTTCTTTCCTTTTTATTTGAGAGGAAGAAAGGTTGTGGGGGGAGGGGAGCAAATTTTGAAGTAGATGGGAGCAGTAGATATCAGCACAAACCTCATTCTTCAAGGTAGCTAATTATTAAGTAGCATTATTTTATGGCAAACTGCTAGATCACCTTATCTTTGTGTATCTATTTAATTGTTTTTTTTCTTTTTGCAACTTGTAAAGAACCCTGCCGTGAAACATATAACATGCTAAAATGAAATATAGGTCATACTATAGATCAATGATAATCAATAAATAATAAAATTTGAAAGCTTACTCTGACAGTCTCCTCATCACATAGATAAGCCCCTGCTACAATGGTGTCCCTCATGTGATTCTCCACAGAATCCGTAGGGCAGAGCACAGCACTAACACCACCTTGAGCATAATTTGTGTTGCTCTCATGAGGCTCAGCCTTAGTAATTACCGCAACAGATCCATGTTTTGCGACTTCAAGAGCATAGCGAAGTCCAGCAATTCCGCTACCAATTATGGCAAAATCAAAATATTTTGTAGAATTATCCCTCAAACACGATACTGTAACTGTGCTACGGGGATTCCAAGTCTCGTTAATTGGATTTTGGCAAAAATCATACCACTGGGAATGCAAAAACTTGGATATCCCACACACCCTGGAACTTGTACAAAATATCATATATTAGAATAGAAGCATATGAGATTTAGAAACAAAAAAAACAAAAACTGAAGGCTTAACTGTTTTTGCATATAACATTGTCAACAATAAAGACTATCCCGTGTCTGTACGAAAGCTTATATTACATAAAACAAATGAAAGTGTACATAACATAAAAATACGTCGATGACGTGATATACAATTGAAATGTATGCATGACAAAGGATAGTGCAGATCTACCTAGCCTTCGGGCACAGCATGGCCAAATTACAGAAACTATTGTGAGCAAACAAGTGCCAATCTTCTTTGTTAGCAAAGTGATGATTTCTAGAGTTATTTACAGGGCATAAGCTTCCCCATTCGAACAAAACCAAAATTGAAAAATGAGCAATACTCCAGATGTTATAGGAGCAAGAAAAGCATCAACATTTTGTGCACAGAAAGTAGCTTTTCAATTTGAACTTGTTGATGAAAAATAAGGGGCATGAAGCTTGCAGGGGGATCAAATTCATAAGCCCATGTAGATATCATTGCCCAGCCCCTAAGCCCCCAACCCCTGGGCCATTGGACACAAGGTAAGATGTTCTCAGAAGATAATTGGGCTTAATAGCTGTAAGAGAAATACACAAAAATTCCAATCAGAGCAAAAAAATAAATCCTAGAATCAAGAATTATATTGTGCACCATGATAACTCCCGTGCAGCTCTCTGGAAGGCAACATTAGAAACCCAATATGTCTGTCTGCAACCGTGTCCCTTGATTGTCTCCCTAAAATGCAGCTGGCTGCTTGTTGCTGCAAGACTAGTAGCCATTGCAACACTTCTGAGTTCTGACAGACCACAACAGAAGGAAAATTAGAACATGAGAATTTCGATTTACTTATGAAATGGGCATTTCATACAATCATGTTAAGAAACAACTTTGATTTGAATACATACAAGGCGATGAACCATCAAGGAAAAAAGAATACAAGTTTGACACGAATCCCAAGCTATCAAATATGATCCCAGAAAACAAAATCAATCACCTGTTGGTTCAAAAGACAATAACTGCTCATGAACTACCGAATACGCATCGTCATTAAGTAACCTTTCAGGAGAAATGAAAGAACCCACTCTTTTTCCAAAAAAGAAAAATGAACATAAATGAGCAAATTGAGCGGCTGTAATCTAATTACCCATTAAGCAAACCAACAAAATAAGGGACCAAACAAAAAAGGACGTTAGAGATGGCAGAATCTCCCGGGTCCAAGATATTAAAACTAACTGCCCATCATCGAAACAGAGGAGCCCCGACCAAAATAAGTACAAACTGGGCTTTGCAGAACGAACGCAGCCATGAATTTCCACATTTTAACCGAATCAAGAACACCCAAAAAAGAAAAAATGGAGAAAAACTCGCAGAGGTATCAAAACAAACAACTAAGCCGCATGCAATACTCACAGGGATAGTTCTTCCCGATTGAATTGGGAAGTCTCCCGAACAGATTGACCGGAACAAAACCCAGAACTCGTCGCAGTTTGGAAGCCCAGAAAAGGAGCAACAGCATATAGGCTCTGGAGAAGAACAGAGAAGAGGATAGTAGTTGAAACTTGCTTCAGACGAAACAACAATGGTCATTAATTATTAGAAAGAAAATTGAGAAAGAACACGGAAATGAGGAAAAGGGAAAGAGGGAAAAAGAGAGGTAATTAAACCGAGGCAGCCCTACATTCCCGAGGCGCCACAGCTGACTTTCGTCCCCGAAGCATCCTTGAAGTGGGCGCCATATCCGGCCTCCCCTATGCTCGCGCCTCCATTTATATCGTATGGGTCTCTGGCTCTCTGCTCATGCAATTAACACACACTTTCATTTTAATGAACTGTCTAAGAACCCTATTTGGTGGGAAACATTTTTAACAAAATATATTTTTAAAAATAAAAATTATTTTATCTTATTAGCAAGTTATTTTTTCTTATAACAATATTTGATGTATGATTATTACTGCTGAAATTTATGACTCACTAAGCTTCTTTTCAATTTAAATAGTTGGGAAAAAGAAATTTTTTTTTCTTTAGGATTTGTTTGGATAAAAAATTTTGATTGGAAAAAAATAAAATAAAGAATAAGAAGAAACTCATTTCTCACTACATTTTTCTTCCATACCAAATGCTATTAAGAAATAAAACGTAATAAATATTTTCATTGATTGAATCTTTTTATTTTCTTTCATTTATAAAATGTGAATTTTTTTTTTTTCTTTCATTTCTGTAAAATATTTCAAGTTTCAAATAAGGCCTTAATGAAAAGAAGATTTCTTCATTAAAAAAAATTTTTTTTTTTTTTATTATATTACGTATGAGGCGCGCACTTTGTCAATGCTCCACCACCTTGACAAAGTAGGTATGAAAAATAAAAATCATTTGCCATGACTTAGTCTATTAATTAGGTTTTTGCTAACCTTTTTCTTAATTAATTATTTAATAATAGAGATATTAAATTAAAAAAATAGTTGTTGATGTTAAACAATGAACCACCCTTCCAAAGACTTGTTTAATGGATGATTGATGTGATTACTTCAGTTGCAGGTTTGGGTGAATTTCAAGGACCTGCCTAAATTAAAAGATGGTTATGCGAGGTAAATGGGATTCAACCAATGAAGAATTTTGTGTGTTGGCTCATTACTTTCAATATATTGCATATTCTTAATTAGGATTTTAAAAATATAAGGCAAGTGTTGAGATGAAATAATATACATAAATGAAAGAAATAATGAAGTCAAACTAAAAAATTATTACAAAAGAAAGCAGATAAGAATATGCAATTTTGCAAATTAATAACTGATATAACCTAAAAAAGATCCCCGCATTAAATTTGGCATTAACTTATGTAAGACCAAAAAATACAAAGATATCAAGGCATCAATGGAAAGGGAGGTAATGTCCATTAATTAAAGTAAACGGTTAGCACACTGATCTTTACTCCCTAATACCATATTTATAACCATAATGTAACTCTTACGATACAAATAAATATCCATTAGTAGGGAAACCAATAAGAAGGTATCTCGAATGCCTATAAAAAGACCCCTTAATAAAGGTAAGACATTTTATCTCATTCTCACTCAGTCATTTACTTTTGCAACCTTATAATTCTTCCAAATTCCCTGACTTAGGCATCAGACTGATCCCCTGGAGCACACCCTGTGTCTCACCATTTTTCTCTTATTCTTGGCAAGTGTTCAAAGTCATGATTAAACCTAAATTCTTTAGGACAAATTTTGGTGGCAATAATTGGCACCATATGTGGGGAAATTGGAAGGATTTCTTTATAAAACTCAATCATGGCTGCATCACAAAATTCCATGTCTAAATCCGTTGTTGGGGATTAATTGTCTCAAACGATTCACTCTTAATACTAGGCAATTCGCCGCAAATTGTGCCTTTAGATCAATTTCTAGTCTTTCAAAGAAGCGTAAAAGACATATTTAGCATGATCTTGCAACAGAGAAAAGATCTTATAGAACATGGCTAGCTAAGGGCTATCCAAGCATAAATGACATCTAAGGATAAGGCAATGGTACCAGATTCCAACAAAGAATGTAAAAGGAGCCAATAGTGTGGGCATTAACGAGCAATGATCCTAGGAATTTGAAGAAAAACTCAAGGAAATTGATCAACTAAAAAAGTTCGTAAAAGAAGTTCGCAGTCAACTCTTAATAGGGAAAACCTCAGATAGAAAGTAAAAGGAGCCAATAGTGTGGGCATTAACGAGCAATGGTCCTAGGAATTTGAAGAAAAACTCAAGGAAATTGATCAACTAAAAAAGTTCATAAAAGAAGTTCGCAATCGACCCTTAATAGGGAAAACTTCAATTAGATCTTTTGATCCCCCTCTTTACCAAGAAAATAATGGAGATTTCTCTACCCAATAAATTCAAGATGCCCAAGATAGAAGGATAGAATGGATCATTATATCCCCTAAACCACCTTAACACCTTTAGAATGTTGATGCAATTGCAAGGTGCATCTAATGTCATTATGAGTCAAACATTTGCAACAACCCTCGAGAGGAATGCTAGATCGAGTATGGTACTAAACATTGAAGTTCGGCTTAATTGGGTCTTTCTCTTATATGAAGCAATGTTTTGTGGGGCATTTCATTAGCAACTGAAAAAGGGAAGGAAAAAAAAAAAAAAGCCTTCAACCTACTTTATAAGCCTTGTTGAAGGAGATGACGAGACACTAAAAGGGTTCATGGGTAGTTTTTTCTATGCAACTCTAGAAATTAGAAACTTGGACCATGGTGTAACACCTAACAATGGCTCTGTAGCCTTGTGACTACCTAAAATTCAGAGGGATGAACCCCTGGACGATATGATAGAGCTAATGGTGTGTGCCCAGAAATATAACAAGGAGGTTTTCACCACAAAAAAAAAAAAAAAAGTAAATCAGATTTAAAGAGAAAACGTATCAAAGATGTTAATGAAATCATTGAGGGAGGAGTAAGGAAACATACATCTAATAATTAAAACTTCCCTTCCAAGTATAGAGAAAAAGAGAAGGACAGATGGACTATTTATAGGAGAAAAAAAAAGGTAGCAAAGACCACAAGTTTTTATGAGATGCAAATCATGTTGGGGAAATTTACTCAAATAAGGGGCACTGCTCGGAAAAAAATTGACTTATCTGATGAGCACGCTCATAAGGCCCAAAAATGCTCATCTTATGAGCACTATTTATGAGGCCAAAAAAGACGGACACTGCTTGACAAAAAATTAACCCAACTGATGAACACGGCTCATAAAACTTAAAATATCAATCAAATGAGCACTACTTAAAAGGCCACAACAAATGGGCACCATTTGACAACGAATTAGTCCATCTAACAAGCA
Source organism: Malania oleifera (assembly GCF_029873635.1). Lineage (NCBI taxonomy): Eukaryota > Viridiplantae > Streptophyta > Magnoliopsida > Santalales > Ximeniaceae > Malania > Malania oleifera. Next base: position 56,721,489 of record NC_080427.1, on the reverse strand, counting down.
CCCCTCATGAGGTCCAAAAATGTTCATTTGATGAGCATCATTTGTGAGACAACAAGAAACAGGAACTACTCAATAAACAATTGGTCCATTTGGTCAACACCCTCATAAAGCCCAAAAATATTCATTTGATGAACATCCCTCATAAGGCAACAAGAAACGGACACCGGCGATGCTCATCAAATGGACCAATTTTTTTGTCAACATGAGACCCAAAAGTATCCATTTGATAAGCACTTCTCATACGGCAACAAGAAAATGGCACTGCTCAGCGAAAAATTGATCCATCTAATAAGCACTACTCCTGAAGCAACAAGAAATGAGCACTATTCAATGGAGTATTGGCCCATCTAATGAGCACTACTTATAAGGTCCAAAGATGTTCATCTAATGACTTAATTTGTATCTTATGATAATAAAAGGACTTATAGTAAATGAATATACTCTCGAACCAAAAGGTGGCTCTAAGAATCGAGAGTAGATGCAATTTATATAACCTAAAAGAGACCTCGACATTAAACTCGGCATTAACTTATGTAAGACTATAAAATGAAAATATATCAAGGGATCAATGTAAAAGAGGTAATGTCTACTAATTAAAACAAGAGGCCGGTTAATACAGCAATCTTTACTCCCTAGTAACATATCTATAACTGAAGTGTAATTCCTGCAATCCAAATAAATATTCATTAGTAGGCAAATCAATAATGAGATATCCCAAATGTCTATTAAAAAAAAAAAAAAAAAACCCCTAAAGAATGTAAGGCATTTTATCTCATTCTCACTCACTCCTTTACTATTGTGTTCATATAATCCTTCCAACTTTCCGACTTAGGCATCAGAGTGATCCTTGGATTACATTTCAGGTCCTTCAAACCATTTTTCTCTCATTCTTCGTAGGTGATAGAAGTCATGATTGAACCCAAATTCTCTAGGACAAATTTTGGCAGCAACAACAACAAACATATATATATATCAATCAAATTTCAAAAAAAATATTATATGCTCTAACTATAGGTTAAATTTTGGGTGTGTATTGCTGCCCTTCATGTGCGAAGGACAGCATTGACTATTGTCTTTTTTTTTTTTATAATAAGTTCTTAATTTGATTTCATTGTCTTTTAATTTATAGCTAGTATTCCATTGTTTGAATATGGTTTTTTTTTTTTTTTTTTTTTTTAATCTTAATTTTATATACTCATGATGATGGATCTTCGTTAGTTGATTTATATGATTGATAAAAAAGTATGAACATCAATTTCGTAGCTTCACCTATTAAAAAAATGTTATGTAGTATCAATAGCCTTTTTTAGAAAAGGGAAAGCTATTTTACAAGTATATATTTTAAAAAAGGCACATACTATTTTATGAACTAATATTTTAGCGAATATTCATCATTGCACTTGAGTATTAATTTATTATAGGAATAGAACAAATACTTTGTTAATTGAATGAAAGGGTAAAGAGGTAATAATGTGACAAAAAGACACTGACCTCTCTTGAGATTTGGTAAAAAGATAAAGATCTTCCATACAATTTCAAATATCTTATAGATTTCGTTGAGATTTCGAAAATCTCACACATCTCCCACCACATTTGATTTTTTGGGGCACTTGCGCCTTTCAAAAAATTTATATTTTTTGACAAATGTAGTAGGAAGTATATGTCTTTTGATAAACTTTAAGAAAGATCTATTGAAATTTCGGAACCTTAAGAAATTATATGAAATTTTTAAAAGTTTAAAAATATCTGTGTCTTTTTGTCAAATCTTAAGAGAGATAAGTATCTTTTATCCTCACATGCTGATTGACGACCAACTACGATGAATTGTTTTATTAGTAAATTACTAGTCTTAGACACACATGATGCATGTGTACGATGTGCGACTTTCAAGTGATAATAATAAAAAATTAAAAAATAATTATTTTTTTAAAAATGACAAATATTATACATATATATATATATATCAAAAAATTGAATTTAACCAATTTAAAGAGGAAATAAAAAAAACAAACTAACGAAATTATTACTAGTCTAAGACACGCACGAGGCATGTGTTCGATTTGCAACTTTCGAGTGATAATAATAAAAAAATTAAAAATTTAAAAAGAAATAATTTTTAAAAATGACAAATATTATACATATATATATATATATATATATCAGAAAATTGAATTTACCCAATTTAAAAAGGAAATAAAAAAAAAAGGACAAAAATATTGAAAAATTACGTACTTATCTTTCTCGGCCATGCATGATGCATGATAGTAATATGGATGGCTACGTATGTCCTCGTGCATAGATCATGACCCATGTTGCTGTTGCCCTAATTTGTACCATACAGTGTTCCCCTATTTTTTTATTTTTAGCTTTTTAATAATTATAAAAAAATATTCTTTTATTTTTTGAAAAAAAAAATTATATAAAAGCTTCTATTGTTTTTAAACCTTTATATAAATTTTTTTTAGAAAAAATAAAGAATGCGGTAACATTTTTATAATTATTTATTTTTTAGTTCATCCTTGTTTGCAAATAAAACATGACGTGGCCGTAATTAGTTCATGCTTTTGGTAAGGAAACTTGAGGAAAGCATTCCTTCTTCATGCGTAATGGATGAGCTCAAACCTTCGAAGAGAAACGCAGGTGGATGGAGGTGGCCAACTTGCCCTCGGCCACCGTTGGCTGCCTGCCCTTCCCACCTCATTCTCATTGCCTAACCCATGGTCCCCAGTTTGTGCCATAGGCATGGGGAAAGTATTAAATGATGCTGATCCGTGATGACACGAGCTCACGTGATAGGTCTGCAATGGATACAGCAGCGGCACGTGAGCTCGTGTCATCATGGGCATAGCACTACTCTAGGTTTAGGCATATGCATACCATTCAATAAGTTCATTTTTTTAACTAATAAAGATTTTGGATGATAAGTTTAAATTTTGAACAATATTCAAAAGAAATTTAATCTAATTTTGTTGTAGCATGTAACTCATATATATTGAGTGGAACACGTGTACGGAGAAGACAGAGTGACGTCGGAAGTGGAGCAGAGCGGAACGACAGTACAGGGGTATTTGAAAAATTTTTTAATACTTCTGTACGGTTAGGATTAATATAAATACATATAATGTAACATCACTTCAAGATTTGCAAAACCTAGCACCTTGCCAGCCTCAGTCACCAACTCTACATACCACATGCAACCAAATAAATGAACAAACCAAAAGAAAGAAGAGAGTAAGTAATATGGGAGGCCAAAAACTGACACGCACTTGGCAGCCAAAATAGCGGCCAATTAAAGAATTACGTACTCTATCTTTCTCGGCCATGCATGATGCACGACAGTAATATGGGAGGCCATGCGTTTGGCCAACTTGCCCTCCGCCACCGTTGGTTCCCCGCCTTTCCCATCTCATTCTCATTGCCTAACCCATGGTCCCCCAATACGTGCCATAGGCGTGGGGAAAGTATTAAATGATGCTTATCCGTGATGACACGGGCTCACGTGATAGGTCTAGGTCTGCAATGGATGCAGCAGTGACACGTGAGCTCCCGTGTTGCATACCACTACTCTAGTTTAGGTATATGCATATATACTCATTTTGGACCATTCAATAAGTTTATTTTTTTAACTAACAAAGATTTTGGATGATAAATTTAAATTTTAAATGGTATTTAAAAGAAATTTAATCTAATTTTGTTGTAGTATGTAACTCATATATATCGAGTGGAACACATGCACAGAGAAAGCAGAGTGATGTCGAAAGTGGAGCAAAACGGAACGACGGTACAGGGGTATTTGAGAAATTTTTTAATACCTCTATACGGTTAGAATTAATATATATATATATATATATATATGATGTAACATTACTTTAAGATAGTAAAATCCAGCTTCCATTCGTTCTTGTGAATATAGGCATACTATCGAACCATATTAAATTCGTGTGTTTTGCTATTCTATCTCTATATTTTTTCGTACTATTCATCATAATTCCCACACGTTTCACAATAAATTTTAATACATTTTTTAAATTTTACACATTCAAGTTTAAGATTTATAATTTAATTCTTTCAAATGGAGTACTAGGGTGGATAGCTCAGAAACTTAGGTGTAGTTTGATCATGCCTTAAATATTGACTATGGGAATCAACTGCCAATTATGACTAAATGAGTTTTTGAGTTTAAATGGTAATTGTTCTAATTATTTAATAATTAACTTTTGAATATGTCTTTGAAATAAAATTGGGTGTGTCATGACAAGGGTTTTGAAATGTGTCTTTTTTTAGACAAAAATAAATTAGGCAATGGGAAGATCTATAATTTGGTAGGAGTAATTTAAGTGGCCTATGGTAGATAAGGCTAAAGGTCATGCACAACACATTTTGATTTTTTAAAATTTTATAAGATAATTTCATATAATTATTTCTTTATAATCATAATATTATAATATCAATTTAGACATAAAATTATGCTGCGCATTTGGGAGCATGGATTTCGAACCTTAGATTTAAATTTGGACTTAGATTAATTTTAAGACAGTTTTACATTACATCTTATCTAAATTCAATACAAATTCAAATCCGAAACCAATCCAAACATAGGTTAGATTACTGACCAAAATAGAACACAAAATTTTTCACTAGATCGAATTTTTTCAATTCGTTTTCCTTCTTTCTCATTTTTTGAAGGAGTCCCCCAATTTTATTATTTAGACAACTCCATACAAGAAATCGAGTGCATGCAATTAGATTTTTATCATTCTTTTTATCAATTTATGCTCGCACACGAATCAACTTATATTTATCAATTTATTACTGCACATTTGGTATATAAAAATGGAATGAGAGAGTTATTACATTCCATCCTATTTCACTAACCAAACATGACTTGAGAGAGTTATTACCTAACAAAACTAAACTACTCCCCTAAGTTTTAACCATTGACTTCCCCTGAAAAAGAAAACAAAACAAAACAAAACAAAAAACAAAAGACAAAAAAAAAAATCTCGAATCTTCCTTAAGTTTAGAATTTTTCAGGCATTGTAGATTTAAAAAATTCCACGGAATTACCCTAAAATTTATCAAAAAATATAAATTTTCCTTTATATTTGACAAAAAGCAAACCTAAACAGTATAAATGTTCCAAACTCAAAAAAATATTAGAAAAAATTTATAAACTTCTTGAAAGGTTTGCAATTTCTTACCACACTTCAAGGGAGGTCTCTAAAATTTCATAGAAGGTCCATGTATTTTTGTTAAAAATTAATGTCTTTCACCCAAAAAAACACAAACAATTTTTCAACCTAGAAAAAAATATAACACAAAAACAAAAAACCAAGACACGACTCTCTGAAATTCTTCTGTGACATTACAAATGTTCATACAAAACAAAATTGCATATTCTTTTCAGATTTTCTTTCTTCCTTTCTTTCTTTAAACTATTTTTCCAACTATGAAATCAGAATGAAAACTTCTGACAAATATGGACCAGTATTCTCCTCCTAAACTCTCTTTCAGGCTGCCCTACAACTCTCAACTTTCACCTTTCAACAAGGGTGAGGAAAACAAAAGAATCATAATTTTCATTCGAACTACAAGCAGCGAGGCATGATATTTCTTCTTTCAAAAAAAAAAATAATAATAATACATATACAAACATACATACAAACTGAGCACCAAAAATGTTTTCCCTTAAAAAATCAAAATGAAGAAAAAAAAAAAAAAGATTTGCAAAACTTAGCAGAGACTACATCCACACCTTGCCAGCCTCAGTCACCAACTCTACATACCACATGCAACTAAATAAATGAACAAACCTTTCACCCCAAAAGAAAGAACAGCTTTCAAATTTCGACGAGACGAAAGCACCAAATTGCATTACTAAAACACTCCCCACTTATCAGATTCTCTCTTCCTGGGAGTTTCACTCTCCAACGATGTCTTGAACAGCCCAGTCGAGCCAAACGGGTCGGCATCATCAAAGGAAGGAAATCCATGGCCATGTTCGGAGTCTCTAGAGCTGCGGATCGAATCAAATCTTGAAAAGGAGTCCTGGGGTGGGAAAAATCCACTGTCCTGCTTGCTGAAGGTATCAAACCTTGAGAAGCTATTGAAAGACTGGTCCTCTGACACTTCACTGAACTTTGATGGAGAGTTTCCATAATTGAAGAGGGGAGTGCTTGGAACAGAATCTGCAAAAGTAAATGGGCTCTTCTTCAGGAACATGTCGTCCATGCGAGGGGAGTTTGTTCTTATTGGGTTCAGGCCAAGGTCACCGTGACCAAAGAATGAACTTTCACTAAGCCTGTCATGATCATTGTCCTGCAAGAGAAAATCAGTTAGAACAAGGAACCAATGCAGCTTCATTCAACTAAATCACAGCATGATTTTTACACGCACATAAAACTAACAATTAATAAGTTCGTTCAAACATTAATTATGCAATACACGTCATTTCAGCAAGTTAGGGGTGAAATTTTGTTCTATTCAACTATTTTCATGTTTCCAAAGTTTTGCTTACTTGATTTCTTTTATTAAAAGAATTTACATCAATAAATTTTTCACATGAATTAATATTAAATTTTTCAGATAGAATATAAACAATTGATTTTATCCTAAATACTAAAATATATTTGTCTTACAAGCACACATAATAACTCTCAAATTTTATCAAATCTACATCCAACCTAAGAAAAATAAAAGTACTTTATTTTCAAATAGATTTTGAAAAAAAACAAATCTAATCTGAAATAATCTCTTATAGTATTCCACTATTCCTAATATTCAAACATACTAAAAAGACTCGTATACAATAACTTTTCACATGAGTTAGAATGATTAAATTTTATGTTATATATATTTATATTAATTATTAAAATTCATACAGTACTCATCACACTTATAGTACAATCTACTTCATATAAAAATACAGATAGTGTAAACCATTTTTGGATCAAAAAATCCTAATCCCACGTTTGAAGAGACTTATATTGGGTTTGGATAAGATGTAATACAAATTATATTGAAATTTTTTCCCAATCCACCTAAATTCAAATCCAAGATTCGAAATATATGCTCCCAAACGCAGCATAAAGTTTTTTTTTTTTTTCCAAAATGATATTTTTTTTGTAATTAGACATTATGAGTTTTAACCTTTATCTAATCTGCATCCAACTTTATGTGAAAATAAAAGTAATTTAATCATAAATTGAATCTTTTCACACAACTAACTTTTTGTCAACTTGAAATCTCATATCAAAAGAACTTATATTAATAAAATTTTCACATGGACTTAAATTAGATCTTTTTTTGATAGGTATATATTGTTGCCATCATCCTAAATAATGCAATATTTACTTTATTAAATCTTATCTAAGATACATCTAATCTAGGAGAAAAATAATAGTTTAATGTCAAATACCCTTATCACATTACTAATGTTCAAATAATTTGATTCCCTACACTTAATAATATTTACATAAAACATTTTCACATGGGGTAAAATGACTAAAGCTTTTTATATACATCAATATTCTGTCAAAGCTCCATCCACAAATGGTCAGATTTCCATCTTAGTGCATACAGGTTCTTGAAAGTAAAGAAGCAATACCAACCCTCTTGAACGTAATGAAGTTCAATTTTTAAGACACAGAAACTCTTGCTGATAAAATTATTTAAATTATATTTTCTACAAATTCAATCATTTAAATTGCCGAAAAGAATTTGTGTAGCCAACCCCACTAGGACTTAAGTTTTGGTTTGTTGTTCTTGTACATATTCAATTGGTACTCGTGTACAATAAAGCTAATATAAATTTTCTTTTATAAATTTAATTATTTTCTACATACATAATTATTATTGTTTAATTTTTTTAATTTTCGATTTTATAATGAAACCCAAACCCCATTCTCTCATACAGATTCAATCTCTCATCTCATGAGAACTAATAGATAAAGGCCAGGTTCGTGCATTATTTTACATTTATTTTGTTCAAATATATAAAATTTACAAAAGCCCATTCTACTTATTGTGTTTTTTCTTATTCATTAAATTTCAATCGCAAGCAATGCCCATGCTTTTGACTAGTTACTGAAAAGAATGCAACACTAGTAGGAGCTGAAATATGCCTTAGATCAATACACACGCATGAGCAAAAATGATATATCAGACAGGATCCAAATTGATCAAATTTTGACTTAATTCATTGGGAAAAAAGAAAAAACCCCTATAGCATCCAAATTTGATCAACAAGTATAATTTAAATTAAGCTTCCAATCTAACAGGGACCACTTTCCATGGTCCTGCACTGACCCTATGAATTATTTGTTCATCATAAGAGCGGCTGGTTCACTTTGTTACAATAGGTTTGTCCCATACACACACATACATGAACACATTATATATATACCAACAAGGAAACGATGAAAAAAGATAACTTCTGACAGATCACATTCTCTCTTCATATCTACCTTGCCATTATATTTCACATTTTTTCTATAAAGCATGTGGCCTAGATGAGAAGAAAAATAATTAACATGAAACAACCATTTCTGAAAATACTGCCACATGTGATGCATCATCAGGGGGAGCCATCAAGTTAAATCAAGAAATCCTACCAAGTACAAGCCTAGGGCTAATAAAATCTTTTGTTTGTTTGTCAAACTAGAGCAGCAACCATGGTGATTCAGTGGCCCAAATATTACCCTATGCATACATTCTGGGAACTACACCAGACTGCCAGAGGATCAGGTAATAACAATAATCCACATTCAATAAACATAAATCCAGTTCACAGATTAGGAAGTGATCAAAAATTCTGCACCCAAATCACCCATAGCACATCATCTTCATGGTGGGATCAATGATGGATGCAAAATTTTCTAGCATAAATAAGCTGTGAGTAGCATTCAGTAGAAAAGTTTAGTAAAAGTAGAATGTGCCTAAAGGGAAAGGAATTCCAAAGATGTCAAGGATACGGAAGTTTTCTTTCTTTTCTTCCTCCTATCATTCTTCCGTTAATAAAGATGGTCTGTAGAATTGGTCAGAATAATGTTGCATCTTCTTTTTTAACTTCGGTCCATTTTACTAGGAAACTTGAAATCTGGAAGAGAACTCTTGTTCTCAATGCCAAAAATGGGTAAGATGTCATCATGCCACTAGCAAAAACTCAGCAGCAAATCCACACACTGCTATTTAAATAATGTGCTGTGCTAGATGCATTTACAACATGACTGAATTTATTCACGTACCTTTGTATCATTAGGGTTGAAACCCCATACAGAATCCGTGTCAAAATGACTGTCAAATGCACCCCAGCTGGGTTCATCAAAACCTTTTTCTCCAGAAAGCACAGATTCAGCACCACCATGATCACTGCACCATGTAAATCATAAACAGATTCAGATATCTGAACAATGCACTTAGCTGCAGAGGGTTCAAACACACAGAATAAATATATTGAATCTCTTTTTCCAATATTTGATAAAACTCTTGATTGGAAGTCACTGATATGTCAATTTTTTTATTAAAGGAAAAAAAGTAAAAGGAATCCACATAAACCAAAACCAAAATGCATGCCTCTGGGTGTCTCTAACATGGGGTGAACCATCTGCTCCAATGCTCTTTACAGATTGGGAATCTTGGAATTCTAATGAAGGGCTCCTTACAGCTGGACTGTCAGGTGGACTTCTTGCCAAGCTGTCCTTGCCTACGGCGCCTGCAGATTCATCCTCAGGCACCCGTTCACCGGTACTTGGTAGCTTCTTTGACTTAATGTCAGTATTTAAGGAAGCAATTGAACCCTCATCTGCAGAGCTCATTCCTTTCTGAACTAAAGAAGACTTTGCTTTTGGCGGGGCTATGACATTTTGCACATCAAGAGTGAGCTCCTTGACAAATGTGAATCCTAAATTGGGAAAATAATTCATCAGAAATTCAGAATGACAGCTGTTAATATGCTACCCTGTGGACTTGAAAAAATGTCCACGGAGAAAATTTTGGCAGGAGTGTTCATTGCCAACAGTTGAGGGCACCATGCATAAGAGAATACTTGCATTGAATAATAACTCAACCCTACCAACAATGTTCTAACATACCTTCATCTTCTAACTTGTCCCAATCTTCATCCCAATCGGCTGCTCCTTCTTGGATGCCAGGTTGCCAACCTAAATAAAGATTATCAGATAATTATAAGAACTATAAAATGAAAATATATTTTGGCAAACCAATTTAAAAACTAATGAATTTTGCAACATATTAACTTCTGGCTTGTTTATTTTCTAGATGTCAACTCATTTGCAAATTGTTATGTCATAATTCCTGAAACTCCTTACTTGGCACGTCAGTAGCTCACCAACCAAGGTAATTCTTGCATCATTGACAGCCATAAACTATATCATTTTGCACCAGAGAAGAAAAGAACAAAAGGCAAAAGAGAGAGAGAAAAAATAAATAAACATATATTCTTATTCACATGTGACTAAGGATGGGGAAGAACTTCTTACATAATACACAACCAAAAATATTGTATATGAAACCAAAGATAAGAATTTCAATGAGTATAAATTCCTGCCTTTTATCAACTAAAATCATACAGAGGCATCGTAATGAATAGAAAAGTAACACAATTAAAAGTAAAATAAATAGTAGCAATATTTACATATCTTATTTCCTTATCCTACCATCTCTGTTAAAGTTGACACTGTTCCATTTAAAAAAATTATCGCCTAAAACAAAAATTAGATGAAGTAGCAAATCCAGCAGTTCATAACTGAACAAAAAGAATAAGCAAGCTGTCCTCAGAACTAGAAAAAAACGAAATTTTTACAACTACGCAACCCAGTTCATCTAAAACAATCACTTAAAATCTCGATGAACCACTTAAATACTGCCAAGTAAAGGATTTAAACATTAGAATATTAGATTCCATGATAAACTTGAACAAGTAACATGAAACCCTGTGTTGGGAGCATAGAGTTCATCTTACGAATTTTTGATTGTGTGCATTAAGATAAAAAGTAATTCTGAACTGTATTGAGTTTGCCTCTTGTCAAATCCAACATAAATCCAAATCCAAGGTTCAAAAAAGGCACAAGTGTCAAGGGAAAAAAAAAATGAGATTGCTAACCATCAGGGGAAACAAGAACAAGATATTAAAGAAAAGAATTGAAAATTCACATTTGCATAAATATACTAATAATGAACTAATAAAAACTAACAAAACTTACAAACCAGCAACCAAATATGGTAGGTTGAGAAACAAGATGTAGTGAATGTCTGAATTAAAAAAGAAATCTTCACTGTTTCTACCTCTCTCATTTCTCAAACCAGTATTTAAAAATTAAAAATTAAAAAAAAAAAAAGTATTTAAAAATCTAACAACATTAAACAATTTAAGAATAACCAAAAACTCTAAAGGAGGGACAAATACCAAAGGGAATCTCAACCAGAGTAGTTGGTTTGACACGTAGCCCATATGTTTTGCAGCGTTCGCTCAAAGCTCTCACTAGCTCCTCAAGATCTGACTGTATACGATGAGCAGAAAGCTGCAGCAGAAAGGCCAAAAAATTACAAGGAAAATAACGGGATAAGAAATGTCAGATAAATCCCCGCAACTCATTCAAACCATGGTATACCTGAAGAGCATCATCAGCACTCCCTTCTTGTTCCATTTTGACAATTGCCTGATATAACTCCATTTTTTTCTCCTGCAGAAGAATTCAGCACAATACAACATTATTTGAAAGCCTTCAGCTCAAGATCAGCATACCAAAAATATTTGGAAATGAGCGTTCAAATAAACTTTGTACAGAAAAAACAGTTATTAGTCATCTCTTAGTTGTACAGTACCTGAATATCACGAAATGTAGCCTCATCAATTGTTAGTCTGGAGGCTACATCTCCAACCTGTTTGTACTTTTCTTCATATTTCTTCATCAGCAACTCAACCTGGAATAGAGCTTGCTCAGGGAACATCAAATACGAATAAGAAACATACAATCTTGTGCATCAAAGGGAGGTACCTCACGTTTATCAGCAGACGTCCTTTCCATTATCTCATTAAGACGATTGTCACATCTGCTCTTGTATAGAATCTGCATAACAAAAGGCTGATCAATTCAACAGAAGCAAGCATAAATATTTTTTTTTTTTTTGGATTAAGATAGAATTTAATTGAGAATGAGGACAAGGAGTCATCAATGACTGTACAACTATAAAACAAACAATAAAAAGATTACAATAGAGCTGCCTTCCAATCCCTTTGAAGGTCAGACAGCAGAAAGCCCCAGGAAAAACCAAATGAATGGATCCAAAAAGAAGCCAAGAACACCACTCTATCCCACAAGATGTTAGGACAATTTATGCAGCTCTTAAAAATTCTTCCGCTCCTCCATCCAGAGAGTCCAGCAGATGGTGAAAACGGCTACACTCCAAAGAACTCTGTCATTTCAACTTCAGTCAAGACCCCTATAGTTCACCAGCAAAAGATCGCCCACATTCCATGGCATCAGCTAGTCTTCACAAAAATAAGAGAAGAGACTATTCCACAGCTGTGTTGCCACCTTACAATACGCAAACAAGTGAGCATTTGTTTCATTAAACTCATGGCACATGATGCACATATCAGGATTTAGAGACTTATAGGGTTTTCGTTTCTGAAGTAAACCAAGCGTGTTCATCCTATTAAGAATCAGAGTCCAAACAAAGGTGCAAATCTGCCAAGGAACTTTGGCCTTGCAAATGATGTGGCTCCAAGGTGGGAAAGGGAGATTTCGAAAGATGTGTGAACAACCCTAAAGGATTACCCTCCTGCACTCTCTCGTCCTCCCTATTGCAAGGAACAAAGTGATCCAAAATGGGGAGTAAGGTAGTAAGCTCATCAACCTCTCTCTTTTTGAAATCCTTAAAAAAAAAAAAAAGGAAATCTCACAAGCAAGAAACACCCCCCACCCCCAAAAAATAAAAAATAAAAGAGGGGGGGGGGGGGGGGGAGGAGATGAAAGAACTAATAGGCACATTGTGGAATGAAGAGAGCTTGAACAATGAGGGACCTTCAGTTCCAAGTATCCCCACCCAAACATCCTCCTAGAAGTGAACCTTTTTCCACTTAGGAGTAAGAGGGAAGAATAGACCTGTCATCTGGAAACGAATTTCCAAGGGCACACATGGGAAATAATGCTTTTTGTCTCCCAACGATTATGATCAATCCCATGTTCACTTTTAATCACCTTGTGCTATAGGGAATTTACTTATAGAGGAAACCTCCACAACCATAAACAATTAGGGAGATGTTTTTGGAAACCACATTACCAAGACCTAGGCCCCCTTCAGATTTGGATCTACCCAAAAAACTAAAATGGTACCTCTTATGCACCCCAAATCCCAGCGAAAGGGAATTGTTAATTGACCTATCTGAAGACCTAACTACTCTCAAGGGCATTCTAAAAGGAGAAATTAATATGTATGCTGGAGAGGGAGGCACTAATAAGGGTGATGCAACTTTGAGCAACAAATAAGCACTTTTCTAACACTCCAGCCTCCTACCCACCTTCTCAATCAGTAGGCCCCAAAAGGTTCCAGAGTTTGGGTTGTCCCCAAGTGGGAGTCCAAGATAGTGACCACTCAAGGGATATACAACCCACCAAGGTCCTGAACCTCTCTAAGCCCATAATGCCCAGGTTGACACCTGCTATCACACTCTTGAGACAAGTTGATCTCTAATTCCATTATCTTCTCAAAGATTTTAAGCAAGATAATAACCTTACAGAATTTCGAAACATTGTCTTCAAGAAAAAACATGGTATCATAAGCTAACTACAAATTAGATACCTCCACTTCCTCCTACCCTACACAAAGGCCATTGATCACCCCCCAAGTCCTGAGCATGCAAGATCAACCTGCTTAAGGCATCCACCACTGACTACAAGTCCCTTTGCTTAAGACCCTGGGATGCCCTAAACCACTCTCTCAAGTAACAATTGACTATAACTAACAAGCAGGTCAAGTATAGACAGCCACTAAGCCACTTCCTCCAAATCTCCTCAAAACCTTTTGAGCTCATCACTTTATCCAAGAAGCCTCAACTAACCATGCCATAGACTTTCTCAATGTCTAGTTTAAAAACAATTCCTCTCCCACTCCCATCCTAACATCCCCCACCACCTCCTTAGCCACAAGTACCGCATCTATGATTTGTCTGTCATGGATGAACCTAGACTGTACCAAGGTAATTGTGTCCACCCAGCACTTCATAAAGTCTTTTAACTAGAATCCTGGAGAGTATTGTGTAAAGACTAGTCTTAAGACCAATTGGTCTAAAGTCCCTCACTCTTAGGGATCTCTCATTCGTGGGGACAAGGGTGATAAAGGTAGAGTTAACATTGGTATATTCACCACCCCTTTATGATGAAATTCTTCTACAAAACTTTCACGACCACCCAGTTGTCTTGGAAGAAATCCATAATGAAGCCATCGGGGCCAGAAGCCTCATCTCTACTCAACTGGATAAAATTTCTTTTATTATTTTTTCCTTCAACCTCAAAAGCTCTTTCAAGCCATCAAGAAAAACTCACTTCAATGGAGCTCTAATCAAGAACCTCCATCATCAATCTATTCAGGGCTTCCTCAGTAAACAATTTTTAAAGAAGTTAGTAATCTCATCCCAATCTGGGATTGCCCCTTACCACAATCCCAGAATCTACTTCCAACTCCCTAATGTAGCCTTTCCTCCTCCTTCTGCACACCACCATATGGAAATAGCCAGAGTTGCAACCCCCTCCTTGACCCACCTCACCCTAGCTTTCTATCACCAACTCATATACTCCAATAAGATCATCTCCAACTCATTACTAAGAGATGACCTCCCAGCTCTATCCTCCTCATCTAACAGCTTGTACAACCCACCAATTTCTATAAGGATATTTTTTTTTGCTTCTTTAGTGATTCCAAAAATATTCCAAGTTTTCAGCATTGATTACACATAATTAAGTTTTTTAATTATCTTAAAACCCTTCCACCCCTAAACTTGACATTCGCCCCACCAAACTACAGTCTCCTGAAAGGAAGGGTGCGTTGCACATGTTCTCAAAGTGAAAAGGGGTGGGTCCCCACTACACCATATTGAACTCAAGAAGAAGGCTTGTGTAGTCAAAGATAGGCCTAGGAGGAGTATGCTGGACAAGATGTGGATACGTGTGTTCCCATTTGTTAGTAAATATATATCTATCAATGCATGAGGAGGCCTGTCTGTCGCCAAACACCGCCCAGCTGAACCGCCATTGCTTAAGTAAATATCCCGAAGCCCATTATCCTGTACGAGGGAATCACATTTCCTCCTACTCAAAGAGATCCTAGAGCTCCCTAGATCATCTCTAAAGCTGCAAGTGACATTGAAGTCCCCCACCCCCACCACCCAAAGTGAATTGCACAAGCCAAAAACACCAAAGAATGAGTTCCTTAAGGAAGACAAGTTTGGGCCATAAACTAATGTAAACCACCACTCTCCAAAAGTGACAAAGATCTAATAGGACTAACAAAGTGAAAGGCCCCACAAGGACATCCTTTAAGGATGCTACCCTCATGTCCCAAACAACCAATTGGCCCCCTAATGCCCCAAATGAGGGCAGAGCCACCTAATTTTTGTTCCTATAGTCCCAAAGACTTCTTAGAGGAAATGATCTACTTCCCTCAACTTAGTCACCTAAAAGAATAAGATGTTAGGGTCGACTTTACAAGCTCCCTGACCACTCTCCTCTTACCCCGATCCCCTAATCCTCTAACATTCCAGGAGAGAATCTTCATTGACGCAGCTAAAAACTCTCAATGCCTTGCCTCCTGTCTCATAATTCACCAAAGAAGCCAATCTATCCAATTCCCTCCTTAATTTCTTAGCCTTCTTCCTATCCCCTGACTTCCCTTCCAACTCATCCAAGAGATCTTGGACCTCCTAATTATTATGGACTTCCAACATTTATGGATTAAATAGAATTTAGTCATACAACAACATTTAGACATGTGGATATTATAGTTATGACGCCTTGCTATATGGAGAAGACTAAACATGGGTTTTTCCATTTCTCTCACAAAAAGACCCTTAAAGCAAAGGGAGGAAAAAGACATTATAATATGATGCTTCTATATTTACGTAGATCAATAGTAATATGATCTGTGTCAAAGATTAGTTAACTTTCCTAAGAGCTTATGTCAACGTTTACTCCAATATGGAGGGTGAGCATGAAGCATCCTATATATGTATAGCTATTTACATTCCTTACATTTTTATCAACATCAAAACTATAAAACTTCAATACACAGACCTGGGTTCGGGCCTGTACCCCTACCAAGGCCTACCTGTTTTTCAAGCATATGTTCAAATCTAAATCTACACACACATACAAATGTGTAAATGTGTGCGTATATACATGTGTGAATTTTATATTTTAACAATTTCAAAATTTTAAATATATTTTATAGTTTATATAAATAATTGGAGACTTTGGAAGACCATTTCTGACCTAACTCAAACCTTGCCTGGCTTGAGCCCAATTCAGCTCGACTAATACTAAAGCTTAACAATGTGCAAGCCTAACTCAACCTACAGAGTACTTAGGTATAATATAGAAATGTGCACGTGCTAATGTTTACGCTCACAATACTGCACATGCATACACACAAATGCCAACACAGTCGTGTGTTCATATAAAAAATAAATTGTATAGTATTTCAAGAGAACAACTATTAAATTATTATCAAATGTGAAGAGAAGGGGAAAATAGACATTTTAATTAGAAAAAGTATGTGAACTTAACGACTAGCTAACAGCAAGTCTGCCATTAACTTTATAAAGTAGGGGAGCTTTGGATCATGTTAAGAAATCTGAGGAGATGCTAATAGATTTCAACCTTTTGGAAAGTGTTCAGACTTCAGACTCCTTTAAAAGTGTTTCATTATTACTTAGACCATACCAAGACTCAATATATAAATTTTGCATGCTGTTCCAAGAAATACAACCCCCCGAAATCCATCAATGTTTCATGAACGAAATTTCTCCTAGTCTAATTCAGGTGTAGCTTGTGCTGCACTTTGAGAATTAAAAACAAGAATATCCATCAATTAGGTTGCTCAATTAGCAAATGGACAGTAAAAATTTGTCAATTAGCCATTCAAAGTCATTATTCATGACTACTTTAAGAAACCAGAGACACTGTTCACTACAATAGCAGTCCATACTTTATTACCATGGAGCAATTGAGTCTAGGACCCCAGGCCTATCTCTATATGGTTCTCACACTTCAGGTTTTATTGTGATGAAATGCCTCAACCCACCCACCCAAAAAGGGTGAACTTAATTTTTCCACACCAATCATCAGACATTACTCCTCCATTCAAAGCATTGATTCATCATATTGCAGTTCAGAGTGACAGTCAAAACAAGTTATATAAATTTACAAAACAATAGAACATAGTTTCATATTTTATTTAATAGTGTCATACTTATGCCTGGATATTCAAAAATTCAATGCAAATGTTGGAATACTAAATATACTAGTAGAAGAATTCAATGCAAATGTTGGAACACTGAATATACTAGTAGTCAACATCAGATAAGTAAAAATCATCGACAACTATAGAGCAAATGCCTTCATGTTTCGAAGAAGGTAACTGCAGATGCTATGGCTCACTGCTCATGAACCTCAAAAAAAATGCAATGGATTATGTAGAAGCAAATAAGTATCAGAATTAAAAGGAGTGGAAGCAGAAGAGGGTACTCACAAGTTCCTGCATCTTGGTGCGATAGAACTCATTCTTCTCTTTAGAATCTAATATCTCCTTTTCTAATTCTTTTACCTTCAATGAGAGAGAGGGATAGAGAGAGAGAGATTAGATATAAATGTTTAGGAAAATTATCCTAAATTATTTGAGTCTAAATTCAGCTTTGAAAGAAGAGAACTTTTTAGCTGATCGCAATGCCATGTCTTAAGAAGACATCAACTGCTCAGAAAGAATAAAAGGATCTAAAACACGTAAAGTCACTAACTAATATAGATAGAAACACAAGACCAACAACAGCATTCAATAGTAACTTGGATCTTATCTTATCACCAAAAAAAATAATAATAATAATAATAGTAGTAGTAATAATAATGATGATCATAGTAGTAATAACATTTTTGCTGCCAGCCCCTTCCATTTAATAGCTGTTTTTCTCTGCCCAAATGTTTACAATCCACCGCCTTCCACTTAAGTTGAATGATTTGTAGAAAAACTGTTTCAACTGCAATCTGAAGATAAATTTTAATAAAGCTAGCTCAGGAATTACATGATGTAATCAATAATAGTACTTTTAAGATCAAGCAAATTTCACAATCTTATTCTTCAAAACCCAGAAAGTATAAAGTGATTTAAACAAGACCATAATTTTCCTTTCCCTTCTCTCTCTCTTTCTCTCTCTCTTTCTCTCTCTCTCTCTCTCTCTCTCTCTCATACACACACACACACACACACAAATCATAGAGAGAAAGCAAAAAGAAACGAATGTTCAAGTTTTTCAGGAGTTTGAGGTCCCATAACCATGGTTATTAAAATCGCAATCATCCAAATTCAAATGATCCAAGTTGCAACAAAAATTGGAATCAAGTAGAATCGTGGTAGAATCATAAAAGAATCGGTAGAATCGTAGAATCAGAATCGTAGAATGGTAAGTAAAATCATACATATCCTACTCTGTTACCCGGATTGGGTTTTTTTTTTTTTTTTTTTTCGTTTTTGGGTTTCAATAATATGGCCCAATACATGTTTTAATTTGTCCAAAGGCCCCAAAAGGTTTATGTTTGTCCAAAGTCTTCCAAAACTGGGGCAAAATGACTCCCAGCCTCCCATCAGTGAACAGATTCAGCTCAATCTGCACCTGACTTCCCTAGATCGACACCACAGTCCTCTACTCATTGAAATTCAGCAACCCAGCACATGAATTTCTCTCCTGTTCAATAACCAGAGAGCCCTCCATCTGGTGACTGGTGTTTGATCAGCAGCAGCTACCAGTCTTGCTGTTTGATGAAAAGTTCTTTGGTGTTCAACAACCAGAGTTCCTGGGGTTCAACAAAAACTCAGTCCTCAGTCCTCAGTCCTCTTCCTTTTTTGGTGTTCAATAAAGAACACATCAGTCCTCTTCAACACAGAGTTCTTGTTTGACCAGCAGCAGCCAAGAAAAGAGCCAAGCCAGCTGGCCCAGCAGAGCTGCAGAGGTATGCTTTAAAACAAATTTTTTGCTTCTTGAAAAAACTTAATAGTGAGCACTGTTTTTCTCCTCCTTCTCCTTTTCTTGCTCTTCTTCTTCATATTTTTATTGCTTGAACTTTTTAGTGTATTTTTAACTTCTTATACTTACAAAGTTACTAACCAAGTTTTTAGTCTTAAGACTTGTCATAAAGTTCCACATCTAGAACTTTTTAATACTTATTTTACATTGAAAGTAGAATCTTACGATTCTCAATCCGATTCTATGCTTCGATCCTGAAGACCCCTCCGAGGATCCCACTTAGAATCCCAATTCTAACAACCTTGCCCATAACTGGAGGAACGACAAATGATGTTAAGAATTGATTTTGGCATGTAAATCTAGGAGTGAATGAGTAGATGGGTGGGTAGACAGGTGTTTTTTGAGAGAGAGAGAGAATCGTAAAGAAACACTGTCTGAAAATCACAACTTAGTGCTTATCTAACATCATGTACACCCAGGCAACATGACTAATCAATCAGCAGTTGGTTTAAAATTTCATTAAGTTGTTATCGCATAAATTCTAGTGCATATTTTTGTGAAACACCTAACAACTAATCAAGTTAGATTTGCACGTCTTTCTTACTAAGTTTTTTTTTTTTTTTCTAGATAACAAAAAATTCATTAATGCAAGAAAATTAAAAAAAAAATACAGGAAAAAAGGACAAGCCATTGTCCTTCGCCAGCAGTCTTTCTTACTAACTGGCTGTAATATACCCCAAAATAACAACTAATTAAGTTAGATTTGCATGTCATTCTTACTAAGTTGTTTTTTTTTTTTTTAGATAACAAAAACTTCAGTAATGCAAGAAAAAAAAATTACAGGAAAAAAGGACAAGCCATTGTCCTTCGCAGCAGACTTTTTTACTAACTGGCTGCAATATGCCCCAAAATATCTTTTTTCTATTTTCATCCCTTTTGTTTTTCTATTTATTTTATCCTGGACAGTTTTAAATGATGCAGAGAATCACACTATGAATATATTTTTCCAAGCCCCATCTGTTTAGAATCTCTCTTCCTTGCACTGCTTTTGTAATCAAATTTCTCAAGAGGTGCTGGAAAGTCCTAGTCCAATAATAGAGAATAAATTTCCACGCAGTCTAACAGAACTCAAAGTGATGGTTTCAAATTTTTCATGCAATATAAATAACCATATCAACAAACTGAAGCAATAGACTGAAAAAGCTAATGTAGGGTTTAGATAAGCAGATGATAAGAGAAAGTCATAAATAGTACATGCCTTTTTGTCTGCCTCAGTAGCCTCTTGGAATTTTGAGTTCAGCGAATTCTGCTCCTCTTTACTAAGTTGATCCACAAGGTGCTTCTCCAACACAGGAACTCTAGATTTTTGCTGACTGGGCTGCACAACTTCATCAGCTGGTGGAATGGAAATTTGCCTTGGTGGCCTCGCTGCAGCAGTATGTGTTGCTGATCTTGCAACAGTTGTCCCTGGCAGTTGTTGCAAACCTATTCAATTTAGAAAAACAAATGTGAAACCACCAGAAACATTAGGAAATGATATTAGAGGTTCAGAACACAATGAAAAGAAAAGGAAAATAAAAAACATACCAGGAGTGGATCCCAAAATTGCATTGCCATATGCAGCTGTAGATTGACCTGTGGTGCGCATCAGGGTCTCATCAAACATGACACTGTTTGGAAGTGTGGTAGGAAGAGGGCGGCCCTCCCGGTATCGTTCCATCAAATAGAGTGCAAAACAAAACTCTCTCAAAGAAAGCATGCTGTCATTATCTTGATCACATAAGTCCCACACCTGCTTTAAAACCTCTGAAACATGAACAATGACAGCATAATGAACACAATGTATAATAGGAATACAGTAACAGCCTTAGCTAGGACATAAATGCACTTAATTGTCAAGATGCATGGAAACTATTAAAGGAGGAGCTTCAGATTTCCTCATTCTGTTAGGTAGAGGGGCTAGAAGGAGGGTTCACAAGATATGTTAAAAAATAAATAAGAAATCAAAATTTAGTACATTTCAAACACATTTATTAGCCTTCCATTCTTCAAAAAAAACAAAATTGATCTTCAAGATAATCGTTATCAAATTTCCTCTTTCCACCCAAGAAAACTTCATAGCCGACTCATACCTCAAGAAGTTCCAATAAAAGAAAAAGGGGAAAAAACCTTATTTGGATCTGCATTATATAAACTGCCCCATTTAGAATATGGTTAGTTAAGACTTAAGAAGCTGTTGGTATCCTTTATGTTTCCTATTTTCTATTTTGTGAACAAACAGGTCACAAAAATGTGTATGCCTGCATTTCCAACTTTCTGTTTTATTGTTGGTCTGCTTTCACTTGTTGCCACAATGTTAATAAGTAGATTCAATTCAGCAGACTAAACCATTTTCTACAAAATTTTTCAATAATAAAAATTAAAATATATTGTTCCGTGAATTTAAAATAAAATAAAAATAAAAAATGCCCCTAAGTTTACTTTAAAACTAGGCCTGGCAAAACGGGTCATAACCCGTCGGGTCACCCGGACCCACTTATTTAAAACGGGTTTGGGTTTAAAGAAGTCGATCCGTTTAATAATTGGGCAGGTCACGGGTTGACCCGTTTATAACCGGGTTCAACCGGGTTTGGGCGCGTTAACTTGGTTCCTTTATGTCATATATATCACTCACTATCCACCGACTCCAACCCTAACCAAAAATCCCGTAGCCTTCGGCCTTCTGCGCTTCACTCTCCTCTGGTTCTTCTCGGCCTTCGCCTTTCGGTGCTTCAGCTTCGCTCTCCTCTGGCTCTCAGCCTCTCGGCTCTCACTCTCTCAACCTCTCATCTCGGTCCTCTCCTCTCGGTTTCTAGGCTTCTAGCAGCCCAGCCATCGCCGTCACCCACACTGCACGCCATCGTCGTCACCTACGCCACACGCCGTTGCCGTTGCCCACACCGCACGTCGTCACTGTCACCTATGCCGCACGCCGTCACCCACGCCGCACGCTGTCTGCCTGAGTGCCTATACAGCCCGTCCCCCTCCCTCTCACGATCTCGACTCTCCCTCTCGCTCTCAGTTCGGCGTGACAGCATCAACAGTCACTCTCCCTCTCTCGGTTCTCTCAATCAATCAGACCCCGATCTGGATCTTTCTTTTCCCACTTCATCTTTTTTTTTTTTTTTAAAGATTCAATAAATAAAATAAGTATTTTTAAAAATAAAAAATAAATTTTAAAAATTAAAATATATAATTATTTATTAAACGGGTGACCCGTGACCAGCCCGTTTATTAAACGGGCGGGTTAGGGTCGAGATGTGTGTGACCCATTTAATGTTAACCCGTTCATGACCCGGCCCGTTGACAACCCGCCCAAACCCGACCCGCCCGCCCGTTTTGCCAGGCCTATTTAAAACTTAAAAAAAAAAATTGTCCAAGAACATATTTTCACTATTCAATAGGATTGTTCTCGGAGTAATAAAGGGTAACTTAAAAAGAAAAATTATTAAGTAAGCTAATTACTAAGAAATTCCTATTTATATCATAATATTTTTTAATATGTATTCTTTTGTATTTTTCCATTGTTCTAATTATTGATTGATTCGGGCTTTAATATTTCTATTGTTTTGTGCATTAAGGATTATAGAGCCACCATAATTGCTTACTACATGCGATGAAAACTTTTATGGTGATTGAATGATGGCATGATAATTAATGCTATTTGATCCAAGAAATAAATTAAAGATGGGTGCAATCAGGGTATTATTTGTTTCAATTTTGGAAATACAACCAAAGTACCATACTTTTTACTGGTTTTGAGTTTTTGTTTATGTTGCTGGTTTTTAGTTTTAGTTTGTGGATTTCACTTGCATTATTTTTTCCAATTACACCAAATGTCCCAAAAGAAATGAACATTTAGATTGCCAATCAAATTAGAACATATGGACATGCATGCAAATATTATATATAAATCTTCTTCTGGCTCACTTTTTAAAGCTTCCTTTTATGTTATCCCACCTTCATATTTCTATTTTCTCACATCTTAGTTGATTATATCAACAATTAAAGAGATATACTAGGCAGGTATAAATTCTCTTATGCTATTCTGCCCAATCTGGGGCAAGATTGAAAGTTTTTATAGCCATAAAATCCATTCTTTCTATCTCCGTCCAAGTTATTCAAGGTTGACCCTTTCAACTCTCAAACATCAATCAAATCACTCTCAATGGTGTGCTATTTGGTCCATATTGCAGGTTTTTAAATTATCTCAATCACGCTACCCCTATTTTATCTTCTGAAAATGCTACTTCCAAGTTTACTGCATATGTGTCCATCCCTTCCTTTATCTTTTATAGTTATACCATGCATCCATCTAAACAATAATCATATGTTGATATGTCTCACCAATTTATAGAAAATGGTATGCACTGTCCATAATTGATAGTCCACTATACTACAAACTAAATAATATTTTAGACAGTTTATGAGAGTGCATAACTCCTGTTGGTTGATTTCATGGCTTCAAAGTAACATGCGTTTACTATACACCAATGCATTGGTTGTTCAAATGACATAACAGAACGTGTTTTCCATACAATGCTTGTAGAGACTTATTCTTTTAACTCTATTTTGATTACATAGTAATTATTAGATTTGGCCTACAATTAAATAATTGTAGCTTGTTTACTGATTTTTAATTCAATAAGTCTATAGAGGCCAGCCTCTCATATGCATGCAGGGAGTAATCATGGGATAAGTGGCAGTCCCCGATGAATCCTGGGTCCTGGAATGTTTTCATGAGATTTTCCTAGGTAGGCTCAAACTAGGGCCCATTAAGGGTGTCCCCTTAACCTTTCCTTAGCTAGCTCAAGCTTCTGACATGTATCTTCTCCTCATTCTCTTTTGCGGCAACATGTCCCTGTGTCACTAGAAGCTCTGACAAATTCTTCTTTTTTATGGGCTGAAGTCATGTATGGTCTCCTCTGATTGAAAAATGAACCAACATTTTGAATACCCTTTCTTTGCCCCATTTAGGAAACATTTGGCCATACTTTTCAATAGAAATTCTCTCTAAACCAGACCTTCTCCGCCCCTGCTATTGGACTCCCAAGGGAATTCCCATCATGAGTAGCATCATCCTTGGAGCAAGGACATCCTCACAATGTTCCCATAACATCCACCTGCCATCCGACACATGAGCCCAAGGACTACCAAATTCTCCAATCTTGACCATCTCTACTTATATCTTATTAGGTATTACTTGTATGCAATGCTGCCTCTCCCTTGTAACTGAGAAGCTGCATTTACAATGCTCATTGATGCCAACTATTTTTTTTTTAAGTAGGAAAAGAAGAATATTATTAATAAATTAATAATGTACAACCAAAAGACCGGAAAAATCCAGACAAAAAAAAATCGAAAACTAAAAAGACCAAAACAACCAGCACAGATTAACAATCCCAAACCTAACACCAATGACGCTTAATATCAAAGAAGCTCGCCCCCTTAAAAAAACACGGATGTGACGAATTTTTCCCTGAAAAGTTACACGCAATCTGCTCCAATCACAAACCCCCAAAATACAGTAAAGACAACACATTTCCAAAGCGCTGCCCTTTCCTTTTTCTTGCCAAAACCAACAAAAGAAAGGGCCAAAAAGTCCTCCACTGCTTCTGAACTCACCCAACATTCGCCTAGATAACCAAATAACTTATTCCATACTCTCCAAGCATAATCACAATGTATACATAGATGCAATGCAGATTCTGAACAATTGAAACAAAGAACACAGGTATCTGGAGAAAGCGCCTTAAATTTATTGGTCTTAATTCTATCAAATGCAACCAAACAAACAAAAGCCTTAATTTTAGAGGGGACTTTGGCCTTCCAAATGGATTTATAAAGAAGAAAATAGGTTTAGATATAGTCAGAAAATCACAAAAGATTTGCAAGGATAAACCCCCAAATTATCCAAAGACCAAGACCAACTATCCTCCTCAAAAGAAAAATGACAGTTATTCAGCAAGGCTAGCAAAGAGGAAGCTCTACCAACTCCTTGTCATTCAGCGACCTACAAAAACGAAAATCCCAAGATAGAGATCAACAACAAAGGAAGAAATGGAACCATCCTGTCGTGAGCTCAAGCGAGAAAGAGCTGCAGAAAAGATGTTGACAAAACTACATTCCCCAACCAAGGATCTTTCCAAAAGCGAATATTACTACCTCTTCCCACCAGGAATTTAATGTGGGGAATGAAAAAGGGATAAATCTGAGAGATAGCTTTCCATGGTCTCTTTGAAGAGCATCTAAATCTCAAATTAGTATCCCACCCATTCTCATCTAAACTGTACTTACTTTACAACTTTATGCCACAAAGGAGAATTCTCTAGCAGAACCCGCCAAAGCCATTTTGCCATGAGAGTGATGTTTCTAGACACCAAATTTTCAATATCGAAACCACCCTCCCATTTAGACCGACCCACCATGTCCCAAACTTACTAAAGGATCCCTAAAGCCCCCTACACCTGACCACAAGAACTCCCTCATTATCTTCACAATCTTGCTAGCAACCCTGACCAGAATCTTGAAGACAGAAGGAAAGTACAAAGAGTTACGAGAAAGACAAGCCTAGATGAGAGGAATTCTACCACCGAGAAAAAAAAGAGCAACTTTCCACCCATCTATTCTCTTAAAACCCATTCCACAACAGCATCCCAAAAGATGACAAATATAGGGTCACCCCCAAAGGAACCCCTAGTAAGACAGCAGCCAATTCATAACACTACAAGTTACAACCCACCTTCGCCGATAACTTCCTAACAACCTCATCAAGCATATTGATAGCCACGATACTACTCTTCCCCATATTAATCTTAAACCCGGAAACCTACTCGAAGACATGGAGAAAACTCAGAATATTCAAAAAGGAAGGTCAATGATCCTCTAAAAAGAAGATAGTATCATCGTCAAACTAAGGAGTGAGACCCTAACCCCCTCCCTACCCACCTCCAACCCTTCACTAAACCTCATCTACAGCCTTATCCACCATCCTACTCAAAATATCAGCCACTAAGACAAACAAGAATGGGAAACGAGGGTCACCTTGCCTAATCCATCTCATAGCCAACCAAGTTTTAGGCTCACCATTCACTAAAACCAAGTAGCTCACATTATGCAATAAGCCTCTAATCCAACGCCGCCATCTCTCTCCAAGCCCCTTGCTCATAAAAATCATATCCATGAAATTCCAATTCACTCATCATAAGCTTTCACAAAATCCAACTTAAAAATAAGTCCCTTCTTTTTCCTCCTACAAATATCTTCAACAACCTAGCAACCAAAATGACATCCGCAACTTGTCTTACCCTTGAGCCTAGTAATCCAATCATAGGTTTATAGCCTGAAATCTTAATGGGTTTACTCTTCTTCGGCACCAAAGTTATGAAAGTGATACTCTTGCTTAAAATCCCATTCCTCATACTCAACCACCTCTCAAAAATCTTGAAAAAAAACCATATTAAACCCATCAAGCCCTAGAGTTGTGTCCCTCTCCATCCCAAAAACCGTGGCCCTCACTTCCTCTTCCTAAAAAGGTCTCTCCAACCATGCTACCTCATCACCAGACAAAGGGTCCTAATCTAAACCTTCAGCCATCAGTCTACTATCATCCTCCTAAAATACAAATTAGAACAAAACTCAGTGATCTTACAAGCAATTTGACTCTGATCGGAGATAGTTTCCCTCCTACCTGCATCCAACTCCCTAATCAAATTCTTCCTCATTTTCCTATTAGCTATCCTATGAACAAAATCTAGAACTGCAATCTCTATCTTTGATCCACTTAAACTTCGTCTTTTGCCTCCAGCTTCTCATTTCATTGAAAATCACCTCCTCCAATTCATTCTTCAAATATACCCTTCCATCTTCTTCCTTTCAATCCAACTCAGCCTGCTTTCCTAAAATACTAGCCTTTCTAAACTTTAAACCTCCAAAAACACCTCCCCATTCCAAACTTTTTCAACTTCTATTTTAACCTCTTCAACTTTTTCATGAATTTAAAACCTTCCCACCCCCTCTCCACATCCTCATTCCAAGAATTCCTCACCAACAGCTGGAAGGAATCATAATCCAACCACATACCTTCAAATATGAAAAGAGTGGAACCCAAGAAACTTTCCTCGATTCCGACATGGGAAAGTGGTCAGAAGTAGGCCTAAGTAAAATAGATGGAGAGAGATTAGGGAACTCATCCTCCCACTGCGTGTAGAATAGGAATCTGTCGAGCCTGCTTGCCACCACTCTAGCACCTCCCACTGACCATGTAAAGTCAGCATTATCTAGAGGAAGATCCCTCAAATCACAATCCCTAATAAGGGAATCAAAACATAGCATGGTAGCAGTAACGCTATCACCCCCTTTCCTCTCTTGAGTAAACCTCACAACATTAAAATCATCTCCCACTATCCAATTAGGAGTGCAAAGAAAGCCAAAACACATTATAAAGCTTATCCAGAAAAGAACTTAGGGTTGGTCTTGAAGGACCATACACTGACGAGTGACAACAGAGACTTTACCTATCAAGGCTGTACCTAACCCCTCAAGCCACATAATAATCATCCTAGAAAACAAGTTTTAGCTCAAATCTAATTTCTTTTTTTTTTTATTTCTGTTATTATTATTTGCAGTAAGTTAGCCATAGCATCTATAGATGATAACGTAAGGGAATGGCAGTTGACATGATTTGGGCACATCCAACGCCAGTGAGGAGCAAGCAAATTAATGGCAGTGACAGTAGGAGGAGGAGGGATGGAAAGCTTGAACAAAGTAGAGTGACAATTTAATGCACTCCAACCTTCAAAAGATATTGCCCTGGAATCCTAGATCATAGAGAATGATGGAAGAGGATTCATGTAACCAAACCCACCTAGTGGAATGTAAGACTTGGTTGTCATTGCTGCTGCTGTTGTTGTACCATTATTATTATTGCCGACATATATACTTTTTGAGGTTTAAGTCAACCTATTTTAGAATGCATTTCACCATTCACTTTTTAAGTATTAAAATTACTATTACATGACTTCTAGGTTCCTAGAACAGTAAACCAGGAAGTAAACATTTTCCTTTCCTCTCAACCAATTCCCTTTTTCATTGTTATTACTATGCAAAAAATTTATCTAATTCTCTATATTCTATATTATTACCTAATTATTACAAATTTGGTATAGTTTTTTTATATTTTTTTCATTGTTGCTATAATTCTCCTATTAATATAAAATTAGTCACACCAATATTAAAGTTTTACTACCTATCCATCATCTTCAAAACTATGGTATCATCATCACCAAACTGCATCTTCAATCCTATTCTTTGTAATTGTAATCTTGACTAATGAAAGTGAAGGGTCCATTGAAGGATGACATGATGGGGGTCAATAAACTTAACGAACATTAGAGAACCACAGAAAAACCTCATAATTAGCACAGCATCCCTAATGAAGTGAAGGGTCTATTGAAGGATGAAAATATGTCATGTTGCATTAACACATATTTGTAAGGACAGACAGCAGAAAACAAGAGATTTCATGCTAAACAACTATCAATGACAACCTGAAATCTAAATGTTATATAAACAAATAAACCAAAAATTATTTAAAAAAAAACTTCCCTCATTTACCCTCCTGTGCCTTTTGCTTTTGATTTAAACTTGTTGAGTTAGAAAAATTAAACTTGTGTTGAAAAAGAGAAAGCATAAGCTCAAAGTTAAGCCTCAAATGAAAATCAAACCTCTGGGCAGCCTCCAACTTAAAAACAGATTGCGTGCCTGTTCACCCATTATTTTCCCATCTCTGTCTGTGTCTACTTGCACAAATACTTTGGTATACTTCTGAACATCAGATTGAGTCATTTTTGGCCATGTAACATGAGATTGGGCAGAAGAAGGATCCCTGGTTAAGGGAAACCCAGTTGATGCAAATGCACTAGTACTTTGAGGTGGAATATGCTGATTCTGTTTTGTAGTTGGCTGAGCAGTGTATGCACTCCTCAAAGATTCCACCGTGCTTGGCTTAACAGAAGGTTGGGGCCCAGCAGATACTGGAACAAAGGCTGATGACGCAGTTAAGCTACCTGCAGAAAATAGAGCAGAGTCGTCCACCTTTGGATGAGAGAGGGCTGTGGAAAACACATCCCCAGAAATTGCATCAGGCACAAGCCCATTTCCTGAAATTACTGATGCATTAGAATCTTTAGTTGCCACCTTGTACGATGGCACTAAATCTTGTGGCTTTGGTGCACCAGAGGTTGTTGACCCTGTGGTTGCTAGTGATTTCCGCTGTAAAGATGGAGTCGAGCCTGTTGGTGCCAGCTCAAATTCATCCTGAGTGGTGGAAAGACTATTCCCTGTGTTGAGATTTTGTGAAGCTACTCCCACTTGAGGCCCACCAGTCCTTCCACTAAGCCAATCAGCAGAGGTGGTTGAATTAAGCAAACTAGGGGCTACCATATTACCTCCCCCCGGATTTCCTTGGCTGGCATTACCCTGCTGCAAATGTGAAGCCATACCAAGAGACATGCCTTGAGGTGGCCTCACAAACTGACTTTGTGGAGATGAGATATGCTGCTGATTCATTGTTGTGCTTGCAGGCACCTGAGGGGCCCTGATGGCAACGTTTTGAGATGCTGCTGGTGTAGTACTGCCCAACTGTGTGACAGGTGCTGCTGCCTTAGAATTTGACTGCACAGCAGAGGTAGCCGCAAGATTTATTTGGGGAGCAGGAATTTTAGCTGCAGCAGGACCATATAATGCTGCCTTCACAATATCTGGGGTCAGTTCACGCTTACTTTGTGCCACAGTAACAAGCTTAAGTGCATTATTAAACTCTGCTCGACCAAGGAATCCAACTCGATTTTGATCCGCATGCATCCATACCTACACAGAGAACATGAGTATATAAACTGTATCAAACTAGCAGTTTAGGTTTATTCATTTTGTGGACCATTTCTAAAAATAAAAAAAATTAACTGTGTCAAACCAGATGATCAATTACAAGCAGCTAAAATTCTGATAAACCATTAATCATTTTGGACATTTCACATATGCTTTAAACTTAGAAAAATTTGGTTTCATATAACTCACAACCAACATTGACCACGAACTACAATATTTAATTTTAGATTTCTCAACAACCAAGACCAAGCATTTGCATAATCTTTAACCACGTCTGCAAACACTTTTAGCACAAAATACTATTGAGTCATACCTATTTACCATTAAATGAATCATAATCCACAAAACAAACAAGTTTCTTACTTTATAACTGACAAATACTTACAAATGAATAAATAATCCATTTCAAAAACAAAAACATTTTTTTGGATTAAAAAAGATGTATTAAAATGAGAGATAGAAGTTACAATTGTAGGAAACAAGAAGTCCACCTAAAGAAACCAAATAAAGATAAAGATAAAATAAAATAAAACAATAAAAAATAAAACAATAATAATAATAATAATAAAATAAATAATTAACCAAGAAATCCCCTCTTCAATCCTCTTCTGTCATAATTCAGCAAACACTTCAAGTTAGCTAACTCCCTCTAAGGAATCCCCTCTTCAATCCTTTTTCCATCATAATTCAGCAAACACTTCAAGTTAGCTAACTCCCTCTAACCCTTCCTAGCTCTATTTTTGCCCCATCGAAGCGCACTTCATTTCCTCTTGGATCACACAACCTTTTTTAATAGAAAAAAAAAATCATTAATAGGAGAAGAAGTTGCAAGAGGTAGAATGAGACATCTCCCCAAAAAAATCTGGAACAAAAACCAGGAAAAACAACTAAAAACTACAAACAAAGAAAAAATCAACAAGCCA
Source organism: Malania oleifera (assembly GCF_029873635.1). Taxonomy (NCBI): domain Eukaryota; kingdom Viridiplantae; phylum Streptophyta; class Magnoliopsida; order Santalales; family Ximeniaceae; genus Malania; species Malania oleifera. The sequence goes on along the minus strand of NC_080427.1, from coordinate 56,690,388 downwards.
GCACATTCCTCCAATCTCTTTGAATCTCCTGGAAACTATTCCCTCTGAAAAATCAAAAAACAATGCACCACAATGATGCCAAGTACTGAATTTTATCCCATACCAGCACCCAATTTAATTCTTTCCAGAATATCCATGTCCATTTGAAATCCCCTATAAAACTGCAAATATGCCACACCTCCATAAAGCTGGCCTATCCTTCCTTCTACCAAAACCTGTGAAAGAAATGGCTAATAAGTCTTCCACTGATGCAGTACATACCCAACTCTCTCCCATATTACCAAAAAAGCTTATTCCAAATCCTCCAAGAAAAATCACATTGCAAAAGGAGATCAAAGCTCTCTCGGAATTCTTCAAACAGAGCACACACGTATCAGGAGAGAGAGCCTTCAAAGGTCTCCTGATTGCAGCAAGTTATTAGTATTTATTTTATTAAGCACAACCAACCAAGTAAAAGCCTTAATTTTTGGGGAAGCCTTGGCCTTCCAAATAATATGATAAAGCAGAAATGAAGAGTTAGAACAGATCAAGAGTTTGAAAAAGGATTTGCAAGAGTACACTCCCAATTCATCCAAGGACCAAAACAAAAATCCCTCCTCAAAGAAAGGTTACTTCCATTCAATTAAGATAAAAAAAGAAGACAACTCCACTATTTCCCTATAGTTAAGAGGTCTCCTAAAATGGAGATTCCAGGAAACCAAAAGACTACTCAAATCCATAGGAAACCAAGGGTCTTTCCAAAAAAAAGATACATAAACCCATCCCCATCTCAAAGCTTAGTTTGAGGGGTGAAAGAAGGATAAATCTGAGAAATGGACCTCCACAGACTCCCCAAAGAACATATTAAAATTAATATTTGTATCCCACCCATTATCATCCAACCAGAGCTTACTTCTTATTACGCTATGCCTAAGGGAAGACTCTTCTAGAGGAGAGCGCCATAACCATTTAGCTAAAGGAATGGTGTTTTAGACACCAACTTACCTAGATCTGGCCCCCACTCCTTAGGCCTACAGACCTCTTCCCATCTTACTAAATAGAAGGGGTGTTCATCAACCTGCCCAACCCAACCAACACAAATCGGACCAACCCAAAAAAATTGTTTGAGCAGTTTATGGGTCGGTTGGCGACCTGCCATTTTACCTAACCCAGTTGCTTGGGTCGGTTTGCGGGTTTAGTTTTCAAAATGCCCAACCCAAACCGACCCACCTAAGTTAATAGGGTTCTCCCGACTTTTGATGTTGAATAATGAATACATCATAAAATTAGGGTAGCAGCCCTCCCCACGCCGCTTCACCTCCTTGCCCTTTCACAGTCTAAAATCCTTTCCGACAATTCTTGTTCAACCTTCCCACGCAAAAGCCGCCTCACCTGCTCTCCATCTAGCTGCCCCTCAGTGTTTAGTGCTCTGTTCATAGCAGTTCCATGGCTCCGTGCATCTGCTCATCTACTTGCAGTGCATGGGAGCCTCTGCCGAGCATCTAATTTCAAGCCATCTAATTTTCCATAGTCTCCCTCTCTCTCCCTATGCCCATAGACAACAAGATAAAGCTCAAAGTACAGGCACTAATTTAATTTATTTTTTTTTATTATAGTGTATTTATTGTATGTTGTATAATGGGTAATGTCTCATGACCAATGACCCCACCAGTCTCCCCCCCCTTTCTTGCCATGTAAGTTGCATGTTAAGTCATAATATGACAGTGAATCTGAAAGATAAACTCTTACATCATCATAATAGTCAAATATTGTTACTTATTTTTTTATTTGACTCTTCTATTCTGTTGTTAATTTATTATTATAATTTTTAATGTAAACTAAAGAAGTGGGGACATTCATAATTTTACATATTATTACATTTGTATAATGGATTGGAGGGAGCACTACAATATATGATACTATACTAGATTAATTTTAAACAAACTTAGACCATCAATGATAAGGAGTTAAATACCACTTCATTATTTAATTAATTAACTTTAAAGAGTTAAGACAATTAAGCATATTAAGATAAAGACAATAACAACAACAACAAGACCAAGCCTTAAGTCCCACTAGGTGGGGTCAGCTATATGAATCATTTTCCGCCAATTTATGCGATCATGGACCATTTCTTTTAACAGATTCAGGGATATTAAATCCTTACTCACTATCTCCTCCCAAGTTATTTTAGGTCTACCCCTACCCCTTCTACTGACTACTGCCTCCCACAGTAACTAACTCACTCTTCCTCACTGGTGCACTATGTGGCCTACATTGCAAGTGTCCATACCATCTGAGTCGTCCCTCTCTTATCTTATCTTCTATAGAAGCTACACCTAACCTACCGCGAATATGTTCATTCCTTAATTTATCTTTCAATGTTATACCACTCATCCATCTAAACATTTTCATCTCGGCAACTTTTACTTTTTGGATATTATGTTTCTTCGTCGCCCAACATTCCGGTCCATATAGCATAACTGATCTTATAGCTGTCCTATAAAACTTCCCTTTCAATTTTAAGGGTATTCTACGATCACAAAGCACACTTGAAGCACTTCTCCATTTTACCTAACCTGCTTTAACTCTATGCATTACATCATCTTCAATTTCTCCTTCAGCTTGCATAATAGATCCAAGGTATCGAAATCTACAAGTGCTATTTATTTCTTCATCATCAAGTTTAACTTTGTCTCCAATATTCCTCCTATCATTACTAAAATTACATTTCATATATTCTGTCTTATTTCTACTTATCCTAAAGCCTCTAGACTCCAAAACTTCTCTCCATAATTCTAACTCAGCCTCTACTCCGTCCCTAGTTTCATCAATTAATACAATATCATCCGCAAACAACGTACACCATGGAACCTCCTTTTGAATATTCTTAGTCAATTGGTCCATCACTAAAGCAAAAAGATAAGGACTCAAAGCAGATCCTTGATGTACACCTATGCTGATTGGAAATTCTCTAGTTTCTCCATTTATAGTCCTTACACTAGTCATTACTCCATCGTACATATCCTTAATGACATCAATATACCTACTACATACACCCTTTTTTTTCTAAAACCCACCATATAACTTCCCTATCTATCATATGCTTTCTCAAGGTCAATAAATATCATATGCAAGTCCCTCTTTTTTTCCCTAAACTTTTCCATTAATCTTCTTAAAAGATATATTGCTTCTGTGGTAGATATCCCAGGCATAAAACCAAACTGATTTTCTGATACCTTCATTTCTAACCTTAATCTTTGTTTGACTACCCTTTCCCATAGTTTCATCGTATGACTCATAAGTTTAATTCCACGATAGTTATTACAATTTTGAACATCTCCTTTATTTTTGTATATAGGTATTAAAGTGTTTTTCCTCCATTCATCTAGCACTTTCTTAGTTTTTATAATTGTATTAAATAAATTAGTTAACCATATAATTCCGTTATCACCTAAGCATTTCCAAACTTCAATTGGGATGTTATCTAGTCCCATAGCTTTCCCATTTTTCATCTTTTTTAGTGCAAACTTAACTTCATTAACTCCAATTTTGCGAATAAATCTCATATTTTTAATCTTTCCCTCATTTGACAATTCTATGTTTAAGAAAAGAACCAAAATTCCAAAATGGTATATTAAATTACAGTGATGGATGCTTTGAAAGGAAGAGACAGCAATTCTATTGCTCTTGTTGCTCCTTCAACGGCACCTATCAAAGAAGCCCCTATAGTCAAAAATATTACCTCTACTAGTAATGATGCCAAGGTTGGTCAAAAAAATACTAGTAGAAAAAGATCCATTGCTTGGGATCATTTTGATAAATTCGATAATTATAATGATGGAATACGAAAGGCTGTTTGCAAATATTGTAAAAAGGAGTATCTTTGTGAATCTAAGAATCATGGCACTAGTAATCTATTAACTCATCTAAACTCCCAATGGGCAAAATACTCATATAGGGTGAAAAATGAAAAGCAGCAAAAGACTCTGAGCTTTCAATTAAAAACAGATGGGCAAAAGGGGGTTAATCTAGCAGCCATGACATTTAACTTAGATGCTTGTAGGAGAGACTCTTTCTGAAATGATCATTGAAGATGAGTTTCCATTTAAATTTGTGGAGGGGCAGGGATTTCAAAAATTTTGTAATGCTTTGCAACCCAAGTTTCAAAATATCTCATCCTGCATTATGGTTGCTAGGGATGTTGTGAAAATTTATAAGGAAGAGAAGAAAAAGTTGAAGAACAAGAAAGGACCTTAAAGTTTGCCTCACCACTGACAGATGGACTTATGTGCAATATTTAAATTATATGTGTCTCACTGCACATTTTATTGATGATGATTGGAGATTACAACAATGAATCTTGAACTCCTGCCAAGCTCCAAACCATAAAGGTAAAATTATTGGTAGGATAATTGAGACTTGCCGACTTGATTGGGGTATTGAGAGCATTCTCACTGTCACAGCAGAAAATGCTAGTTCAAATAATCTTGCCATTAAACACTTGAAAAGAAGAACTAAGGAGTGGAAGGGGTCAGTTTTGGAGCATGAGTTCCTTCATGTCCGATGTTGTGCACATATCCTCAATCTAATTGTTGGTGATGATGGTTTGAAGGATATTGATATATCTATAACTGGAGTGTTCAATGCAGTGACATATGTAAGATCATCACCCCCACTAGGTTGCAAAGATTCAAGAAATGCATTGAGGAAAACAAGATAGAATGTAAAAGTTTTTTTATGCTTAGATGTGCCAACAAGGTGGAATTCCACGTATATGATGCTTGATGTGGCTGAAAAGTTTCAAAAAGTCTTAAGAGCGACTAGAAGAGGATGACTCAAATTTCCTTTCTAGCATGGTTGAGGAGGAAAATTGTTGGGATCCACAACAAAATGAGGATTGGGAAAAAGTAAGGTTGTATGTCTAGTTTCTGAAACTTTTTTACAAACATTACATTTTTCAAGATCATTATATGTTACATCAAATGCCATTTTGGATGAGATTTTTGTAATTCAATCTAAGGTACTTCAATTGTGTAACAATGAGGACTCTAGCTTGAGCACAATGGCATCAAACATGAAAATAAAGTTTGATAAGTACTGGAGTCATGGAAATTGTCATATGTTGCTATATGCGGCTGCAGAACTTGATCCCCAAAAAAAGTTGAGATATGCGAGTGGGAGTTTCTCGCAATTGTATGATCATGATTTGGCAATTCAAAATGCAGAAAATGTGAAGAATGTTTTGGTTTGTTTTTATGAACATTATGTTTCACATAAAGAAGTTCCAAGTGTGAGGGAAAAAAACAAAAGCTCTGCCAATGACATGGAGATTGATGACGATTGTGATGATGCAAATTTGTTTGTTGCTAATCAACTCAGTCAACAGTTGGATGAGGAAGAAAAAATGGGAACCAAATCTGAGGTGGATAGATATTTAGGAGAAAGATGCGAGAATCCTAAAGTTCAAGATTTTGATGTATTGACATGGTGGAAAACCAACTCTACCGTGTATCCAATTCTTTCCAGAATAGCATGAGACGTGTTGGCGGTTCTAGTTTCTACCATTGCTTTTGAGTCCATACTTAGGACAGGAGGTCGTATTCTTGATCCATTTCGTAGCACTTTGTCTCCTTTTATGGTAGAAGCTCTTACATGCACCAAAATTGGCTTCGATCTTCTCGTGGGAATCCAATCAATATTCAAGATGCGTTGGATGATATTGAAGAATATGAAAAAATTGAGTCGGGTAATGTTTTAGGATTTCATTGTCTTAACTACGTTGATTTATGTCATGTTCAATCATATAGCAATCTTAATATGCCTTTGTGTTTACTTTTTCTTTATTTTTTAAAAACTTTGTTAGAAATAGCAAGATCTCAAAGTTCAAAGTCAAACAGTCGACCTACTTATATGGGCAATGACTAAATGTAGGCATGTTTTATTGGTAAGATATTTCTTGGCTCAATTATGTGAGTGCTTATTAAACAATCCAAAGAAAGTATTTTCTTTTAATTGTAAGCTTTTAATTTTTTTTCTTTTTTTTCTTTTTTTTTTTTTTGTAGGATTCTAGAAGGAAGTCTATTTGGAAGCTTGAAAGAATGCATGGTATGGAGTCGATGGACTGTCGGATTGGCAAAATTTTGGATAGTTTTAAGTTTTATTTTTCAATTTTATTTCAGTTGTAACAATGTTTATGGATATGATGCTTTGGTGCTTTTGGAAGACAATGGGTTTATTTTACATTTTATGATATAAAGTGGTTGATAGTAGCGTGTTAGATAGTAGATATATTATTTCTTTGATTACTTTTGTTATCAATGCAAAATTGAAAATTGTAAGTACTTATTATATTACATTGTAGAAATTATTTATTTATTACCTTTTAGAGATATCTATTAATCTAAAATATTAAACTTGAATGACACTAACTAAATAGTATTGTAGAAACTATTTATTTATTTATTTTTTACTTTTTAGAGATATCTATTAATCCAAAATATTAAACTTGAATGACACTAATTAAATAGTGTTTTCAATTGACACATGCCATTATGTTTGGCAAAATATTCACACATTCTTTTGTCGTCTTTTTCTTTTCTACCTCATCACAAGTAAACTACCAAACCGACCCAACCCACCCGATAATCAAACCAAACCAAACCACATCCTCAATTGTTCGACTTAGGATTAGTTTTTTGTCAGACCCATAGTATCAGATCGGTTGGAATTTTAGGCCCAACCCGACTAATGAACACCCCTACTAAATGGTTCCTATGATCCCCCACACCGACAACTTTAAATCCAATTTATCCATAGGATCTTGAATTTCTAAATCTTTCCTTGGAATCTCCTCCATTTGTGTAGGAACAATACCATCCTTGCATTGCAGTTCATTAGCTGGGCCATCATCTTCAAAAACAAAAGCCCCCTCTAAACCTTCCAATATGATAAACCCCATAGAACATCACAGGAATCAAAAACATATCCATATTGTTCATTAATCTCATACACAATAAACCCCCATCACAATCAAACCCACTAAGATCAACACTATCATCATCTAATAAGAGCCCCCCCCCCACCCCAATTTCATTATCTCCTTTCCTTTATTTACCCCATCACAAGAATTACCTTCTTCTCAGCATATAAATCTTGCTCAATACTTAACTCTTCTTATAAACTTCTCTTTAAAATCATTGGCACTATATCACTAGAGTGCACTCTCTTGTCTTCATATAACTTCCTCATTTCCACCCCCATCAGAGCAACCTTTCAACAAGCTTACACCTCGGGACCCTTAGATTTATCTTACCTAAGACTAGAACCATCAGATTTCTTCTCAAAACACCATCTTCTCTGTTAACCTTGGTGACAACAGCCTCTTATCCATCTACAAAACTAGAATCATTATCCACTTTGACACTTTTGATCACATCATCTTTGTGGCCACGATACTTTTCTAAAGACAAGCTATCAGCTTTTCTCTGCAACAAGATCTGTCGTATTTGTGTCTATGAGAGTTGAAGAGAGGCTTTGGAGAGTGAAAATCCATCTTCCTCATATTCTACCACTAAGAGTTGAGACTAGAGAATTGGGCATGCCTATTAAAATGTCTGCAAGGAGTCAGCCCATTTTCCCTTTTCCTTATAATGGGCAAGAAGAGGCAAGCCATCCTTAACATTCAAACTAGACCCTGGAGTATTATGGATCTGTTCAATTAACTGGCCCAACTTAGTTAAAAAGGAGGCTAATCCTTTTACTATAATCTGGCCCAAATCCAGCACCAAGAATAATTGAACCACCCCAAATTTCTTGGCTTCCTCTTCCCCAAGCATAACCCTAAACACCTCAGTTAGAATCGCAGCATCCTCCTAAACCCTAGTCGCCTTAGCAGTATGAGCAATCCCAGCTGCCTTAGTAGTATGATTATACGACTTCGATTGCACGATCAACTACAGCTCGTCCCCACACCAAAGATCCAGCTTCTCTTTTACATACAACACATCCTACTTTCCTAGTTGGGTTCTACTCACGCATCCTTCTCCCTCATGACCTCACTTGCATTTCCTTCCATCACCACCTGACTCCAAAATTTGGGAGTAGAAATTGCACCACCGCTGCCTCCAGATTAAAGACAAAATTCCTTAGCTAATTTGCAAAAAAAAAGCTCACAAAGCTTCAACAACCAACCCCTTTTGTGCCACTAGGAATGAACCCAGAGATATTCTTACCTTTCCATCTCAAACCTAGCTCCAGATACTTCCCCATTCTCATCCAATGCTACGAATTCCCCATACAAACATGACAAGAACCCTTTTCCAACCAAACAAAATCTGGTCGACCATCAGCAAACCAAAGAACTACCTCTTTCGAGAGTTTAACCCACCTAACGCAAGAACTGTTATTCTCAAGCACAAACAGAAAAGGAATCTCCCCCACCTTGTCCATTCTTAGATGGAAGATCTTTCCTTCAATCTAAATTGATCGCATTACCATCACTTTCTATTTTCAAAGACATGGAGATGTTTGAGAGAAAGAGAGAGAGAGGTGGGGAACTAATGGGAGAGGCCATCGTTTTTCACCAGGCTAGTACAAGATTTAATGAAGTTTAATTTATCAAAAAGGATAACCTTCCGCAGATGGAGGGGGAAAAATATGAATAACAAATATCTTCAATTAGCTTGAAAAACATAAATATCTATCTATCTATCTATCTATATATATATAGCTGCTTCTCTAATTTGTTGAGTATCTTACAGGTGTTCGAGAAAGTGTCTGGGCTGAAAACTAATTTTTCTAAAAGTGGTCTGGTGGGTCTAGGTACTAATGTGGATTCTTTTGCAACACTAGCTAGTTATTTCGTTTTTGATTTGGCCTGTTACTTATTTAGGTGTCCCCTTTAATGTTAATCCCAATGCAGACTCTTTCTGGGACCCTCTTTTTGAAGGAGTGGCTAGGAGACTGGATGGGTGGAAAGGAGTGTTCTTCACTTTAGGGAGTCGTATTACCCTTATCCATGCTTGTCTATCTTCTATCACTTCGTATTACCTTTCTCTTTTTAAAATCCCTGTGAGATTAGCGAGGAGGATTGAGAATTGTTTGTGAAGTAAGCATTGGCGCAATGGTAGAGTGGTTGCCGTATGACCTGATGGTCACAAGTTTGAGGCATGGAAGCAACCATATACAAAAATGTAAGGTAAGGCTGCAGCATACAACAGACCATCATGGTCACCCCTTCCCTAGGCACTGCATACTTGGGAGCTTTGTTGGCAGGGCCCCACTTTATCAATCAGAATTGTTTGTAAATGAATGAAGTGAATAAGGATTGAATACGATTTCAATATAATAATGGGTCGCCCAGGATTCAAACCCAGAACTCATCGGATAGGGTAGATAATTTCTTTGTTAAAAGAAAATTCCAAATATGAATGTGTGTTGTGTTTGTCTGTGTATGTGTATGTGTGTGTGTGGGAGGTGGTTTTGTGGCAATCTCTTGGTTTGCAGCTATTTGGGTTGTTTGTTTGAAGAGGAATAATCAGATTTTTCATGATTGTGATTCATATATAGATCTTATTTGGGATACTATGCTTTTTTGGCATCATCGAAGGGATGGTTTAGTAATACAACCTTCCCTGATATTCAGCCAGAGCAGTTGGCCCTTTTAGCTTAGTTTCTTTGTTTCTCTATTTGTAGTAACTTCTGATTTTGATTTGATTTTTTAATGTGAGGATTGCTCACCCTCTTTGTCTTTTCTTCTTCTCTATTAATGAATTTATTCTTTTAACAAGAAATACCAATTATTTATTTTCATTTCAAAATTTTTAATGTTCTATATATATATATTACTCTTTTTCTATCAAATATATATCAAATATTTTCAGTTACCTTCAACTATATATATATATATATATATATATAGAGAGAGAGAGAGAGCATTAAAAATTTTAAAATGAAAACAAATAATTCTTATTTATTATTACAAGGGTGTTCGAATTTGTTGTTAGCATACTTATGGTGTTTTCTATTGTGAGTCCTTTTATTCTCATCTAACTTGAGCCTTCTCATTCTTTTCCCCTTGCAAGTCACTTATGGAAGGCTAAAATTCCTTCAAAGGTATAGGCTTTTGTATGGACACCATTCTTTTAAGTTTTAACACCAACATTCCGCTGCAGACTGAACGATCTTATATGGCTCTTTCTCTTGACGTTTGTATTAAATATTATCATCCCTTTCTTTGTTGTTGTTTGGTGCTTTTGGCACAAACTTTTGGGCTTGTTTGGAGAATGTTGGGTCTGTCCAAATCCTTTGAAAGCTTTTTTGCTGATTGATCTTCGAGGCTTTGAGAGGCAAAAGAATATGAGGATCTCGAGGCAATGTGCAATTTTGCCATTTTATGGGCACTTTGGCTCAAGAGAATTTCCTGGATCTTTCAAGCTTGCGCTTCATCCATTGATTTGATTTTTATTGGAACTTGGAACACAATTGTTCTCTTTGGTTCGACGTTAGCTTTCTCTTGCTCAATTAATACCAAATGTCTACCTAGGACCAACAAGATGGGTCCTCTAAATGCAAATAGAAAACTGAATTTTAGCAAAACTCACAATGGACTTCACTATAAACGACTACTAAATTCTATAACAAGTTTTTGTGGTTCCTTTTCACACGAGTGTTAACATACCAGGTAGGAGTGTAGGACAAGCAAGGGGTCAAGGAAGGGAAAACATTAAAGCGCTTCAGAGTGACAAAATAATCAAGGCTTCTTTTGCAGTATTAAGCACAGATATATGCATGCTTGAGTAATTATCTCTAATTAGACAAACAGAGTACAGTTTTTTGAGATCCCTGCTTTGAAAAGAGTGGTTCGTGACCACCCTTCAGGACGTACAGTTGGCCCCTCTGAAGGACAATGATGTGATCTTCCTACCATTTTAGAGACTACGATGGTATGACCATGATGAGACTAACACCATTCCCAAGTTGTCCAAAACAGGCCAAACAATCAAACCATGACAGTCATTTAGGTGCTTACACTTACTCTGACATGAGTTAGGACATGGGTGTCTAAGGCAGATCACACTACGTCTAGGTCATTTCGACATGATCAATGGTCAAATATGAATATTCAATCCTCAGTTCCTGTGTTTTGTATTCCTGAATGAAGTGATCTGAAAAGTATGCTTCTGAATTCTTGTTGACTTCAACAACGCTCAATGTGTTAGTCAACATTTACCCATGTTTCCTTCATGTTAATTCAATAACTTAATAAGAAATGGATGCCTCTACTTGCAGGAACAAACACGATTAGTCTCTCATGACTTTAGTTTGTTGGTCATGAACCCTGACATTTGTCAGATACTAGATCCAACTCATAAGTAGGAACCATGAGAATGACAAAAAATCACTTTTAGGGATGAGTATAGGTCAATTTGGGTCAGTTTCACTGTGAGACAAAAACCAAACTTACTTTCTTTGGTTTGGAGAAACTACAAAGTACAAACTATAATGAACTGCAAAACAAACAAACAATGAGTGACAATTAACAGTTTGAGTTGGTTTATGTCAATAGTTTGAATATTAAATTTGAACTTTGACTAATTTGAACTTTTATAAATGAAATTTCACACATAAAGCAAACAACTCTAATTTAAACACTACACTCCATATAAATAGTCTATTACAATGTTTTAAAAGGTTTTATTTGTTTTGACAGAATGCTTTTAAGTTATTAAAAAAAAAAAAGACATTATAACATGAATAGCATTAAATAAAGAATAAAAAGCATTTAAATATCAAAAACACAAACTCCCAAATCTAGTGTTTCTATGAAAGATTTAAACTAGTACCATATTAATTTCATGTTCCTTGTGTATTTGTCAACAAAATTCTAGCATGTAAATATGTCATAAAATACTTCAAAATTATATTTAAGGTTTATACATATATCACAAGCAAGCAACCGCGCACACACACAAATATATATATATATATCCTGGCTTAGGTTTTTTTTTTAAAAAAAAAATTATCAGAAGGGAGAAGAATATACAACATTAAAAGAAGAAGAGAAAATAAAAATTAAAGAAAAAACAAGGAGAATAAGAAATCCTCCCTTTACATCTATAGCAACTAATTACAAAGAACGTGGCATAAACCGAAAACCAACTCAATGAAGCAAAGCCAACCAACCCCGCTGCAGGTCTTCCAAAGAAACATGATGAAAAAAGCATTAGCCAACACCCACAGCAATGCAAGAAAACCTACTCTAACCCAGAGCAAGTTGTTAGCTGTAGCCACCATCTTTGAAAATTCTAATGTTCCTCTCCAACCAAAGTACCAAAAGCACCAAATAATAGCCATAACAGTGCATTGTCACAAACCTTTTCTATCCTTTCCCTTGCCAAAACCCCTAAAATGTAATGGTACAAAACGTTATTCAATCTACAGGGGCAAACCCAATTTTCGCGAAATATACCAAGTAATTTATTCCAAACAGCCAAAGTGAAAGGGCAATGAAAAAATTTGTGTGAGCAATATCTCCACTCAAACAATGGAGACAAACATCAGGTGACAGGGCCTTATTAGCCTTCTCTTCTCAAGCAAATCATTCATGTTGATTCTTTCAAGTATCGAAGCCTGAATAAATTTTTTTATATTTTATGGAGCTTTAGCTTTCCAAATCAATGAATACAAAGCAAAAGGATCCGCATTAAAGTCATGAGTCAAGTAGGTGAAAAGAGATTTACATGAAAATTCCCAAGAAGGATCTAAAATCCAAACCCTTTTATCATTCCCTAAATGGACATGAAAAGAGTCAAGCAAATTGGATAAGAGAGCCAGCTCATTAATCTCTCTCGTTAATATTTCTCCTAAAATGGAAGTTCCAAGAATGAACATCCCCTTGCAAAAGAAGCAAAGCAGAATAGGGGTATCATGAAGATTAGATAACCAAAAAATACGATGAAAAGTAATTGCCCATGGCATCTCCCCACCCAATGGTCCACTCAAAAACGAATTTGCTCCCCATTACCCACATATACTGGACTTTTAAAAGTAAATTGTAATAAATTTAAGACAAAAACTTCCAAGGACTCGAAGAAGTAATATTAACCTCCATTTTAGCATCCCATTCATATTGTAGTCGACCAAATTTACTATGAATTACCTTATGCCAAAGAGAATTAGGTTCTAAAGGAAAGCGCCATAACCACTTCCCCACCAAATAAATGTTTTCAGACACCAAATCACCAAGACCCAAGCTTCCCTCCCTTTTAGATCTACACACAATCTCCCAACAAGATGATCTCTACTACCCTCTCCCCAACTCAACCACAAGAAATCCCTCATTAATTTCTCAAGCCTCCGCACCAATCTCACAGGAATTCTCAAAAAGAGTCAAAAGAAAAAGACAATACAAAGGTTTTGAGGACAAACAAGAGCAAATATGACCCCTTAAAGTGAATAACACCCCTTTCCACAAATCCAAGTCTCCTCGCCAGAAGCTCAAAAACAAGATTCCAAAACAAGTCAGCATTAGGATTGCCACCTAGGGGACACCTAAATATGTAATAGGCCAAGCCCAAACAACACAACCAACTACAGTAACAAAAGGGTCCACATTAGTGCCAAGACCTGCTAAACCATTGTTAGAGATATTAATTTTCAACTTGGGTACTTTCTCAAACATGTGTTGCCATGTAATATAGTAGCAAATTATAGAAACAACCCATGTTTTCTAAAAGGAAGGGAGTAGCATCATCTACAAATTAAACCAACCCTATGTCAACTCCTCTCTCAGTCATCCTACTCAAGGTATCAACCACAACAGTAAATAAAAAGAGGATCTCCCTGTCTTAGACCTCTGGGCGCACAAAACCAAGTGCTAAGATTTATATATATATATATATATATATAAAACCATAGGAGGTGAGCACCTCTAATCTATTTCCTCCACCACAGTCCAAAACCTTTTCTAGCCATAACCTTGTCCAAGAAGCTCCAGGTCACCCCATCATAAGCTTTCTGAAAATTCAAGAGATCCTTCTTCTTATTTTTTTTTTTTTTTTTTTTGAACAGCATCTTCAACCACCTCATTACCATTATAGCAGCATTTAGGATTATTATATCACCTACAAAGCAATCTGGCAAAGAGAAATAATGTCCTTTAGGACTATAGCCAATCTTTTAGATAACACCTAGTCAAAATCTTATAAAAAATCACTACCAATCTAATTGGTCTAAAGTCCTTGACTTAACCACACAATCTTTTCTTGGGAAGCAGGGTAACAAAAGTAGAATTCATGCCCCTTCCTACCACTCAAATTGTCATATAATTTAAGAAAAAATCTGAGATCTCCCTTCAAGATTTCCCAATGGTCCTAAAGAATGACATAGTAAAATCATCCCAAGAGCCTTCTCTCTATCCATCTCAAAAACCAAGCTCTTAATCTCCCATTCATCAAAAGGTCTCTTTAGCCAAACTACATTATCAACTCATAGAGGACACGATCCAGCCCCTCAACCATAACCCTTCCCTCATCCTCCTTTGAAAAGAGAATCCTGTACAAATTGGTAATTTAACCCTCAAAATGGTCAGGATCCCTAAGAACCTCTCCTCTACCGTCCTCAAGTTCTTAAATAAAATTCCTTCTTCTCCTATCACTTGCCACTCTGTGGAAAAGTCTAGAGTTACAATCACCCCTCTTGACCCAACTCATTCTAGATTTCTGCCTCCAACTCATCTCTTCCCTTAAAACAACTTGTTCAAACTCACTAGAATTAATTTCGTCATCCAACAATGTCCTCAGAAATAGGTCCCTCCTCAGCCAATTTATCAATCGCACCCATCCCTCAAGAATACGTTTTTTTCTAGATCAAACATCACCGAAAAATTTCATATTCCAGATTTTCAACTTGTAACCCAAACTGAACTATTGGAAAAAATTTCAAACCGTAACCAATCTAACAGTTTTTAAAATTTAACAAGACCAACCTAAAGTGCTTGCTTCAATCAATTTAACAGTTCCCAACCCCAAAGCTCAACCTTGATCATTTTGCCACCTGCACATATTCAATTCTAATTAACATTGAAATATATATCACTATTTTCAAATTCAACCAACAGAACAAAAGTAGCTTTATAACCCCATATCTATTAATAGCTGACATCGGGCAACATTGTTCTTGGTTCTTGTCTCATATAAATGCTGCACTGCTATCAATTAACATCCTACATTATAATAACCACGTAAGACCTGTAAGCTCCAAATCCTTTAGCGGTTTCTCATATTCTCTATTCTCCCTCACATTCGGAAGAAACCAATGAGAGGGCCTGTGTAAGCTCTAGATTCTATGCTTTCTTTCTTGAGTTCTCTGCCTCAATTATAACATTTAGCAAATTATTAATCCTCAACCTCTGTTGGAAAATGAAAAGATTTCAGTCAAGATATCCCATAACTCGAGTCTACTTCTTTCAATTCTACTAAGTTGGCATTCTATAATTGCAATAAATTCTGTTTGAACTTGTTTAAATTCTTTGACTGCATTTAAAGTTCTCTTTTCTTGACTAATAACCAAAACCATCATTATTCCATGCCAACTAAAGAGTTTGCTTAATCGCAAGGTTTTTAATCATTCAGTCCTCATTAATAACTAATCCAGTTGAGGAGTCAGAAATTGTGATCAAACAAGCCCGACAGTAGATGCTGTCACCCAGAACATGCGTACAAAATCACTCAATGTACCAGATGAAAACATCCACATCATATAAACCTAATTTTGCTAGGAATGACTCAATATAAATGAAAAGAAAAAAAAAAAAAAAAAAGATAATCATGGACAGTTTTAAAAAAAAAAACAAGAGAAAGAACCTGAGCAAGGACATTCTTTGGCAAATTTGAGCCCTGAAAAAAGGCAACAGCTTCAGCTCCACTAATCCTGCCATCTCCATCCAAATCTGCCTTCCGGAAATACACATCAAAGAGATCCATGCTGTTTGGAATCTGGCTCATATTGACACCCAAGGTACGCCTATGACATATCAATAAGCAAATTCATTGTTCATACATGCTTCATCCATGATACATCCATATCTCCGCCAAAGCCCCTCTAAGGCTCCCATAATGGACCTCCTGTTCAAGTCACAAACACAAGAACGTGAGACAATGACAACTTTGGTACGATGCTCAAGAGCATTTGCAAATTCTACAACAAATTAAAATGAAAATAATAGTACTACCATGACACAATACACCAAAAAGCAATTCTCATTAAGACAAACAAAGGATACCAGAATATTCACCCCCAAAAAAAAAAAAAAATGTGGGAAGGCAATCTAAACAGCGAAACAAGAGGACATTATGGAAAACTTAAGTTTAAAATTTATTGAGGATCCTGGGAAAACAAAGCAAGGAATCACATCCATATTTCCCTACAAAAAACAAAATGCAGTAGCATGCACAGTTCCTAAAAATAAAATTTCATCAATACCAGAACAAGTTGTATTAGCACATTCACATCAATTCACCAATACCTGAAAAATGCCAGAACAAGTCATATTAGCATATTCAAATCAAATTAATGAATACCAGAACAATTGCACAAAATCACACACTATATTTTCTTCTGCAGATATCACGCAAGATAACAAAATGGTAGCAATATCACCTCGTGCTAACAAAATAATAAGATTTAGGCTTTCGGGTGCGGTGATTGATTTTGGGAGAACATATCAGGTTCAAGTAGATTCATGGTTGCATACGAGGGTTTTGTTAACAAAATAGCACCTATCCTTTTGAACGAAGATTTTGTTATCAACAACTATGAAATATTCTATTAATGTCAAATGAACAATTCCTTTAGTCATTAATTTTGCACAAACAGATACGAGAGATTCAAAGATTTCAATTTTAAATATATAGTGTGGTTAAACAATGGTTTTGAATTTCTTCAAAACAAACGAGGAGGTAAAGATACATACCTCGCACAAATTCGAGGAACAATTGCACGCGCGATCGATGAAAAATCGCCAGGAATGAATAGATCCAGCTCCTAAATCATGCGAGCGAGCAGATCTAGCTCCGTCCAGCAACCAACCAACTTGTCTTCGTCGGAGGTTCAGACGCCACTGAAGTTCTCTTCGTTGCAGAAAGAGAAATGGGGAGCTTTGCCGTATTTTTTTTTCTTTTTCTTTTAATATAAAATTATATCATAACTCCTTGAAATTTTATTTTTAATTTCAGCAATTGTATAAATTTTGAATCTATCAGAATGTACCAACTTTACTTACGCACCGTTAAGAATTATTGTTAAAAATTGTGAAAATGATGATAAACGAAAATTAAAAATTCATAATTAAAACTAAAAATCAAAAATCACCGACCTATTTGACCAATATTTGTAAAAATTAAAATAAATTTAAAACTTAATTAAACAAATATTTAATTTTGTTCTTAATCAAATAATATTAAAAATATGATTAAATTAATAAATATACAAAATAATACAAATAAAATATATTATAATTATTTTACTTAATTATTATATTTCAAAAATTACTTGACAGGAACAACCATGATTCAAAAAATCGTAAAAATATTTTTAAATGGTTTTTATATTTTTTATATTTATTTGAACTTTATTAACACTTTTATTTTAATTATATTTATTAAATTTATATAATTATTTGATTTTTTATTCATTGATCTTTTCAAAAGTTTTCTTTACTTGTATGTTTTGATTTTCGCTAAGCGTTGGTAAGGCAGTGAAAATCCGTTGGTCAGCCCGCTGTTGCCAGGAGTGCGTTTAGGGTGGTCCCGGTGCCGTTCCCGATTAGGAAAATTTAAAAACATTCAAACTTTTGAAAACTTAGAAAAGAAGATGGATAAACTAGTTCAAAGTATCATGAACAGAGGAAAATTCTTAAAAGAAGATAAGAATGAACGAATAGAAACAAGCAAAAGAACTGATAAAAAAGAACTACAAATATCACTTGGCAAAATAGAAAGACGTTTATCAAATTGGAATGGTAAGAGCTTACCAAGTCAAGATTAAAATAAAATTTGGAAAATGACTAAACATGAAAGTCAAATTATCAAACATAAAGGATCTCTTGAGAAAGAAGAAGAATATTTTGTTAAAATAATTAACAAATCTATTTCATTAACAACTTGTGAAGCAAGACAACAAAAAAGACTTTTAGTCTTGAAGATTTAGAATCTCTTAGGTCAAAATATGATAGACTTCATATTGGAATGGTCCAAGTGGGACTATTTTCATTAACCAGAGTAGGGCTTAACAAACCAGTTTATGTTGTTCTTCGTGATGCTAGGCATCATGAATTCAATGATTCCCTCTTAGGGATGTTAGAATCAAATATTGCTGAAGGTCCAATTTATTTTGAATGTTATCCAAATATTAGGGCAAATCTTAATGATGAATCATTATACAAATTATTAACATTAGACATTCAAACTAAAGGTTATAATATGGATTCAAGAAGTTCAAATCTTGAACTTATTTATCAAATTTATTACAAAGCAACAACTTCAACAATATTACCAAATATACTTCTAACAAGTGAAAAAGGAGAAACTCTTATGTTACAAGCCAATTATAATAGAAAATCCTTTGCCTCTCATCCCAAGAAACTTCTATGGAATGAGATTCAGGCTGGGGGAGAGTGGGAGTTTACAAATTTAAACGAAACTGATTACCAAATTACTCCTGAAATACAAAAAACAGTTGCTACAAAAATTATTCAAGACAATGAAGGTAATGTAAAAATTAACTTTCAACCCTTACTCACAAGAAGTCAGAGTCTAGGACAAACTTCTAGACAACCAATTGATTTAGGAAGAAAAAGTATTTCAAGTCTTTATACTTACGAATAACCAAGTCAAACAAACTTTAAACTCAAAGGTGTTGACTTTGGACCAGAAATACCTCAAGGTTATTATCAAGAAATTCCTGAGTCAAATTCTCCTACAGAATCACAAATCTTAACAGAAGAGCAAAGAGAAAATCTTTACGAAAAAAGAAAAAATGTTATGGTTATTAATGAAGAAGAATTTATTCCAAATATGGGAAAAATTGAGAAAGATTACAATCATGAACTTAATGCAAAAAATAGAAAATTATTCCTTAAAAAATATAATAAAGAAGAAAGAGAACAAATTAGAGAAGAATGGTTTAAAAGGATGAATCAAATAAAAGAAGAAATCCCTTTCTTCAAATTTGTCAATGAAAGACAGACAATTAATGTTATTCAAAATCCAATAAAAAATTGGAAAACTACTGATAATTACTTTGTCAAAGCTGTTCATCCACCAGAAAACTCAATCAAATTTAATTATAAAGGAAACGAAATCTTAGCATCACCTTACAAAGAATCAAAAGGTAAAGGAGAAATTGATCAAATAATTAGTCAAAATAATTATACAAATCAGATGCTTAAATCAATAGCTTCTCAAACAACAAGAATTGAAGAACAGTTAGAGAACCTTACTGAGATAAGAACTTGCAGTACTTACAAAAAAGGAGAATCAAGTAAATCAAAAGAAAAAATAGAAGAACCAATTGAATTTAACATACTTGATCATAATCTTAAGAATTTTAATTTTGACAAACAAAACGAATTGCTTATTAAAAGAATTGACGAATTAGTTAGCCAAACTTCAAACCTAAAAATTAATACAATAACCAAAGAAGATGCCATTAATGCTTTAGAGTCAAATTTTACGGAAGAAACCTTTGACTTAAATAAAATCAAAGATTGGAGAAGTCAAAGTCAAAGAACCTATTATAAAAAGCCTACACCACCAAGTCTTTTATCAGAAGAATCAAATGACTTACTTCCTCAAAGAAATTTTCAAGGAAATGAAATTCATGAATGGAGAATTGATGGTCTTACTGAACATCAACTTCATTCCTTTTTACATCAAATGGCCATGGCAGCAACTGCCTACAAACTACATTCACATAAAGCTTCAGAGGAACAGATTGTTTCTCTTCTTACTCATGGATTCACCGGAACACTTAAAGAATGGTGGGATCACTATCTTACTCCTTTTGAAAAAAGACAAATTTACGAATCAAAGAAAGTTAAAGAAGAAAACGGAATCGCTACACAAGAAAGCGATGCGGTTGCAGCTTTAATTTGGTCAATCTTTAGACAATTCATAGGAGAATAAAGTAGTCAACATGAGAAGAATAGTGTTATTCTTCTTAACCTTACTTGTCCAAAATTATCAGACTTTCAATGGTACAAAGATACATTTATTGCTAAAGTCATGGGGAGACCAGATGGGAGATCTGGTTTTTGGAAAGAAAAATTTATAAGTGGGTTACCAAAGCTTTTACGATTAATCATGAAGGTCTTAAGTTATGTAATGAACTTAAAATACAATCTCAGATGAAATCTGAATTCAAAAGGAACAAAGGAGAACTAGGAGATTTTTGTGCCCAATACGGGTACGAAAAGATTCAAGCACCTTCAAGAAAACATTTAAAAAAGAATTATAAAAAATATAAACCTTCAAAAAAATATTACAAGAATTACGACAAAAATTATTATAAAAAGAAAAAGAAGAGAACTGAAGAAAATGCAAAAGTTCAAAAGAAGGATAAACCTCAAAAATTTAAGAATCAAAAAACATGCTTCAAATGTGATAAAAAGGGACATTATGCAAGAGACTGCAGAGTTAAGCAAGAAATAAAAGAACTTAACATAGGAAAGAAATTAAAAAGACAAATGCTAAATCTAATTATCAACAGTAGTTCAGAAGATTCAGAAACCACTTATTCAAGCTCATCTGAAAAAGAATTTATTAATGAAATAAATTCAAGTTCTGAATTATCATCTAACACTTCTTCAGAAGAATTTTGTCAAGAAGATTTAGGATTTTGTTCATGTAATAGATGTTCAAAATCTGTTAATGTTATTTCAAAAACAAATGAAATTATTCTAGAAATGATTGAACATATTCAAGAACCAGAAATTAAGAATAAATACTTACAAAAATTAAAAAGAAATTTAGAAAAAGATAAACTTCCCAAAATTAGTGAAGGTTATAATTTAGAAGAAATAATTAACAAATTTAAAACTAAAGAATTACCAAAAGAAAATTTAACCATACAAGATTTACAAAGAGAAGTAAATCAAACTAAAGAAGAAATCAAAAGGTTAAAAGAACAAGGTGAAGAATTTAAACAAGAAATGTTTATTTTAAATACAAAACTTGAAAAAATTAACAATAAAGGAAAAGAGAAGATCATTTTAGAAGATGAAGATGATTTTCAAATTAATCAAGGATTTCTTAATTATTTATCAAAGGTTAACATTCACAAATGGTATTCTAACGTTAAAATTGTAATTAACAAATATTTTATTCTTAAAGGTTGTGCCCTACTTGACACAGGTGCAGATCTTAACTGCATTCAAGAAGGTCTTATTCCTACTTGTTATTTTGAAAAAACAAAAGTTCAATTATTCAGTGCAACAAACTCTACGCTCAAAATACAATACAAAATTTCTGATGCTCATATTTGTAAAGATAACATTTGTCTCAAAACTACTTTTGTACTTGTTAAAAATATGCAATAAGAAATTATTCTTGGAACCCCTTTCTTCACAATGATTTATCCTTTTACGGTTAATGAAAAGGAAATTTTTACTTCCATTTGTAATCAAGAAATTACGTTTGAATTTATTGATAAAATGTATGAAAAAGAAATCAATACTCTCAAAGACTTAGGAACAAGTAAAATTAATCTTATTCAAAATAAACAAAAACATATTAAATCATTATCTAGAGAAATTTATCATAAAAAGACTGAAGAACAAATTCAAGCTCCAGAAGTCAAAAGGCAAATAAGTTTATTACAAGAAAAACTTGAAAAAGAAGTTTGTTCAGATTTACCAAATGCCTTTTGGAATAGAAAAAATCATTCTGTCAAATTACCTTATACAAAAGATTTTAATGACGATAAAATACCTACAAAAGCTAGACCAATTCAAATGAATAAAGAATTACTTGAGTATTGTAAGAAATAAATACAAGAATTACTTAACAAAAACTTATTAGAAGAAGTAAATCTCCTTGGAGCTGCACAGCCTTCTATGTTCAGAATCAAGCTGAAATAGAGAGGGGTGCTCCAAGACTTGTTATCAATTACAAACCCTTAAACAAAGCCTTACAATGGATTAGGTATCCTATACCTAATAAAAGAGATTTACTCAACAGACTTAATACTGCTGTTATTTATTCAAAATTTGACATGAAATCGGGATTTTGGCAAATACAAATTGCTGAAGAAGACAAGTATAAGACTGCATTCACAGTACCATTCGGACACTACGAATGGAATGTAATGCCATTCGGTCTTAAAAATGCTCCTTCAGAGTTCCAAAATATTATGAATGAAATTTTTAACAAATATACAAATTTTACTATTGTATACATTGACGACGTCCTTGTATACTCAGAGTCAATTAGTCAACACTTCAAACATCTTAACATATTTTATAATATTGTTAAGAAAAATGGTTTAGTTGTCTCTAAACCAAAGATTAAATTATTCCAAACCAATATTAGGTTTCTTGGACATCAAATTTACCAAAATAAAATTACTCCTATTCAAAGATCATTGGAATTTGCTGAAAAATTTCCAAATGAAATCACTAATAAGAATCAATTACAAAGATTTTTAGGATGTCTCAATTACGTCTCAGACTTTATTCCAAATCTTAGAATTCTAATTAAACCTTTATTTAAAAGACTTAAGAAAAACCCCCCAAATTGGAATGAAGAATGTACTCAAATTGTTATTAAAGTCAAAACCCTTGTCAAAAATTTACCATGTCTTAGTCTTCCAGACCCAGAAGCATTTATGATCGTAGAGACAGATGCCTCTAACGAAGGATTTGGAGGAATACTTAAGCAAAGAATTAATTCAAAAGAAACTTTGGTGAGATTTCATTCAGGAGCCTGGTCAGGTCCTCGAGTCAATTATTCCACAATTAAAAAGGAAATGCTCTCAATTGTTTTATGTATTCAAAAGTTTCAAGATGATCTTATCAATAAAGAATTTTTACTACGAATTGATTGTGCCAGTGCAAAAAATATTATTGAAAAAGATGTTAAAAATCTTGTTTCAAAACAAATTTTTGCAAGATGGCAAGCCATCCTCTCAGTTTTTGACTTCAAAATTGATTTTATTAAAGGAAATGCAAATTCAATTCCAGATTTTTTAACAAGAGAATTTTTACAGGGTAATTATAGCAAGAAGGCAAGTTGCTAGTGACTTTTATTCAAAAACCTCTTCTTCAAAAGCCTTAGACATTGCTTTAACAAATAGATTCTCCCCACTGGAGAGTCTCCCAAAACCTTCAAACCCAAGTTTCAAAGATGTTATTGAGGGAAAAGCTTCTTCCCGATCATCCACTTCATCAAAAGGTCCTCCAAAAGGATATTTTACCAAAAATATTTATGAAGATTTATTTCCGGTAGAACCTGAGTGGGATGCCGTTCAACCTTTTGAAGTTATCAAAAAATGTTTCTTCAGAGGATGTCATTTTGACACTCCTGATATTATCAAAGACAGAAGATTTTACGAATTAATCCTTATTGAAACCAACTCTGTTATCATTGATCATACTTATGATCTTAAAGAACCTCAAAAAATAAATTTTTCAAAAATCAAAATTTTGAAGGTCTTTACTCCAGGAGTTTGGGGACAATATCCTCGAGCGTCAAAAGAATTTAAAGGAGTCTTTATTCCTCAAACTTATGACTATCGAGATTATCAAAATGTCTGGTACTATGTTTTTTATATCAGAAATTTTACTCACTCTTGGTTTGTGCATTTTGACCAAAAAATTATCAAAACCTTCCCAAAATGGTTTTTAACCTGGTTCTCTTATTTTGGTGCCGAAGCTGGTATTTTCCCAAAAGAAATTAAAAATGATTTTGATTTATTCAGAAAAAATTTTAAGCTTCCTCTTGACTATTCAAAGGGTCGCTGTGAAGAAGCTGCCAGCCTCATGTTCTTCTGCTCATTATTCATGATCACTTGGATCTTTTGCTGGGACTATGTTATTGTCTCTCCAGAAGATAGTTCATTCGGGCATTCAAGAACTTTACGAAGAATTTTTAAAATTCGTTGGTGGGACAAATTTATTATGCCAGAAGGTAAGGTTCGCGCCTGGCTTTCAAAATCTTCAAGCCCAGAACCAGTTACTCAAAGTCAGAAAAAGAAGATTATCATTGATGAAGAAGACGATACTATGTCAACAGTATCACTTTCTTCAAGGAAGTCAAAGTCTTCGGCAAAAGCAAAGTTACTCAAGATTATTGCCCAGCTTGCTTCTGACGAGTCCGGATCCGAACCCGACTCACCTCAGGCTCCGAACTTCAATTTGCTTGGATCCGACATTGAATCTTGGTACAAGTTCATGAACGATCCAGATGAAGACTGTTCCAAATAATTATCAAGATTTTTTTTTGAAGGACAGGCCATCCTGTCACCCTTCTTGAGATGCTTATCAAATCAGTTATCGTCTTGGCATGCGTGGCAGAACAGTCTGCCATTTTACTATTGTAAATTATGAGTGAGGAGTGTTTTTACACCTGTCCATCTTTCGGCCAGGGTTGTAATTTTTTTTTTTTTTCGATATTTTATTTAAAGGTGGTGGGCCTCCCACACAAATGTAGCCGTCCATGTGCTGTCACCTTTATTTAAAATTTTCGTCGTCTTGTGTCGGCTCGACAGTCTGTAAGGTTTTCGCGTGACTTTTGAGTGGTCGATGGGGCCCAATGAGCACCCGCACTCATTTCCCCGGATTCCAAATTGTGTGAAGTCCGAGCCTGTCTTTCTTTAAATAAGGGGTTCAGCCTAGGTTGTTCCTCGCACCAAGTTGAGGGTTTAATTTCTCCTAGAGAAAGCCTGAGTCTTCGAGCTCCACTCAACTTATCTCTTCTCCTATCCCTCTCCTTTCTGTAAGTCCTTCTTAACAAAAAATTAATAAAATTTGAGATATTTATTCAATCATTTTACTTTCATTCAAATAAGTATGCTCTGCACTTGCGGCCTTGACCGATCTTGTGCATCAGAAAAACTGCTGCTTTAAATTTACTCATATTCTCAAGATTGCTCCAAGGTTTTTGGGTCGGATATTCGTGTCTGATTCCAAAGTAATAGCAGGTTCGCAAGAACTCGTTAGTCATCCTTGAAATCTGAGATGAACTGCTTTCAAATTATGATGCTTATGTCCTTTTGCTTGTTAATCGTTTAAACTTTCCTTGTTTTAAAATAGCACCTATCCTTTTGAACGAAGATTTTGTTATCAACAACTATGAAATATTCTATTAATGTCAAATGAACAATTCCTTTAGTCATTAATTTTGCACAAACAGATACGAGAGATTCAAAGATTTCAATTTTAAATATATAGTGTGGTTAAACAATGGTTTTGAATTTCTTCAAAACAAACGAGGAGGTAAAGATACATACCTCGCACAAATTCGAGGAACAATTGCACGCGCGATCGATGAAAAATCGCCAGGAATGAATAGATCCAGCTCCTAAATCATGCGAGCGAGCAGATCTAGCTCCGTCCAGCAACCAACCAACTTGTCTTCGTCGGAGGTTCAGACGCCACTGAAGTTCTCTTCGTTGCAGAAAGAGAAATGGGGAGCTTTGCCGTATTTTTTTTTCTTTTTCTTTTTAATATAAAATTATATCATAACTCCTTGAAATTTTATTTTTAATTTCAGCAATTGTATAAATTTTGAATCTATCAGAATGTACCCACTTTACTTACGCACCGTTAAGAATTATTGTTAAAAATTGTGAAAATGATGATAAACGAAAATTAAAAATTCATAATTAAAACTAAAAATCAAAAATCACCGACCTATTTAACCAATATTTGTAAAAATTAAAATAAATTTAAAACTTAATTAAACAAATATTTAATTTTGTTCTTAATCAAATAATATTAAAAATATGATTAAATTAATAAATATACAAAATAATACAAATAAAATATATTATAATTATTTTACTTAATTATTATATTTCAAAAATTACTTGACAGGAACAATCATGATTCAAAAAATCGTAAAAATATTTTTAAATGGTTTTTATATTTTTTATATTTATTTAAACTTTATTAACACTTTTATTTTAATTATATTTATTAAATTTATATAATTATTTGATTTTTTAATTAAAAAGTACATATAAAATAAATGATTTAATACAACAAAAAGTTAATTTTGATATTAAAATATCTTATTTTCAAAATAATTGAAAATCATAAAATTTGTTTTTTGTTTTTTCACAAATAACTAAAATCAATAACAAAAACTATAAACTTGCAACTTAAATAAACACCGTATCATTATTTGTTTATTCAGTATACAAAAGTGAAAATAAAATAACAAAAAATGGAAATTACCA
Source organism: Malania oleifera (assembly GCF_029873635.1). NCBI lineage: Eukaryota > Viridiplantae > Streptophyta > Magnoliopsida > Santalales > Ximeniaceae > Malania > Malania oleifera. The sequence continues at coordinate 56,663,952 of NC_080427.1, read as the reverse complement.
AATAGGCTCTTAATTTTTCTACATTTATACATTTTTGAGCATTTATTGTTAATTTTATTTTAATATATATTTTTATGCAATTTAGGTGCGTACATGCCGATCAAACTTTAAAATTTGTGTAGGATGTAATTTAATGTTCCAAATATAACCTGAAAATATTTTTTTAACTCAAACATATAAGGTCGCATTTAGAACTATGGATTTCAAAAATTCATTTAAATTTGCACGGGTTTGAAAGAAATCCAACACAAGTTTATATTATATTTTATACAAATATACATAAATTCAAACTTAGGGTCTAAAATTTATACTCCTTGAAAAGCAAGGTGTAACCCTAAGAGGAGAGGTGAATTGGGTTTAAAATTTTTCTTTTAATTATTTTTAAAAGTTCTTAACCTCTTTTTCTTTTTTTAATGAATTATTGACTTCTTGTTAATTTATTCAATACACAACAAATACTTAAGTTATTATACAATTCACAACCACACAATTTTTAATCAATCAAGTAACCAATCAATCAACCAAACCAATCAATTATTCAATTAACCACAATATCCAAACCAAAATATAAGATTCAACTTATTACAAGAATTCACTTTTTGTTTGTTTGCAGCCCTATATATATGATTTTGATTCAACCTCTTAAAGTAAAGATTGATAATGCAAGTTTGCTGATATAAAGTCATGTATTAATGATTTTGCTTTCTCAAAATGAAGTGCATATATAATTCAACACTCTTTCCAAAAGTTTAAACTTTAAATAAACTTTCAATTAAAGAGTCTTTGGGTATTTCACCAATCAACGTACTTTCTTATGGTTTCCGCAAAGTATGGATCAACCAACGTACTTCCTTTCGGTTTCCATAAGCCCAAAAACAATTTAAACTTCAATTTATTCAATTTCCAAACTTTGTAGTATTTATAATTAAGAATTTAAAACATCCACGCAGTTTATATGTTTGCTGAAAATTAAAGAGAGTAAGGAAAAAAGAGTGATACCGGATTTTTACAAAGTTCATCTTATCCCCAAGCTACGTCCTCGCCTTTGGCAAACTATCAAAGGATTCACTAAACCAGTTCCTTTCCGAGCATAACAAAATCGTTACACACTCCTTTAGTAGGCTAGAGTCTGTCTCCCCAAGTGATACCCCTCACTCAGTGACTCCTTCAATAGGCTTGAGTCCGCCTCTCCAAGTGATACCCCACGCTAGGTCAACGATCCAAACACCTTGAATGGTCCAAAAGCTACAAGAAATACAAAGTAAACGTTGCGTACAAAAACACTCTCAAACAGAGCATATTAGTACAAATTCAGCACTATGTACTCCAAAAATTTAAATATCAATATAGAATAGAATTGAAGCTCAAGTAAAGAGATCACCAAGGGTTCTTTAGTGATTGATAAAACTCAGTATTAGAATCGTAAGCTAGTGATTTAGCAGCAATTCATAAGATATCTCCTGGATGGAGTATGAGCAATAGAGAACTTTGAGAGAAATTGGGAGTTTGATTTCAAGAATGTTGTGTGATTGTCTTGATTATTAATTTATTAGGTTTAAGGTAGTATTTATAGACTTTTTAGGATTAGTTTCCTTGTTCCTCAAGTTACTTAGAGTGTCCACCAAGTTTTTATAACGTTTACATTTGAAAAATTAAATTTTAGAATTTTCCCATTGAAGTTTAAAAATTCAAATCTCGTGGAGTCAGCCAGCAGGACAGGCGACTGGTAGTTCATTTCTCAGAGTCAGTCGACTGGACAAGCAGCGGAGGCCTTTTTGTCTGCCATAAATAAGTTCCATTAATTTGTCAGTCGGCTGGCTCAACCACATTCAAAATGATCAGTAGGCTAGGCATGTCAGTCGGCTGACTGATCTCAGTTCAAACTATCAGTTGGTTGGGCAGTTATTCATTCTTTGTGTTTTTTCAGTCGACTGGCCAATCTTAGTGTGTTCTGGTCAGTTGGCTGACCAATCCCTTTTATGAAAAAATATATATATATATATATATATATATATATTCACTCTTATTTTTAAACTTTTTGTTATTTGAAAGACTTACATGTGACTTGTCAAAAACATTTTTCAGGGTTTTAAAATTTGGTCTCTAAGTCCATATCCAACCCTAAAAGAGTTTCAAAAATATTTCAAAATATATTTAAAATATGAAGCACTTACATAAAGACTTCTAAGACTTTGAACATTTTTTACGCTTGAATCTTCATGCTTGTCTTTTGAGTGCTCTGTCTTTGCTTTTCTTCAGCTCTTTTGTTTTGTTGTTCTTTGGCTCTCTTGTCTTCGAGCTTTAAGCTTTTAGCACATTCTCTCATATTCTTCAAGTTTTAAAATATCATCTTGAAATCTATGTTTTAAGTTTCATATGATCATCTTTCTTTGAAGTATAAGCTTGCAAAGGATCCTTTTGTATACTTGACCTTGCTTTCTTATGGTTGTGTCTTGAAATGTAATTACTCAACCAAATATGTTAAGTTTCTCTTATTTGTTAACATTAAAACAAGATGTTAAACCTTGTAAGGCCAATAATCTCCCCATTTTTTATGATGACAAACAATGAGTAAAAATTTGAGTAAGCCTTAAAAAAACTTCTCCTTACAATAAGTATCATCTTAACAATAATTGTAATTTCAAGATCAATATAAATACAAATTTTAATATCATACAATATCATGCTCATCACATCATCTTAACAATAAGATTATCATTCAAGTTCAAATACTTCTCCCCCTTTTTATACATATATCATATTATTAATACCATGTTCAATTTTTACTCAAAACTTCTCCTCCTTTTGACATCAATAAAAAAGAGAAGAATATAAAAAATAAATCATATTTTGAGCATATGAATATCAAACATGCATATCAAGCATATGATGCCAATTGAGATTTTCATTAATTCCAATACCAACTGATCTTTTAAATTTGTGAAACATTAAAGAATAATACTAATTAAAATTTTATGATACCAATTAAAAAATAATTCATGATACCAATTGAAAATTTCATAAGATACCAATTTAAAAATTAGAAAAAAATCATAATACAAGCAGTGAGTCATAATACTCCCCCTGAATTTAATACATTCAGATTTGATACCAATTATGCTTTCTAAGTTTATCATCCCATGTTTCAAACATTGATTCATATCATGTATGTGCTCATGAATACTAATATCGAGTACCAATATCATATCAATGTCATTACATGCTCATGGATATAATTATGCTTAACATGCTCAAATACTAATTTAGATATTCATGGATACCAATATACTTTATGGATACCAATGCTAATGTCATATTGTGCACTACTCATGGATACTAAATTAATTAGATGCAAATTTTTCAATTTATCCTTGTGATCCATCATAAGCATACATGGTCAAGAATTCATATATCAATATCATATCAAAATTTATGCTTCAAAATCATGTTTAACTACTTTATGCTTAGTTTTTCAAAATATAGTGAGCCATAATTCATCAATATTTTCATTGTTTTTGAAGATTTTATGATACCAATTTCAAGATATGCACATGTAACATATTGCATATCATATAAGCATGGAGTATATCATTATCATGTGCATTGTACTATACTTTTGCTTGGATTGATTTTATGTTGTTCAAGTATTTCATTTTAAACTTGTTTAAAAATTTTACCTTCAATTAGTTGGCTGAACTTCCGGTTAGTCGGCTGACCTATCCTTTCTCCTTAAGGTATTTGTTTAGTTTGTCGGCTGAACTTATGGTCAGCTTGCTAACCTTCACAATTTTTCTGCCTAACTCTCTTCTTTATCAAAATACTTATGCAATAAGTTCTATTTGCTTCAGATTTTCTTTTCTTTTGAGTTCATATCCAAACTTCATACATCTGAATACTTTCTAATTTAAGCCTTATATGATTCATTCATTGATTTGAGGCTAACAATTTTCATTAGCTTCAATAAGCATTAATAAGCTTGAATAATTTTATCCTTATTTTCTATTTCAATTTGTTCAATATCTTTGTATGATTTTCCATAGATTTGATATCAATTGTAGTTGAAGGATTTAGTCATAGTATTTTATCTTAGTACCCATACTTTCTTGGGTTCGGATTGTTTAACAAGTGATGCTTCTTTTGTAATAACCCGAAAAATGGTTGTACAAGATTAGTGGGGAGATTTACAAAAAATTAAATTAAATTAAATTAAATTTAAAAAATAATAAATAAAAAAATAATAATTAATTTTTATTTTTATTTTTATTAATTAAATATATTATTATTATTATTATTCATCCTCAAGCTTCAAAAGAAGCTTCAGGATGTCCTCTTCGCAGACACCCCCCTCCCCCACAGTCTCTCTGTAACTCTCCTCGTTCTCTCTCCCTCTCTCCTTAGTTCCGTGACAAATACTCGCCCGATCGAAAATCATAAGATACCACTGGATTCCATTTTCCACTGCCAACATTTATACCAGAGCGGATTGATGGTAGAAGCGGTGTAGGCATATCTCATGGGGTAAGCTAAATCTCCTCTTTTACCTCAATTTCTAGCGAATTCTAAGCCCAATTGATGATCGGACACCACCACGAGAATTTTGAGATAATTTTTTACAAGTCTAGCAGAACGAGTCCAGGTGAGCGTTGCGGGTATAATTTGGGGACCCCACACTCGTAGTTTAGGAAATTAAGTGGGGGTGTTAAATGTTAATTTTGGGTATATGGAGCATAAGGAATGTTAGATGGGTATTATTTTCGAGAAATGAGTTAATTAATATGGAAAAAATGTAAATTACATGACTAGAGTTTCGGGAGCCAAGGGCGTAGGATTTGAGTGTTAACGAGACTCTCAGTAAGCGAGATAAAGGGAATAAGTTATAACAGTATTTTTAGAGCTACTATTTGAATTAATATGTGAAAATGAGCATATGGTATTTTATCTAAAAATTATTATGATATAAATATCAAATAAATTGTGTGGCATTTGAGTAATATTAAATTGTGATATTTTGGAGTGTGAAATTAATATATTATGAATAATAGATTAAAATTGTGTGGCATATGACGTATATCGAAAAATGTGAAATATAACGATGAGTAATTTATGAGAAACTATTGAAATGAGAATTATTGATATGATTAGTGGAAAATAATGAAATATGACATTTATATGTGAGTTTAAATTATTTGCATGAAAAATGAGATTTTGCGAATTACTGATATGGGTATTTTGAGAAATGTTGGAATACGTGAAACACGATATATATTATTATGAGATGATGAAATGTATACAGAAAATTATGAGAACATTTATATTGAGATGAATTGAGATATACTGATATGTGATTAATGATGTATATTGATATGGAAATATTGAAACGTGAAATGCGAACGTGAATTCTGAAACGTACATGCTAGAATATAATTGATGAAATGTCAATACCGCATAATGATTGTGGGTATGTGGTAGTGAACCCTGATGGATGGTTGTGGAAACCCTAATGATGGGTTGTGATATTGAGCACGGTACCATTGCTAGTGGCGTAGTGCAACCACACGGACTCTTGGAGCGTGTGGCGTGACAGTCAACTGAGTTGTTTGTAGAGTTGTTGTGCCCCCTGAGTTCGGCTCATGGCTATAGGTTGACCATTCATACTACAGACGCGAGATATGTGATATGATATTTTAATCTAACTGGGTCGGCCAACCGCGGTTAGATATAGCCTTGGGGCCGCACAACCTTGACCATGGGGGGAAGCATGGGGTGGAAAGAAAGAACCTCAGGGTAGCCATAAGTTACATACGCGATGTTGGTACTAGGTACCAAGGATACTCATGAGCTGGATGGTGAAATGAAAATGGAAAGTGAAAGAATGATCAAATTGACTAAAATTAGAAATTGAAGAAATAATGGTAATTGAGACATAGAGAATGATAAATTAGGAAATGGATCCGTGTGAGTTAATAACATAAATAATTGAGGCGAAGTGAAACTCTTTGCCTGAGGGCTTACTGAGCAAGGTGAGTGCCCTAATAGGTATTAGATGTGGTCATACCTGCCTACATAACGTGTTAGGGCAGAGGGAGGCTACCTGTATGGGTGGGTAATCTTCCCTATTCTTAGGAACTTCGCGGGTAAATATGTGTTGGAAATGATTGAATTTGGGAAATGGTTTTAAAACTTATAAAAACTTGTGTTGTATATCTATATGGTTATGAGAATACGTTTACTAGTGTATTTTTCTCAGATGAAATGTTGATTTGAAAAGTAAGTGTGTTATAATTGAACTCATATGGCCGCACACTGTAAATAATTTATTCCTGCTTACTGAGATGTGTCTCACCCAAATTATCTAAATTTTTCAGGGAACAAGGATAGGCTAAGTGATAGATCTCCACGACCATAAGGAGCTGGGACCCTGACACACAGGGTGAGTTCTTGGACTAGGGAGGTGTAATTCCCCCCGAGGCTAGTTATTTTTGGGTATGTGATGGGTATGTACATATATGTATGTTGATACTCTGGGTATTGTATTTTGGTTGTTAAGTATATACTATCTTCCGCTATTAGGTTATATAAATAAAATGACTTTGTACCCGGTACCCAATGCGGGTCGGGTTGTATGAATGGTAGTCAGGTTGTCGACGTGGCCGATTTGTAAATGTTGTGGATGACGAGTGAATATTTATTTATTATTGTAAAAGAAAAAAATTGTACGAAAATCAGGGCATCACAGTTTGGTATCAGAGCTTAGGTTGCTAAGTTCTGTAGACTTTAGTAGACAGCGGAATACAATACTAGAGCATAGGAGTGGATTTTGATGGAAATATGAGATGAGTAGATTGAAATGTGAGTTAGTGGTTTTTGAGGATGAGGTGAGAATTTAGGATTCTATCTTGCGGCCTAAAGATAGGAGTACCAGGATTGTTTTTGTATTTTTCTTGGGATGATGATTTCAAGAAAACCATGGATACTATTGCTGGGTCTTGTTTTTGAGTAGTAGTAGAGTTGAATCCTAAATGGGGATTAAGGATGTGAAGATAAATAGTCGTAGAAGAGTAATTTATGAATTATAGCACTGTATTGGTTGTGTGATAGTAATTGTATGATGAGATTAGTTGCTTCCTTTGTAGGATGGATCCGGTGAACAGCACAAGAGTGCGGGAGGTGATGGAGCAGGATCTTCCAGTATGGGTGGTGGAGACCCTGACGCAGTGTTGCGTAGCGTCACTCAACAAGTATGGCTGAGATGGCCAGGAGCTTGGGGTAGCAGAGCTGCATGATCGAGCAGTTCACGTGTATACGACCCTCGTATTTTGTTGGAGGATCGGACCCACTCGTAGTAAAGAACTGGGTTCATGACATAGAATACATATTGGCAGTTCTCTCAAGTACAGACGAGCAGAGGGTGTTATTTGCCACATTTAAGTTGACCAGGGAAGCAAAGCGCTGGTGGAGGTCAGTGAGGTTATTAGAGAAGTAGAGGTCGAACCCTATAGCGATGACGTGGAGTCGCTTTAGGGAGATTTTCTTCGAGCGGTACTTTCCTGCTACGGTTAGGAGTGAAAAGGCATCAGAATTTCTGTATCTGACATAGGGGTCTTTGACGGTACAGCAGTACGCAGTGAGATTTATTGAGCTGTCCTGGTTTGCCCCGTATCTGGTGCCAGATGAGGAGAGGAAGGCAAGGAAGATTGAGGAGGGCCTGAGGTAGAACTTGTATGAGCACGTGATAGGTTTCTAAGCTTAGACCTTCTCAAAGATAGTGGAAAGGGCTGCAATGATTGAGAGTGACCTACAGAGAGGCGCAGTCGCACAGAGCCAGAGGAAGAAGCCCGCGCCTTTTGATTTTCAGGCTCCAGTCAAGAGCCGTGGAGGAGATATGATAGTAGGGGGGATGGCGACAGGGAGGAGGAGATCGAGTAGTACAGGGCAGACATATGCCTCCTCCTTGTCCTAGATGTTTGAGGAGGCACCCAGGAGAGTGCTGAGCGAAGGAGGTTGTCTGCTATCAGTGCCGTCAGCCTGGGCATATCGTGAGAAACTGTCAGGCACCGCCATCGGTAGCGTCTGCTCCTAGACCATACAGAGGAGGCTATCAGGCACCTCGAGGTGGAAATTAGAGGAATACTAGTCCGGCACGAGTTTATGCACCGACGTCGGGAGATGCTGAGGTGATTACGCGCCAAAACTGCGTAATTAGGCATCTTAATCTGGGCATTAGGGCTTCTATTTTTACTTAAATGTCTAATTATGTCCAATATTTTAACAAAGTTCCCTAATTATCATTTTTGAGTTTTTTTGGACAATTCTTGAATTTTTGGTAATTTTTATCGCAGAAAAATTCTTGGTAACTAAGATCGGCACCTGTTTGTAATTCGAGCATAACTTTTCCATCCGAACTTTGATCGAGACGATTCAAATTTTTGGAGAAATAAGAAATGATTATTTACAACTTTCGTGTTTTGAGTTTTGAGCAAAACGAGCTCCAGGAGGGTCAAAATAGGCTGTGTTTAGAGAAGAAAAAAGAAAAAAAGAAAAAATATAATATATATGAATTTGATGTGACCCGGCCATGCATGGCCGGGTCGGGTCCTTCAAAGTGGGTCTAGGGCAACCCTGCTTCCCCTGTTAAATCCCCTTCTCTTACTCCCCCGGGCAGGCAGCCCCCGCGGGCTCCCCTCTCCCTTTCTCTATCCTTCCATTTAACCTCTTTTCCTTGTTTCTCTCTTTGTTCTTTCTTTTCTCCCCTAAACTCTCCTATTCAATATCTCCCTCTCTGCGCTCCCTATTCTCTTCCCCTCTCTTTGTCCTTCGAGTCTCCCTCTGCAACTTCCCCTCATCTTTTCCGCTGTTTTCTTGCAACATAATTCCAGACCTCCACTGCTGCCGTGAAGCACCAGCAGATCAGCTCCATCACTCCAGTTGCTCGGCTAGCCACCATCTTCAGTAGAGCAGCCTCCAGAGCACCACTCCAGCCAGGCTTAGGACCACAGCACCAGCCTTCTTCTCCAGCCTCCGAACTCCAATAGCTGCAACTCCATTCTCGGTCTTCCACAGCAGAGAACAGCAGCCATCCATCCTCCACTCCCGCACCAAACAGAAGCAACCCGAGAGCAACACACCAGCCCGTGAACCTCTACATCTCTCTATCCCTCTCTCTCTATCTCTCTCTCTCTTTCATATATTTTTTTTTTTTTATTATTAGTTATTCTCTTCTTCTCCCTCTCTTTCTTTTATCTTGTTTTTTTTATTTGTTATTAAATTGGATATTGATACAAATTTAGTTTTTTTTTGTATTTAATTTTATTGAAGTTATTTATTTAATTAAATTAAGTTTGGTTTGGTTCTAAAATAAAATAAAAGGAAAAAAAATGTTTTTGTTTTTAAGAAATTAGAATAGTTGTTCTTTTCATTTAATTATTTCTATTCATAATTTTGTTAAAGGTTTGGTTTTTATTATATGCGTATGTGTTTGATTGAGTTTCCATTTGTGCATGTTTTAGTTATGTGTTTAAAGTTACCATCTTTAGTTAACGCGTGTTTTGATACTTTCTGATTAGACGTAGGGTTTCCATTTTTTCAGCTATTGCAAGGATGTGTGACTAAGTTCGGTAACTCGGGTTGTGGGTCAATGACGTTTGTTATCCATGGTTTGCTAATTCTCCTATGATAGTATTGCTAAACTTTTATTTGGTTAAAACCAAAAATTGAAGGTATCGTTGATAAATCGCTAGCTCTTATTTCTTATTTTGTTGTTGACGTTAGGCACATCAAAATTTTGATTTAATCTAGGATTTTCATCAACTAATTTTTATATGAAATTTGGTTGATGCTTAATGAGAGTTTTTATTTTCTTCCGTTTGGATGTGAAAAATTTACTCGAGCTTTAGTAAAAAAACTTCATCTTATTAATGTCTTGATTGGATTAACAATAAGAGGAGTAAGGCTTAGAAAATTAGTAAACTGTGGAAGCAAACATACATTGAACCCGTAACCTGAGTGTTTGGTAAATTATTTTAGTTAATCTGTTTAGTTTTATTGCGTTAGTAGGTTTATATTTTTTTGGAAATTCAATAAAAGTTCAGTCACATCTTAGCATTTTTCTCAAATACCTCCCATTTTGTTTACTGTTTTTAAAATCATAAAAGACCAAAAAGATTTTCAAACCCCGTTTTACAGTAACACGATTGTACTAAACTTTCATAAATACTTTGATACTCAATGGTCCCTATGGAATACGATCCTGGACTCATCATTGATACAACTTGAAACTTCTGCACTTGGAAGCACAACTCAGAACGAGTCAAGTTTTTGGCGCAGTTGCCGGGGACTAATTGGTGTCATCGAAGTGTTTCTCAGATTTTAGAGAGGGTGTTTATAAAGCTGTGAACGTCTTCACAGCCTGGGTGATATCTACTTCCTCTCCTTTGACATGTTTGCTTTTATTTTTGTTTTATTGCGTTTATACTAAGTTTGTATGTCTGGTTGGGCTAGAGATAACACATTTAGACTGGTTAGGACAGACTCATCCGTCTCATCATCGAGTGCACCTGTTTCACTTGAATCATCATCTGACACTCATAGCAGAGAATTAACATCATGATAGGGAGAACCATAATAGGACCCTCAGAGAATACTTGCAACCTATTAGGACCAGCATCTCATCCTGCATTATTCTACCTTTAAATGCAAATGCTTTTAATTTTAAACCTGGGATGATTCCATTGTTACCTCATTTTCACGGCATTGAATCTGAAAACTCATATTTGCATATCAAAGAGTTTGAAGAAGTGTGTTCCACATTCATGGATAGAACATGCACAGAAGAAGTAATAAGACTGAAATTGTTTCCATTTTCTTTAAAAGACAAGGCAAAAACCTAGTTCAATTCCTTAAGACCAAGATCCATTGGGACTTGGCAAGAAATGCAAACTAAGTTTTTAAAGAATTTTTTTCCCATGCAAAGAACTAATGCTTTGAAAAGACAAATCATGAATTTTTTCCAGAAGGATATGGAAACATTTTATCAGTGTTAGGAACGTTTCAAATACCTCTTAAATGCATGTCCTCACCATGGGTATGAGAATTGGAGGGTCATCAGTTTTTTCTATGAGGGATTGCAACCAAAGATGAGGCAATTTGTAGAAACAATGTGCAATGGTGAGTTTTTCAATAAAGGGCCTAAAGAAGCTTTTGACTATTTTGATTATTTGGCTGAAAATGCCCAATCTTAGGATGTCTCTAATGTGTATGATAGATCTGAAAAGAAAAAATGCATTAGTGCGGGTGGTAAGTATCAATTGAAAGAAGTTGATGATTTGAATGCTAGGCTTGCATTGATGTCCAAAAGGTTAGATTCCATTAAACTTGAGAAAGTAAATGAAATGCATGTTTTCCCTTCATCTTTTGAAAAATGCAGCATATGTGAGGATCCAGGGCATGTGACTAATGCATGTCCAACTATTCTTGCTTTTAAGGAAGTTTTGCTTCATCAATCTAGCCCCATATATATGATTTATGAGATTTCTTATGAACCTTATTCCGATACTTACAATGCAGGTTGGAGAAGTCATCCAAATTTTAGCTGGAAAAATCATCAAGTGAGGCCATCTCCGTAGGGACAAAGTCAATACATTCCTTATGCAGCAGCTGGCCAAGGCTCGGGACCCTCTTACGTTGCAAATCAACTTCCTCCAATGCAGGGAAGGGAAATGGAAGATCCCATACAGCAGCTAATTGTTAGCTTGCAACAGTTCATGGCAAGTCAAAATGTGATAAACTCTCAAACTTCTTAAGCCATCAACGAGATTAGCACCGATTTGACTAGGTTGAACACATTATTGAATGCTTTGGAGATAGATGAATCCCAATTTCAGGCCCAGCCAGATACTCAAGTGCAGATTGCAATCGTGAAACCGTCATCCTCTATTGAAGCAAATGTCAATGATTGCAATGCCGAAGCAAATCTCAGCAGTGGTAAGGTGACTAGTGCACCAGATAAAGAAGTTAAGCAGAATGGTGAGAGTTTAACTTTCAAGAAACTAGGTACAAATTTTAATGTTGATGCTTCTGAAGAACCAAAGGTAACTGTTCTGAAAACTTTTCCTCAAAGACTAGTTCTTAAAGAAGTATATTTCCTGGAAACTATACTAGATAAGGATCCTTTCTTGTTAAAACAAAAAAGACAATTTGAAAATGTGTTGTCTGATATTGTGGAGAGCATTGATTTATTTAAAGATCACTTCTGTGTAGATAACAAAACTGACTTATTGTGGCGACTCAAATTTGGAGACTCGCCAGTTCAATTTATAAATCTGCACCCACCAGACGAAATTCCTCCCAAGCCTCCTCCGGGCACACTGTGATGTTTTTCTTTTCTCTGTTTTCATTCAGTTTCATTCAGTCTTATTTTTAGTTTATTGATAGGTACATTTTCCTTTAGTTCAGTTTTCCTTTTCCATTGTTTATCCACCCAGGTACGCCCTACTTTTCCTATGCATAGTTTTTCTATTTCCCCTATACTTTCACGTTGAGGACAATGTTCCATTTTAGTTGGGGGGGGGGGTGAGCATTAGAATGTGACACTGTGCACGTATACGTACTGGGTTTTATATTAAAACAAAAAAGAAAAAAAGAAAAACACAAAAAAAAACAAAAAAAAACAAAAAAGAAATCATCAAGAAATTTCAAAAAAAAAAAGAAAGAAAGGAAGAGTAGTGAGGAATTACACTGTGTTATGTCATGCTTAACACTGACTTATACCCGTCACATACTTGTGTATACCTTAAGAATTACACACTTGAGTCATTTATGCGTAGTTTCTCTTTATATGACTTCGTAACTCCATGAAGAATTGATTGGTAGTAAACTCGTGTTAATCTGGCTATATAATTTCTTGTATTTATACAGTATCTCACGAGGTTGAATAAACACATTCACGTGATTCACTGCACTTAGGGTTTCCTGTGAGCACTAAGAGAATACTCGTGGCGACTATGACACCTTGTGAGATATCCTTAAGTTAGTTATCGTCCTTTTGAGCGTTAACATCAAATTATAGTTCATGGAACTCAATTCTTTTTTTTCTCGATGATTCCTTGTACACTAGTCTCTGTTTTTGATTTTCTAGCCTAGAGGTGACACCTAGTGGGGAGATAGAAACCTAGGTCTTGTAGCCTACTCAAGATGTGAAGGCTGACCCACCCCTAGAGATAAACTTAGTTCATGGACCACTATTCGAGCTCAATTCCCATTGATTGTTTGAAGATTACAAAAGAAGTGTTAAGATTGTCATAACTGATCAAGAAAAGACGGAAAATGAAGAATGAGCAGAAGAAAGACTAAGCAATAAACATGCGCATGAAATGAAATGCTAATGTCGGCTCCATATAAATATCAAGAAAAGTCAAGGACACGACACATATTTTCCACTTATGAAGATTCTTCAACCGGTTAAAGCCTCAGATGTACTCACGACAAGTTTGTGAATAAGTTAATCTAGGGTGGTCTCGGTTGGATATGGCGAGTAGGTGAGAAGATGTTAGGGTGAAAGACCCGACACCTCATAGATAGGCTAGATCCTTTCCAGACTAGTCCACTCCGTATATTTAGCGTTTGTTCCTTTTAATATGTGGCGACACTCCTCCTCACATATGACGAGTGAACCCATTTTCTTCGAGTGTTCTTGAGGGTATACCAGTTAGGCTGAGTCAAAGTGATCGTTCTGTAGGTGTCCATTGGCATCCTAGGTGTACTGAGTCACACACATCACACATACCTCCAGAGTTTACCTGCTTATACTCAGACTTATATGACTGCATTAACTTTGAATTGTGTCGCTTCATGTGAGTATACTGTTCTTAAATGACATATAATCGATGAAACTTGCATGAGTGACGTGCTTTGGAGAATGTGCATTGAATATGAATGAACCAGTGTGAAATTTAGTTATGTTCTTGTATGCCCACGACTTTTGATTTTCAGGCAAGGTCCAGTTGAGAGCCGTGGAGGAGATATGATAGCAGGGGGGATGGCGATAGGGAGGAGGAGATCGAGCAGTACAGGGTAGACATATGCCCCCTCCTTGTCCCAGATGTTTGAGAAGACACCCAAGAGAGTGCTGAGCGAGGGAGGTTGTCTACTATCAGTCCCACTAGCCTGGGCATATCGTGACAAACTATCAGGCTCCGCCAGCGGTAGCGGCTGCTCCTCGACCATACAAAGGAGGCTATCAGGCACCTTGAGGTGGACATTAGAGGAATACTAGTTCGGCACGAGTTTATGCACTAACGCCGAGAGATGCTGAGGCGATGCGAGATGTGGTGACAGATACTGTTTCAATACTGTCATTTAAAACTACTGTCTTGTTTAATTATGGGGCGACTCATTCCTTTATCGCCTAAGAATATGTGAAATTGTGTGGGTTTGAACCTCAGCAGTTGGATATTAGTCTGTCTGTTGCCACGTCAACTGGGCCTGTAGGGATATGCAGAAAGGTACTCAGGGACTGTCCAGTGGGTATTTAGGGGAGGTCCTTATCAACTAATATGGTGGTTTTAGACATGCATGGATTTGAAATAATCTTGGGCATGGACTGACTAGCTGCCCACTATGCTAGCATTGATTGCCATAAGAGAGAGGTAGTATTCAGACCTCCAGAGGGACAGGAGTATAGATTCGTGGGATCACTTGTACGCATCCTACCTCAGTTACTATCTGCTATTCAGGCACGTAGATTGCTATTAGAAGGCTGTCAGGGATATTTAGCCTGTGTGAAGGCAGTATCAAAAGGGGAGCTGAGGGTGGAAGATATACTAGTGGTGAGGGATTTTCCTGATGTATTCCCTGAAGATTTTTCGGGACTACCTCCTGATCGTGAGGTAGTGTTTGTTATTGATTTGGTTCCAGGGACAGCGTTGATTTCGAAGGCGCCGTATAAAATGGCACCGACAGAGCTGAAAGAATTGAAAGAACAGTTGTAGGAACTGTTAGATAAGGGGTTTATTCCGTCCAGTGTGTCACCCTGGGGGGCACCGGTTTTATTTGCGAGGAAGAATGATGGGTCGATGAGGTTGTGCATTGACTACAAAGAAATAAACAAAGTAACTATCAAGAATAAATAACCGCTTTTGCGTATTGATGATTTGTTTGACCAATTACAGGGGACACAGATCTTTTCGAAGATAGACTTACGCTTTAGGTACGATCAGGTAAAAGTTAGGGTGGAAGATGTTCCGAAGACGGCATTTAGAACACAGTATGGAAATTATGAATTTCTGGTTATGTCGTTCGGTTTGACGAATGCTTCTGCAGTGTTTATGGATTTGATGAACAGGGTCTTTCACCAATATTTGGATCAGTTTGTGGTAGTATTTATTGATGATATGGTGGTGTATTCGAGGAGCCCAGTGGAGCATGAAGAAAATCTTAGGATAATGCTTCAGGTGCTAAGAGAAAAGAAGTTGTACGTGAAACTTAAGAAGTACAAGTTCTGGTTGGAACAGATTACCTTCCTTGGACATGTAAAGATTATTTTTCCTTTTATTTTCAATTCCATTGAATCCTATGCCTTCTTTACTTAAAGACATTCTTTGTGAACCAATCATTTTGTCAAAATTTTCTTTTCCTTTAGTGAAATTGTAAATGATTTTGGTTTGATTCTCAATTTCTTTCTTAAGATCATAAATTTCTGAATTTTTTACACTTTTGCCCTTTTCTTGATTTTGAGATATTTTTGTGATTTTATTCTCTAATTCAGAGATATATTAATCTTTCTCATTTTCTATAGAGGATTGGGATCTCAAGTCTTCTAATTCCTTCGTCAACTTTTCATTCTTACTCTCTAATTTCTTGATTTTCAATTCTTTTTCTTTTCCAGCATGGTTTTTAGACTCTAATTTATTCGTCACAGCTTCATTATTACTTTTTAATTTCTTGATTTTCAAATATTTTTCCTTTTCAGCAAGATTTTTAGCTTCTAACTCTTTTATCACTCCTTCATTCTTATTTTTCAATGATGTGTATCGTTTAGTCACATTAACTAACATCTTATGCACCTTGAACAAATCATTTTGAAGTTCTTCATAAGAAGGCATGCTTTCATCATTGGATTCTTTTGCTGAATCATCACAAGAACTATTTAAGGATTTGGATGAGGAGTTTTCCTCATCGTCTCAAGTCATATAACAAGCAACCTCTTGGTCACTTGATTCATTATTGGAACTACTTGTACTCATATTGTTCCAAGTAGTGGCTTTCATTGCCTTTTTCTTTTTCTTTTTAGAATTTTTCTTAAGTAGTGGATATTCCGGTTTTATGTGTCCATCTTTCTTACAATTATAACATGTGGGGATTTTATTCTTTGATTTCTTTGTATTGGTTTCTTCTTCATTTGATTCCGAGTTTTGGATTCTTCTTTTGAATTTATTCTTTCTTCTAAGAATTTTTGCTAGCTTCTTGGATATATAGGCTAATTAATTTTCATCCATCTCTTATTCACTGTAACTAGAGTTTTCCTTTGATGTTTTAAAAGTTATAGATTCTTGAGCTTTAGTTTTTCCACTTCTTTCATTCATTGTCATTTTATATGTGAGAAGAGAACCTATGAGTTCACTAAGGAGGTGTTTTTTAAATTTCTTCCTTTAGTTATTGCAGTGACTTTTGCTTCCCATATAGGTGGCAACCCTCTAAGTATTTTTCGAATCATTTCATAGGTGGTGCATGTTTTTCCTAATGCTTTTAGGAAGTTTATTATATATGTGAACCTAGTGTACATACTAGTGATGGATTCTTCTAGGTTCATCCTAAAAGCTTCATACTCGCAAGTGAGCATATCGATTCGATTGTCCCTTACATTAGTAGTATTTTCATAGGTTGCTTCTAATTTATCCCAAATTTCTTTGGCTGATTTACATGTCATGACCTTATTAAATTCATTTATATCTAGAGCACAATACAAAGCATTCATAGCACTAGAATTTATTTGTAGCATCTTATGATCGTGGTCGGTCCATTATTTTTCTTCTTTGGGTATTTCTTTGCCATCTACGATCTTAGTAGGAATTAAGTCACCATGTGTGACAACCTTCCAAACTTTCCGGTTTGTAGATAGATTCTTATGCGTTGTTTCAAAAATGTGTAGTTTAAACCACAAAAGATAGGAGACCTAGTTGAGGATTGTCCCTCTCCAAAGGGATCAACGCCTAAGTGTGCCATCTAGATCTTTATATAACTACTTGTTAGGATTTGTTATAAACCCGCTCTGATACCAATTGAAAACCAAGGTGTAGTCCCAAGAGGAGAGGTGAATTGGGTTAAAAAATTTTCTTTTAATTCCTTTTAAAAATTCTTAACCTCTTTTGCTTCTTTTAATGAATTCTTGACTTCTTGTTGATTTATTCAATACACAACAAATACTTAAGTCTTTATACAATTCACAACCACACAATTTTTAATCAATCAAGTAATCAATCAATCAACCAAACCAATCAATTATCCAATTAACCACTTATATCCAAACCAAGATATAAGATTTAGCTTATTACAAGAATTCAACTTTTGTTTGTTTGCAGCCTTGTATATATGATTTTGATTCAACCTTTTAAAGTAAATATTGATAATGCAAGTTTGCTGATATAAAACCCTGTATTAATGATTTTGCTTTCTCAAAATGAAGTGCAATATAAAATCCAATACTCTTTCCAAAAGTTTAGACTTTAAATAAACTTTCAGTTAAAGAGTCATTGGGTGTTTCAACAATCAACGTACTTCCTTACGGTTTCCGCAAAGTATGGATCAACCAATGTACTCCCTTTTGGTTTTCGCAAGTCCAAAAACAATTTAAACTTTAGTTTATTAAATTTCCAAACTTTGTAGTATTTATAATTAAGAATTTAAAATATCCACGCAGTTTATATGTATGCTGAAAATTAAAGAAAGTAAGGAAAAGAGAGTGACACTGGGTTTTTACGAGGTTCGGCTTATCCCTAGCCTACGTCCTCGCCTTTGGCAAACCACCAAAGGATTCACTAAACCAGTTCCTTTTTGGGTGGAACAAAATCCTTACACACTCCTTCAGTAGGCTAGAGTCTGCTTCTCTAAGTGATACCCCTCACTTAGTCAGTCCTTCAATAGGCTAGAACCCGCCTTTCAAAGCGATGCTCCACGCTTGGTTAACGATCCAAATACCTTGAATCATCCAAGAGCTACAAGAAATATGAAGTAAACGTTGTGTACAAGAACACTCTCAAACAGAGCATATTAGTACAAATTCAGCACTATGTACTTCAAGAATTTAAATATCAATATGAAATAGAAATGAAGCTCAAGTAAAGAGATCACCAAGGGTTCTTTAGTGATTAAGAAAACTTAGTATTAGAATCGTAAGCTTGTAATTCAGCAGCAATTCAGAAGATATCTCCCAGATGGAGTATGAGCAATAGAGAACTTTGAGAGAAATTGGGAGTTTGATTTCAAGAATGTTGTGTGATTGTTTTGGTTATTAATTTATTGGGTTTAAGGTAGTATTTATAGACTTTTTAGGATTAGTTTCCTTGTTCTTTAAGTTAGTTGGAGTGTCCACCAAGTTTTTATAACGTTCACATTTGAAAAACTAATTTCTAGAATTTTCCCGTTGAAGTTTAAAAATTCAAATCCCGCGGAGTCAGTCAGCTGGACAGGCGACTAGGTAGTTCATTTCTCAGAGTTTGTCAGCTGAATAGGCGGCTAAGGTCTTTCTATCTTCCAGAAATAAGTTCCATTAATTTTTCAGTCGACTGGCTCAATCACGTTCAAAATGATCAGTCGGCTGGACATGTTAGTCAGCTAACTAATCTTAGTTCAAACTGTCAGTCGGCTGGGCAATTATTCATTTTTGGTGTTTTGTCAGTTAGTTGGCCAATCTTAGTATATTCTAGTTAGTCGGCTAACCAGTCTATTTTCTAAAAAAAAAAAAACTTTCATATTTATTTTTAAACATTTTGTTATTTGAAAGACTTAAATGTGACTTGTCAAAAACATTTTCCAAGATTTTAAAATCTGGTCTCTAAGTCCATATTCAACCCTAGAAGAGTTTCAAAAATATTTCAAAATATATTTAAAATATGAAGCACTTACATAAAGACTTCTAAAATTTTGAACATTTTCGGCGCTTGAGTCTTCATGCTTGTTTTTTGAGCACTCTCTCTTTGCTTTTCTTTGGCTATTTTGCTTTGCTTTTCTTTGGCTCTCTTGTCTTCAAGCTTTAAGCTTTTAGCACATTCTCTCATATTCTTCAAGCTTTAAAATATCATATTGAAATCCATGCTTTAAGCTTCATATGATCATCCTTCTTTGAAGTATAAGCTTGCAATGGATCCTTTTGCATACTTGACCTTGCTTTCTTATGGTTGTGTCCTGAAATGTAATTATGTTAACTTTGGTGTATTCTCAAGAGGGGGGTGAATTGGATATTTAAAAATTTATCTCCTAGGTCAAATTAACCAGCAACAGTTTTACACAAACCTAGGGTCTTTCTATATAATCGTAAACCCAATCAACACATGTACTACATATTGTGAATCAAGCATACAATATACATGTATTGAAAATAAAAGTGCGGAAAATAAATTTACCGAAATATAAAGAACACGCACGTTATATTATCGGGGCTCGGCCAACTGTGCCTACATCCCCGCCTCTTGCTCACAAGCTCAGGGATTCCACTAATGGCCCACTTAACAGGTGGAGCGGCACCTAATACAACTAGGTCAATTAGCACAGGGCTGACCTTAACCTTTACAAACTCTCATTGCGGGGCAGAGAAGGCCCTAGGTCAAATTCACAAGGCTGACCCCAACCTGATCCTTCCGGGTTAGATCAAACCCCCTCAGCCCACGCCTGGAAATACAACAGTATTTTTCACAAAATAACTGGTAAAGTTATAATGCTTTGATGTAAAGCAGATATGTACCAAATACACACAGTATAATCAATCAACCACACATCAACAATGTAGGTAAATGTAAGCTTAGTGATGTGTATTTTTGTGCAAGTTATACTTAACAAGATATGATCGTTAATATGCTCAAGAGTTTTTTAATCAAGCTATTTCTTTGAAACAATATATATCAAATCTCAACAATAATCATGGTTTCAAAGATGCTGCAAATATTCAAAACAACTCAAAATATTTTCTTCAATGTAATATGCTTAAGAGTTGCTTAAAAGAATAATATAGCTTGTAGAAAAATATTTTTGCACAAAAAAAATCAAGCTATAGGAATCTTTGCAATGACAATGCAAAGATCCTTAAGTTAATAAGTTTTTCCCAACACTAGATTTATCAAATAAAAATCAGTGGGAAAACTCTTGCTTGACTTCCAAAAAACAATAACAATTAATCAATAAAAACAATGGGAGTATAAGCAATAACACTAAGCAATAACCCAAGCAAGAACTCTCACAAGGCAAAGATTAATCAATGGAATGAAGGTATGAGAGTGTTTGGAAGAATTATAACCAAAATGGGATTTTGGGTTTGAGAGAATTTTGGCTAATGATTTTCTGCTAATCTCTCTTTAATCCACACAAATGAAGCCCTATGTATAGACCAAGACCAAAATATAACTGTTGGGGACCTATTGGGTATTATTAAAAAGGTTTCAAATGGTTTAAACACAATTAACCCAACTTAACCCATTTTTACCTCAGTTAAATTAATTTTAGCCCTGCAAGGTTCGGGTGGTTGAACCTTGGTTCGGTCGCTCGAACAGACACAGTAATTAAAGGTTTTTAAATAGGTTTGGTCACTTGAGTTATAGTTCGATGGTCGAATTAAAGTTAGAAACATTTCTTCGTAAATTCGGGTGTCTGGTCATAGGTTCAGTAGCCCGAACTCGTGTGTTCGGTCGCCCGGGACCTGATTTGAAAGTGAAGGTTTAGTCGACTGGGTTGGTGAAAAGTTCCCTTTAAAGGGTTCGGTCGCCTGAGGACGATAGGGTTATTTTAGATTCGGTCGCCCGAAGCTTGGTCAGACTGTTGACTTCTCAACAGTTCGGGTGCCCGATGAGTTTTGAACTCCTGATGTTTGGTCACCCGACCTCTCACATACTTACCCTATTTTGTCCAATTTTATTTCAATTCTTTCCCCCGATAATGTAAGTGATTATGGGGATTTTGTGCACAATGTGTAGGAACCTAGGGTCTTTTCAAGTATGCCCAAAAACCTGGCGTTGATCGACTGAAGGTCAACCGAATGGTGCCCTAAAGTCATTCGGTCCCTATGTTCAAACTACGGTCTTTTTGAGCTTACACCTACATGCATGACATGCAGAGATTATTACAAACCATATCCCTAGTTACTATTACAGACTCATATTACATTAATTGACTTTACAATATGAAATATAGAATCATCAGGGTCTTCAGGCTTCACTTCAGGTTGTCGCATGTCATCATATGAGTATTTGCCAATAACAACCTGCACACAATCTTGGCAACTATTAAATACCCGAGTATTTGTCATAATCAAAACAGGGTATGACCCATGGGGTCAACAAATTACTCGACCAAATATGTTAAGTTTCTCTTGTTTGTTAACATTAAAACAAGATGTTAAGCCTTGTAAGGCCAACACTCCTAAACATTGAACAAATAGTTTTAAAATTTTATCATAGAATTTAAATTATTCGTTTTGTCGTGTTTACTTACCGGTTTTCTTAATTGATTTTATTTGGGAAAAGTTAATAGTCTTTCCTTTTATAGTATCTACCGAGGTTATTTAGTCTTAATTCAATTATCAACTCAAGTTTTTCAAAAGATGGTGTGAAATTTTGGATAAGAAAAGCCAATTATAATTGAGGACACTATTATCTATCATAATTTTGTTTGAATCGTGGGAAATTTATTTGTAAGAAAAGAGTTGTTCTTCACTAAATTCTACACTAATGATTGTAAATAAACCTTCGAGTCTCACACAACTATCCTTGTCTATCTTCGTGCAACAAAAAGTGAATGCTCTACAAATTTTCCTGCCAAATGAAGCCAAAGGGCTGCAATAGGCTTAAAATTTGTAGAGCATTCCAAGGGGCTGCAATAGGCTTAGATGTGTATTTTTTGGGTATGAAATTGGAGAATTGAACAACTAAATACCCTTTCTTCATCGTTCTCCCCAAAAAAAATGCATGTGATTAGACAAAGCTAACGAAGGTGGTGTTTGTGCCGTAGTTTTTTTATTTATTTTTATAAATGATGATGTTTGAAGCTCTTTGAACAATCAACTAATCTATCGAGATAACAGGTCTATCCCTCTATCCCTTCTTCGTTTAAATATTGAGGTATTATCTTAAACGAAAGGTCGTAACTCTCAAAACTCAAACTCTAAGGTCGCGTTTGGTCTGTGGAATTCCAATTTTTTAGGAATAAATTAATTTTAGTACGTTAGTCACAATTAATTATACAAAAAGCTATATTGTTACTATAAAACAAATAATAATATAAAACATTTTACGAATCCATAATAGGAATAGACCATGAATAACTATTCTCAAATTTCATCATAGGTTTGGGCCTTGGGCTGTCATTGGGTAGTGATGGGTTGGGCGTCAATCCGGCTTCAACCCATTATGAGCTTTCAATTATCGGAATAAGAGAACCCCAATGCTCTTAGGTAAAATTCATTTTACTTCCTATACATTTAATTTGTATAACCCAAAACTTGTATTTATTAATTTTTTAAAAATTACATAAATTTTCCTATAATTTAATAAAAAATTACTTAACTATTTTCAAAATTAGGAAAAAATAATAGTACCGTTAATTTTTTTTTTGGGATATATTAAATAAAAAAACTATTTTTATAGATCAAAATTCCCATTTGAATGCTCTCAAATATACAATGAGAGATTTAAAATATTTTTTTTAAAAAAAAATTAATTAAAATATGTTAATATTGATTAAAAGCCGGAGGTGCCTCTCGCCCCTTCGCCTAATTGTGCTTCATTTAAATACATTCTTGTATATAAAAATATTATTTTATATAATATATTGATTTTTGTTTAAAAGAGAACTATAATAACTTTTCATGGCTTTGGAAACCATAAGGTGACTTAGTGATTATAATAAAATCACAAGAACACTAAGCGATTTTTGGTTAAATCAGTAGAAATTTATGTAATTTTTTCTTAATTTTATTCAATTCAAATTGTCATTTAAATTTATTTAATAGTTGCGGGAATCCCCTTTATTTTGAATCAATTTATTCATTTGGGGTTTCAATATTATTTCACCGTATGATTATTTCAGTGGATGAAAGAATTAGTATTTGTAGCACAATATCCGTGAGTGAGAATCAGCAAAAACTTAGTAAGCTTTATGCAAGTTGAGAGCAAGAGGGAGCCTTGAGAGTTTGAGAGCAATTGAGAGAGATTTGAATGGTGAATTTAATTCTTGGTAGTTAAATCAATTGAATTTGGTGTATTTATAAAAGTGGAAAAGTATCTAGCTTGTTCCCCAAGTTAACTTGGAGTAGGGTCCAAGTTTTAAATAAGTTTGAGCCCCAAGCAATTGAATTTTTCAAAATATGTTCGTTATGTATTTTAAATTCTGCCGCGTGGCAGTTCATTGTGAGGTTTCTATCAGTCGCCTATTAATGTATTACTCATATTAAATACACAGGCAGTAGGCTGACAGTTGCCTGTCAACATGGGGTCAGGCGCCTGTCACTGAATAACTTAGTTTTTAAAGACAATTGACTAACAAAACTCAATCAGTCGTCTCAAAATACACTGTTAGTCGCCTGTCAAGTCCTAGATAGTTGGCTGACATGTTTCCGTATGTACATTTTAAAATCTTTAATATGATAGTAGACTGTCCATCTGGAGTCAGTCGTCTGGCCAGTAAAAAATATGGTTTCAAACTTAGTTTTGTTCTCTCTCTCTTTGCCTACTTATTTCTTGGAATATCAATTTGTTTTCTTTTAAAAATATGTCCATAGATTTAAAAATAAGGTCTCTAAGTCTTGTTTTTCCTAAGAGCTTCAAAAAGAAGATTCATACTTGAAAAGTACTTGAAGTACTTACAAGGCTTGTCCTAATGATTTATTTGGCTCTTCTTTCGTTTGAATTCTCTTTATTGCTGAGCTTCAATGTTCCTTGATCCTTGTGAGCTTTCAAGATATATCATTTTAAGGTCTGAGCTTCATTTGATCATTGATTTTTGACATGAGCTTTCAGGATTGTCATTTAATCATTTGTAATCCACTTTGCCTTCATTAATTGAAATATCACAACTTTGAAGCATATTAGATAGCCTTACTTTGTTATCATCAAAATCAAGAGTCGTAAGCCTAGTTAGGCCAACATTTTTTAAACGGGAGGGTTGGCATGTGTGTGACTCATTTAACATTGACTCGTTTATGACCCAACTCGTTGGCGACCCGCCTGAACTCGGCCCGCTCGCCCGTTTTGCCACCCCTACTACTACCTTTCAGAAGGTCGTGCACATCTATGAGAAGGGTAGTAGGAAATACACTATGGTGGAGGAGATGGAATTGCTACATAAGAACCAGACATGGGACTGGATGGAGCTTCCCGCTAGGAAGCTGGCGATTGGATGCAAGTAGGTATATAGGAAGAAGAAAGCAGATTTAGAAAGAGAAAAAGAGATGTACAAGGCTTGCTTGGTAGCAAAAGGATACTCGCTGAGGAATGAAGTAGATTATGATAAAATCTTCACTCCTGTGGTCAGACGCAATTCCATCAGGGTAGTGTTGGGACTGGTGGTGCAACATGATATGCATCTGGATAAATGGACGTAAAGACGAAGTCCCTCCATGGTGATATGGATGAGCTGATTTACATGACATGGCTAGAAGGGTTTGTTTATCTAACCTGGAGATGAGCATTTAGTTTGCAAACTAAAGAAGTCATTGTACAGGCTAAAGTAGTCTCCAAGGCAGTGGTACAAGAGGTTTGACGCCTATATGCCCCATATCGGCTACAGGAGGTGTGTGAGGACATGTCTCTCATATTTTTGTTGTTGTATGTTGTCGATATGCAAATTCAGATTTGAGCCCTATGACATCTTAAGACCATACAGTTTCTGCTTAAGATAAAGCTTGTTCGTTAACGATTTGGACATATACCGACTTTTCAGTTTCAACCAAACTACCGCCGGTGATTCCTTATCCATGACATGATACATCACGTCATCAGCCAGACAATGTCTGATTGTTGCCACAAGCTTTGCTTCTAGTTCCTTTCTATTTATGTTGCTCATGCCTTCCGACTGCTTTTCGTATAACGTGTCATGCTGCACTAATAAATCCTTGACCCTCCTCAACCATATTCCAAAATTTCTAGATTTGTCTAACTTAACCATATCAAACTTCGCAGAAGAAATCCTAGACATTACGAATACTAGTTGTTGAGAAATGTCCGCCAATTATGATGAATACTAGTGCTCTAATACTAGTTGTTGAGAAATGTCCGTCAATTATGATGAATATTACGAAAAAACAAAGAGATAAAAAAAAAAAACAAGGAAAACATCCTAATTTAACATGGTTTGGCAGTATGCCTACATCCACAGGAGTGAGCGGCTACTAAATTTCACTATCATTAAAAGAAGAGTTACATCATATGTATTTAAACTAACCCTAATTGTACAGAGGTATTAGAAATATTCCTTAAATACCCCTATACCATACCGCAAGGTCATTGCCCCTGCACCCCCAACCCATTAATCGTCTAAGCTAATAAAACAATAAATTTCAAACCGATGCCGAACAAAATCGTTGACAGTTTTCTTCGGGCAAACTTCCTAGTTTTCTTCACCCTGCTTTCTCTGAACTGTGTTCCACTCAATATGAGCCACATAGTACAACACAAAATATCAAAGTGATGCTAAAGAATATTGTGACTTTTCTTCTTACAATCTATAAATCAACAATATTGAAGTAATTTCCGAGTCTAGTTCACAAAACAATAAAGGCTAATCGAAACAAGAAGACAAAAAGGATAAGCTCAAAGGTCAAAAGGCAAAAGAAAATTTATCAAAAAAGAAGGTACTCTGACAAGATAAATGCTTTAGCAAAACTACTTTTTAAAAGTTGTTTCACAAAGTTATTTTGAAATTATGCTCCATTATCATAAGAAGACAAGGGAAGAAGAATTTCCATTATTGCTGATCGACAATTGAAGACACTCCAGTGTCTTTAGTTCCTCTTTATTTAAAGGAAGACAATTCAGAAGACAAGGTAGATCAATTTTGGTGGAGATCTTCGATCAACACCAATAGATCACCTTTCCTTCTCTCTCATTCTCATACTAAATATTTGTATATCTCTATCCCTCCTACAAAATTTATATTTTTGAATGAATGGAAGCTCAAAGGTATGAGAGCTCTCGCCTGTTGTAATTTCAACAATTTTGTAAGCTTAATACAAGTTATCTTCCAAACTGTCTAAAATAGATGCAATATAATCTTTGTATTGTATTCAGCTCAATCCTTCATACTATTTTAGTAAAATATTGGGCCGAGTTTAATTACAATTCAATTAAAGGAATGAAGAGTAATTACTGGATTCCATTACAAAGTATCCATTGCTTCGAATTCAAATTTTTTATCTGCGTTTCTTATTATTTTCATGTCGTAGGCTCGCCAAGACTTGGGTCCTTAACTACCAAAGATAAAGTTTATAAAACCTAACTAATCCCAAGTTCAGTAGAAAGTGAGGTAAGTCGAGTGTCGATCCTCAGGGACTTAAAGCGCAGTTATCAAATCACTTCAAAATTAATTTATTAAAGCCTTGTGTGAAAAAAAGTAAAAAGATGATATTTTGCAATGGGTGAAATCGAAGCACCTATAGGAAAGCAATTAAACGAAAGCATGTAACTTAATAACTACAGGTCAGCAATTAAAGTCTATGTTACCCTACTCCTACAAAACGATGCTTAGGCTTGAATCAGACGATGGACGTCGTGCCTCTAACTACGCTCCTTCAAACTTTGATAGAAGTACTAACCCAAGAATCTCAGGCCAAAGCAGGAGAGGGTCATTCGAGGGCACAGGGTAGCAAGGGCGCACCAACCGTCCAGAGTACGGTCGGGAACCGGAGTATACCATATCTCAACAATCACGAACACCTCCGCGGATCTGTAGCCAACTATTTCCCTCTGATTGAGACGTAATAGTGCTTATCCTTATATGCAGCCTTTCATCATACACACAACAATATATCAAAGCAAGTAAATGGAAAATAGTAACTTGAAAGCAGTAAAGGAGAAAGCAAGTAAAAAGATCATCCCTTTAGTATTCAGAACGGCTATCACTAATGCTAGAAGGTACAAGAGAGTGATCGTGCAATATACACGGAGAGCACGTGAACGCCGCCGATTGTCACAAGTCGTCGGACATTTCACACACAAATCGAAACAGGAATTCAAATCAAATCTACTCCTACTCTAACTTGGCTCTCACTAACATCTTAGGTCTCTTACTAACCTAAGAGAGGCCAAAGAGGAACCCAGAGCTCATGTTCGTAGCGAGTACTTATAGGCTCTAGGGTTTACAAAGTTTTTCTCACAGTTTAGGAAAGTTTGTAGCATATCTCGCATAGAAGATCGTCGCCGCCGACCAAGTCGCTCCTATGCTCCCCTTGTGTGTGCCCTAGTCGAATCTCACGAAAAATAAGGAATTTGAATCTTCTGTGTCCTCGACTAAGTAGCACTTCGGGGTCTTGCTGGTCGAGTTGATGGTCGAGACTTGCAGGATCTCGTTCTTCAGGAATTCTCAAGAACTCGACATAGTCGCCCCTCAAGGTTTCTTAGTCGACCACTTGGTCAATGCTGTTGACCTTATAGGTCACGCCTGATTTTGATAATGACAAATACTCCTGTATTTAATAAATATTTAGTTCATGTGCAGGTTCATATTAGCATATCATCAATGGCACTAGAAAGCTTAAAGCTTGAAGACCAGTTAATATATTTAGTGGTCTATTTGGTCTGTAATAGTAATTAGGACATTTGGTTTGTAATAAGCACACACAACACATGCATGGTTTATCTTGCAAGCTCAAACCAAATCATAATACAAAATGACCTTAGCATAACCATAGGGTATACCCTTCGCTCGACCTTCGATCGACCGACATCGGATTTTTTCGGTGTCCTCAAATTGGACCCCAAGTGACCCTAAGACACACATTTACACATATGTTTGTTAAGCACTTAAATAGGGCTTGTTTGTTTCGAAGCGGGACTAAAATGCACATATGGTGCACTTTCGGTCGACCAGCTAAGCCAGTTCATTTTGGCCTGGTCGACCGAAACCTCTCTGGGTCAGCTGATTGACCAAGGCCCTAATTGACCGAACTAGAATTGTTCAAAAAGCTCCGGTCGACCGAAACCCTCCTTGGTCAACATTTTGACCACCTGATCGACTGGGCCAGGTAGTTCAAAAAGCCCTGGTCGACCGAAACCTCCCTAGGTCAAAAGTTTGATCATCTAGTCGACCGACTACTTTTGTACTCCAACTACCTGGTCGACCGGAGGGTCCTCGGGAGAAATCCCAGCAGTCTGGTCGACCGAACCAGGTAGTTCAAAATGTCCTGGTCGATCGAACCTTGGAAAATTGAGAAATCGCCCTCTCCTAGTCGACCGAGCCCTTAGTTCAATATTTACCTGGTCGACCGAAGCATATGTGTCCTGGTCGACCGAAACCTGTTCTGGTGGACCGGATCTCTCGGGTTGCCATCATTTTTACCAAAGGTTAAAGGTTTTTAAACAAGGTTAAATTAGTTAAAATGTCATTAAACTTTTTCAACAATCCCTAATAGGTCCCCAACGGTCAAATATTTTTGAATGTCTATATATACTCTTTCATTTGGAGAATTAAGAGTGATTAGCAAAAACCAAAAATCATATTTCTCTCTCAAGCTAAATACCACCTACTGCTTATACTACTTCCAAATCCACTCAAACTTACCTACTTCATCTCAGTATCATTTGTAAGTGTATTTGAGTGTTATTGGTTTGAGGTTTTGCTCTCTCATTCTTTGATTGTTTGAATCGTTTTTCTCGAGAGCATTACCTAAGTATTCTTAGGGGGCTTTTCTCATAAGCCTATCCTAAGAAGATTTTACTGAACTTCAAAGTGTTGCATTCTCATTGCAATATCTTAGGAAGTTTGTATTTGTTTTTGGCTTGCAAAAATATTTTCAAACGTACTCAAATATCTTGTGGTATTCATATCGATATATTTGTAAAAAGATATTTGTGTGTTTTATATTAATCTTTGTGGCAATATCCATTCAAATCTACATCATTTGCTGAAATACAAAGATTACATAGATCTTGCAAACCAAGCATATACACTATTCACGTGATTGACATACTCTGCTATTTGGGATATTTGAATATTGCATGATATCTTTGTTTGAGTTTCTTGATTGAGAACATCTAAAAATACAAAGATTGCTTGTTGACACTCTCACGTAGATATAACACTGATAGAAAATATATTTGAGAGTTAAACTACTTAGACCATACTGAGCTTACATTATTAAATCATCTTGGTGTATATGATATTGTGCGCATTAGTGGTACAAATTTGCTTTACATGAAAGCACCCATACATTGTACCTTTTGATTGTATATTTGAGAGATTCCAGGCGTGTCCTGAGGGGGCGGTAATCCAGTCCGGTAAGGATTGGTAAAGGTTGTAGGTCAGTCCTATGATAATTTGACCTAGTTTGTATAGGTGCCGCTCCACCTATTTAAGTGAGCAACTTATTGTGATAATCCTTGTGCTAGTTAGTTAAGGCAGGGACGTAGGCAGTTGGCCGAACCTCGATAACATATTTGTGTGTCAATCTTCTCTTTACTGCTTTCTGGTGCTTATGCAATTGATTAAACTGTTTTATTTAATTTTTGATATTACTCGCACTAAATTGACCATAGGATTGTGGACATACTGCTGTTAGGAGGAATACCTACAGGATAGATTTTAAAAATACCAATTCACCCCCCCCTCTTGGGATCACGGTAAAGCTAACAAATGCTCTCAGTAATTCTGGGCTCATGAGACCTCCGTATCTCGCCCTGGTCGCCCTTGAGCGTTACATGGTCGATCACTTGGTTGACCTTTGCAGCATTTCAATCTCATTCTGAACTTCGGAGTCTGTAGTGGAAGATTAGGTTGCCAGCTGGTGTTGCTAGTCGCACCACTTGGTCGAACAAAGACTTCCTTTCTTTTAAGTTGCGCATCTGATTTGAGCTTTGTGTGTCCCCAACTTCTCCTTTAGCTTCTTGTATACCTAATTCCTTGGTTTTAACCTGTATTTCCTAAAAAGACCAACAAACCTTGTATAACTCCGAACAAGGATAACAATGGGTAAATACACAATAAAGTGAGGATAAACAAAGGTAAGTGAGGGTCTAAAATCATGCATTTTAGGGACTCATCATCATGCTATGTTCATTATTTATTATTCCAACCCCTAGTTGCATGTCCCTAAGTTGCCCCTAATAACTTGGACCTTATGCTAGAATATGAATACAATCAAAAAACAATTAGTGACCATTAAATTCTTTATTTTGGAAGATAAAAAAAATTAAATGGTGGACGCAAATGAAGCTCAGCAATCTCAACCAAAATGCTATGGAAGATCGGTTCAAGCAAAATTCTTCTTACTTCAAAAATATTGACCAAATAGAGTTTCTACTATCCAAGGCACAGATTCAGGCATAATTTGCAGAGTCAAAATCTCCAAAATAAATTATGAAAATATTGAATGAATCAATGGCAAATTATTCATCTAACAAATCTTTGCTCCAAGACAATGAAAACGATTGTTATGGAATTAATCTCTCACAATATGATTAGATTCTCTTTCGACACAACAAAAAAAAACAAAACAAACAAACAAACAAACTTTGTAGTAAAAGTTAAAAAGAAAAAGTAAAAGTTCTTTGACAGAATAAAAGTTGTTTTAGTAAAGTTATTTTTAAAAAGTTGCCCTCATAAAGTTACTTTTAAAATACACTCCATTATCGCAAGAAAACAAAAGAAAAAGAATCTCAATTACTGCTCATAGACAACTAAAAATATTCCAGGATCTTTTCTATCATTTATTTAAAGGAAGAAAATTTAGAAGATAAGGCAAATTGAATTTGGTAGAGATCCTTGATTAACGCCAACATATATCACTTTCCCTTCTCCCTCATTCTCTTACTATATACTTATATATCTCTTTCCCTCTTACGA
This sequence comes from Malania oleifera, assembly GCF_029873635.1. Classification (NCBI taxonomy): domain Eukaryota; kingdom Viridiplantae; phylum Streptophyta; class Magnoliopsida; order Santalales; family Ximeniaceae; genus Malania; species Malania oleifera. The sequence continues at coordinate 56,632,704 of NC_080427.1, read as the reverse complement.
AATTTATATTTTTGCATGAATGGAAACTCAAGGTTACAAGAGCTCTCACCAATTGAAATTTCGACAAATTCTATAAGTTTAATACAGATTATCTTTTAAACCATTATCTATTTTCTTAATGAACAAAGTAGGAAAATAATAACAATGCAGATAATGATTTGGAAAATAATTTGTATTAAACTTACAAAATGTCAAAACTATAATTGGCAAAAGCTCTCAGCCTTAAACTTCCCTTCATACAAAGATAGAAATTTTGTAGGAGGAAGAGAGAGATACAAATATTTAGTAAGAGAAAGAGGGAGAAAGGACGGTGATCTATTGGCGTGCTTTGTTTTCTGAATTGTCTTCCTTTAAATAGAGGGTCTTGTCTTCTAAATTATCTTTTCCTTTAAATAGAGGAGAGCGGAAGACTTTGGAGTGTCTTCAATTATCGAGGAACTATAATTCAGATTTTTTTTCTTTATCTCCTTGCAATGATGGAGCATATATTCTAAGTAACTTTATTAAAACGACTTTCTAAAAATAATTTTATTAAAGAAACTTTTTATTTAATAAAAAAACCTTTACTTTTTCTTTTTAACTTTAGTTGTCAAGTTTGCCTTTTTGTATCAAAAGAGAATTTAATCATATTGGGAGATTCCATAATAGTATTTTTTTTTTTCAAACGCTTTATGTTACAATAAACTTAATATATATTATAAAATTTAGAAGTTAGAAGAGTCTACTACGAAAGTACAATCTAGGGTCGTAACTAAAATTTTTCATAAACAATTATTCAACTCAACAACAGCCTACCTCTCCATACACATCCGAAAAATTGTTCTATTTTGAAATGTTAAATTGACTCCCCTTCTTTTGAAATTTAACTCAACATTTGTCCCATATTTTGAGAGCTTGAAATTCAAATATTAAATTTGTATAAATTTAAATTATAATTTAATGTGAAATGATATGAAGCAATTGGTAATAAAATTTCACAAACACCAACATTAAGTGTTGATATAATCTTTAGGCCAAAATATTCTAATCTCTCGTAAAGACGAATATCTTTTCTAAAATTTTAAAAATTTTAAAAATCTCCACTAAGTTCACCAAAAAAAAACAAACATCTTTTTCTATTTTGTAAAAGTATAAGTTTTTGAGAAAAAAATTATATCCTTTTAACAAATCTAAAGAAAGATTTATAAATTTAAGGAAAGTCATTAAATTTTTGAAACTTGTAGAAATATATTATCTTTTCACAAAATCTCATAGAAAATTAATGTCTTTTGCCCTACTCTCTATTTACCATCCAAGCTATTGTAGCTCAAACATACTTGAATTCAATAAATAATAATTTACAAAAATAATATGTTTTTAACTAAATAAACACTGCACCACAAAAATGTGTATGAATAACGCGTTTTGTATACAAGTAGATAACATGAGAGTTACTAAGAGGATTAAAAATTACACATTTTTCTTCACTTTCTCACGTCTGACTTGTTCATCTTCGCTATCGGACTCATCGTCGCTGTCGCTGTCGCGGTCGCGACTGTGATCGTCGTCATCGTCGGAGGGGGGAGAAGGATCAAGGCGAGCGGCATCGATGGCCCACTGGATCACCTTCGCAACTTCATCCTCGTCAGCATCGTCGCTGTCGGAGCGCGGCCGATCAAACCGATCCGGACCGCCCGATCCGCCGGAACGCGGATGAGATTCGGCGGTGGATGGAGATGAGGAGGGGAGCGAGGCCTTGAGAGCGACGAATCTGGCCAAGAGATCGTCGTCCTCTTCTTGAGGTCGTCGCATCTCGTCGGATTTCTCTACGGTTGTTTCCGGTGGCCGTTGCGGCGGATCTGGTGGTTTTGGCGCTGCCTTCCGAGACGAAGAAGAGGAAGAGGGGGATTTGAGGGCTCGGAATCGACGATCCAGATCGGGGTGGAGATAGGAGGGGGAGACGCGGGACATGTGGGAGTCGCGGGCGAGGTTGAGAAGCATCTCGTCCTCGGCGGCGCGTAGCAGTTCCTCCACATCGTCTTCCTCTCTCCTCCCCGGAGCTGGCCCCTTCTTGTGGTTCATCTCTTCGCTCTTTCGTCTTCACTGCTCACCGTGGCTGCTCTCTGTATGTGATTCCAATCAAAGAGGAAGATGGATCTATATATCTTTTATTCTTTTTCAATATTTGTGAAATTCTCGAAATAAAAACAAAAAAACAAAAAAAACAAAAACTATAGCAAAATAAAAGTAAATATAATTTTAAAATTTGTAATCCATTCAAACCATTGAATTAGAATTGCTAATACTTCAAGAATCTACGGACAACCAAACGGTAAAGATATATGGTAGGCCCTACTGTTTTTAAACTCTAAATCTCCATCCCTCAAAATTCATCCCATCAATCTTTTGGATTTCAAACTAGTTAAAATTTGTTGTTTTTCTAATACTTATAGAAATTTTGAAATAAATAAAATAATTGATAAAATAATAAAAAATTAAAAAAATTTTGATTCATTTAAACAATTGAATTAGAATTTTCAATATTTCTAGACTCAAGTCAATTATAAGGTAGAGATAGTAATCCTATCAAATAGTGCTTTTCACTTTCACCGGAATTTCAAGCTTGTCGAAGTTGAATAATTTTTACAATATTTGTAAAAATTTTGAAATAAAAAATAAAATACTAATTAAAAAAATATTTTATTTTTTTAATTTATTCAAACAATTACATTAGAATTACTAAATATAGTAAGTTCTGTCCATTAATGCTTTCAATCTCTACCAATGTTTTAAGATTTATCCATTCCCATGTCAATATTTCTATATACTTCAAGCTTTTGAAGTTTATCAATTTTTTTTCAATATTTATGAAAATTTTGGAAAAAAATAAAAAAAAAAGTTTTAAAATTTATTCATTCAAACTGTTTAACCATAATTACAAATACTTTCAAAAATTCACAAGCAAACTCAAGTATGAAATAAAGTAAAACTTTTCCCAAGTAATGCTAGCGGGAATCGTGAATGTAATGGAGATATGTCCCGGGGGTTGGGTTGGCTGAACGTTTCACTGATGCATAAAAGTCGTGTCCGTATCCAGATTTTGCCCTGATTAGTAAGACCTGTGGGCGGAGGATGCTGATCCGTAAGTCTAGCGCTGCAACAGGGGGTTTGAAGGACTCATTGGTGACTGAAATTTTTATGTAATAAAAAAAAAAAAAAAAAGTAAAGTTTCAACCAAGTAATGCTTTAGACCTCCACCAATATTTTAAGACTTATTAATTAAATTAAATTAATAGTCAAGAATACGAGTAAAACATTAATAGTGAATAATATCATTCTTTGGCAGACAATTACATTCCTCGTACTCACAAAATTATAGAAAATGTAGGCTCTTGTACATTACTTAATAGGTCATAAATTAATCAATTGGTATCCTAAAATTCTTAAAAATTTCCTATCCCTAGTACTCATAGCCTTTGAAATTGAGGTACTTTCTTATTCCTTTAATTTGGGAATTTTTTTCAACTTCATCATTTTAAAAAATATGAAATTAAAAATATTATGGAGGGAAAAAAGTTGACTTCTCCCCGCATTTACATTTTAAAATATAGATACCGCCTTTTCTTTAAAATAAAAATAAAAATAAAAGTCACACATGTCACACCAACTAAGCCATTAACCAAGCAAATATAAAAAATTTAAATAAAAAAGAGAGAAAGAGAGATATTAGTGGCACTTAAAGAAACACTAGTGGCCCCCATTATTTTTTCTTATATAATAAAATGACATATTTAACTATGTTTGACATAATGGGATGATGAATTTGTCTCTCCATTTTTTGTTTGCTTTTAATCTAGCAAGTAAAACTCAAAAGATAAAATTATTATTCAATATTTTGAAAATAAATGCAAAATATCAGGGATTTTTTTAGTGTCACTAACATTTCTAGAGAAAAAAAAAAAAAGAAAAGGAAAAACAATCCACTGCGGAGAAAAAGCTTTTACCCTCAAACTTAAGTAATAATATAAAACAATTAAAACATACCTTTGTTTAAGAATGAGATTTGGTTTCGATATTTTTCTAAATTTGGATGTGATATAATATAAAATTGTATTCAAATTCATCCAGAAGTACCCAATACCAACTCTAAGGTCCAAAATCCTGTTGTAGCTGGAACCAGGAGACGTAGCTGGAGATAATGAGCTGGAAACGCGTTTTTTGCAAGTTGTGCAAGTTGTCATTTATCTCCATTTATCTCCATGATTGTAACCTCTCAATTTCTGATTTATTGTATTAAATTGTAATTAATTATCAGCCCTATAAATAGAGAGTTGTGGAGGGTTGTAAGATGTACAAGAAAGGCACAAAGAGCAGAGAGAAGAAGGAGAGGAGGAAGAGAGTGAGAGGAAGAAGAGAGTTATATTTTTCGGCGATTTTAGTGAATTTGTGGTGTGCTCTGTGGACGTAAGTCGATATTGATCGAACCACGTAAATTTCTGGTGTCCATAATTTTATGATTGCTCACAGGGTCCTAACAAGTGGTATCAGAGCTCGGTTAGAGTAGGAAAAGCCAGATCGCAGTTGTACACCAAAAACAGAGCTCTATCCAGTGGCTCGAAATTATTTTTTGAGGCCACCATCAACTTCACCTCACTAAGACGAAGCCAAACGTGTGAACCGAAGCTCGAAAGGAGCTCAGACGAAGCTACACGCGCCTCGCCGGAGCAGGACGCCTCCCCACGCGTCGAGCACGCGCCGGTGACCTGACGCTCACGCTCGCCCACTCGACCTCCTTGCCCGAACCATCTCAGCCCGACCCGAAAACCTGACACCGACCAGGAAACCCAACCCGGAACCGGTCCCCGACCCGCCGCCTCAAAACTTGACCACGTCAACAGCGCTGAGTTAGCGCCACGTCATCTGACACACTAGCAGGTGGGCCCTAATGCCACGTCAACAGGTGGGTCTCACTACCACATCTGCGTTTACCAAGCTTGACCTGCACTTTGATCGAGCTTTTCGGAGTCGATTTGGGTTCGTTTTTCAAACGAGTTGAACTATTTTTAAGGTTTTCGACCGTTCCGGATCCAACCGTATTGTCCATTTAAGTTAATTCCATCTCTAGATCAGTAAATCGAGATGTCGAACGAAAAGAGCTCAAAAATCAAAATGTTCAATGGCAACAATTTCGGTTTCTAGAAGATGCAAATAGAAAATTATTTGTTTGGGAATGAATTACACTTACCATTGAAGGGTAAGCTAGCATCTATGAAAGAGGACGAGTGGGAGTTGCTTGATCGAAAAGCTTTCGGAGCCATCAAAATGATGTTGTCAAAGTGTGTGGCATTCAATATCAAGCATATATCATCCACCAAGTCTTTGATGGATGCGCTCTCTAATATGTATGAGCAGCCTTGAGCTGCTAACAAAGTACATCATATGAAAAGATTATTTACTATGAGCATGTCTGTGGGTGAAAGTTTTAGCAGTCATTTGAATAATTTAAACGAGTTTTCGGATCAACTCGCCTCAGTTGGGATAGCATTTAATAATTAGATTTGGGCCCTATTGATTCTCAGTCAGTTGCTTGAAAGTTGGAATAGTGTTGTTACTGCAATCAGTAGCTCCACAGGAAAATTAAACTTTGTATACTATGAGATCGTCAGCGTGATTTTTACGGAGGAAATGAGAATGCAGTCTAACCATGGCTACACTTCGAGTTCAGCCTTGAACATGAAAAGTCGAGGCAGAGGAAAAAGACATGGACGATCAAACAACCGCGGCAGATCTAGGCCCAGACTATCTAAATCCAAAAATCTCTGAGGTTTTCAGGACACAGATTCCCAGAGCACAAAAATTATTGAGTGCTAAAACTGTGAAAAAACTGGTCATTATAAGAACCAGTGCAGAAGTCAGAAAAAAAAAATACGAGACGAGAGCAAAGACAGAAGCAAGTGTTACTTTAGAAAATGATGATTTGCTGATTTGTTCTTTGGAAAGCAAAAAGGAGTCTTGGGTATTAGACTCTGGAGCTTCATTTCATGCCACTAGCAGTAGAGATTGCCTAGAGGAGTATACATTAGGTAATTTCGGTAAAGTATATCTAGGGCAATGATCAACCTTGCGACATTCTCAGTAAGGGGATAGTGAAAATCAAAATGAATGGGTCAGTATGGAACTGAGAGATGTCAGGTATATTCCAGACTTGAGAAAGAATTTGATCTCAGTCGGTCAATTGGCAGATGAAGGATATAACACATTTTCATTGATGATGAATGGAAGATTTCAAAGGGTGCATTAACAATTGCTCGAGGTAAGAAAAATGGTACTCTTTATGTAACTCCTGATACATGCATGTCTGTTACAGTTGCTACAGGAAATGATGATAGCAACTTATGGCATCAACGACTCAGATACCTAAGTGAGAAGGGACTCAGGGTGATGTAAGGGTAAGTTGAGTGATTTACTGTCGGTGAAGATTGACACATGTGAGGATTGCATATTTGGGAAACAGAAGAGAGTCATTTTCCAAACAAACATCAGTACCCCAAAGAATGAGAGACTTTAGTTAGTCCATTCAGATGTATGGGGACCAACAACAATTTCATCCACAAGTGGAAAGCATTACTTCATTACGTTTGTCAAGATCAAGCGCTATCGGTTCTTCTAAAACTAATTGGTGGTAGAAAAGACGCAATTTTTTCCTTTAAAGGGCAGCACAGAGCCCCACACTAAGCGTCGGGTGGACATGAGGGGCTGCACCAATTCTAAGCAGGGGTGCCGACGAGCTGGCACGCCAAGCACTATCGAGCGAGGGCCCACTGCTACGATCCCTCACAATAGGTTGACATTTTAAGCGGTGCAGCCCTAAGCTTAGAAATTATAACTTAAACGGTTGACATTTTAAACCCACACACATATACATATATTCATAACATAATCCATTTATCCATTTAACTCATAAAAATATGGTTTAATATATATTCCTCTTTACCTGTGTTTTTGAACTACGCCAATAGGGATCTCGAAAAGATACCTGTAGCGCTCACCCGAATCCTGAATCAAAAACCTTAGTTTAATCAGATAAGCCTATAATAATATACTATTTATGCATTTTTTTCAACCTATAAACTTCAAATAAGCATTTAAAACCCCAAAACTAATAATCTTAACCCTTACCTCAACTTTGGAGCGTTTTCCGAAAAGCCCAATTTAGAAATTTGCTCTGCTAGATGTGTAGAAAATCTTCCTTAGAGCACCGTAGTGGTCTCTATTTGTCGATTCGGGTTGAATCCAGGCTGGATTTGAAAAGAGAAGGGAAAGAGGATGTTTTAGAGAGAAAAAATCGGAGGAAAATAAGTTTTCTTCGCCAAGAAGCTTCCCTAGTTCCTTTTATACTCGAGGTTGCCACGTGGCCTCGTCGACAAGAAGACAAGATTCATCGACGAGTCACAGACGGAACTTCGTCGACGAGATATTGCGTTCGTCGACGAAACTTAAAATTCGAAATTCACTCACTCGGGATCTCTTTGTTGACGAGAGACTAAAATTCGTCGACGATCTCTAGAAGAACACATGTCGACGAAGACAGTATATTCGTCGATGAGGTCTGTTGTTCTTCTTTCCAAAATTTTCCCTTTTTCCCCTTTATCCTTTATTTATCTATTCCATTTATTATTTTTCTAATTATTTAATCATTATAATTTTCTGGGTTGTTACACCCTCTTTGCTCGTATGTTTTATAAAAGTTTAAAACTGTATTTAAAAGTATGAATTTCAAGCATCAAATTTGAACAAAAGTCAATACAAATTTATACTGTATTTAAAAAAAAAAAAATCTATAAACATGAAAATTTTTTAAAATTTGAATTTCAAACTCCAAACACAAAGTAACGGGAAGAAAAGAATTATTGCTAGATTTTTCATTCACTCCATACGTAATATTTAAACTTTTACACCATCTTATATTTTCTTGTATTGAATGCAGTTTTAAAACATAGTTCCATACTTTCCTATATAGAATAAATAAAATAAAATATGTATTTGTATGAATTTGGATATAATTTAGTATAATTTTATATGATTTGTATTCCAATCTTTCAAAAATATGAGGTTCAAAAATTTAAAATAAAAAATTTATTGTTGCGTTTGAGTGTATGAATTTCGGACCTTAGATTTGAACTTTGGATTTAGATGAATTTCAATACAATTTTATATTATATCTTATACAAATTTAATTCAAATTCAAATCTAAATCCAAATGCTATCAAAATATTGGTAAATATAATCGTTAAAATTGGAAAGTGATTAAAAGGTGATTTGTATATAAAAAAACTTTATTTAGTGTTTCACAATATAAATTTTGAAATTTAAATTTGTATTTATGTGATTTAAAATAAAGTTAATATAATTTGTAATTGTATTTATCTAAATCCACCCCGATCAAATTCAAATTCTAAATTCTACATTACTACAAAGTACATGGTTAAGAATTTTTAAATGGTTTCACTTTTCACACCTCCATTTTCATAGTTCATCCTATTTAGAGGTGGCAAAATAGGTCGGAACCTGATCGGTGACTCACGACATGTCCAGTTAAATCGGATTCGAGTTTAGTAGAAAGTGACTCGTTTATAAACAGATCAACCTGAACTTGACTCGTTTAATAAACGGTTAGGCAGGTTTGGTTTGGGTATGCATGGGGTGATCCGTTTAATTTGATATATATATATGCATCTTACATTAAAAAAATTTTAATTAAAAAAATGTACTATTTTATATATTTTATGTTTTTTTGTTAAGATATTAATAAATATAATAAAAGTGGGTTGGTTTTTAAAAAGTATATGTCACTTTATATGAAAATTTTAAAAATATTTAAAATAAATAAATTATATTTTTAAACAGATTTTTAACGAGTACTCGTTTATTAAACGCGAAAACTTAAATTTATATATGAATCATCTATTAATAAACGGATCAACCCAGAGTCCAACCCGTTTAACCCCTGCCTTTTTACGAGCCGCCTAAACCTGACCCGCTAACTGTTTTGCCACCCCTAATCCTATTTGCTTTGCTGGGCAATCATCTTCAAGGAAATGCCACGTCATTTTGATTTGGGAAGCGGAAAGTTGAAAGCGTCGCCGAGGCTGAACTGCGGGGGAGAGATGCGCGGGTCTCCGTATCCTTCCCTCTTCCCTCTTCTTCTTTTTCTTTCCTCCCGCTTCAGTTCACTCTTTATCTTCATCTCTGGGTTCTTGCAAAGCTCGTCAAAACAGCCACAGAAACCATGGGGAACTACCTCAACAAAGAGCCTCCGCCGCCAATGGTCCTTGTACCTCCTCTCTTCGACTTCCCTCCTCTCGCTGCCCGCACCAGGTTATCTCTTCTTCTTCATGGAATGTTCTGTGTTCTGTATTGTTGTGATCTCCCCGTTGCATTTTAAGGTTCGTATGTATGTAGATGAAGCAAATTTCGAGAACCTATTTTCATTTTCTTCACTTAGGTGCATTTGGCGCCCAATTTCTCAAATAAGTAGGCTTGTGGAAGTGGGTGGTCGGATAGCAGGAGCATGTGGGCTGCTTCTCGTTTCCTTCTTATTGTGTTGAAGGCTTTGCATGTAATTGACATTGGCTACCGGTAGTTGTTGGTCAATTTAAATTGATTTTCTGCTCATTGCTTTCCTCTCATAAAATGGAGCTGGTTCAGGAGGAAGCTTTTGAAGACGCAGTGCACCTTGCTCCTGTGCATAAAAAAGACCCAACTAAAAATGTTAGCTTGTGAACTGGTTTTTAGTGTAAGGCATCATGACAAGGCTTTGGGGACCTTCCTATGCTAGTTGAGATTTTCTCTGCTGATTTTTTGCATTATACAAAGTTATCAAATGTGTAGCCCTTGAGATTCCTGGAGATATGAAAGAAGCTAGGAAAATATAGAAAATGTTGAGAATTACATCCCATAAGAGAATTAAGATTCACCAATCTTTGATGGCGTCAAGGCTTGGTCTGCAACATAGCAGCTTAGGCTTGTAGGTTGAGAGGTTCCTTAACGTGTTATGCATTAGCACGAGCTTTGGTTGCCACAAGGTCTTGGCTTCATTTCTTCCTGCCCGCGTTTGTCTTCTCTTTGCTAAGATTAAATTATTTCATTGCCTTTAGTGGGTATTGTTCATTGTTTGTTTATCTCTCCACGTGCTATTGGGCTGTACATATGGAGGAAGTGTAAAGGTTTGATGTGTATTTATGGCTTGAGCTTTTATGGCAAGTGGTTCTTCAATAAATGTTGTTTTGGGTTGCCACACTCACTGGATGGTGGAAATTTGGAATGGATTTTAATGAATCTGCTTGTGCATTGTTGCAGGATGCTGGAGTCTTCGTATAACTTGTTATTTGGTAAACTTGCTTTGAGATGCCTCTTTGAGGATTACTTTGAGGTAGCAAAGCATTTTAGCACAAGAATTTTGCTAAAGCCGATTGATGATCCTCATGTGGATTTGGTTGCGACTGTATCCCCTTTACTCTAGTATTACTTTCCGTTATTTTTTTTCTCTTCCTTCTCAGAATATCTCATGATACAATACAATATTGTCCTAAAAGTCCCAGCGTAATCAGTTGTACCCTGAATTTAACCTTCATTGTAAGTTGTGCAACCAGGGAACTGTTCTCTTTGCATCATGTTAATTCATTTATGTTCTTTTTTCCTCTTCTTATTGAAGGAGACAGTATGAATTTAAGCAGTTAATACAAATAACTGGCCTCCATGGAAAGATATTTCTTGCTGTAATTCATTCTTAAGTAAATGTGTCATATCTGATCATGTTATTGGTTAGGTTGTTAATTATCAATCAATGTATTTTTTTTACTCATAGTATATTGCCTGGAGAAGCGTAAAGTTCTAGAAAATGCTAGATCCTGTAATCCTAATTTTTTTGCGGTATTCCACGTGGTTTTTCCTTCGATGTGGAATTACTTTGTTGGTACTGAAACAAAAGATAGTTGTATTGTAAGATATGCAAACAACATTGTCATTATGATTAACACAACATGGGCAAGCCACTATGAAAAACTTTGAAAAAACTGCATATGGGCATGTTGATAACCTTTTTAATGAATGCCATAAAAAATTGCTGTATTCATTGACTTATTATTGGTAGTGATCCCATATCCAAGTCCTTATTTATTTTTCACGATTTGATAAATAAAGCAGGGTCTTGAGAATTTAAGGTGCAAGAAAAGTTTGAAATATCTTAAGTTGTAGAACAAAGTGCATTTTACTTCAACTTAATTTGTAACATGGCATGCAAATTTTTTGCTATTATATTTGTTTCTTTTTATTTTCAAATTAGGGATATAGGATGTTGAGTAGCACACCACGTTTTGTTCCCCTTAACTTGTTAGGTTTCTGGTCCACTTGATCATAAACCCGAGGAGCCCATTGTGGGAAATGCACTATTTCGCTGGCAAAGGTATTGGAGAGTTAGTTTTATGGATCTTCAGTTGCTTCAGCATGCAGTTTAACAGAATTTAATTACATTATCAGCGATGATCTAATGCTTTCTTGTACAAGCAGCGATGTTGATGATCCTCATACATTTGTGGACCTTTTCGTATCAAATTCTGATCCGTAAGAATTTTTTTCCCGCTAAAAAACCAAAATTCCACTTTTTTTTAATGATTTCATTGAACTTCTTTTGCGTTGAAGATTATGATTGCTATATGTTCTCTGCTTATGCTTTTAGGATATTACGAATGAGGTCATGTGCTTACTATCCTAAATTTGGGTTTGGAGCATTTGGCATTTTCCCGTTGTTAGCAAAGAAAAGGTGCGTCCTATAGTAAAAATGTCTTATGTTCTTGAGATAGCAGATACACACACTTCATGTGTGTTATACTCACAAAGCTACCTGCTCATGTAGAATGTCTTTTGAAGATTTTGGTGTTATGGGATTGAGATATGGCTCGGGAAACCTGTCAGCTGGAGCGATGCTTATACCCTTTTCTTGTATGTGACTTGCATTCAGAGTTATGAGTTTATTCCTTGTTTTCATGAGTTGTGTTTCCTTGAATCATAGTTTTTCTTCAATCTCTATTATTTTGATAGCGTGTGAGCTCCTATATTTTAATTTTACTTGTTTAGGCAGGCTTCTAATTCTCCATTGCAATGTTTGCGAATTTTGTTATGCCCATTTCTCTAGATACCTTCCTACCTATGATTCGCCACTTTAACTAAGATAATCACATTATAGTTGGATATAATAATTGTTTTGCTGCCTGTTTGCTTCATTGATTTTGAAAATTTGAAATTTGGATTTATTTAATGTTTGCTTGCTTGCAGCAGCTGATGAATACCCAAAATGTGCTTGGTTGGTTAGCAAGATGGGAAGGTTAACTGCTGGGGTACAATATGAACCACTGTGTCAGTTCCTCACTTACATCATTATTTTGCAAAATGTCCAGTTCTGTTTGTGAAATACTAGTTTCTATGGTGTCCTCGTAACAAAATGGTCATGAATTGTACTTGTGCCCTTTTTGATGCTAATCTGTAGCAGCTGGGAGCAAAGGCAGCGCAAGATTTAAAAATTTAATGAATTGGAGCGGTGCAATCGGCTATGGACTAGGGTCAACCAGCCCTTTGAGCCCATCCTTCAATTTTTGTCTCGAGTTCGCAAAAACTTCTCAGGTTTGTTACACACTAAAGTTTTCTTCAGTCCTTACCTGCCATCTTAGTTTGTCTTTGCTTTAAAATATTTTCTAGAATCCTTGGTGAAAATACTATAAATACTTTTTTTTAAATAAGAACTTTCTTAAAGTCCTGCTATTACTGCAATTTTATGTTTAAAGTGGACAGAATAGTGGCCAAATTGTCTGTGATATTGTACCTGTGGCAACTACCTACAACTACTCCGTTCAATTTTTAATATACATTTGAAGAGATTACAAAATGGATGGTTTAGTTTCTGCATGGGTTATAAGGAGTGCTTGGGTTCTCAATATTGCACAAGTATATTTTCAAATACACATATTTGGCCTAAGATTGCTATCTGTAGTTCATTCAACGCTAAGGTTATTTTGCAAGTCTGCCTGAGTCATCTGGGAGATGTATGCAAAGAAACCTTGGGCTTTTACCCCTTGGTTTGTCTGTTTGTGTTATCTTGTTGGAACATTAGCTTCAAAGGCAAAATGAGTTGTGAAGTAGGTTAATGGTAACCCTGTGTGTCCGATTAAGATCAGGATCAGCTCTTCAGAGAACTGTAGAGAAAATTATTATTAGAGAACTCTTATTCTATATCAAATTCATTCTAAATCCACAAATTGTCATAGGTTAACTTAATCTTCAATGGAACCTGAAATCTATTATATGCTTTCAAGTTTACTAGCAGAAAAGATGCTAAATACTGGATGTATCTAAATTCCTAAGGTGGTAGAGCACGACTAGAACTGTTGCATGTAGTCTTAGACAACTCCCATTACATGGCTCGTGATACCCTTTGCCAACATAACAATTTGGAGTTATATGTTATCTGCATAGAGTTACATATCGATTGACATTTTACTTTACAAGTATATCAGCAAATTTAAACAATAATTGAACAGATCATCTGTCGCTGGTGACTTGAGCTGGGTTATGGTGCTCTCGTTTTGATGGGCTTTTATTTCATCTATCTATGTTTGGTGGTGCACTTAACTGGAACTTCTTATTTTGTGCTAAATTCTAGTAGCCCAGAAAAGAAAATTGTCAATGCACTATCAATGCACCATTTTTTGTTTGTTTCCTGAAGATCTGGATATAATTTTAAGGATAGGTGCTGTTTAAAAATATTAGCACATTGAAGTCGATGTTCAGGAGCATCATATGTGGTATTTGTTGAACAGAATTATCAAATGCTTTTGGCCAAATGTGTGTGTGTGTGTTAGTGTGCAAATATGTGACTTGCAGAGTCATGATTCATCATTCCATAATGGTCTGTTAACCAACTTCTCTTGTACAAATATTGCAGTTCATTGCCTCTTTCTATCAACATTTCGTGGTTCAGCGACGGGTATGATTCCCTCATTTGTATTTGTTTCTGGCTGGATTATTAATTGCATTTCCTATTCATATATTTTTTCCCTTTTTAATCCTCTATTAATGAAATATCTTCTAGACTCTAGGTAATTTATAACAAAGTGCTTTGGAAGTTCTTTTGGATTTGTGTAACAATATATAGTTTTAAAGCTTTTCCTGCATGGCAGATTGACATTTGTTAAATCATGTACAGCTTGCTGGATGTTCTCTGTTTTGTATTATGATAAACCTAGATTTTTGGGTAAGTTGATAATTCTAGGACCACTCACACTGACAGTGCCTAATACCTGATTACCTGGTGAAAAATATGTATTTCCTTGTAAAACTAGAGCTGAGTGATTCATTGCATCATATTATTCATATCTAACATACCATTCTGGTTATGGATCAAAATGTTTGACAATTCCGTGCTTTGTTTTTGTAGAGTGAAAATTTTTGTAATAATCTGAATATGTTTGTAAACCACATACAAGTTATCTTTTTAAAGTCTCAGCTGCTAGGTTTCGACTTGGAAATTTTAGGGGTTCTACTCTATATTAGTGAGTTTCCCTCGTTAACAGTTTACACGAATGTATTAGCACTTGATTTCATTTATGTAGAAGGATGACATAGGGCGAGCGTGAATAGGTTTGATACCAAAATTCTAGGTGAAGTCCAATTAGATTTGTTCAATCTCAAGCAATTAGATAATCACACACAAGCACTCTGGTTCACAAAGATAAAAGAGAGGGAAGAGAGACAACAAACATATATTGATTCTGACTTCCTCCACAAGGATCAAGATCCTCACTCAAACTAGGACTGGCCATCTACAGTTGGGTCGCTCACCCAAATTTGCAAGAGTTTTCACACTCAATTAAGGGATAATTTTAGGAAAGGGATTTAAAGTCCATTACAAAACTAAGCCTCTCAAACGGTTGAGTTGCCAATGAAAGTACAGAAATTAGGATGGCTTAGAATGTAAAGGACAGTGTTTGCTCAATTTTGCTTTGGTACGTAGAATTCAAATTCAAACATATTTAAATCCTTCAAAGAATAGCCATTTGAGTGTCCATATATTTGAAAAAGGGTTAAGATCATAAAAACAAAAAAGTTTTTCCATTTTTTGATAACAAAAGTAGATGATTTCTTTATAATGGAAAGAATGGACAGAAAAGAGAGTAAGAAATCCTTGTAAAAAAAAAAAAACTAACAAAGCCAGAAAATGCCACTGGACATCAGGGAACCTCACTCCTTTGAAGCAGCCAGCACCAGCTCACCAAAGTGAGGCTAAATAATGGATCTTGTCCATAAGAAAGCGGAATTCAATCTCTCTCCATAAATATTCACACACTCCAAAAAGCACACATCTCCACAAAGCTTCTGCATTCTTTCTTCTACCAAAACCTGAATAGGAAGTGACCAACAAATCCTCTACAGACTCCACACAAACCCAATGCCTCCCCAATAAATCAAAAAGCTTGTTCCAAATTTCCAAGCAAAGGCACAATGCAAAATAGATGATAAACTGTTTCTGAACTATCAAAATACAATGAACACACATCAGGAGAAAGTGGCTTTTGAAGATCTCCTACTTTGCAGCAGACTGTTGGTGTTAACTCAATCAATACAAGCCTCAATTTTTGAAAAAACTCGCCTTCCAAACACTTTTTTATGGAGCGTAAAGGAGATATTAGCACTAGGCAAATGGCCAAAAAAATTACTTGCAAGAATAAGTCTGGAAGAACCCAAGTGTCAAGAATGCATATCCCTCAAGACAATTCTCTAACAACACTAGCAAAGAAGAAAGCTCCTCCACCTCTCTATCATTAAGAGTTCTGCGAAAATGGAATTCTAACAACATAGCATTAACCACCCCAATATTTCCACAACCTTTATGAAGGACATCTAGTTCCCAATTTAGCATCCCACCCATTCTTATGCAAACAGATTTACATTCTATGACTCTATGCCAAAGAGAAGATTCATGTAAGGGAAACCGCCATAACCATTCAGCCATAAGAGCAATATTTTAGACATCAACATTCCAAGAGCCAAACTACCATCCATCTTAGATTTACACAAAATATCACAACTAACCAAGCGATCCCTATTCTCCCTGACCTCAGAAAAAAAGGAAATGTCTCATAATTTTCTCTAAGATTTCTAGCTATCCTGACAAAAAAATCCTAAAAATAGACAAATAGTAGGGAGGAATACTAGCAAGACAAGCCTGAGTAAGAGTAATACGGCCCCTAAGAGAAAGTAATGCATCAATCCACCCATCCAAATGTTTAGAAAACCTCTTCAAGTTGGATCCTAAAAATCCACCAACCTAGGATTTCCATCCAATGGGACGCCTAAGACAAGGGCCGGTCTAGAATACCACAACGCAAGCCAGCTCCCTAGATATACTGGAGCTCAAATTTATAGTGGCAATACCTCTCATACCTGCTCAAAGATTTGATGGAGAATCAGAATCTTCAAAAAGGAATTTCTATGATCACCTAAGAAAAGCATACTGTTATTAAAACAAACAAGGTGAGACATAACAGCCCCCTCTTGACTTACTTCCAGCCCTTTAACAAGACCCTTATCAATTGCACTTTCCATCTTTCTACTCGAGATGCACTAGCACAAACAAAAAAGGAGATAACGGATTCCATTGTCTAACATTACTTGACGCTCAAAACCATGATTTAGGTTCACCATTCATGATAACAAAAAAGAAAGCACTAGGCAAGCAACCTCTCATCCAAAACTGCCACCTCATCCCACAACCCTTCCTAGCAAAAATCTTAGGTTTAAAATTAGCAGTCTCAACAAAGTGATGAAAGTGGAATTATACTTTTGCTTAGGACCCCATTCCAATAAAATTCATTAAAGACCTTCAACAAGTCCAAGCTAATTACATTGCCAAAACCTATCCGAACTTGTAGCCTTATCCCTTTCCATTCCAAACATAGTTGCCCTTATTTCCTCCTCCTCAAAAGCTCTTTCCATTTGAATCACCTGTCTAGAAATGGGGTTCCAATCTAAACCCTCAATCATATGCCTATATGCATCCTCCTCAAAATAGAGATTTGCAAAAAAATCTATAACTTTAGTCGCGGTCAAAAGAGGATTAGGAATAACCTCCCCCCTCTCCCCCAATTCCAATTCCTAATCTTGTTTTTTCTCATCTTCCTAGTGTCCAAAATGTGGAAAAATTATTGCAATCCCCTTCTCTCTCCCATTTAAATTTAGTCTTTTGCCTTTAGCTCCCAACTTAATCAAATTCTCCAACTCATTCTTCTGAATCCGCTTAACCTCCCTACTCGTGGATAGACTTTCAGCTTCCGCTTTTCTAGCTAGATAATCCAACTCATCCAAAATTCTAGCCTTTTTAATCCTAATGTCCCCAAATACCTCTATGTCCCACTTTGTCAAAGTCTCTTTAAGACGCTTAAGCTTCCTCATGATCTTAAACCCTTTCTAACCCCTCTCCAAATCCTCCAATAATCCCTAACCAAAAAGGGAAAAGAATCATGATCAAGCCACATAGTCTAAAAATGAAAAAGAGATGGACCCCACTTGACCTTGCTAGTTTTCAACAAAATAGAAAAAAATGATAGACAAAACAGTTTGAGAAAGATTAGAAAATTCATCCTCCCAATCACTACAAAAGAAAAACCTATCTAATAACTAACCAAGAGAAGACAGCATTGCCCAAAGAAAGATCCCTTAAAGCACAATCTTAATAAATGTATCAAAACGTTCTGGATTAAAGTTAACTCCCCCTCCCTTTTCTCCGTAGGAAATCGTACAACATTAATATTGCCACCTACAATCCACTAGGCGAAACAACAAACAACAACAAAGCCAAGCCTTAAGTCCCATTAGGTGAGGTCGGCTACATGAATCCTTTTTTGACAATTTATGCAATCATGAACAATTTCCTTTGACAAATTTAGGGCTAGTAAATCCTTCCTATCTTACTTCAAGTTATTTTATGTCTACTCGTACCCCTTCTATTGCCCCTCATAGTAATTAACTCACTTTTCCTCAATAGCACGCTATGTGGCCTATGTTACAAGTGCCTAAACCATTTGAGTCGTCTCTCCTTTATTTTATCTTCTATAAAAGTTATGCCTAACTTACCATGAATATGTTCATTCCGTAATTTATTTTTTTAATGTTATACCATTCATCCATGTTATCATTCTCATCCTGCCAACTTTTACATTTTGGATATGTTATTTCTTAGTCGCCCAACATTCTGATCTATATAGCATAGTTGGTCTTATAATCGTCCTATAAAAGTATTCTATGATCACACAACACACTTGAAGCAGTTCTCTATTTTACCCATGCCGCTTTAACTCTATGCATTATATCTTCTTCAATTTCTCCTTCAGCTTACATACTGCATAATAGATTCGAGGTATCAATGTTTATTAGTGCGATTGATTTCTTCATGTTCGAGTTTAACTTTGTCTCCAATATTCCTCCTGCTATGATTGAAATTACATTGCTTAAATTCTGTCTTATTTCTACTTATCCTAAGCCCTCTAGATTCTAAAGCTTCTCTCCATAATACTAACTTAGATTCTACTCCACCCCTAGTTTCATCAATCAAGACAAAATCATCTACAAACAGCATAAACCAGGGAACCTCATTTAGGATACTCCTAGTTAGTTCATCCAATACTAAAGCATAAAGATAAGGGCTCAAAGAAAATCCTTGATGTATATCTATTGAATTTCCTAGTATCTCCACTTGTAGTCCTAACGCTAGTCATTACTCCATCGTACATTTCCTTAATGATATCACTATACCTACTACATACACCTCTTTTTACTAAATCCCACCTACTTCATCCAATACTAAAGCAGCAAGATAAGGGCTCAAAGCAAATCCTTGATGTACATCTATTGTGATTGGAAATTTCCTAGTCTCTCCACTTGTAGTCTTAACGCTAGTCATTACTTCATTGTTCATATCCTTAATGACATCACTATACCTACTACATACACCCCTTTTTTTCTAAATCTCACCATAGAACTTCCTTGGGTATCCTATCATATGCTTTTTTTAAGTCTATAAATACCATATGCAAGTCCCTTTTTTTTTTTTCCTGAACTTTTCCATTAATATTTTTAAAAGATATATAGCCTTTGTAGTAGATCTTTTAGGTATAAAACCAAATTTATTTTGTGAGACCTTCATTTCTAACCTTAATCTTTGTCTAACTACCCTTCCCCATAGTTTTGTTGTATGACTCATAAGTTTAATTACAATCCACCTAGGGGAACAAAATCCAAAATCAACATACAATTCATCTGAGAAAAAAATTGAAAAGTGGGTCTATAAGGACTGTAAATAGCCCTCACCTGTATCTTTCATCTCTACCGAGATTGAAAGGGAAAATAACCCCACAAGGTTATTGATTCTAGTCTCTAGATATGGAACGGGTATACCAAACAAAAAGAATTCCCCTTGCTATCCCTAGCAAATGAAGATACCCTCACTCCTTACACCTCCCCTCCCAAATAACCTCACTACCCCCCATCTACACACTAGTTTAGTTTGATTCAATACCCTTTTACCATTCACCGACTAAGTTTATTCAAATAGCAAAAACCCCACCAAGTATCTAAATATATCAAGTTAACCTGTTTTACCACTGGGATCACTTATATTATCTCGTTAATTATTCGTATTTGATTTTTGTTATATTAACTTTTTTAGGTGATAACTTTGTTATTGCCTTACAAATTTCTTTAAGCTCATTTCTTGAGTTAATTTTGGGAATCACAGCAGCAGCACTTACGAGGATATGATAATATTATATGGGGAATATCAAGGATTGAAAATATATTCATAGAAGCAGATATGAATGGATACATTGAAAAGGATAAACATTATGAGAGGATACACGGAGGACATTGATATGGATGTAAAAATGAGTCCAATGATATGATCTTAGACTTTGCCATGTTATATGATCTTATTACAATGAATACATGCTTAAAGAAGAGAGAAGAACACTTTATAACCTTCAAGAGTGAACAAACTAAAAGTTAAATAATTTTGGGAAAGCACAATAGTAGCACTTACGAGGATATGATAATATTATATGGGGAATGTCAAGGATTGAAAATATCTTCATAGAAGCAGATATGAATGGATACATTGAAGAGGATAAACGTTATGAGAGGATACACGGAGGACATTGATATGGATGTAAAAATGAGTCCAATGATATGATCTTAGACTTTGCCATGTTATATGATCTTATTACAATGAATACATGCTTAAAGAAGAGAGAAGAACACTTTACAACCTTCAAGAGTGAACAAACTAAAAGTTAAATAATTTTGGGAAAGCACAATAGTAGCATTTATGAGGATATGATAATATTATATGGGGAATGTCAAGGATTGAAAATATCTTCATAGAAGCAGATATGAATGGATACATTGAAAAAAATAAACATTATGAGAGGATACCTAGAGGACATTGATATGGATGTAAAAATGAGTCCAATGATATGATCTTACACTTTGTCATGTTATACAATCTTATTACAATGGATACATACTCAAAGAAAAGAGAAGGACACTAAATTACCTTCAAGAGTGAACAAAATAAAAGTTAAATAAATTTTTTTCTTGACTGGGAGGGTAGATTGTTTATTATGTAAGGATTGTAAAATAATCCTAGGTGAAAGTTTATGTACAAAACATAGAGTTTTTGTGTTAGATATATGTATTAAAAAATGAAAGAGTAAAGGTAACATAAATCAATGCAAGAGAAACTAGGTGGTCGAACTTAAAGGGAGAAAATATAATTGAAAAATTTAAAGATAAAATTATCAAAGATTGTGATTGGATAATAACGGATAGCATAGATGCAAACACTCTTTGGGGCCTAGCTAGATCTATTAAAAAGATAGCAAAATTGTAAAAGAGATTTTGGGTGAGGGGAAGATTCTTGGCTAGTAAAGTGGGTTGCTGGTGGGATTAAAATGTCCAAAAAGCCTTGAAGACAAAGAATTTCATTTAAAACGTGACAAAAATATAGAAATATGGAAAATTTGAAAAGTATAAAGAAGTAAGAAAAGATGCAGAAATGGCCATTAGTGAAGCTAAAGATAGCATATAATAATTTATATGCTTGACTAGATACAAGTGAAGGGGAAAGAGACATTTTTAAGTATGCGAGCTAGAGAAAGGAATAGCAAGGACTTAGGTGACATAAAAATGTATAAAAATGAGGTCGATAATGTTTTGGTTAAAGAAGAAGGCATAAAGAAAGATGGTGAAAGTTATTTTAATTAGCTATTTATGAGACCAAGTAGAAAAATTTAAGTTTGCGTAAAAAAAGATGAAAATTGAAAAGCTATAGTTTCGGATGACATCCCAATTGAAGTTTGAAAATGTGTAGGTGATAATAGAATTATTAGGTTAACTCATTTATTTAACGAAATTATAAGAACTAAGAAGATGCAGATGAGGGGAAGAAAAATACGTTAATACCTATATACCATAATGATGGAGATATTCAAAATTGTAATAATTATCATGGACTTAAACATAAGAGTCACACAATGATAATTTGGAGAAGGGTAATTGAACAAGCACTAAGGTTAGAAACAAGGGTTTCAAAAAATTAGTTTGGTCTTATGCCGGGAGATCAACTATAGAAGCTATATATTTTTTTAAGAAGACTAATGGAAATGTTTAATTAAAAGAAGGGGGGGACTTGCACATTGTCTTGATTGACTTAGAGGAAGCCTATGATAGGGTACCTAGGAAAGTTCTATGGTGGGTTTTAGAGAAAAAAAGGAGTATGCAGCATGTATACCAATGTATAAAAGAAAAAGAAAAAAAAGAAAAGAAAAGAACAATAAGAAAAAAAATTAAAGATAAAAATCTGAAATTATCCAAGAAAACCCCACTTTAATCCCTTCCCATCATAGTCACCAAATGCTTCTATTCGCTAATTCCCCCCCTTTTTTTTTCTTAGATTTACCACCATCAAGGCTAGCTTCATTTCATTCCTCAATGATCTGACAACAAGAGGCCCAAGCTATCCAACAAATTTGAGTTTGAAATTTGAATGTCTTTCTCAGTAGGTTCCATGGTTTTAAATAATGGCCGTGACCGTTACGTAACGGTGTTAGGTAACGGCTTTTTGGATTCTTGATACTGTTACACACCTCGAAATTGGTTGGAAGAAAAATCACTGCTGTGGCGGCCGTTACGGACTGCGACCATTATGTAAAGGTCGCTACAACTGTTATGTAACCGCTACAGGATTGTTACGCCCAAAAAATTATTATTATTTTTTACTTTTTCTTCTCACTTTTATTTTTTCCCCCATTTTCATAAATCATTCTCAATATACTATGTGGCGAGAGGAGGAAAAGATTATAATGAGGATGATAATGATACAAAATTTACTATTTTTTTAAATACTCACAAAAGATGCATTATGTAGTAACCCGAACAAAAAAAAAAAAAAAAAAAAATCTTGGAGGAGATATTTTTAGATATTTATATATAAATATCTTGGAGGAGATATTTTTAGATTACTTAAGGGCTAAGTTATGTTTATTATATAACTCTCTCTTTCTCTCTCTAAACCACGAATTCACTCCCTCTCTCTTTAAGATCTCGGGTGGCTTGTTGCCCGAATTAACGATCCAACGTTACTACATGGATTAGCGGGTGAATCTTTACAAGTCCTACGGAGTAGAATCTCGTTTGAGGATTTCTGGGTTTTTACCCCGAAGTTGAGGTAAGGGTCGAAATGAGCCTAGTGACTTGTAGATCTGAATTAAACAGGGTGATGTTGACGTATGGTCTTTCGGTTTTAGGATTTGGGAATCCGTGTGGCTGTTTCGAGCCGTTTGGAGTCGTGTTTCGGTATTCGGGAATAGGTAAGGGGATTTGTTTATATAAGTTATTTTTAAAATTTTGATCTAGTAGAACTGTAGGTTATGTTTATACAGATGTTTTGGTTACTTGTTTGGAAAATTTCATCGAGTGAGATTGCAGGTTTTTCGGGTATGCGGTTTTTGGGAAAACTAGGGTTTTGGGTATCGTCTCCGTTTCTTTTGGAAAATCGTTTATTTGAATAAAACTAAAGTATAGAGATGACCGTACCTTTATTCTATGTTAAACTGTATTTCTAGATCAATTATCATATGAGTGTGTTATTATCCAAATAGGTGCGGCAGGAGAGGAAATTTTGTGATGATTGAGTTGTGATGTGTTTGAAATGGAATATAGGAACTGGAGTTCCAAATTGTTTTCAGGAATGGTGGTGTTACTGACATGCCGGTTTGATTCCGTGGGGTCGAGACATTTCGGATTAATACCGTGGGGTTGTAAGACATGCCGGGTTAATATCGATGGTCGTAAATTGCCAGTTTATGTCGAAGAGTGTGAAAACATTAGATTTGTGCCGGTTCACTACTGTGGGTCAATAATGACATGCTGGTTTGCTGGATTATGGTTACTAAAACGCCGGTTCAATACCGTGGGGTCAATAATGACATGCCGGTTTGCTAGATAATATCGAGGGTTGTGGAATGCCGGTTCAATACCGTGGGTCAAGAATGACATGCCGGTTTGTCGGATTATACTGATGATTGTGAAATATACTAGAACTGTTTGTGAAAATACTTGAAATGCGAAATACTTTGTTTCTTATTGGAATAACACTCATGTGCCCACACACTGATATAACCTGATTCTCCCTTACTGAGAAGTGTCTCACCCCAATCATACAAATCTATTTCAGGTCCTTTAGGTAGTCGGACCTAGTGTTCTAGAGGGTTTTGGAGCGTAGTATTCTGTTAGTTTTTGTAAGTACTGTTGTGAGTACTGAACTGTAGCCGGGATGTCATTTTGGATTATGTTGGATACCTTGGGTTGATGTTTTGTATTATGACAGACTTAGTACTCTGGTATGAATGAATGTAATAGGTTGAAATATGTTCCGCTGCGTTATTCATGTGAATAGTTGTTGTGAGTAGGGTATCCACGAGCCCTATCAGGTTGGACCCTCATATTTATTGGTATCATGGATGTTTGTATGATACAGATACAGGTTAGGTTCTCAGATCACACCCTGGGGCCCACTTTCGGGGTTTGGGGCGTGATAGCTTGGTATTAGAGTTAATCAGGTTGTTAGGTCTTGTAGACTTGGTTAGGCTTGATTAGGTGAACTTACCAGAGTATAGGAATGTAAGGAAAGGGTAGATTGAGATATGGGTAGAGTAGGTCGAGGGTTGTCTTGTAGCTAGATAAGGATTCATTGGCGGTGTTCTGTGTTTTTCCTGGAATGACGATTTCAGTAAAACCACGGCAAACCATTGATGGTTTCATGTCGGTGCTGTGAGGCAGACCTGGACCCGAGAGTATAGATGTTAACATGATTATTTTACAAGGATTGTGTTAATTGTGCTATGACATAGGACTACTAATCTATTCTTATCTTGTTTTCGTAATGGAGCGTAAGGATAACAACTTGGATGGAAGCTCAGAGGAGACTTCGAGCGATGGGTCTCCTGCCGTGCCCGGAGGCTTGTTTGAGCAAGTCTTGCGGGAGATTGGGCAGAGTGTTAGGGGACGGGAACGTCCACCTACTGTTGCGGGTTGCACTATTGAGAAATTTACCCGCATGCATCCTCCGACGTTCGCTGGAGGATCTGACCCAATAGTGGCCGAGAACTTGGTGTAGAAAACGGAGAAGATACTGAAAGTTCTGCACTGCATAGACGAACAGAGGGTTCTCTATGCTACATTTCAGCTAGCAGGTGAAGCTAAGAGATAGTGGACAGCTGTGAGTCTGCTGGAGGAGCAGAAGACCGAGCCATCAGAGATGACGTCGAACCATTTCAAGGAGGTATTCTTCGAGCGATACTTCCCGACTTCCACCCGAGATGCGAAGGCGGATGAGTTCTCAAGTCTGACCCAGGGAACCTTGACAGGTACATCGAGCTATCTTGTTTTATTCCGTGCCTGATATCGAACGAGTATGAGAAGACTCTGAGGTTTGAGAAGGGTTTGAGGAAGAATATCCGTAAGCAGGTGGCAATCCTGCAGATTCGGGAATTCACTGTACTGGTGGATAAAGCCACCGTGGTTGAAGCTAGTCTTCAGGAGGAAGTGGTAGTCCGGGATCAGAAGAGGAGGCCAGCGTCATCTAATTCTTAGACTGGTGCCCATCTGGGGCAGTGGAAGAAGAATAACTATGGTGCTGGTAAACGACAGGAGGTAGAACCACGAGGTCCACAGGGGGATTCATCTCGTGCACGGTGTCCCAGGTGCCATAGGTGGCATAAGGGTGAGTGCCGGCCATAAGTGTCACCGTTGCGGCAAACAGGGCCACGTGGCACGAGTCTATCGTGCGCCGATAAGTGCTACGCTTGCATTGAATCAGTATGGGGGAGGTAATCAGGCGTCTCGGGGAAATTTGTAGAGAAACATGGCTCAGGCGAGAGTTTACTTGCTTACCCTTGCTGATGCGGAGAATGCGGGTGACGTGGTGACAGGTACCATGTTATTATTTTCGAATAAATCCGTTGTCTTATTTGATTCGGGAGCAACTCACTCCTCTATATCTGCAAATTTTGTGAAATTGTGTGGGGTTGAAACCCAAGTGATGGATGTGGAATTGTCCGTGGCGACACCATCGGGGAGTATGGTGATGTGTAGGAAGAAGTTGGGGGATTATCCTATAGAAATTATGGGAAGGACGCTTCCGGTGAATCTAGTGGTATTCGACATGTATGGGTTTGATGTTATTCTGGGGATGGACTAGTTATCCTCCAATTTTGCTGTCATCGACTCTTCGGATGGACAAGAGTATAGGTTTGTGGGATCGTGTGTACGCTTGGCGCCATAGATTCTATCGGCAATACAAGCAAAAAGGTTACTCTTGGACGGGTGTCAAGGGTACCTAACATGTGTAAAGAAGCCACCGCGAGATGAGTTAAAGTTCGAGGATATCAGAGTGGTTAATGAATTCCTGGATGTATTCCCGGAAGACTTATCCTATTTACCTCCTGATCGTGAGGTGGAGTTCGTTATTGAATTGTTGCAAGGAAAGGTACCGATTTCTAAAGCTCTATACCGAATGGCTCCGGTAGAACTTAAAGAGTTAAAGGAGCAATTGCAGGAACTACTGGATAAAGGCTTTATTAGACCCAGTATTTTGCCTTGAGGAGCTCCAGTGTTGTTCATGAAAAAGAAAGATGGGTCAATGAGGATGTGTATTGACTACTGTGAGATTAACAAGTTTACAGTTAAGAACAGATACGCATTGCCTCGTATAGATGATCTGTTTGACCAGTTGCAGGGAACGCAGGTCTTCTCTAAGATCGATCTACGGTCAGGGTATCTTCAGGTGAAGGTTAGGTATGAGGATGTGGTAAAGGCTGCTTTTCGAACCAAATATGGCTACTACGAGTTTCTAGTCATGCCAATGGAGTTGACTAACGCTCCGACGGTATTTATGGACCTAATGAACAGGGTTTTCCATGAATACCTGGATCAATTCGTGGTGGTGTTTATCGACGATATTTTGGTATACTTGAGGAGTCTGGAAGAGCATGAAAACCATCTGAGGTTGGTGCTTCATGTACTGCGGGAAAGGAAGCTGTATGCTAAGTTAAAGAAGTGCGACTTCTAGTTGGAACAGGTTGCATTTCTGGCCTTGCTTTGGATTTAAAGAAAGAGCTCTATTATTTTGATGATTTCTTTTTATAGTATAAACATGAAGCTTAGATGAAGGAATATTTGATAGTACTTCTCCCCCTGTTTGTGAATCAGGTATGCCTTGCATAGGTAGACTAGGATTTCCATTATTTTCACCAGTTAAAGTATCGGTTTCCTGACCCTTTAAAGAGTGGATGCCAATGTCAAGGAAAACATTTGGAAAAGACTTAGGGATTTGGCAGAACTCATCTTCAGTTTCATTTTTCTCCCCCTGAAGATGGTTATGGCCAAAAAAGGGCTAGTTTTCAATAGAAACAACATCCATACTGATATGAATTTTTCTGGTTAGAGGGTTAAAACATTTGTACCCTTTTTTATTAGGAACATATCCAAGGAAAACACATTTTTTGGCCGTAGGATCTGGCTTGGATCAAAGATTGGTAGGTATATGAACAAAAACAGTGCATCCAAACACTTTTAGTGGCAGGTCTGATGTTAGCTGATATGTAGGAAATAGTTTTTTTAGGCAATCGAAGGGAGTGATGTATTTTAGCACTCGAGTAGGCATCCTATTAATGAGATAAAATGCAGTTAAAATAGCATCACCCCATAGATATTTAGGAACTTGCATTGAAAACATTAGGGTCCGTGCAACCTCTAACAAATGATGATTTTTCCTCTTAGCAATGCCATTTTGTTGTGGGGTGTCACAACAAGTAGATTAATGTTGAATACTCTTTATTGAAAGAAACGTTCTTAAACATTTGTTAAAATATTCAATACCATTATCAGTTCTAAGGATATTGATTTTCGTTTGGAACTGGGTTTCAACCATATTATAAAAATCTTGAAAAAATTTTTCAACCTCAGATTTGTCACTCAATAAGTACACCCAACACAAACGTGTATGATCATCAATAAACGTAACAAACTATTTCTTACTATAAGTAGTAGTGATTTTTGAGGGACCCCAAACATCACTATGAATTAAATAAAAAAGGTTTGGAAGAATGATAAGCTTTTGATTGATAGGTGCTTCGGTGACCTTTGGATATGTGGCAAACATCACAATGAAGAGAATTGCAATCTAGTTTTTTAAATAAGCTAGGAAACAAATGTCTTAAATAGAGAAAACTAGGATGTCCTAGTCTAAGATGCCAAAGCATTATTTGTTCACGTACAGAAACACAACTAGTACTACTACTCTAACCTTGAGCTTGTTTATTGTTGAATAAAGTCTCATCGAAGTAGTAGAGTCCATCAATCATCCTAGCACTGCCAATCGTCCTCCCCGAGAGTTGGTCCTTAAATTCACAATGGGAATCAAAGAAAATGACAACAATTAGAATCCCGTGAGAGTTTACTAACAGACAGCAGGTTACAAGCAAGTTTAGGGACGTGAAGGACATATTTGAGTTCTATTTTTTCTGAGATTTGGACAGAACCTATTCCAGCAATGGATGAAAAACTTCCATCTGCAATTCTGATCTTTTTATTACCAGAACAAGGAGAATAAGATTGAAACAATTGTGAGGTATTGGTCATGTGATCAGATGCACTAGAATAAATAATCCATGGTGCAAGATTTAAGCAACAAGGGTAGGCACTAGAGTTATCACCTGTTTGGGCCAATGAAACAGTAGGAAGACCAGAGGCAGAAGTAGATTTCAGCAGTTGAAGAAGATGATCCACCTGCTCAGTACTTAGGAAATTAGCTTCATTGGCTTTAGGGACTGCATGATTGCTGTCAGAGGGTCCAGATTTGTTGCTCTTCAAGTTTGCTGGCTTTCCATGAAGTTTCCAGCAATTTTCTCAAGTGTGGCGAGGCTTATTGCAATAGTCACACCATACTTGAGGCTTATCTTTCAACCTCCTTTGATTAGAGTAAGGCCGCTGTGCATAAATATTGGCAGTAGCCAAATTTGTGTTACTAGCAGCATGAGGAGCAGGATTATTTGCAGCAAGTAGAGCAGAATTTTCCTAGTCTCATCATCTTTTTTCTTCATCATCCCACTCCTTCGACAATCTTCTCGTCGTACTTCAGAAAATACTTCCCCGAGTGGGGGTAGAGGCTGTCTCCCTAGGATTCTCCCCCTTACTTCATCAAACTCATCATTAAGTCCAGCCAAGAATGTTTCAGCCATGGCTACAACAACAGAAGAGATTAGGGTAGAGTTGAACAAGGAAGAAAACCCTATAGAGATTAGGGTCAGATTGGAGCCGCCAAGGGAAAACTAGGGTTTACACAAGGCCAAGAGCCGGACCTAGCTCTGATACCATCTAGAATGAGATAGCTTCTTGTGGAAATAATTCTCATTAATTGTAACATAGGTACAGGTCTGTATAAATAGATGTACAGCAGAAGAATAGAAGGAAGGAACCAAGAAAGAAAGAACCAAAGATGCTAACTTCTAAGGAAACTAAATATTCTAGGATATTCACACATTTACAGACAAGATTCTCTTAGAAAAAATAGGAAAGTTGACTAAACAGATTTGAAACTTTCCAACACAAACCCAAGGTCTGAATTCCAAGCTCCAAACATGGGATTGAGGAGTCCCTCACAGTATATTTTCCAAAAGTTCATTCTTTATAACAACTTGAAGTATGTATTTTTGTATATCAGACATAATTTTGTGATTTCCAGGGGATCTTCGCTAGTAATCACTGCAGTTTAATTTGCTGTGAACATGTACTTAATCAAAATATACAGCTGAGCTCTGGCAAAATCAAAATTTATATAATTGGGAAGCATCTAGTCTTTTTGAAGTGACCCAAAGTCACTGCTACATTTGTATTCCCTTTTAACATACATTCATAACAAAAAACTAATATGGGGTGCTTGAAGCATAAAAAGGGATGAATCAAAGAAAAGTTTCTCAGCATAGTGATACAAGTAACTGAATTACTAAATTCATCTAGAAAAATGGTGTCGTTAAGAGATGATTCAATATCAAATAGGATCACTCAGAATTTCAACAAATTGATTTTTGAAGGAATAAGTAGTTCAAAGGTAATAAATCAATATATCCACCATATGGAGACCAAGGATCTGTTTGGTTAGGTATTTGGATAAATTTTTCTGTGTCTGATAATAATGTATCCTAAAAATAAAAATTGCATTTCATTAGTCATTTTTGCAAAATTGTTTTTAGGAATGTATTTAAAAACACCATCATTTGAGGATTTTATAAAAATATATTTTCTTAAAAAATTGGATATAATCCAAAACTCCCAACCTTTCTATTCCCATTAGTCATGTTCCCCAAGATGCTCTTTCCTCATCATCGCTAAACACCACCATCAACATGGACCACCGCGGCTGCTGTCACGGGCTGCCTAGTTTTGGATTATCTAAACACATTCTTATAAACTCAAAAAATTTAATTATCCAAATGCATTTTTTTATACAAACATGTATATTATACCTTACTATTTTCATTTTTGAAAACAAGAACAATTACAGATTGGGATCTGGATTCTGCCTAATCATTTTTAGATATAGTTTTTGTCCTTGAGTTAAAAAAAAAAAAAATTTA
The DNA here is from genome assembly GCF_029873635.1 of Malania oleifera. NCBI lineage: Eukaryota > Viridiplantae > Streptophyta > Magnoliopsida > Santalales > Ximeniaceae > Malania > Malania oleifera. Next base: position 56,602,429 of record NC_080427.1, on the reverse strand, counting down.
TACCCATTGACAGAATTTTAATGATGCTGTAAAAGTTTTTTGGAAATTATTAAGATTAGGAGAGTGATGTAGGACTGGAAGCCGGGGCATGGGTAAAACCTTGTTGGAGACCAATTCAAGAATTGGGTCAAGGGATTGTTGGGTTTAGTTAATAGTTTATTGTGTGTTTAGTTTAATTAGGTTAGGGTTATGTGTATTTGAGGGTTTGTTTGTAATATTTATGTTTTTAGGAGAGTGTAATTTCATGTAACTTTAGGGGTATATGTGTAATTTCTTGTGTTAAGGATTTCTTATAAATAGTGTGTGGAAGCCATGTAGGTGGTGGTTATTGTTGAATTTGATTTGAGATTAACGTGTCCTTTTCCCTCCTAGTGCATCTCTTTTTTCTCCCTCTCTCCTTCCTTCTTCCCACGCTCCTCTATTTCTTCTAAATTCTACCTGGAAGCTGATCCTTGATGCTTTCCTGCATCAGAGAGTTATTAAACATTTAAGTTATACTTGTATGCTATGCATGTATTGCAGCTGAAATGAGATATTTTGTGGAAGAACAAAATTCTTTGAAAATTCATTCTGTGTGCAAGAGGGCATGTACCATGCAATTATGCATGTTGTGTTATGATGAGATATTGAGAATTGTGGTTGCATATGTTGTTTTCAACTTATGGAGAAAAATAAAAAAAAATGTTATGATATCGTTTTCATGTGTTTAAGACACAAGAGGACTCCCAAATGTCGTGCAATGGTATCTTATGATCTGGTTTGCAGAATGAGACTGACAAAAATTGTTTCTGCTTTAACTTAACAGGTTAAGAACCCATTGGAAGAAAATGAAGTAGTTGGGATTACAAATTATATTGACTTTGGTTTTGAGTTACAAACAAGGTATTCTTGAGTAATGAAATGAGTATGTAATCAGTTGCTTACCATGGAATCTGAATTTAATGCAATCTTGTTTTTAAGGGTTGATGATGCCAAATCATCTAACAATATCCCAGATTCCACCTTCCAAGTAGCTGCGTCTTGGCAAGCCAATAAAAACTTCTTATTGAAGGTGGTGCTTTTGATGTAATCCTTACTTGTGATAACACATTATATCAAGTTAAATAGTATCTATACTTCATATTTTCAGGGTAAGGTTGGCCCTCTGAGCTCTTCTATAGCATTTGCTTTCAAATCATGGTGGAAGCCTTCTTTCACTTTCAGTATTTCAGGTATTTATAGTTAATAGGTTGTTGTTTTGTAAACTTTGGAGTTTCTTCCCATGGTTGCAAAGAATGTTTAAAAATAACCTAATTTATTGAGTATAAATATGGGTTGCATTTGTTACCATATGCTTAACATGTTAACCCTTGAGTTGCGGTCATCTCATAAATTATTGTGGTTCTCCATTGTTTAGTATATTTAGACTCCACCTAAAATTTGTACAATATAATTCCCTGAGAAGATTGAAGTTGTGAAGGTGGATTTTAAGTTTTTCAGGTACTCCTTGTTGGTGCAGCTGGATGGCTGGACTGAATCAATTTGATATATGCATTCAATAATTTGTTAAGCAATTTATTGTGCTTCTGCCTGTTGTAGTAGCCTAGTAGGCTCATGACGAGGAGGAGTTTGGATGCCCCATGGAAATGAATCTGGTTGCCATAGCATGCGTTGCTATTTCCTGTTTGTGATCTGTTTTCTCCTTATGGAACAAAAATATAGTTGTTGCAGAAAATTGGGTTGCCACCATAATGGGGATAGGAAAAGTGGAAAGTGATTGGGTTCAACATATCTGAAAGTTATCCTGTATGTAAATGAAACATAAATTGCAGTTGGGGCAATGGGAGTGCAATTCAAATGCTGAGTTTGAATTCAGTGGCTATAATGGGGTGTTGTCTACCTACCCAACTTTATCAGTGACTTAAGCATGGATTTTTGGAAGTGCTGAAGAATCTTACATGGAATTATGAGATTTTCTCAGGAATAAAAATTGTGCAAAAGTTTTGGTGAGAATTTGTTTACCACTGCTTATTTAACTTATTTGATTATGATGTTATAAAATGATACTCAACATTACGAGTTTTTGTTTTCTTGTGTGGGAAGCGAGCATTTGATTTATGTCTGTACTCCCAACTGACAAGATAACCTAAATGTATTGCAGCTACAAGAGACCGTGCTGTTGGAAAGACTGCTTTTGGATTTGGCATCCGTGTTGAAAATCTTAGGGAAGCGAGGTGGGTTTGAACTTTTCCTTTTTATACTCTCTCTCTCTCTCTCTACCTACAAGCATCGGTGAGTAACAATGTTCAGATGAGCTGAAGCCCACCAAGCTGCTGGTTTTATGGCTTCCCATGTTTTGGTTGACATCAGGAATTGATAAGAGCTTAAGCTCATTTGACACGCTATGTTAACTGTGTCATGCTTTATGAATTTATAATTTGATTAGTTATTCTGCTACTAGTGATGTGGAATTTCTCTGGTTTTCATAAAATGCAGTTATCAAAGGGCTGATCCAAATTTTGTGATGCTGACACCAAGCAAGGAGCATCTAGCAGAAGGCATTGTTTGGAAGATTGGGAAGAGACCAATGTTACAATCAGATGTAAATTCTGGCAATTTTGATGGCTTGCCAAGGGAATTGAGACCCCTTGGAAAAATCTTATAGTTACCCTCCCTCCCTGTTGCCAATGAAATCGAGACCCATGATTTTTTTTCTTTCACCATTTTTTTTTTAAATGAAATTTATGTCAAGTAGGCTATTGCAAGTCCTTTAGGGGTATTACAGCACTCGAGCATTATAATTTCAATTAGTTTCAAGCATACAGATAGTGAATGGTTTCTACCCAAAGAGTAGAAAGGGAAACTAGGAATCATGAATATTACAAAAACTCTACCCTCTCGATCTGTTTCATTTTGATAATTTAATTAAATGAGCCTGTTGCCTCATGGATTAGGAGTCACCATGAGCAGATACAGTGGAGAACTTTTTAAACTCAGATGGGATTATCGGTTGATATTGTAGCAGATATAGAGATGAATTGTCACTTGTTAAATGTGATATGAGAAATAGAATGTGATGGTTTGACAAGCTTGGTTTGCCTTCCTTTCTGATTTTTTCTGGGCTCTGAGAAGCTGTATAACATTCCCCACTACAGGTTGTACTAGCATAGCTCGCACCTTCGCTCTGGAAATTTCTGTCATGTTCTTCTCAATGACCAGATACCCAAATCAAAGTGTCCATGTCTGAAAAAAAAAAAAAAATCATATACACACTTCATTTCAAGCTCTAAGCACTTTTTTCTAGGAAAAAAAAAATATTTGAGGAGTTTCAAATTGCCTGTAACTCATGATCGGTTTCATTTTGTTATTTTTCTTTTTATTATAAACAAAATATATGACTTAAGAACCTGTAAATTAAGGGCCTGTTCGGACTTGGAAAATATTAAGGAAAGAAAAGGAAAATATTAAGAAATTCATATTTGCATGTTTGATCATTGAGAAAAGTAAGAAGAAAAATAAAAAATATATCAAATTTACCAACAAAATTTTAATTTTACACATTGTTAATACTTAAATTTTCCCAATTTTTTAATTATATAAAAATAAACTTTCTTTTTAAATATAATTTAATACAAAAGAAAATACAATAAAAAATAAGTTTTTTCCATATTTTTCCAAGTAAAATTTTTGATCCAAACCTAGAATCACTTTTTGAATGTAATTCGGTCACTATCTTGTTAGCAATGGTACAATTGCCTCAATCACATTAAATCATACAAATGGATTGTAAAAGTAGAAATAAAAAAGAAAGAAAATGAGGATAATTAGTATCTTGATCTAAATATTAAAATGAGGATGATTCAAAAGCTGAGTTTCAGGATTCAAATTCCATTTAGCTCTTAGTTATTAATATTAGCTTCATTATTTTAGCATTATTCTAAAAATAATTTTAAAGCAAATTACAACACAAAAGTTTTTATTAATTCATAATAAGCAATAAACTAGTGATGATTATATATAAAATCAGAAAGAAGAATTTACCAATTCTAGTTATATCTCATATTAAATGAAATAACTCAAATTTTGTTGATCAGTATTTCTAAAAGTTACTGGTTCTTCTATAATTCTTATTATCTATATATATATTTTTTCGCATTCCATTCTCTATTCTCAAAACTCAAGTGTGTTCATCATCAATCAGATGCAGATATTGAAAATAATTCGTTCATTATTTTAAAACAAACTGAAGGAGGAGAAAAACACTTGTCCACACACAGTCCAGTAAGCAGTACAAATTCCCACTGCAAACCATGCAGCTGTCTGGTATCCAGCGGTGAATTGAATTCCCCCCATCAGCAGTGGCAGCTGTCCCTGCAGCAATGGCTGCTGCTTCTCTCATTTCCGCGCTCGTCTCCCCTTCTTCTGCAAATCTCTCTCCTACCCTTTTCCGCTCTGCTCCCAAAAGACCCAAGCTCTCCCTCCCCCTCCGCGCAAACCCATCTCCCGTTCTCTTTCTTCTTCGTACTCACTCATCCCGTCAAGACTCTCCAGTTCCCGAAACCCATAATTCTTCTTGCTTCCACAAGCTCTTCCTTGCTGTAAAGCCCTTCTCCTCTGCTTTCGACTCCTTTCTTCTTCTCTGCACTTCCGTGGCTCTGTCTTTCTCTCTGTTCGTCGCGGATGTTGACTCTGCGTCGGCCTTCGTTGTCACGCCTCCCAGGAAATTGCAGACAGACGAGCTCGCTACGGTTCGTCTTTTTCAGGAGAACACACCTTCTGTTGTGTACATAACCAATCTTGCTGTCAGGTACCTTTTGAAATTCTGAAGGGTCTGCTGTTGGGTTTTGTTGAACTGGGACTAATTTTATGGCGATTTGTGTTGGTTGTAATTCCGTATGTTTTTCTTTTCACCATCCTTTATATGTCATTTTGAATATTGGGCTATGGTTTTGACTGGATGGATAGTGTGCGTGTTTAGGCAGGATGTGTTCACTTTGGATGTGCTCGAGGTGCCGCAGGGGTCTGGGTCGGGCTTTGTCTGGGATAAAGATGGTCACATTGTCACAAATTATCATGTGATTCGCGGTGCGTCTGATCTAAGGTTGGATAATTTTGATGAAGTTAGATATTTGTTACACATTCTCTCTTTTAATCAATGTTCTTGTTTGGATTTCTATTTTGCTCTTGTTAGTGGTTGAAGTCTTTGGAACAGCATCCCTTCTTTTGATGCTTAGGTTGTGAATTATTGTAGAAGAATTATCCACTTGAAATTCGTAAATGAGTGGGAGGCTTTGCTTAGAAGGTGAGAGGCCTCGAGGCCTCCATATGCAAAACCTCCGTATCTAGGAAAGATTCAATAATGCAGTAATTTTTTTTTTTGGTTGGGGGGGTGGGGCGGGGGGCGGGATAGGGGCATATTGTATCTTATTTTGAGCCATGTTATATGTCATTACATGTTGTTTTTGGGGGCTCTTGCTTGAGGGCTCTATACATACTTGTAGTTGCGGTTTGAATCCCTAAGGTAATTTTCATTGGTGATATAGTGCGGATTTTGCAAGGCTCTGTGGACACAAGCAGATTTCCGAATGACATAAATTGTTGTGATCTTCTTGTTTTCTTCTATTTTGCTCCTGATTTGCTGCATGCGTGCACCCTTGGTATTACACATCAATTGGTATTAAAGCACTAGATTCGTGCTACAGTTTTTTAAGGTTTTACATATTGGTTGTAATGAGGATGAGCTATGGGTGATGGAAAGCTTATATACGCAAAGAGTAATATGAAAAAACCGCTCCTCGTATGCCTAAGGGCAGAGAGCTAAATCAACATATGAATCAATTTAATCAATTTCTTAGCCATTTGCTAAAATGAATGCAAAAATTGATAACAAAATAAGGTGTTGATGCTGATATCCTGATCCACTTCGTTTGAGCACTTGATTATGACACAACTCTATGGGAAGCCCACCTAGGAAGATGTGTTTTTGGGTTCTTAGGTTGAACAAGTGAAGGGAACTCCACAAGGAGGAGGAACATGAATCCGATAGTTGCAAAGGCCAGGGCCCAAGAGAGAGGGATCCAAGTAAAAGGGTAACTAGAATGGCAAGATGAGGTCTAAATCAAAGATCAAAAACATTGAATGCTTCAAATACAAATAGAAGGGGCAGTACAAGCAGGATTGCTATAGTTGGAAGAAAGAGGAAGATAAGGACCTTTTAAGCTCAATGTGTATGATGACAAATATTCTAGATGATGAGGAACTCAAGCTTATTACTCTAGGTAACAATGGATTCGTTTGCTTCTTTCATTATTGTTCGTATGGGGAGTGGTTCGATATGTATAAGGATTCAGGAATGTCATGATGGATCAATTCTCGGAATGACCACCTTGTTTTGTGATTGGAATAGATGATATGGATGTTAGACATGTTTGAAGTTGTTGTCATATTAGTACAGAATGTTAGACATGTTTTGGAATTGAAGAAGAATTTTCTTTCTTTCGGTTCTTTAGAGAAAGCTTTGGATGGACTTTAAGGATAGGTAGTGGAATTCTCAAGGTGTTAAAGGGTTCAGTTGTCATGAAAGGTAATGTGTCGATAGTAATTTGTAGCGGTTGCTTCGTTGGATATCTATATAGTGGACACTGCGCACATGATTTGGAACATGTGAGTGAAGTATGATGGAACTCGATGAAGGAAATTATTGAAAGGGTTACAAGTCTTACAAGAAATATAGAGTTGAGTTCTGCAAGTATTGCATTTTGGCTTAATTGTGTAGGTTGTAATTCAAGTCAACCTCTATAAGAGTAGAGGCATTTTAGACCATGTTTAAATGGACTTTTGTGGGACCTACAAGGGCAGTAGCAAGGAATGGAGCTCAGTAGTTTGTTAGCTTCATCAATGACCACTGGTTAGGAAGCTTTGGATTTACTTCATCAAGGGAAATGAGAAGTGTTCTCCAAATTTTAGCGGTGGAAAAACACAAAAGTTAAGAAACAAATGAGGGAGTTAGTGAAGTGTCTCGAATCTAATAATGGGATATAGGAAAAGTGAGATGATTTCTGAACTTTTGTAGGTTTGAGGTAACATTTTATCACTTGTAGGACTCCCTAGCAAAGCGAAGTGGGTGAGATGATGAACAAAATCTTGCTTGAGATGACAAATAGGATTGCTTAGGAGTTTTGGGCTGATGTATTCAACATGTGCTTATAGTAGAAAGTCACCTCTAGATGGTAAAGTGATTGAAAAAGTTTGGATAGGACATGAGGTAGACTACTCTACAAGGATCTTTATGAGTTTTGATCAAGCTAGGGCCCAAATCCAAGAGGTGCATTTCATTGGCTTTGAAAAGGGGTTCAAGGATTCAAGGTGTGGGATCTAGAAAACAAAAAGGTGGTGATGAGCATAGATGTGGTGTTTGGTGAGGCTTCCAAAGGAGATATAAATTGAAAAGGGAAGTGGAGTGTAGAAAAACCAAATTTGGGAGCTGGTTGAGCTTCTTAAAGAAAGGAAGGCTATGGGGTGTGAATGGGTGTTCTAGAAGAAAGATAATCTTCAGAAAGGAAGGTAAATAATTCATAGATAGACTAGTAAGGAAGGGTTATCTCAGAGGGAAGGGAAATATTATGATTAGGTGTTCTCTCCAATTTTCCAACATATCTTCATTCGAGTTTATTAGCCATGATAACTTTGTTTGATCTAGAGTTATAGCATTTGGATGTTAGAACAACATTCCTTCACAATGACTTAGAGGAGCATATTTATATGGAGTATTGGAAGCTTCCATTGATCTCAAGAAGGATAATCAATTGAGGAAATTGCTTTATGGCTTGAAACAGTCACCAAGGTAGTGGTACAAGTGCTTTGATTATGATGGGCATCAATATCCCTGCTTGAAGTATGATTGTTGTGTTTATTTTTTATTTCTATTTGATGCTTCATTTATATTACTTTTATTAAAGAATTTGATTGATGTTAATCATCTAAAAAATCTTTATTGTGTAAGGAATTTGGGATGAAAGAATTTGACACTACAAGGAAAATCTTTGGGATGGAAATTCATAGGGATAGGAAAAAAAGAAAGCTTTTGATCTCTATAAAGACTTACATGGAAAAGCTGTTGAAGAGTTTAACATGAGTAGTACTAAGTAGACATGTTAAATGGGTGGGTTTGGGTCAAGGTGGGTAGGGTTAAAATGGGTAGGGTCATTTATGACCTATTGACCCATTTATATAAAATATTTGACCCATTTATGGCCCATACCTATTTATACATGAGTCAACCCATTTGCCCATTTAATTTTAAAGCATAAAAAATCAATTGTTGATTATAAACTAAAACTTATAACTATTTAAACATTATCATTGTCACAACTTACCGTCACCTTTGAAGGTTATTTGATCTATGAAAAATATGTATGTAATTATGTAAATTACATACATGTATACATTCATATTAATTGGTTTGTGTTAGATTATCACTTTACCTAAAAGCTTAAGTTATTAGGCTGTGGGCCAACAATGTATATCAAGCTTTTACACTCCCCCGCACATGCAGCCCGATAGTACGTGGAGAGATAAACACACGATAAATAGCACCCATGGTAGGGAACAAGACTAAAATACCACAGTAAACGCGGGCAACAAGACTAGAACCTAGGACCTTCTGGTAACTAGTTCTGATACCATGTTAGATTACCACTTTACCTAAAAGCTTAAGCTATTAGGTTGTGGGCCAACAATGTATATCAACCTTTAACGGTTTGCATAACCAAACTCAATGAATTGAGTATGCTCATAATTGCGTAGTTATGTATATATTTGAATCGATTTGTCAATAATTACAAATTATATAAAGATTTATGAGTTATACTGTTAATTACGTAATAAATTATATAGTTTAATTTCATTTTTCAAATGGTAATTATAGCAAATACTATAATAAGATGTGAATATAATTATAGATATATCTTTATCAATGAGTTACGTAATTACGTACATGCATGCATGCATATAATTGGTTTGCATAGCCGAACTCAACTAATTATGTACACTCATAATTACATAATTATGTACATATATATTTAGAACGATGTATCTACAATTACAAAATTATGTATATGAATTTATGAATTATAATATTGATTTCTTATTCAATTATGTAGTTTAATTTTAAGAGGTAGTTGTAATTAATAGTAATGATTATGTACATAGCTATAAATTATGGATATTATTAATCAATCGATTATGTTATTGCATGCATATTAATTGATATGCATGAACAAATCTAACCGATTGTGTACACTCATAATTGTATAATTACGTATACTCATAAAACAAATCAATTAGGTGCATATAATTATGTAAGTACTTGCATATTCGAATCAAACTATTAACATATTACAAAATTATGTACATATATATCCGAATTATAGAATTCATTGCACATGAATTTTAATTTCCAATGATTTGTGTAACCAACTCTATAATTACATATTTATATAATCACGGATATTTAAATCGAATCAATTACATAATTACGTACATACATGCATATTAACCTGGAAAACCAAACCAAATCTATTATGTACATGCATAGTTGTGTCATTACGTACATATTCAATTGAAATTTTCTATGATAATAAACTTATATTCATACATTTATAAATTATAGCAATGTAATTGTGCTGTTTAATTACATAACTACATAATTATGAACATATTTAAACTGAACCGGACATGTATGCATATAAACCAAACCAATTGTATACATTTATAATTGCTTTTAATTACAAAATTATGTAAATTGATTTTTGAATAACTGTATTAATTACGTAATTATGTAGTTTTAATTTCAAATGATAAGTGTAGTCAACAATTATTCTAATTACGTACCGATAAAATTATGAACATATCAAAATTGAACTAATTATATAAACTACGTACATGCATGTGTATTAATTGATTTGGAAAAGCAAAGTAAATCAAATTACTTACATATGCATAATTGCATGATTATGTACATATTGTAACTGAGTTGTCCATAATTATAAAATTATGCATGTAGATTTTCTAATTATAATATTAATTACATAATTATATAATTTAATTATAAATAATAAATATAGACAATACTATAATCACATACATACATAATGTTAATTTAGGTGTAATCCTAAGAGGGGGGTGAATTGGGTATTTTAAAATTTATGTCACTCAAGTTCTAATTTTGAACACTTTACAACCATACATGTACAACTTAGATGACAAGCAATTCAGTATTTCTCAACTTACCAATTTTAATGTGTGATTTTATTAATCAATCAATCTTACCCAATTACTTTATTGACGTACTAAACAGTTAACACTTACACAACACTCACATAATTAAGTGCAATCAGAAATTAAAAGAGTTAAGGGAAAGAGAGATGCAAACATAGTTTTTGCGAGATTCAGCCAACCCGGCCTACGTCCTCGCCTTGAGCAACTCACTCAAGGATTCCACTAATCCCGCTTTTTTAACTGGGACGGAGCTTTCCGTTACAGTCCGCTGCTTACAAGAGGGTAACTTCCTTCTCACTCCGGTTCACAACCCGAACCATCAATACAATAATATGATTACAATTTTCTACAAACTCGAATACTTCACAACAAGCTAATGAGTACAATTGAAATCCTAATACATACTCAAATGATATAACTCGAAGCTCAGTTGAATGTATGTACTATGCTCGATGAAATCTTTAGTAATAACAATTGAATGATCTTTGAATAAGAAAAGATGTATAACAATATGTTCCAAAGATCTAATCCAACTCTATGATCTTTATAAAAATATATGTAAAACAATTTTGCTCCAAAGATCTAAATCAAATCAATTTTATAATAATGAAACTGAGATAAAATCTTTGAATAAAATATAAACTTGAATGTTTTGAAAGATTTAAGCTTTAATAAACCCTTTAAAAATATCTTCTAGTAATATATATATATATGAACAACTCACGTTCTTGCTCTCAAAATATATAACAATATGATTGTGATAGTGTAAGCACTTTGAAAATAAAGATCTATATATCAAAAATAATATTCTGTTTACCAAACCTCAAAGACACGATCTTGCTTATGAAAATATGAGTGAAAGAACCTTTGATCGTGAGAGTAATGAATGCCCAAAAATTTGAATACAATAGATAGGCGCAAGAGGTTCAAGCACAGCAAAAATCTTTCGTTCTTGTTCTCTTCTAGCTCTTGTTGTTCTTCTCTTTGATCTTCTTACAAAAACTAGGGTTTTAGGTTGAAATATATATGCATGGTTGGCAGATGGGCGCATCTTGATCGTTGGATCAATTTAGGTATATTTTTGTTAAGAAAAATTTTGCCCATTGCGCATTGGAGCGTCGTTCTGCCTGACGGACTCGTCGATGAGTGCACACGTTCGTCGACGAGTGTTTTGCACTTGTTCGTTGACGAGAGCATGGGTTCGTCGCCGAGTGGCCTTCATGCGTTCGTCAACGAGGCCAAGGATTCGTTGACGAGCTGCCTTATTTTCAGCCCGATTCAACCTAGGATATGTGAATGTAAAGTTTCATAAAATGCATGTATCCTAAGGTCCATCTATTTGTTATTTTGAGCTCCCAACTATATCATATAAGATATGTAAATACAAGCAATACTAAATACCCATTACACTTGAAAAACTTGAAGCTTTTTCATCCTTTTGCTCTTCTAATTCCATGAAGTGTGCTAGGTTGTATATGCTTTAAGTTCCTTATGGCTTCCATGACATCCTTACCTTCTGTGCATGCTAGGTAATGATCCTCTTCACAATCTCAATGCACAGGTAAGATACTATGTGATTTGTCATTATCAAAACGGGATTAGACTCATAGAGTCAATACATAATTAAGGACATATATACACCGAACCAATCGTGCAATTACAAACATGCATACATATTAATTAATTTGAAAACCAAGTCATATTATGTACGTAATTATATAAACATTCAAACCGAGCAATTACATACATAAAAATTCAAATTATAATATTAGTTAATTATTTGTAGTATATTTTTAAATGTGATAAATTAATTAAATTAATTAAGGTTGGAAATTTAAATGGGTTGATGGGTTAAGCGGGTACTCCCATTTAACCCATTTAATAAATGGTTTACCCATTTATGACCCATATAATTATATGGGTGTACCCTAACCCTTTTATTTATCATGGGTATGGGTTGTAATTGCCTCTACTTATACTAAGCCAATGCCTTAACTTTTAACCCATTGGCAAATCTTAAAAAATATTTTCAGCAACAATGTCCATAGTCAGAGGAGGATGCGGAGGAGTTGTTAAGGGTAACATACGACAAGGCTGTGAGATGCTTGATGTATACCATGGTTTGTACACTCTGAATCTTGCACATTTAGTTTGTATGGTGAGTAAGTTTATAGCAAATCAAGGCAAAGAGTATTGGAGACTTTTAAAATGAGTTCTTAGGTACTTGAAGGGTATTGCAGATTTTGGTTTTGAGGTTGCTATGTGGCAGTATTAAGCAGGGGTACTATTGATTTGGTCCATGTATGAGATTTGAATGTCAAGAGGTTCACCACCTGTTATATTTGCATTATGGCAAGGCAAACATATTTGTTGGAAATCCGTGCTACAATTAGCTGTTGCATTATCTACCATTGAAGTAGAATATATGGCAATGGTAGAGGCTGTGATGAAGGTTACATGGTTGAAAGGATTAATAATTGAACTTGGTATAGGCAACACACTATTCATTTGTAGTGCAATAGTTATAAGTGCAATTGGCTTTCTAATAATTCAATGAATCATGTCTATCATGCTAGGACAAAGCATAAGTAGCTAAATATGACAAGATATCACACTTTGCACATTGCAATTAGATATCACGAGATACGAGAGTTGATTACTAGCCAGTAAGATTCAGCTTGTTAAGGTGTGTAGAACACACACATGTTGACGAGAGTTGTTAGCAAGGAGTTCTTACATGCTTGATATAACTCGTGTTGAATTTTTGATCTAGAAATAAGGTCACAAGTACAGGTCTCAAAACTCTAGGGTTGTTAATGAGGAAAAAGAAGAAGAAACTTGAAAATGAGAAAGAGATTTAGATGTGAAGGAGAGGGGGAGAGAGAGAGAGATAGCTGTACAGAGATTAAGAGAGAGTTAACAATGAAGACAGAGAGAAAATAGAGAAAAAAGAGAGGAACATAGAGGAAGAAAGGAAAGGAGGAAGGAGAAGAGAAGGGATAAGAAGTCATCAAAGTACGACATATTGAATTTATCACCCAAAATTCCATTCCTTGTATCCATAAGCCTATATACGGGCAAAGAAGAAATCCTAACTATTAAATGATTAAATTACAAAATTACCCCAAAGAATAAAAATTATAAAATGACCCAAGTAATTAAATACGAAAATGGAACCCAAAATTTCTACACTATCCAAAGCAGCCCTAAATTAACTAAAATTCCTAAGATATCAAATTTCTTGAAGACAAATCCCTAATTTCTAAATATTTAAGTAACACTTCGAATTATCCATTCCATTGGCATGCTACATCACTTGTCCATCCTACTGCAATCATTGGGCATCTGGTTTCAGTTGTTCAATGTTATGTGCCGTGAAGCATAAATGACCTTATGTAGTGTTCTTCTCATGTTAAAAAATTCTCTTTTTCACTTCATTTGTATTTGACAATCACAAAACACTGCAAAAGCATTACAACACTTCTCTATGCATTTAGCAACTTATCTAGAGATATCCAACCTATGGAATATTACATATTAGAGATAATAACTTGTCTCAATCCTCACATTTTTTGCTCTCTTAGCTTTTTTGCATGTGTTGGTTTGTGTATTGTCTTATCTAATAATACGTATCTTCTAAAAAATGATATTAACTGGTTGGGGATGAAAACAGTAAGGACATATTAAGTAGTGGAAGAGAGTTATCAATTTTCATTTTCAGTTTTCCAAACAATGACAAAAATGCCACTCTGTTTTTCAACTTTCTAAAATTTGTAAATGAAAGTTGGAAAACAACAAAAGATGTTTTCTAAGGGCTTGTTTGGTTAAGGATCCAATTATGAGTTTCCATATTTGTTGTTTTTGAAAATGAAAACAGGGGATTGTATCACGCATTTTTCATACTCCAAAATGCGCTTGGTTAGGGCCTATTTTTTTCATTTTTGTTTTTGTGTCTTTGTAGTCAAGAAACAAATTATGAAAATGCGTTTATTTGTGTTGTTGGTTTTCTGTTTTTGTTGACAATTTTCAATTGTTTTCGAAAAAACTAAAACTAAGGGGCTGTTGGCATCACTATAAAAAATTATAGAAACAAAAATTAAAAATGGAAACCAAAAACTAGAAACATAATCTAAAAACCCATAAACCAGCAAACTGTTTGGTTACTATTTATAGAACTAAAAAAAATAAAAAACTTAATTAAATCTTCATCGTTAAATCAAATACTATTATAAAAATATGATTAAAATAATAAAATTTCAAAATAATGCACATTAAAAAAATGCTATGATGAAAATAAAAATCGTTATAATTACTTTACTTAATTGTTGTACTTTCAAAATTTAATTTGCAATAAAAAATTGTATTGTTTCGTTAGTGCTTTGTCTTGTGTTGGTCTTCCAAAATCTATTTTTGAAGCCGTATCACTTTGAGTGGAGGACTACAATGGTTAAAGAGATGCGTGTGCTACATGATAATGATACTTGGGATTTGGTACCTCTTCCTCCTGATACATCTACGGTTGGTTATCATTGGGTGTACAATGTGAAAGTCAATCTTGATGGTTCTATGGTTCGTTTGAAGGCCCACCTTGTTGCTAAGTGATATACTCAAGTCAATGGTTTGGATTATTTAGACATATTTTTCTCTGGTTGCTAAACTTGTGTTAGTATGTTTGTTCATCTCTTTAGCCACTACTTGTCATTGGCCTCTACATCAGTTAGATGTGAAGAATGCTTTCCTACATGGTGATCTTCAAGAGGAGGTCTATATGGAGCAACTATCTGAGTTTGTTGCTTAGGGGCTGTCAAGCTCAGTGTGTCTACTTAAGAAATCATTATATGGATTAAAACAATCTCCCAAAGCATGGTTTGGTCGATTTAGTGATGTAGCACTTGAGTTTGGCCTTCGACGGTGTGGAGTAGATTACCTTGTATTTTATTGTCATACTCCAATCGATAGGATTTTGTTTATTGTTAATGTGTATGACATTGTGATCATTGGTGACGATGATCAAGGCATGTAGGTCCTAAAATTTTTTCTAAAGAGTAAGTTTCAGACCAAGGAATTGGATTAATTGAAGTACTACTTAGGTGTAGAAGTATCAAGATCTTGTATGGGACTTGTCTTATGTCAGAAGAACTATGTTCTTGATCATTTTGATAAGAATAGGCTATTGGGATCCAAACCTATTGATATACCTAGGGATCCCAACAGTAAGTTAGTGCCAGATATGAGCTATTTGTTGCCTAACCCAAGATGATATCAGAGACTCGTTGGAAAATTGAATTATCTCACAATCACTAAACTGGGTATATCCTTTGCGATTAGTATTGTGGGTCAGTTTCTTGATTCCTTGAGAACAAGTCACTCGGATGAAGTAATTCAGATTTTTAGATATTTGAAAGGTGCACCATGGAGAGATCTCTTATACAAGGATCAGGGTTACACTCATTTTCAAGAATATACAAACACAGATTGGGCCAGGTGGCCTTCTAATGAAGATCCACAACTGTGTAATGTATATTTGTTGGTGGTAATTTGGTGTCTTGGAAGAGTAAGAAACAAATTGTGGTGGCCAGGTCAAGTGTTGAGTCAAAGTATAGGGCTATGGCGCACACTTCATGTGAACTTGTTTGGTTGAAGAACATGTTGGAAGAACAGGGTTTTCCATATTCTTAGCCATGGAGTTGATGTGTGATAATTGAGTTGCTATTCATTTGCTTTCAACTCAGTCTTCCATGAGCAAACAAAGCACATTGAAGTTGATTGCCACTTTATTCGGGAGAAACTTGTACAGAAGCTCATTTCAATCACTCATGTGAAGTTTGAGCTTCAGCTTGCTGATTTGTTCACAAAAGCCTTGGGAGGTGCTCCTGTGAAATTCATTTGTAACAAGGTAGGAACAAATGATATATATCCTCCCACTTGAGGGGGCGTGTTAATGGTTATTTGGTCATTTAGCATTATCAGTATTTGTTAGAGTTATGTTAGTGTGAGTTAGTAAGGGTATTATGGTCATTGGTATTGTATTTGACATATATTATAATTATAAATAGAGGGAGAGACCTATCATTGAGGTTAGGTCTTCCAATTTACCCAATTATTCAATGATTATTATTATTATTATTTAAAATGAGGTATACCCCATACCATATCTTTATTGCATCCAGAAAATTCTATCCAAAAACGCAGGAAGTACTTTAAAAAATTGTTTCTGAAACCTGGATATTTTTAGGGCATTAGGGGTGTTTTTGGATATGTTTCCAAAAAAGTTTTTTGAAAACACTTAACCAAACACCAATTTTGTGCATTCTTTGTATCCTGCATTTTCGGATACAGAAACTGTATCCGAACCCTTAACCAAACATGCCCTAAGTTTTCTTTCCAAATATTTGAGAACTGGAAAACAAGGTGGAGGTTATTTTATTATTTGGAAAATTGAATAGAAACCAAAAACTGTTTTCCCAAACCTAAGGTTCCTGTTTTGGTTTTGTTTCTTTTTTTGTTTTGGTGTGTGCCATGACTTTAGTTGGATAATTTTTGTTTACATAGGAGACTATTTGCTTCTTAATGTTAATGGTGATTTACTGGATAACCCTATGAAAATTTGAACTTCTTGGGAGCTCTTCCTAAATCTGTTTTGTCAACATGATGCACAATCATCCAAAAAGAGGCTCATTACCTACTTTTTGTATCAGTTAGATGTTTTTAGAATACACACACACACACACACATGTGCCTGCACATGTGTCTCTCATGCACAGGAACACATATTTCAGCTGTTCTCATGCTAGTCACACCTTCAGAAATTCTGACTGTCCATTCCATTGGTGTACAATTTTGTTCATGTTTTGAAAGTCCTGACTTTGAGTTGTCTTTACATACTGATTTGGGTTGAGGTTAGGGGCATTACTAAAAAAGGTTTTTTTTTTTGATGGCTGGTTATGAGATGGAATTTGCTATCTTACTGTCACTCATAAGTTGCCCTTCTGGATAAAATGGCTAAGTTTCCCTGATTTTGAGTCTCTAAAAACAGTAATTTGGGTTGATTTAATTAGCTTTGGAAGCATTTTTTGGCCCGTTGCATTGGGATATTGTGAGACTGCTTGCACTAAGGATCTATATCATAAATTTTTTTTTCTTGGATAGAAAAAGAATTTAATTAAAAGAAAAAAGAGAATTATGGAGAATGAAGGATAAGACAACCTCCTAAAAGCAACCAGAAACTTGTTACCATAAAGCCGCTCTCCAATCCTCTGAAGATCAGACAACAAAACTCCCCTAAAGAACCCAAGGAGCATGCTCAAAAAGAAGCTCCGAAAACAACTCTATTTTATAACAAATGGGAAGAAGTTGTGTTGCTATTCAAAATCCTCACTTTCCTGCTGACCCAAAATGTTAAAAAAGAACACAAGTAGCGCATTTTGAGGATACATTTCTTCATTTACTACTGGCTCTTCTTCACATAAATTGATAAACCTCATATTTTTTATTCTACACAATGAGTTTTTAATCTGTGTACTTTGATCCATGGAATTCCCTTGTGGTACCATAACTTCAGATAACAGCTTGATTTGCTCTTTTGTTTTGAGCATTTCCTGCAAAATTTGTTACTTAGTTTAGAGCAATTATGTTTCTTTTTTTGTTCAATGTTAAATTGTGGCTAGTTTTTTTGTAGGGTCACTCTTGCTGACCAGACAACATATGATGCAAAAGTAGTTGGATTTGACCAGGACAAGGATGTTGCTGTTCTGCGTGTTGATGCACCAAAAGACAAACTAAGACCAATACCTATTGGCATCTCAGCAGACTTGCTTGTTGGTCAGAAAGTATATGCTATTGGAAACCCTGTGAGTAGGAAATTCCATTTCACTTGCACAACTATGTTTTCTCTGTACTTTCTCCAATTGCATTATTATTTTACGCGCTCTATCAAGAAAATGATTGGTGAATGTTAACATAGTAAAATGTAGAATTATGGAAAATTTTGTGATGTTTTTGACTAGCAATTGGAACTGCTATTTTTTTTTTTTTTTAATTTAGAAAATTTACCTTTTTGAAACTTAAGTGTGTGACATACAAGTGTAGTTAAAGACATAGCTTTGGCTGAAAAATGCATTTTCTTTCAATCCCTTCGACAAACATGTTTGAAGCATGAGTAAGTAGATTGGTACCTAGAAAATGCAATTTCTTATTTTAAAATTGGCTATGATGCAAGGAGCTATATAAAGATTTTAAATTTGACTAGTCATTTTCTCTCATGTGCATTACACATGCCCGAGAATAATTTCAGGAGAGTAATATTGTACGCAATTGAGGTCTTTATTTATTTTTATTTAAGATACTAAGAGCGAAAAATGAAAATATATGTTTTTGTACTTCGTTTCTTTAATTTATCAGAATTATAACTTCCAACTTAGAGAATTTTAAAACAATCCATTACTTATCATCATTGCCCTCAAGATCAATTGCATCTGCATGTATTTCTTGTGTAATTATTTGGCCTTTCGCTTAATTTGTGCTGTTTCCTTCATTGTCTACTATCATGGTAAATACACACTCTTTATTTTTATATGAAATGGATTTTTTTTTTGTATTTATCATGGTAACATTTATTTGTAAGGAAATGCTAAGGAGTGATAAAATTTTTAATTGTTCATAGATAAAATTTGTAAATACAGATATTTTACCTTATTCAATGATTTGCTATATTTAGTAGGAATGCATTCTTTTAATGATTGAATAATGTCTGTAACTTGAAATGTTGTACAAATATTTATAAAAAATTATTAGTATTTTTAGATCATTGAATAAGGGAAAAATATTTTTACGCATTATTTTCTTTAAAATTTCATAATTGCATATATTATTTTCCAAAATTTTTTTAGTATATTCTGCTACAGAAATATATATATATATATATATTATAGAAAATATTGGTTTATGATGTCTTCTGATAATTAACACTAACCCTATTTTTGGAGAGGCTTTGGATTTGGATTTGTATTAGATTTGTATAAGATGTACTACAAAATTGTATTGAAATTTGTCCAAATCCACCCAAATCTAAATCAAAGGTTGGAAATCCATGCTTCCAAGTGCAGTATAAGTATATTTGTCTGAATTTTGATATGGTTCCATCAAAGTTGTGATATGTATCCTTTATCTGGTATGTTTTACACATACGTATTTTTGGCTTCTATAATCTTTTAAATTATAACCTAATAATTGCCAATATTCAATATTGTGTAAAAGAACCTACGTCATTCCTGAGTTTGCACATTTCCTTTGATATTTCGTCTATATTTTAAAAAGTCAGGATGTTTTTGTCCACAAAATGATTTACATTATTTGTTCTTTTATATAGTTTAATTACACCCTGTTTGTATCCAACTCTGTAAGCTAGCTTGTAAGAGTTTACTTGGGGCTTCCAGTTTTTACATGCTATTATTTGAACTTATTCACCCTGTGGTTTATGAGTATTTAATTTAATTGAGGGAATGGTTACCACATGCTTATTTTGCAGTTTGGGCTTGACCATACGCTTACGACTGGAGTTATCAGGTTTGAAGTCCATGCAAGCCATTTCCTTAATGAGCATGTTGAATGCACGCAGCATTTATTTATTTCTGAATTCCCAGGGAATGTTATGAATTTTATTTGATTAGATCTATTTCACCTAAATGGTTGGTTCACTTATCAGTTTTAGCACATATGATTGTGAATATATATAACCAATTACAGTAGTTAACATTCTTTAGTTTGTTGTCCTGTTCATTTTTACCCACTTCCCCCTTTCTAGAGCTGTCTCTATGTAGGCTTAACTTCAACAGCCCAATGTTACTGTTAACAAGTGTTGATAATAACATAGATGATGTGACATAGGACTGCAGAAAGAAAGAGGAGTGAGAGAGAAGACATAGAAGAGATCAGAGAGAGAAGGTGGGGTAAATGTAAAGAAGAGAGAATTCAAGTAGAAGAGAAGGGGTTCTTGGAGGTAGAGAGAGCAAGAGAGCAGGAAGTTTAATTTAAAGTTAAACAACTGCATTCTGATTGTACAAGACACATGAGAAAGTATTTATACACCCAACATTAAAGTAAAATGAATAATTATAAAACACCTAAAATAATTAAAAGCACTCATAATAACAATTAGCTAGAACTTCTAGAACCACCAAATTTTGAAACAAAAATTGAGAAATAAATATTTCTAAATCCATAGTTGCAAGATAAATGCTTAAATTCTCCATTGTGATCCTCTGTCATGCTACTACTAGAGGGGGGTGGGGGGGGTGGGAGATACACACAATAGCTATCATCCATTAAATCACTGGTGCCTCAACATCATGCTTTGCCCATTTAGTAAAGAAGCTTCAAAATTAAGCTTAGAGTTTGGCTCATTTGTTAAACATGCCTAAACAAGTTGAGTAAGCCCTGGTCATGCTTGGTTTGTTCATTAAACAAGCATAATCTGAGCCATGCATAGTTTTTTACAGGCGTACCTTGTTTATTAAATAAGCTTTGGAAAGGCTTTGGAATTGCCCATTAGTGTAAATAAACAAGCTTGGATGAGTTCTTATCAGGCCGAGCCTTCTAATTTTTGTCAAATTGTAACCCTAGGAAAAAGGAGAGGAGGAACAAAAAGAGAGAAAAATAGATGCCCTACTAGTTATGATATATATATTTTTGATAGCCAGTTATAATTATAAACAAACTCAAAAAATGTCAACAAACTGGCCGGAAAATGAACTCTTCATAAGCCTAAATGAGCTGAGCTTTGCATTCTTCAAGCTTGGCTTGTTTATTAAAATTAGGCAATTTCTCATTTATGAATATGAAGGGGCTCAAATGAGCCTGTATTGAGCCAGGCTACCAAAATGGTCATGAATGGCTTGGTTCATTTGCAGTGTACCTGTACATAACTGAGGCATTCTTTATGTTCCTTACAGTGGGCTACGCAGAGAAATCAGTTCTGCTGCTACTGGTCGTCCAATTCAGGATGTTATACAAACTGATGCTGCTATCAACCCTGGGAATAGTGGAGGTCCACTTCTTGATAGTTCAGGAAACCTTATTGGGATAAACACAGCGATATATTCTCCATCTGGTGCATCCTCTGGCGTTGGATTTTCAATTCCAGTTGACACTGTGGGTTATTACTTGGATACTGTTTTATTTTTTTAATTTTTAATTTTTGTTATGAAGTAATATCAGGTTTAGGCATCATTTAAATCTGCCAAGACACAGGTCCCTCTTTCTCATGCTATGGAATAAGATATTTTTCCTTATTCATTTGTATCATCATCTATCCAGGTTGGTGGCATTGTTAACCAGTTGGTTCAGTTTGGGAAGGTTACAAGACCTATTTTAGGAATTAAGTTTGCTCCCGATCAGTCTGTGGAGCAATTGGGGGTTAGTGGGGTGCTTGTTCTGGATGCTCCAGCAAATGGCCCAGCTGGCAAAGCGGTATGTTTGATATTTTCTGTATATCATAATTTAAATTTTAGTTTCCATGTATTATTGAAACAGATCTCCCATTTGTTTGCTAAAACGCTTTGGCTTGAAAACTTTCTGTCTATTAGCTTTTTATTTTTTTAAAATGTGGCTTTCGCATGAGCATATTTCATCTGGTCTCTATTCTGCAGGGTCTGCAACCAACTAAACGTGACGCTTATGGTAGGCTTGTTTTAGGTGACATCATAACATCTGTGAATGGAAGAAAGATCTCTAATGGCAGTGATTTGTACAGAATTCTTGACCAATGTAAAGTGGGTGACAAGGTATGATGCTGGTTTCATCTATTTTAACTGTTGCTATTGTTCTTCCTTGTTCTTGGGGATAAGAGGGGAGCTCATGTATGCTCGCATTGGGACATACATCTTAGATGCCTGTCCCTAGAAATATAATATTTCGTACGTTCAAAGGCCAAATGGAATAAATTTCTGACCATTTGATAGTCCTAGTGATGCAGTTTAAAGTTAGAGCCATGTCAGTTGGCATAATTTCTTTTAAGACTTTTTCAGCACATTTAATTTGAACCACCAGTTGGTTGGAGCTTTGAAGATAATTAACCCAATGAAAAAGGTTGTATTCTTATGTTGGGATATATATGCATATAGGGGTGCACCTCGGTTTGATATGGTCTGGTCTGGTCTGGCCTTGGTCTGGAATTAAACTGGCTAAAAAATTTCTTGTATTCTTTACCCATAACCAACTTGTGGACTAGTATACAGAACCAAGGTAATCCAACCTATGTAAATTTGTATTTGGTTCGGGAAGGCCCTTGACAATAAAGTAAATGAATTTACAATTTCACTGATTATTGGCTGCCAAAAATTTGCTGCTAATTTAGCTCAACAAAGTAATCATATCAAGATGTAGCACAATACCTCATGGAAAGGCAAGGACAATCGCAAAGAAATTTACAATACTTTGTACACATTCAGCCTAAAGCTAAACCATTCACATCTCTTCACATACCTAACCCAGAATCAAACCAATGTGTGTGTAAGTTTCTTGAGTTAGTCACACCTCAGCCTAAAAAAAAAAATCTGAAATAAAGGAAGAAAGAGGTTAGATTTGTTTGCTTCTCAGTTTTTCATCTTATTAGGTTGCATTCCTCATACATGCTGCTGATATTTGCTTTCTTGGCATTTGCTTTCTAGCAGATCTCAGCAGCACCGAGCTTGATCTGTCTGATATTTTGTTTTATGCTTTTAACTGATTAATGAGCAGTTTTCTCACTGTCCTGGACATGGTCCAGCGGCTTCATAATGTCCTGGACATGGCCTGCCAATTTGAAATTTACAACTTTATTGCCTATGCTAGCATGTGATTTGTTAAAGGCTATCCAAATGGAAGGATGTTAAGCAAATCATTCAATCATCTCAATGCTCAGGTGGTCGTGGAGGTGTTACGTGGTGATCACAAAGAGAAGGTCCCTGTAACTCTTGAACCAAAGCCAGATGAGTCATGAGATCCTACACAAGGTCAGCGTATATATGTGAGCACAACAAATATGAAGAAATGTGCCCATTATTTATCATCATTATTAATGTTACTACTATGATCATTTTTGTGTATCAATTATTTGATGTAGAGTCGTGTTGCACATATTCCCACTGTTGTACTGCTGATATTCTGATATTATGTTGATGAAGACAGTGTATAGCTTTATCTCTTTTAATTTATTCACATAACAGGAAGGCTGCATTTGCAGTCTCTAATCCCATTCATAACTCTTCTCGGTAGCATGCAAATCTCCCATGGGTTTTGCTGGTGTGTAGCTGTATGAAGGAGTATTTTCCCATGAAGATAAGGGTAATTCTCTTTCTAGTCACTTAACCCTGTCAGAACATTACTTGCATGTGCAGTATCTTTATACAATGTTGGTTATGATTTGTGATTAGGACCTGACCATCATGTGGTATTGCCAGTATGGAGTTGTTTTATCCCCAATACTAGCTGTATGGGAGATGTGAAGGATGCTAATGTTTGTCATGACGAAATCTTATTCCTTCTGAATAGTCTGAATTAGGAGTGTACAAAAATTACCGAAGAACCAAAAGCCGGACGAAAACTGAACTGTTTTACAATTCAGTCCAGTTATTCGGTTTTCGGTCTCGGTTTCGGTTTAGAATTTTATAAAATATTGGTTTTCTGTTTTGGTTTTATTGTGAAACCGAGCCAAAAAACTGAATTATATACATGCATATACAACAACAACAACAGCAAGCCTTTAAGTCCCACTAGGTGGGGTCGGCTACATGAATCCTTTTCCGCCAATTCACCCGATCCTAAGCATTTTCCTCTATTAGATTAAGGGCTGTTAAATCCTTCCTCACTACCTCATTCCAAGTAATTTTAGGCCTACCCCTACCCCTTTTCATGCCAAAAACCATAACTAACTCACTTCTCCTTATAGGTGCTCTACTAGGCCTGCGTTGTAAATGTCCAAACCATATAAGTTGCTTCTTATCTTGTTTTCAACTTGTGGTATGTCTAAATTTTAGCGTATATGTTCATTTCTTATTGTATCTTTTAATGTTAAACCACTCATCCACCCTAGCATATGCATCTTAGCAACTTGCATTCTTTGTATATGTTGTTTCTTAGTTGCCCAACATTTTAAACCATAAAGCATAGTTGGTCTTATAGCCATTTTATAAAACTTTCCTTTTAATTTTAAGGGTATTCTACGATCGCATAACACAACTGCTGCACTCCTCTATTTTACCCAACCTGTCTTAATTCTATGTACTACATCTTCTTCAATTTCCCCTTCACCTTGCATAATAAATTCAAGATATCTAAATTTATCAGTGCTATTAATCTCTTGATTATCCAATTTAATCTTCTCTCTATTGCTACTCCTTACATTACTGAAATTACATTTCATATATTTAGTCTTACTCCTTCTTATCCTAAACCCTTTGGATTCTAATGTGACTCTCCAAAGTTCTAGCTTAGATTTTGCTCCGCTTCTATTGTCATCAATCAACACGATATCATCTACAAACAACATATACCAAGGGATCTCATTTGGGATATTCCTAATAATTTCATAAATTACTAAAGTAAAAGATAAGAACTCAAAGTAGAACTTTGATGAACACCTATTGAGATTGAAAACTTTCTAGACTCTCCTCCTACGGTCTTGACGCTAGTCACTACTCTATCATACATATTCTTAATGACCTCCGTATATCTATTGCAAACTCCCTTCTTTTCTAATACTCACCAAAGCACTTCCCTAGGTACTCTATCATAAGTTTTCTCTAGGTCAATAAAAACCATATGCAAGTCCTTCTTTTCCCTAAACTTTTCCATTAAACTTCTTAAAAGATAAATAACTTCTATTGTTGATCTCCTAGGCAAAAAACCAAATTGATTTTCTTAAATCTTTGTTTCTAATCTTATTGTATGTTCAATTACCCTTTCCCATAATCTCATCGTATGACTCATAATCTTAATTCCATGATAGTTATTAAAGTTTTGAATGTCGCCTTTGTTTTTATATAGAGGTACTAACATACTTTTCCTCCATTCTTTTGGTATTTTCTTGGTTTTAATAATGTTATTGAATAGATTAGTTAACCAAATAATTCCTTTATCCCCTAAATATTTCCAAACTTCAATTGGTATTTTATCTAGTCCTATAGATTACTCACATTTCATCTTTTTAATGCCATCTTAACTTCAAGGACTCTAATTTTACGAATAAATCTTCTATTTTTAATCTTCTCCTCATTTGTCACTTCTACGTTCAATCTTTCATTTTGGTTTTCATTGAACAACTTATCAAATTATTTTTGCCACCTTTCTTTTATGTCTTCTTCTCTAATTAAGATATTGTCATTCTCGTCCTTATACATTTTATAAAACCTAAATCTTTGCATTTTCTTTCTCTAACTCTAGCAAGTCTATAAATGTCTTTTTCTCCTCCTTTTGTATTTGACTGAGTATATGAAGTATCATAAGCCCTATGTTTAGCTTCATTGATGGTCTTTTTTTTTTTTGCATTTTTTCTCGATTCTTTATATTTTTCAAGATTTTCTATATTTCTACAATTTTGCCATATCTTATACCAATTTTTTTTGTCTTAATGACATTTTGGGCTTCTTGATCCCACCACCAACTTTCTTTACTACCCAAGTATCTTCCTTTGGACTCACCTAAAACCTCTTCTGCTATCCTAACAATAGAATTCACCATTTAAACAGTATTTGTATCAACCTTATCCCCTATTGTCCAATCACACTCTTTGTTCATTTTATATTTGAATTTTACTATATTATCTCCCTTCAAGTTCCACCATGTAGTCCTCTCGTGTTGATTTATGGTACTCCTTCTCTTACATTCTTTAATATGTATATCTAATACTAAGATTCTATGTTGTGTAGTCAAACTTTCACTTGAGATAACTTTACAATCCTTACAAGACAGACGGTCCCTATTCTTAGTTAAAAAGAAATCTATTTGACTTTTATTATACCCACTCTTAAAAGATATTAAGTATTCTCCTCTTTTTGTAAAGCAAGTTTTCAATATAATCAAATCGTAAGACATGGCAAAATCTAAGAT
The DNA here is from genome assembly GCF_029873635.1 of Malania oleifera. NCBI lineage: Eukaryota > Viridiplantae > Streptophyta > Magnoliopsida > Santalales > Ximeniaceae > Malania > Malania oleifera. The sequence goes on along the minus strand of NC_080427.1, from coordinate 56,576,089 downwards.
TATATTATCGGACTCATTTTTTTCTCCATATCCATGGCCACCATATATCCTCTTATACCCTATACTATCCTTCCCAATGTGACAATTCAAATAAGTTTATGTGAATGTCTATTTCTTCCCAAAATTATTTTTTCAAATTTTCTTCTAAGCCTATTTGTGGAACATATGCACTAATGAAGTTCACTATTTCTAGGCCAAAAACTAACTTGATTGTAAATTTGTAATGATCCTAACCCCTATTCTTTTAATATCTACTACATTTTCTTTTAGGTCTCTATTTACAATAATACCCACCCCGTTTTTATGTTTCTCTTTGACAGTGTACCAAAGTTTAAATCTTGATTTTTCAATTTCTTTGGCTCTCTCCTACCCATTTCGTCTCTTGAAGGACTAAACTAAATTTTCTTCTAAACATTATTTCCACAATTTCCACACTTTTTCCCGTAAGAGTCCCTATATTTCAAGTTGCTAATCTTATCTTAGTTTCTTGTGCTAACTTATTAACCCTCTCCCTTTTATACTGACCTGGTCTATTCCCTTGATCTAGGAGATTTTGGTAAGAATTTATGATAAAATGATCTGACAAAGTTTTATGTTGGCTATCAGCTACCTAACACAACCCTACTCCTTTATCTGGGTTTGTGACCGAATGTGTATACAAAGACTTTGTGTTACACAAGCGAAGTACACGTTTGTGTGTTTTTTTTAGCTAACTTATTTCACAAAGACAATTTTCTAAGTACCCTACAACTAGTAGAAACTACTCACACAATACAATGCATTAAAATATTTTTTTAAAGCATACAATTTTGAGTGTGCATCCAAGCTAGACTAAAATCTGCGCAATAGTACTTTTTGAAAAAAATAAAATAAAAAATGAAACTAAATTTTGTCATATTCCAAGACTTGCAAATGAAAACACAAAAAAACAAATATTAAGCCTACAAATCCTAGACACAAAAATCATCATAGCTAACCAACTATTGAGAAAAAATAATTTAATAACAGTAATAAGAAAATAAATAACAAGAGAGGAGAAGATCTCATCGGTGGCTAAAACTAAAGAGGTGAAGACAAATGCTTGAAAAATACCCTTTGATGTAGGAAAATTGATATTGGTAACAAGAATCAATTGAAGAATATTTAAGCAATGAGGAATTGCAAAAATTCTTCAATTTGCTCAAATAGGAGTTGGGTCGGAAAATGAATCTGAAGTTTTGGGTCAACCAGGATTTGATTTTCTATGGTTTCGGCTGCTATATTCTCATCTCTATCGCAGGAATTTTGATGATGACTGGCTAGCTTATAGGGAAGAGGTTGAAAACAGCTCCAGCCCATGCTGTTTCAGTAAACATGCCAGCAGTCCTTGTTTCTTCTTTCCATAATGGACGAGTCCGAATAATTCTTAGCACAATACTGGAAGAAAACTACAAACTTCAGCAAGTCCTTTGTAACCAAATGGAACATGACCTCTCAGTTTGGGGATGATAACTAAAAGTACCACCTCTTCCAAAAACTCAAGATGGAGGAGCAATAAATCTAGTATGGAAATGAAAGATAATATGAAGTATATAACATATATCAGTAGATGAATGAAGAAGACAAGCAAGTCTTTAACGTCTTGTCTGAACTAAGGCATTTCTGCTTACGATCATTCACTAGGATGTAAAAGAACAGTGGAACTAGGGACACTGTGTAGAAATCCGAAGTATCTTGGAGTGATTTAGGGGGTATTTATGTAGAGGATTGTATATTATTGAGAGAGATTATTTTAGGAGATTGTTTCCATATTTAGAATACTCGATTATATTATAAATAGTGTGTATTGGCTTGTACAAATTTATTCAAGGAATACAGAAAACCTATTCTAATTTCATGGTATTAGAGCTAGGGTTTCAAAATCCTTGTTAGCAATGGCCAAAGGAGTTGTCAACAACAGAGGGTCGAGCACCTCTGAAGCTCTCGATGGCGAGACTGAAGCCACCTCCACCATGGGTTCGAATGGGCTAGACAACTCGTCCTTTCCACTCTTGGTGGAGAGACTGAACGGAAAAAATTTCCGTGATTGGGCTTAGTCAATCAAACTTGTGATTGACGGCAAAGGAAAGTTAGGCTACCTTATCAGCGAGAGGAAGAAGCCCGCCTTAACCAACGCTGCAGAAGTGGAAGTCCGGGAACTCCATGGTGACTGCGTGGCTTGTAAAATCCATGAAACCTTTAATCGGAAAGACCTATCTGCTCCTACTGACGGCGAAGGATGTCTGGGATGCTGTCCGAGAGACATACTCAGATGTTGAAAGCTACTCCCAAATCTTTGAGATTAAGACTCGACTATGGCAGATGCGGCAAGGAGAGAGAGACGTCACCGACTACTATATGGAGATGATGAATCTTTGGAAAGAACTTGACCTGAGCGTTGAGGAAGAATGAGAATGCCCTGGAGACAGTACCTAATATAGGATAAGACTCGAGAATGAACGAGTCTTCGAATTCTTGGCCGGACTCAACCGAAACTTGGACGAGGTGCGAATGAGGATTCTTGGTTGACGTCCTCTGTCTTCGACTCGGGAAGTCTTCGCAGAGGTGAGGCGAGAGGAGAGTTGTTGCAAGGTCATGTTGAAGGAGTTGATCGAAAATAATAGGCTTGAGATGTCTGCCCTAATTTCGAGAACTCTTGCAGGTACAAGTCAAAAGGCGCAGAAAGGGAGACCCTGGTGTGAGCACTGCCGCAAGTTGGGCCACTCAAAAGATAATTTCTAGGAAATACATGGGAAGCCTGTAGATTGGAAGCAGAGACAGAATAAAAAAAATCGTGGCTACCAAGCTGCTCTTGATAACTTAGCTAAAAAACCACAAGGTGAGAAAAATAACAATTCCACTTCAAATGGCGCATTCAGTCCAAGAGCAGTTGGAGCAACTCTATAAGATGTTCTCTACCATTCAAGCATCAGGTCAGTCTTTCACAAGTATTCCTTCTGGTTCTTTAGCCCACCGAGGTAATTTTTTGACAGCCTTAAATACCATCTCTCATTACAAATCACCATGGATAATTGATGTTGGTGCCTCTGATCATTTGATTGATTCTTATCATCTGTTCTCATCCTATTCACCTTGTGCTGGGAATTTGAAAGTTAAAATTGCAGATGGATCACTCTCATCTGTTGCAGGCAAAGGGAGTATTCGAATCTCTGATTCCATAATTCTAAAATCTGTCCTACATGTCCCTAGGTTGTCTTGCAATTTGTTATTCATTAGCCAGTTGACAAAAGATTCCAATTGCTCTGCTAAATTTGTTTCCTCTCACTGTGTTTTCCAGGACCTATCATCGGGGAAGACGATTGACAGTGCTAAGGCGTGTGAGGGACTTTACTACTTTGAGGCAAATATGAGTGAACAATGTAAAACTGCTATTTGTGATTTTGCATCTGTTTCTAGGGATAGTGATATTTTGTTATGACATTCTAGGATGGGTCCTCCAAATTTTTAATACTTAAGACGTTTATTTCCTTCCATTTGTTCAAATAAAACGTCTTCTGAATTTTAGTGTGAGATTTGTGAACTTGCAAAATACCAACATAATTCCTTTCCAAAATCCACATACAAACCATCTAAACCTTTTACTATGATTCATAGTGATTTATAGGGGCCCTCACGCTCTCTCAATCGCACTCACACGAAATGGTTTGTTACTTTTATTGATGATCATACTCGTATTTGTTGGGTTTACTTGTTGAAATATAAAACTAAAGTCCGTTCTATTTTTGTTAGTTTCCACTCTATGATTCAAACACAATTCCAAACTCACATTCAAATTTTACATATTGATAATGGTACATAATATTTCAATAATATCTTGGAAAATTATTTTCAAGAAAATGGAACCATTCATCAAAGTTCCTGTGTGGATACCCCTCAACAAAATGGGGTTGCTGAACGCTAAAATAGGTATATTCTTGAAGTAGCTCGGGCATTGATATTCACTACAAATATAAAAAAATATTTTTGGGGCGATGCCATTTTAACAACTATATATATCTCATTAATAGAATGCCTAATCGAGTTCTTTCTTTTGCCACTCCTCTCCAAAAATTTCAAGATGTTTTCCCAACTCTCGGCTCAACTCCAATCTCTCCCTGAAAATTTTTGAGTGTATTGCATTTGTACATGTTCATGCTCACAATAGTGATAAATTGGAACGTCGTGCCATTAAGTGCGTTTTTATTGGTTACTCTCCTACTCAGAAAGGCTACAAATGTTATGATCCTGTCACAAAAAAATTGTTTGTTAGCCTTGATGTCACATTTTTTGAAACCGCTCCTTCTCAAAACCCTGGGGGAAGAATTGAAGTGAAGATCGGTTTTTTGATTTCTCTGTTGATGAATCTGTGCTATAAATTGAGACTGCCATTACATCATTTCTTGACTCGTCATGTGTGAAAGACCACTTAAACTCAGGGGGAGATGTAGAAAAACAAAATAAGGAAATACTTGTTTACTCAAGAAAGCCAAAAACAAAGAACAGAGAAAATCTCATACCTGAGGCACCAAGAGAGTTGGAACTGGTGATAGCTCTGAGCAACCATGAGTCCACACCCAATCTCGATCAAGTAATAGATGGCCATGAGCTTCCTTCTGCACCCGATGACATCAATTTACCCATTGCAGTCAGAAAACAAACTAGTTCATGTACTCTATATCGTTGGTCTAAGTACATGTCTTATAAAACTCTGTCTACAGGGTGTCGTGCTTTTACTTCTAATCTTAATAGGAAAAAAATTCCAAAGAATATCCAGGAAGCCTTGGAGGTTCTGGAATGGAGGGAAGCTGTCATGGAGGAAATGTGGGCCCTGGAAAAGAATGGAACTTGGGACGTTATGAATTCACCGAGAGGGAAGAAGCCATCAAGCTGCAAATGGGTCTTCACAGTGAAATATAGAGCTGATGGGATAGTTGAACGGTATAAAGTCTGACTTGTTGCAAAAGGGTTTACACAGACCTATGACATTGACTACACGGAGACGTTTGCACCAGTGGCAAAATTGAATACAGTTTGGGTCCTCCTGTCCTTGGCAGCCAACTTGGATTGGCCACTACTGCAACTCGACATTAAAAATGCATTTCTAAATGGCGAGTTAGAAGAAGAAGTCTACATGACGATATCACCAGGTTTTAGTAAGAAAGGTGAAAAAAACAGAGTATGTAAACTCAAGAAGTCCCTGTTGGACTTGAGCAATCTCCTAGAGCATGGTTCGACAAATTTGCGAAGGTGATAAAGAACCAAGGATATCGACAAGGGCTATCAGATCACACTATGTTTTTCCAATAGTCTGAAAGTGGTAAGAAAACAATTCTAATTGTGTATGTTGATGATATAATCCTAATTGGAGATGATACAGTGGAGTCAGAAAGATTGAAGAAAGTCCTAGCTGCTGAGTTTGAAGTTAAAGACTTGGGAAAAATGCGGTACTTCTTGGGAATGGAAGTTGCTAGATAAAAAAAGGGTATTAGTGTCTCTCAACGAAAGTATATCCTTTATCTCTTAACCGAAATTGGCATGCTTGGATGCAAACCTAGTGAAACCTCCATTGAAGCAGTAAAGAGAGTTGAAGACGCAAAAACATCACCTGCACAAAGAATTTTGGTGACTAGGCTATTGCTTGGGTTGGACATAATGAATCCAACATAGAGGGTTCCCTCCAAGATAGTGAGGAGCTCAGTGGCACGAGGATGCATGTGGGGAGGGTTGAGATCATATGGAGCAAAGTCAAGACGAGCTATTGAGATACCAGGGGTGTTAAGGCCAGCTTGTTTATCAACATTTACTAGTGTGACATTAGAGCCAAGTTGGTTCGATGTGTTCCCAGGCACATTAAGTCCTGAAAAGAAAAAATCATCTGCTGTGGCTAGCTCTGGATCTTTGCAGAATTTCCCGTTCACAAACACTGAAAATATTTGCAATAGAGAAGCAGACAGAAGTAGATGGCAAATTAAATTATGTTTTATACGTGAAGGTAGGAAAAAGAAGAACATCAAGTGTACTATTGAATTTAAGATTAAATAAACATCAAATGTGTTATTGAATTTAAGGGAAAAGGTAATACATACCAGCTTCCTTGGTGTCATTAAAAGCAACACAAAAGTCCTGCAAAGGACAGGGATCAGAAGCAGAGGCCAGAGACAAAACCATGGCCAAGAAGGCAATGGATAGAAGTGTATTGGCTGCCATCTTGCTCATGGCTAAGTATGCACAGGGGGGAAGGTGTTTGTGCCTTTTTGCTTTGAATCAGTTGTGAGGACACTGGCAAGGTAGCTTTGTCTATTTATAGCAGAAATGGCTTGACACGTTTGACATTTGAAGTAGTCTTTTTCCCATATCCAAATAGAAAGTCACTGACTTTACCCATTCCTCAAGAGTAAGGAGTACTCCATGCCTTTTGTATACATAATAAATATAGAGTAGAATACATATAAGAAGGCTAGGTCATTCTAAGTGGAAATGCACTTTTTTTTTTTGGTTTGGACTAAAATGTGAGTTCAAAAAATTTTCCTACTTGAAATACTAAATTCAGTTGACAAGTTCAGAGGCATTGACTATCCACCATGTAAAGAAACTGTTTTCAACCTAGATTAGGAATGCCTAAAGATTTTAATTTTTTTTTAAAACAATAAGATAGGTTATACTTGTTCCAGTTTCTGTCAGATGCATTAGACTTGGTAAAATGAAAACTACATATTCATTGAACATGTCCATCAGTTCAACAAGTTGTCGGTTCCATTCTGATATTGTCTGTTCCTTATGCTTTGAGCATGAGCAGTTGCGGAATAGTTTTGCAGATTATTGTTTTGGTTTAGTATTCTGATTTGAGCATGAGCAGTTGCGGAATAGTTTTGCAGATTATTATTTTGGTTTAGTAGTCTGATTTTATGCTGATGAAGAAAGTGCATAGCTATCTCTTTTAATTTATTCATATCTCACAAAGGCTGCATTATGTGGAGTTTCTAATCCCATTTGTAACTTTATCAGTAGCATGCACCTCTCCTTGTGTGTTTTTCTGGAGTGTAGCCATCTAAAGGACTAAAATCTTCCCCACCCCACTTCCATCTTGTGTATGCTGTACATTTCTACTCAAATTACTTCTCTTTCTAGTCACTTGGCCCCACCAAAACATTGCCTAAGTTTCAGCATGTGCACATAATGTTGGTTGTGAATTGTAATTAGGACCTTAACCTTTGATGTGGGACTACCAGTCTTGAGTTGTTTTTCCCCAACTGTGTAGTCATTGTAGCTGCATGTGAGGGAGATGTGAAGGGACGCTAAGGTTGCTATTGGTTGACAAAATGTCTATTTCTAGGGGTAAAATATAATGTGGTAAAAATGTAATAAAAATTGCACATGATTAATAATTTATAAAAAAAGTCATTCATGCAAAAATTTGTGCTAATCTATGAAACACGGAATAGGATAGGAATATAGCTTGTGAAATTGTGGAATAGTGATTCCATGTTATGGATTCACAAGAATTTGTCTGTTGTCATTTTATGAGGACAATACATATATGATGATTGTTCTATTTCTAAGAACATACATTTTGTAGACCAAACATTAACTTAGTGGATGTTTTATTGTGGAAAATAATTTTATTTAGATTTTAAGTTTTTCAATTAATTATAAAAATGACATGCATTCTTGTTTTTCAACAGTTTAGAAAATTTGATAAAAAGAAAAAGGATGTTTTCCAAATTTTCTATATAAATGCTGAAAAACAATGTAACATTTTTTTTTTTATAATTATTTAGAAAACTAAAAATAAAAATAATAAAAACTGTTCTTCACAACTAAACAAGCTCTAACATTTGACAAGCTGAAAGCTTGCCCCTTCTAACTAGCCCCCTAAGTCATCATTTTGGCTTGTGTCACACCCATACATTCCACATTTCTAGCGTTGCTACTTGCCCCCTCAGCTTCTTTATTGGTATTTCAAAACCAATTTTCTTCCTTGTTCGCTTTCTGAAAAAGTTCTTCAATGTTGGTTTAAATCTTAAGCAAGTGGGTGTTTCAGACTTTTCCCCTTTGTTAGATTGCATATCTCATTTCCATCCAATTAGGAGCCAAATATAAACTCTAGCAATTGAATTTCAGTTGTGAGTGTGGATGCAAGAAAATTAGAAGTAAAGTTGCTTTCATGATAGAAGCAAATTTCAAAATAAAAAACCCCAGATTATGTGGAAATAACGTCAAAGTTGAATTCTTAATCAGTACTGTGGCAAGGAAGAAGTTAATGATCAAGGCTTTATTTGTTCAGTTCTCTGCAATTCCAAATCTAATGTCACCTAATCTCTGTTCCTAACTGCAGCGGAAAGGTATACTGAAAAAAAAAATATATATATATATATATAATCTCTTTAAGGACAAAATGTAACCACCTACCAACTCATTGCTTATGAGACACCATATGAATGCATACATGGATATGTTGTGGATGCCTATGTGGTTCTTCGATCTATAGAGTCTTTGAGATGATTTTTAGTAGAAGGGTGTAGAAAATTGTACTAATTGTATACATTTATGGAGGGTGTAGATATTTTTACGGAGTATTTTTTAGATAATTATGGTAAATATTATGATTAAATAAATCTCTATCATTGGTTGTGGTGAAATACTGTAAGTCGGGGTAGAGTTAGGGGTACCGGTAGGAACTCACTTGGAATCATTGAAGCAAAGTGAGTGGTGAAATTGTCCTTACTAATATCCATTTCTTGAGTTCTTTTGTGCATTTGGTTTGATTTTGTTAAAGCTGACAATGCTTTAAGCCTTCCAAGAGTGTCTTAATTGACATACAAGAAGCATTGAAATTTCTAAAGCTGCGAGATAGGACATGTGCGATGGCAATAGTTCCAATGTAAATACTAGGCATACGCATTTAGATTTCCCTTAGAGGGTGTTTGGCTTGGGTTATCCTAAATTTCCTTTAGCGTGCCACTTCAAATTGAACCATCATGAAGAAACAATTCCAGGAAGAAATCTCAAATCACACACACCCACCCGCCCACCCACTTACCTATCCCCTAAAACTGTTGACATTTTGGTCACACACACTGTTAAAATGTTATTACTATTTGGAGGTTATATGTGCATGTATGACATTATTATTTTTGAAATTTTATGTAAAACAAATTGTAATTTTGTTTTTGCTAACATACAAGGTAGTAGTGATCTTCAAAGGATGGATAATATGGAGGTTGCTAGTAGCTAATGCTTTCCCTCATAAATAGACTTTAAACTGAATTTTCTAATTCATTGGCGATATCCTTCTTGGATAAATTGTAGATATCTTCTTTGAAGTTTCTAACATTTATACTTGCTTCATTTGAGATTTAAAAAACAAATTATATTTCGTTGAGGTTTAATATCCTTTGTGCTCATATATGTTGAAAATTTATCACAATAATTAAGAAATAGACCTAAGCTTTAGACAGATTGAACATGGGGTGAAGAAAGCAAAGTTGGCAGTGAACATGCTTTCTCCAAGGAACCCTATTTATATTTTTAAAATAGAATATACTATAAATATAAAAAATGTATACATAAACAATACAACATGTATTAAATAGTATATAAAAATATAAAGATATTTTATATGTTGATTTATTCTTCTTTTTAGTGGGGTTGGGCCTATGTGGATAATAAATCTCTGCCTAACCCTGCTATTTGGTGTCTTTAGATCTAATGCAAAACAAAAAATTTCGTTAAGTGTTATGTTTAGAATATTATGAACTTTTCATTATTATCATTAATAAAATTGTGAAATTTAGCATTAGAGGGAGGCGAGGTTGTATTTTGAAAACAGTCTCTAGGGAGTTTAGTGCAAATATCAGAAACCGTAGTAGAGGTGTATGCAATGTGCCTTCTTTTTTCCCCCACCTATTAAATTTATCTCTACATTTTCTTTAAAGAGTAGGATGATGACTTATTATTATTATTATTATTATTATTATTATTATTATTTTCTGAAGGTTCCATGTAGCAGTTCATATTTTATTTTTATTTTTACTTACTCTTGTAATTTATGCCTTTATTTATTTATTTATTTTTTTTAATTTTTTTTTTGTTTCTTCTTTTACAATTTTTGTTTTTAATTGTGCTGTTACTTTTTCCATTTTGTCTGTGAAGTTTACTTGGAAAAAAAGAACTCAATAACAAGACTTGAAGTTGAAGTAGACAATAAGACTCATAACTCATTATTATATTGGAATTGTCAAGGCAAGACAATTGCTTATTCAACAAAACTCCAGCAAATAATTCAGTAAAATTTGATATAATAACTACTTGGGTAGTTATATGTGATAATTCTAGTTGTTGTTGTCCATCCAGAACTGAGCTTGAAGATAGTCGATTACATTTTTGTCCACTTGGAAGGCCTTGGTCAGAACATCAGAAGAGATAGGTGGCTTTGAACCAAAGACCGCATTTGCAATAGTTATGACACCTGGGTTTTGGCTGCTTAACCCTGGAATGGCCACGGCGTTGGTTTCTCCAACATTGAATTGGAAGTGAATGAGACCTATTGGGAATGTGAAAACATCACCCGCGTAAAGAGCCTTTGTGATCAGACGATTATCTGGGTTAGAAGTAACAAAACCAACATAGAGTGTTCCCTCCAAAACAGTGAGGAGCTCAGTAGCACGGGGGTGTGTGTGTGGAGGGTTGAGACCATAAGGTGCAAAATCAAGACGAGCTATTGAGATACCAAGGGTGTTAAGTCCAGCTAGTTTATCAACATTTACAAGTGTGACATTAGAGCCAACTTGGTTGGATGTGTTTCCAGGCATGTTAAGTCCTGAGAAGAAGAAATCACTGGCTGTGGCAAGCTTTGGGTCCTTGCAGAATTTTCCATTCACGAATACTGAAAATATTTACATAAAGAAGTAATTACAAGATGGCAACAAATTAGATAAATATTTTAATGTGAAGACAAGGAAATGAATTTTTAATGTATGAGCAAACAAAAGGGAAAATGTAAACATATACCAGCTTTCTTAGTGTCATTAAGAGCAACACAAAAGTCCTGCAGAGGACTGGGATCAGAAGCCGAGGTCAGTGGCAAAGCCACAGCCAAGAAGACAATGGATAGAAGTGAGTTGGCTGCCATCTTGTTAATGACTATGTATACACTAGATAGATATGTATTAGGTTTCTTTTGCTTTGGATATTGAGTTGTGAGGGCAGTAGCAATGCAGCTTTGTCTATTTATTGCAGAAATGGCTTTGACATGCTCATATTTGAAGTATTCTTCTTTCCCATATCCAAATAGAAAGTCACTTCACTTCATCAATTCTACAGGAGTAGGAACTTCATGTATTTAAATATTGGGACTCTAGAATACATCTAAGAAAGGCCTTTCTAAGCGGAAATGTCTTTTTCTTTTTTTGGGGGTTTAGTGTCTGTGTTCAAAAAATTTTCCCACTTGAAACTGTTGGTAAATTGACAATTTCATGTGCATTGATCATTAGTGGTACCGAGTCACCACATGCAGCATTTCAAAACAGATTAGGTATGCCTAAAGATTTTTTTAACCCAGCCAAGCAACTAAAAGAACAAAAAGATATATAGACCAATCAGATGCATTAGACTTGTCCTACTTCCATTGGATGTATTAAGATAGAATTGGTGAATGAAAACTATTTGCTCAACAACTTCCATTTGAAGAAATTAATTTCTGGTTCAGTTGTGATGACGTTTCTTCCTAATTCTTGTGTGGTTACAAGTTTCCTGTGGTTCTTAACGGTTTGAGCATATGAACAATTGGTAATATTTCAAGATTTTTGGAAATATGATACAGGGGGGATATCATTTTTTTTTTTACTTGGGGAACTAAAATGGCAGTAATGTAATATTTATGTATTAATCTTACACTCCCTTTTATTATAGGAATCCAATTCCTATCATCGGTTCTGATTTTCATGGATATTTAAGTAGCTGTTCTAATCATATTTTTTGCTTTTCATTCTGTTTTTGTTTCTATAAAGTGAAGGAACAAATTTTTATGCCAATGTGTTTGTTCATTTTACTTTCTGTTTTTCTTGTTTGTTTTCATAAAAATAAAAATTAAATATAATTTTATTATTATATGATTTTCAATTATATAATTATATTATTATTCTTATATGTTTTTTCAATTATATTCATAAAATGATATAATTGTACTTTAAAATTGTGTTGTGAGCATATAATTTAAGCTTTGGATTTGAATTTTTTAGGATTTGAATTAAATTAAGTAAAATTTTGTGTTGTATATTATCCATATTTATACCAAGTCAAATTCAATCTACAAATTTCAAACTTCAAGCTCGTAAACATGAAGTATCTTGTAATATATCATGCCCAAGTGATTATGAATTGAGTTATTCATGATAATAATTTTTTATGTTATTAAAAATACACTATAATATTATATTATGTTATAATAATATCATATTATTAAAACAGATATGATAATATGATTGTAATAATATAATAACAAATATCTTCATATATTTATTGTATATTTATAGTCACAGATAATGGGGTTTTGTAATAATGAGGTTTTAAATACACGATGATTTTCTTGGTGCTGCGAACTAATTCATGGGCATCTGATAACACAAATCAAATAAAAATTTTCCCTAAGACTTGACATCTTATTTGGAAATATTATTCGAACGAGACGTATAATATTTTGCAAACAAATAGAAATTGAAAATTTGAGTTTGTGAAAAAAAGGAAGTCCCTTTTATATATAAATTTGTACACTGTTTCCTTATGTGGTCCTCTTTGGGCCAACTAAATCCTGTTTTCTATAAATAGTTCACAGGGTGGGAATTGAAAACATTTTTTTGGTGGAAATGGTGTGGGAACTCAAGCCATCTCCTTGGTAAATGCAGGAGTCATATCAATGTTATATTGGAAGAGATAGGAGATGGAGAAAGAAAGAGAGGATAAAGAAACAAAGTCAATTAGAGATAGGGAAGAGAGAGAGAAAATGGTCTAGGTGCTAAAAATAGATAATTGGTCACATTGTGTTTATGTCAAAAATGTTTATCTTTACTTCTTTATTGTTTGCTTATTTATAGGCAAGTAGGAGTGTCTCAATACTTTCAGCATTTATGGTGATACTTTTTTTTATATTACTAATTAAAAATTAAACCACACCTTCCTCGAATGGCTGAATCCTATATATTTTGTGATTATTACAAATTTAAGACCCATATGTTACAAGTTGACTATAAATCTTACAATCTTCCATAAAGTCTAATGCATTCTATACTCGATTTTAGTACTTGAAATTTATAGGTCCTTTTGTACTTCAAATCTTTGCAACCAAATCTTAGTTGGATTCAATGATTGCAATAATTGGATATAATTTTTCTTTGGGCAACATCTAGCCTATTAAACCCGGGGATGTCACATGTCTTGGATGAGGTCGAGCTTTTAGGCATTAATTGGGTGGTATTTATTGCCAATCAAGACCACTTGATATTGATGACCAATTATTAAGCTTATTTAACGCTGTAGGGAGGTGCGCAAATATTACACAAACAAACCCACGAATTCTATTTAATAATTTCGACAAGTATTTCACTCAAACACAGGACCTTCTACTTTAATACTTATGCAGAAGAGCTAATTACTCAAAAATTTTAAGTTCGTAGAGAAGTAACTTTATTCCTTATATATATATATATATATACAAATTTTAATGAGTAAGTTTGTTAGTTGCTGAGGGCCATTTTTAAAAACATAGGAAACCCTCTATGTTTGACGCTAATTAAGTTGACATATTGACAAGACCATTTTATGTAAACACAGGGAATCCTCTACGTTTGCACTTTCCTCATTTGATATTTTAAAAAATGCCTTATATTCTTTAGAGGTTCAACGTCCTTTGTAACCACAAGTTTTATATGTTGAGTATTAATCTCACTCATTAATAAGAAATAGTGATTGAGCACTAAGTAGGCTAAACTATTATACATTAAGCAAAATTCAGATTAGGTGTGAGAGTATATGTTATGTCCAAGGTCACTTATTTAAATTATTATGTTCAAAATTTTTTTAGCATGGATCATAAAACCCTTGCCTAAGCTTGTAAGTATTATGTTCAAAGGATATTATAGACTTTTTATTATTTTCATGAATGAAACTACGGAATTTAGCATTAGGGGGACGGAAGGGTAATTTTTGAAAGCTTAAGAATAGAAAGTGCAAATATCAGAAATCATCTCGTATATGTAATTTTTCCTTTTTTTCCTTTGCTTCTTTGATTTATCCCCATGTTCTCTTTAAAAAAACTCATGTAGCTATTCATTTTTTATTTTTTAGAATTTGTTTTACTTCTTGCTCTTAAAATTCAAAATTTTAAATGTTTTGGAGTTTCTTATTTTACAATTTTTGTTTTTAATTTTGTGAGTGTTTCTTTTATTTTGGTTGAACTTTACTTGGAGGAAAAAAAATAACGAACCCAACAATGGAGCTTGAGGTAGACAACAAGATTCTTTATTATATTGGAATTGTCAAGGTATGACAATCGTTTATTCAACAAAACTCCAGCAAATTATTAGAATAATATAGGTATAACAATTGCACTTGCAATTTATAGGCCCTTCTATACATCAATGTTGTCTTCATAACCAAATTTTAGTTGGTTTCAAAATCTGCAATATTTGGATATAATTTTTCTTTGGGCGACATTTGGCCTACCGAACGTAAGTGAGGTCACATGCACGGGTTGAGGCCAAGCTTTTAGGCATTAGTTGGGTGGTATATACTCGTCTTGATGTGTGGCCAATCAAGACCTTCTTGATACTAAATGACCGACTCTATAGCTTTCATTAACATTGTGGGGAGATGCACAAAGATTACACGAACAAACCCTCAAATTCTATTTAATAATTTTGATAATTATTTAACTTAAATGCAAGACCTCCTACTTTAATATTAATGTGGAAGAGTCAATTACTCAAAATGCTCAAGTTTGTAGAGAAAATTAACTTTATTCCTTTTGTATATATTCAAATTTTGACGGGAAGTTATTTTGTTAATTGAAGGAGAGGACCATTTTAAAAACATAGGGAACCCTCTATGTTTGACCCTTAATTAAGCTGGGGCATTGACAAAACCATTTTATTTAAACAAGGGAATCCGCTATGTTTGCACTTTCCTGATTTGAGATTTCAAAAGATGCATTATAATCCCTTAGTTGTTCAATATCCTTTGTTACCACAAGTTTTATATGTTGAAATAAATCTCATTAATTAATGAGAAATAGCGATCGGACATTGAGCAGACTAAACATAGAATAGTTGGGAAGGAGCTTTTTTCACCTTAGGGGGTCAGATTACTCTTATCCATGCGTGTCTTTCTTCTATTCCATTGTATTATCTTTCTCTTTTTAGAGTTCTTGTGTGAGTGGTGCGCAGGCATGAGAAATTAACGAGGGATTTGTTGTGGCCGAGTGGGGGAGAGAGTCGAAGAGATCACTTTGTAGGCTGGGAGACTATATCTAGGCCTAAAAAGGAGGGAGATCTGGGTCTTAGTAAGTTGGCATCCAAAAGCATTTCCTTGGTGGGGAAATGGTTATGGCTCTTTGCTTTAGAATTTAATTCTCTTTGGCATAAGGTAATTCGTAGTAAATTTGGTCTACTACAGAATTGCTGGAATGTTAAGATTGGGGTTAATATTATTCATACGAGTCCCCGGAAGTTGATATTTCAAATTTGTGATTATTTTTTTCCTAAAATCTAAGTACATGGTGGGTAACAAAGAGTGGACTTGTTTCTGGGAGGACCTTTGGATTGGGGGATGCCATTGGCTATTGCTTTTCCCTGCCTGTATCGAGTTGCTATTCTTCATGATAACCCTATTTTTTATTCTTTATTTTTCTTTTGCAACAGGATAGTCTCTTTTGGAATTTCCATTTTGGGAGAATCTCTATGATAAAGAGATTGGTGAGTTGACTCTTTTAACTAGTTTGCTTGATTTTTTTCTTGTTAATTTTGGGAATGATAAAAGGGTTTTGATTTTGGATCCTTCGGAGATTTCTTTTGTAAATCATTTTTCTCTTATTTGACTTGCAATCCTAATGAGCATCATTTTGGTTTGTACTATTTGATTTGGAAAGCTAAAGCTCTCTTCAAATAAAAGCTTTTATACAGCATTGCAATGATGTGCTTTAGAAGAGAAGGTCTGATACGGCCCTATCATTGGATGTTTTTGTCCTTTGTTTGAGTAGAGGGGAGAATTGCTCGCATTTGTTTCTTCATTACCCCCTTTACTTGGATTGTCTAGAATGAATGATTTGGTATACGTGGTGAAGACTGGATTTGCCCCTCCACTTTGAAGAATTTTTTGCTCTATCACTTTTAGAGGTTTTGGAAAAGGGAAGGTGTTCGAAAGCCTCGTGGTGATGCACTATTATATCTATTATTTGGTGTGTTATGTTGGAGAGAAATGCCATAATTTTCAAAGTGATGCCACAACTAATAATTTGGTTTGGAGTAGAATGATTTATCTTGCATCATTGTGGTGTTGGTTAATGGCTGTTTTGGTCATGCTTCTTTGGGAGACTTGCAGTGGCACTGGTTGGCTCTACATTGACTTGGCTTCCAAATATGATAATTTTTGGGTGTTATTTTTTGTTATAATTTTAAAGGGTGGTTTTCTTTTCTTTTTCACTTTTTTCTTTTGTTGTACATTCTTATCTCTTCTAATAAATTTCTTTGTTTATCATAAAAATATTAAGCAGGCTAAACTAATGCATGAATTAAGCAAATTCAGATTAGGCGTGAGCATATATGGTATGTCCAAGGTCACCTATTATCGTTTTTAAAAAAAATATGAAAGTATATAAAAAATAAAAACATAATATAATAAATAAAAATAAAAATATTGATATGTTTGCTTATTCTTCTTTGGTAGTGCTAGGCTAGCATGGATCATTAAAAACCTTACCCATGCTTGTCCAAAAATTATTATCTTCAAAAAGATATTATGGGTTTGTTATAATTTTCATGAATGGGATGGCGGAATTTAGCACTAGAGGGAGGTAAGTGTAATTTTTGAAAGCTCAAGAATATAAGAAGCTATAGGAGAGGTATATGTAATGTTGTCCTTTTCTTTGTTTATTTGATTTATCTCTACATTTTCTTTAAAAAACAGGGTGATCCATGTAGCAATTCATATTTAATTTATTTCTTTAAAATTTGTTTTACTTCTTACTCTCGTAATTCATAGTTTTAAATTTTTAGGAGTTTACTTTTTAACTATTCGTGTTTTTAATTTTGGGGGCGTTTCTTTTATTTCGGCTAAAATTTAGTTGGAAAAAAAAAGAACCCAAAAAAGTGGCTCGAGGTAGACAACAAGATTATTTATTATATTGGAATTTTCAAGGTATCACAATTGCTCATTCAACAAAACTCCAACAAATAATTAGTATAATATAGGTATGACAATTGCTCATTCAACGAAACTCCAACAAATAATTAGTAACATATTACGTAATGACTATTTTGGTATGATAAATCTTCTTAGTTATTGTTGTCCATCCAAAATTGAGCTTGAAGATAGTTAATAACTTTTTTGTCCACTTGGAAGGCCTTGGTAAGAACATCAGAAGAGATGGATGGTTTTGAACCAAAGACAGCATTTGCTATGGTGATGACTCCGGGGTTTTGGCTGCTTAATCCAGCGATAGCCACGGCATTAGTTTCTCCAACATTGAACTGAAAGTGAATGAGTCCTTCTGGGAACACAAAAACATCGCCCTTGTGAAGAACCTTTGTGATCAGGCGATTATTTGGGTTAGAAGTAACGAAACCAACATAGAGGGTTCCCTCCAAGACAGTGAGAAGCTCAGTGGCGCGGGGATGTGTATGTGGGGGGTTGAGACCATAGGGTGCAAAATCAAGACGAGCTATTGAGATACCAAGGGTGTTAAGTCCAGCTAGTTTGTCAACATTTACTAGTGTAACATTAGAGCCAAGCCGGTTCGATGTGTTTCCAGGAACATTAAGTCCTGAGAAGAAGAAATCATCGGCTGTGGCAAGCTTTGGGTCCTTGCAGAATTTTCCATTCACGAACACTGAAAATATTTACAATAGAAAAAGCAATTACAAAATGGAAACAAATTGGATAATGATTTTAATGTGAAGATAAGGAAATGGACATTAAACTTATGAGCAAACAAAAGGGAAAAATGTAATGTATACCAGCTTCCCTTGTGTCATTGAGAGCAACACAAAAGTCCTGCAGGGGACTGGGATCAGAAGCAGAGGCCAGAGATAAAGCCACAGCCAAGAAGACAATGGATACGAGTGTGTTGGCTGCCATCTTGTTCATGGCTATGTGTACAATGGATGGATATGTTAGGTTTCTTTTGCGTAAGATATTGAGTTGTGAGGACAGCAGCAATGTAGCCTCGTCTATTTATAGAAGAAATGGCTTTGACATGTTCACGTTTGGAGTTGTATTTTTCCCACGTCCAAATAGAATGCCACTTGACTTTATCCATTCTAAATGCAAAAGGGACTCCATGCCTTTTGTATTTTTTAAAATAAACATAGAGACAATAGAATACATATAAGAAAGGCTTTTCTGAGTTGACGAAGTTTTCCTACTTGAGATTGTTGGTAAATTGACAAGTTCAGAGGCATTGACCACTAATGGTACTAAGTCACCACATACAGCAAATGTTTTCAAATTAGATTAGGTGTTGCCCAAAGATTATCTTAACCCAGGGAAGCCACCAAAGGAACAAAAAAATATTTAAATATTCAAATGATGCATTAGACTTGTTCCTATTTCAATCTGACGCATTTAGATTGACTTGGTAAATGAAAACTAACAACTTCGTTTGAAGAAGTAATTACTTATTCAATTGTAAATTATGTTTTTTTTCCAAATTCATGTGTGGTTCCAAGTTTGGAGAGCTTCTTTAGGGTTTGCGTATGAGCAATTGGGTATATTTCAAGATTTTTGGAAGTATGATACGAGGGGGATATCATATTTTAAGCTTATCAAGGGAATTAAAATGGGGTTCGAATAATATTTTATGACACGAGATTAGCAACATCTCAGATCCACGCAACCAGACCTAATTGGATAAAGTAGAAATTAGGCCTTGCCCCATGAACTGCTTTATATCCATACGGGGAGAATAATGGGATTGTGCATGAATAGTTTGTATTGCTTTGTATAAGAATCTAGTTCCTCCTATCACTAGTGATTTTTTATGGATATCTAAGAAGCTATTTACTATTATTTTTGTTTTTAACTTTCTATTTTTGTTCTATAGACTAAATAAATATATTTTTATGCTAATGCATTTACTTACATTGGCGATTTTTCATTTTTGTTGCCAATTTTCATAAAAATTGAACATAAAATTTTATGGTCTAGTTGTGACTGCCTACTGCTATAGAACTTTAATAATTGAATTTTGTCTACTCAATAATTTATGGCATCTGAAATTTACAAATAAAATTAAAATAGATTGATATTGGGAATTTGAAAAATAATTAAAACAAAAGAATCTATAAAATTTCTAAAAATTTGAAAAAACAATAAAATCATTCAAATATCATTTTTTACTATTTTTTTTTAATTGTCATGTTCAACAGATTGTTCTTGGAGTGCTAAAGGACGAGTTTAAAATAGAATAAGTAATAAAATAATTATATTAATTTATTCTTTGTTATATATCATTTTCAGTTTATATTCTTTTAATTTTTTTTATTATTTTAATCATGGGCTCAATTAGGCTTTTAATGTGTTTAATTTTCAAAATATTAATAGGTTGTTAATTTTTCTCTAGTTTTCTTTCGACTTTTTATTTTCATATTTTTTGATAATAATATTAAAAAGCCCCACAAATTATGGGACAAATAGGACACCTCTCTCTCTCTCTCTCTCTCTCTCGCACGTGCGTGCGTGCACACACACGCACCTACGCACACATGCAGGGCGATTGAGAGGAAGACTTTTGTTGTGGTTCTTTTTTCGAAGAACATGTTGATCTCCTCTGAATCATGAAATACCATAAATCTTGGAACATCTCCTTTTTCCTATCATCACTTTTGATTTTCGGGGATACTTAAGTAGCTGTTCATATGATTTTTTATTTTTCATTTTATTTTCTTTTCTATAAAGTGAAGAAACAAATTTTTATGCCAATGTGTTTTCTTATATTACTTTCTGTTTTTCTTGTTAGTTTTCATAAAAATTCAAAATTAAATATAAATTTATTATGATATGATTTTCAATTATATAATTATGTTATTATTCTTATATGTTTTTTGAATTGTATTCATAAAATGATATAATTGTACTTTCAAATTGTGTTGGGAGCTTATATTTTAAGCGTTGAATTTGAATTTTTAAGGATTTGAACGAAACTAAGTACAATTTTGTATTGTATTTTATCCAAATTTATACCAAGTCAAATTCAATCGACAAATTTCAAACTTCAAGCTCCTAAACATGAGGCATCTTGTAATATATCATGCCCAAGTGATTACGAATTGAGTTATTCATGATAATAATTTTTTATGATATTAAAAATGCACTGTAATGTTATATTATGTTATAATAATATCATATTATTATAAAAGATATGATAATATAATTGTAATAATATAATGACCAATATCTTTATTTAATTTGAAATTATGAGTATTTATTGTATATTTATGGTCGCAGATTATGGGGTTTTGTAATAATGGTGTTTGAAATACACAATGATTTTCTTGGTCCTGCGAACTAATTCATGGGCATCTTATAACACAAATCCAAGAAAAATTTTCCATAAGACTTGACATCTTATTTGGAAATCTCATTCGAACGAGGTGTATAATATTTTGCAAACAAATAGAACATAAAAATTTGAGTTTGCAAAAAAAAGGAAGTCTCTTTTATATAAATATGTACACTTTTTCCGTATGTGGTCTTTAAAAATACTGTTTTAATTTTATTTTTGCAAACATACAAGGGAGTAGTGATCTTCAAAGGATGGATAATATAGAGGTTGCTAGTAGCTAATGCTTTCCCTCATAAATAGGCTTTCAAACACAAATTTTCTAATTTGTTGGCCATATCCTTCTTGGATAAATCGTCGATATCTTCTTTGAAGTTTTAACATTAATACTTACTTCATTTGAGATTTAAAAAACAAATTATATTTCGTTGAGGTTTAATATCCTTTGTGCTCGTACATGTTGAAAATTTATCTCAATAATTAAGAAATAAACCTAAGCTTTAGACAAACTGAACACGGGGTGATGAAAGCAAAGTTGGCAGTGAAAATAAAAAGATATTTTATATGTTGATTTATTCTTCTTTTTAGTGCGGTTGGGCCTATGTGGATAAGAATATTATGAACTTTTCATTATTATCGTTAATAAAATTGTGAAATTTAGCATTAGAGGGAGGCGAGGTTATATTTTGAAACCAATCTCTAGGGAGGTTAGTGCAAATATCAGAAACCTTAGTAGAGGTATATGCAATGTGCCTTCTTTTTTCCCCCACCTATTAAATTTATCTCTACATTTTCTTTGAAGTGTAGGGTGATGACTTATTACTTTATTTATTTTTATTTTCTGAAGGTTCCATGTAGCAGTTCATATTTTATTTTTATTTTTACTTACTCTTATAATTTATGCCTTTATTTATTTATTTAAAAGTTTTTTCTGTTTCTTCTTTTACAATTTTTGTTTTTAATTGTGCTGTTGCTTTTTCCATTTTGTCTGTGAAGTTTACTTGGAAAAAAAGAACTCAATAACAAGACTTGAAGTTGAAGTAGACAATAAGACTCAACTCATTATTATATTGGAATTGTCAAGGCAAGACAATTGCTTATTCAACAAAAACTCCAGCAAATAATTCAGTAAAATTTGATATAATAACTACTTGGGTAGTTATATGTGATAATCTTTCTAGTTGTTGTTGTCCATCCAGAACTGAGCTTGAAGATAGTCGATTACTTTTTTGTCCACTTGGAAGGCCTTGGTCAGAACATCAGAAGAGATAGGTGGCTTTGAACCAAAGACCGCATTTGCAATAGTTATGACACCTGGGTTTTGGCTGCTTAACCCAGCAATGGCCACGGCGTTGGTTTCTCCAACATTGAATTGGAAGTGAATGAGACCTTCTGGGAACACGAAAACGTCACCCGCGCAAAGAGCCTTTGTGATCAGACGATTATCTGGGTTAGAAGTAACAAAACCAACATAGAGTGTTCCCTCCAAAACAGTGAGGAGCTCAGTAGCACGGGGGTGTGTGTGTGGAGGGTTGAGACCATAAGGTGCAAAATCAAGACGAGCTATTGAGATACCAAGGGTGTTAAGTCCAGCTAGTTTATCAACATTTACAAGTGTGACATTAGAGCCAACTCGGTTGGATGTGTTTCCAGGCATGTTAAGTCCTGAGAAGAAGAAATCACTGGCTGTGGCAAGCTTTGGGTCCTTGCAGAATTTTCCATTCACGAACACTGAAAATAATTACATAGAGAAGTAATTACAAGATGGCTACAAATTAGATAAATATATTAATGTGAAGACAAGGAAATGAATTTTTAATGTATGAGCAAACAAAAGGGAAAATGTAAACATATACCAGCTTTCTTAGTGTCATTAAGAGCAACACAAAAGTCCTGCAGAGGATCAGGATCAGAAGCCGAGGTCAGGGACAAAGCCACAGCCAAGAAGACAATGGATAGAAGTGAGTTGGCTGCCATCTTGTTCATGACTATGTATACACTAGATAGATATGTATTAGGTTTCGTTTGCTTTGGATATTGAGTTGTGAGGGCAGTAGCAATGCAGCTTTGTCTATTTATAGCAGAAATGGCTTTGACATGTTCATATTTGAAGTATTCTTCTTTCCCATATCCAAATGGAAAGTCACTTCACTTCACCTATTCTACAGGAGTAGGAACTTCATGTATTTAAATATTGGGACTGTAGAATACATCTAAGAAAGGCCTTTCTAAGTGGAAATGTTTTTTCTTTTTTGGTGGGCTTAGTGTGACGTGTTCACAAATTTTTCCCACTTGAAACTATTGGTAAATTGACAATTTCATGTGCATTGACCATTAGTGGTACCGAGTCTCCACATGCAGCATTTCAAAGTAGATTAGGTATGCCTAAAGATTTTTTTAACCCAGCCAAGCAACTAAAAGAACAAAAAGATATATGGGCCAATCGGATGCATTAGACTTGTTCCTATTTCCATTGGATGTATTAAGATAGAATTGGTGAATGAAAACTAATTGCTCAACAACTTCCATTCGAAGAAATTAATTTCTGGTTCAGCTGTGATGACATTTCTTCCTAATTCTTGTGTGGTTACAAGTTTCCTGTGGTTCTTAACGGTTTGAGCATATGAACAATTGGTAATATTTCAAGATTTTTGGAAATATGATACCGGGGGGATATCATATTTTTTTTTTTTACTAGGGGAACTAAAATAGCAGTAATGTAATATTTATGCATTAATCTTACACCCCCATTTATTATAGGAATCCCATTCCTATCATGGGTTCTGATTTTCATGGATATTTAAGTAGCTGTTCTAATCATATTTTTTGCTTTTCATTCTGTTTTTGTTTCTATAAAGTGAAGAAACAAATTTTTATGCCAATGTGTTTGTTCATATTACTTTCTGTTTTTCTCGTTAGTTTTCATAAAATTAAAAATTAAATATAATTTTATTATTATATGATTTTCAATTATATAATTATATTATTATTCTTATATTTTTTTCAATTATATTCATAAAATGATATAATTGTACTTTAAAATTGTGTTGCGAGCATATATTTTAAGTTTTAAATTTAAATTTTTTAGTATTTGAATTAAATTAAGTACAATTTTGTGTTGTATTTTATCCAAATTTATACCAAGTCAAATTCAATCTACAAATTTCAGACTTCAAGCTCCTAAACATGAGGTATGTTGTAATATATCATACCCAAGTGATTATGAATTGAGTTATTCATAATAATTTTTTATGATATTAAAAATACACTATAATGTTATATCATGTTATAATAATATCATATTATTATAACAGATGATGATATGATTGTAACAATATAATAACAAATATATTTATATATTTATTATATATTTATAGTCACATATAATGGGGTTTTGTAATAATGAGGTTTGAAATATACAATGATTTTCTTGGTGCTGCGAACTAATTCATGGGCATCTTATAACACAAATCAAATAAAAAATTTTCATAAGACTTGACATCATATTTGGAAATATTATTCGAATGAGATGTATTTTTGCAAATAAATAGAAAATGAAAATTTGAGTTTGCGAAAAAAAGGAAGTTTTTTTATATATAAATTTGTACACTGTCCATATGTGGTCCTCTTTGGACCAACTAAATCCTGTTTCCTATAAATAGTTCACAGAAGCATTTTTTTGGTGGAAATGGTGTGGGAACTCAAGCCATCTCCCTAGTAAATGCAGGATTCGTATCAGTGTGAGTGGTACTAGACAAAAATGGGGAAAAGGGAATATGGAATCGTAAAATTATAGAAATTGTAGGAGGGAGAAAAGGAGGGAGGTGATGGAAATATATTGGAATAGATAGGAGAGGGAGAATGAAAGAGAGGATAAAGAAACAAAGTCAATTAGAGATAGGGAAGAGAGAGATAAAATGGTGTAGGCGTTAAAAATACGTAATTGGCCACACAGTGTTTATGTCAAAAAATGTTTGTCTTTATTTCTCCACTGCTTGCATATTTATAGACAAGTAGTCAAGTGTCTCAATTATTTCTGCATTTCTGGTGATACTCTTTTTTATCTTACTAATTAAAAGTTAAACCATACCTTCGTCGAATGGCCCAATCCTATATATTTTGCGATTATTATAAATTTAAATCCCATATGTTACAAGTTGAGTCTAAATCTTGCAATCTTCCATAAAGTCTAATGCAATATCTATTCGATTTTAGTACTTGCAATTTATAGGTCATTCTGTGCATCAAATCTTTGCAACCAAATCTTAGTTGGATTCAATAATCGCAATAATTGAATATAAATTTTCTTTGGGCAACATCTAGCCTATTAAACTTGGGGATGTCACATGCCTGGGTTGAGGTCGAGCTTTTAGGTATTAATTGGGTGGTATTTATTGCCAATCAAGACAACCTTGATACTGACCAATTATTAATCTTTCATTTAACTTTGTAGGGAGGTGCACAAATATTACACAAACAAACCCACGAGTTCTATTTAATAATTTCGACAAGTATTTCACTCGAACACAGGATCTCTTACTTTAATACTTATGCAAAAGAGCTAATTACTCAAAAAATTTAAGTTCGTAGAGAAGTAACTTTATTCCTTACATATATACAAATTTTAATGGGGAGTGAGTTTGTTAGTTGCTGAGGGTCATTTTAAAAACATAGGAAACCCTCTATGTTTGCCCCTAATTAAGTTGACATATTGACAAGACCATTTTATGTAAACATAGGGAATCCTCTATGTTTGCACTTTCCTCATTTGCGATTTCACAAAATGTATTATGTTCCTTAGAGGTTCAAC
Source organism: Malania oleifera (assembly GCF_029873635.1). NCBI lineage: Eukaryota > Viridiplantae > Streptophyta > Magnoliopsida > Santalales > Ximeniaceae > Malania > Malania oleifera. The sequence goes on along the minus strand of NC_080427.1, from coordinate 56,550,494 downwards.
GTCCTTTGTTACCACAAGTTTTATATGATCTCACTCATTTATAAGAAATAGTGATTGAGCACTAAGTAGGCTAAACTAATATACATTAAGCAAAATTCAGATTAGGTGTGAGTGTATATGTTATGTCCAAGGTCACTTATTTAAGGTATTTTGTTCAAATTTTTTTTAGCATGGATCATAAAAACCCTTGCCTAAGCTTGTCCAAAAAGTATTATGTTCAAAGGATATTATAGACTTTTTATTATTTTCAGGAATGAAACTACAAAATTTAGCACTAGGGGGAAGTAAGGGTAATTTTTGAAAGCTCAAGAATAGAAAGTGCAAATATCAGAAATCATAGGAGGGGTATATGTAATTTTTTCTTTTTTCTTTTGCTTCTTTGATTTATCTCTACATTCTCTTTGAAAAACCTATGTAACAATTCATATTTTATTTTTAAGAATTTATTTTTCTTCTTGCTCTTAAAATTCAAAATTTTTAAATTTTTTATAGTTTCTTCTTTTACAATTTGTGTTTTTAATTTTGTGAGTGTTTCTTTTATTTTGGTTGAACTTTACTTGTGGGAAAAAAAATAAAGAACCCAACAATGGAGCTTGAGGTAGACAACAAGATTCTTTATTATATTGGAATTGTCAAGAAATGACAATTGTTTATTAAAAAAAACTCTAGCGAATAATTAGTATAATATCGGTATTAATTGTACTTGCAATTTATAGGCCCTTCTATACATCAATGTAGTCTCCATAACCAAATTTTAGTTGGTTGAAATATCTGCAATGCTTGGATATAATTTTTCTTTGGGCGACATTTGGCCTACCAAACCTAAGTGAGGTCACATGCGTGGATTGAGGCCACGCTTTTAGGCATTAGTTGGGTACTATATTCTCCTCTTGATGTGTAGCCAATCAAGACCATCATGATACTAAATGACCGACTCTTTAGCTTTCATTAACATTGTGGGGAAATGCACAAAGATTACACAAACAAACCCTCAAATTCTATTTAATAATTTTGATAATTATTTAACTTAAATGCAAGACCTCCTACTTTAATATTTATGTGGAAGAGCCAATTACTCAAAATGCTTAAGTTTGTAGAAAAAATTAACTTTTTTCCTTTTGTATATATTCAAATTTTAACAGGAAGTTATTTTGTTAATTGAAGTAGAGGACCATTTTAAAAACATAGGGAACCCTCTATGTTTGACCCTAATTAAGTTGAGGCATTGACAAGGCCATTCTATTTAAACAAGGGAATCCTCTATGTTTGCACTTTCCTTATTTGAGATTTCAAAAGATGCATAATACTCCCTTAGTGGTTCAATATCCTTTGTTACCACAAGTTTTATATGTTGAAATTAATCTCATTAATTAATGAGAAATAGTGATTGAACATAAAGCAAACCAAACATAGAATAGTAGGGAGGGATTGTTTTTCACCTTAGTGGGTTAGATTGCTCTTATCCTTGCATGTCTTTCTTCTACATCGTTGTATTATTTTTCTCTTTTTAGAGTTCCTATGTGAGTAGTGTGATGCCTTGAAAAATTAATGAGGGATTTCTTGTGGCCGAATGGGTGAGAGAGTCGAAGAGATCACTTTGTTGGTTGAGAGACTATGTGTAGGCCTAAAAAGGAGGGAGGTTTGGGTCTTAGTAAGTCGGCATCCAAAAACATTTCCTTAGTGGGGAAATGGTTGTCACTTTGCTTTAGAATTTAATTGTATTTGGCATTAGATAATTTGTAGTAAATTTGGTCTACTACATAATTGGTTGGATGTTATGGTTTGGGTTAATATTACTCATACGAGTCCTTGGAAGTTGATCTTTCAACTTTTTGATTATTTCTTTCCTAAAATCTAGTACATGGTGGGTAACAAGGAGTGGTTTCGTTTGTGGGAGGACCTTTGGATTGGGGGATGCCATTGGCTATTGCTTTTCCCTATCTTTATCTAGTCGCTATTCTTCATCATACCCCTGTTTCTGATTTTTTTTTTTTGCAAGAGTATAGTCTGTTTGGAATTTCCATTTTGGGAGAATCTCAACGATAAAGAGATTGATGGGTTGACTCTTAATTAGTTTGCTTGATTTTTTTTTTTTCACGTTAATCTGGGGAATGATAAAAGGGTTTTGATTTTGGATCCTTTTGGAGATTTCTTTTGTAAATATTTTTTCTCATATTTGACTCACAATCCTAATGAGGATCATTTTGGTTTTTACTATTGGATTTGGAAAGCTAAAGCTCTCTTAAAATAAAAGCTTTTATGCTGCGATGCTTGATAGAACTAATACTGATGATGTGCTTTAGAAGAGAAGGCCTGATAAGGCTCTATCACTGGATGTTTGTGTCCTTCGTTTGAGTAGTGGGGAGACTTGTTTCTTCATTACCCCTTTACTTAGGTTGTCTTGAATAAATTATTTGGTGTATGTGGTGAAGACTGGATTTGTCCCTCCACTTTGAAGGATTTTTGCTCTATCACTTTTAGAGGTTTCGGAAAGGGGAAGTAATAAGAAAGTCTAGTGGTGATGCACAATTATGGCTATTATTTGGTGTGTTCTATTGGAAAGAAATGCCATAATTTTCAAAGGGATGCTACAACTAATTATTTGGTTTGGAGTAAAACGATTTATCTTGCATCATTGTGGTGTGGGTTAATGGCTGTTTTCGTCATGTTTCTTTGGAAGACCTGCAGCGGGACTGGTTGGCTCTACTTCATTGACTTGGCTTCCCGATTATGATATCATTTCTTGGTGTAATTTTTTGTTATTGTTTTAAAGGGAGGATTTCTTATATTCCTGGTTTTCCTTTCTTTTTCACTTTTTTCTTTTGTTGTACATTCTTATCTCTTTTAATAAATTTCTCTGTTTATCAAAAAAGATTAAGCAGGCTAAATTGAAGTATAAATTAAGCAAATTCAGATTAGGCGTGAGCATATATGCTATGTCCAAGGTCACCTAGTATTGTTTCTTAAAAATATTAAAGTATATAAAAAATACAAACATAATAGAATATAAAAATGTAAAAATATTGATATGCTTGTTTATTCTTCTTTGGTAGGGCTAGGCTAGCATGGGTCTTTAAAAACCTTGCCTACGCTTGTCCAAAAATTATTATCTTTAAAAAGATATTATGGGCTTTTTATAATTTTCATGAATGAGCTAGAGGGAGGCAAGGGTAAGCTCAAGAATATAAGAAACTATAGGAGAGGAATATGTAATTTTGTCCTTTTCTTTGTTTCTTTGATTCATCTCTACATTTTCTTTAAAAAAGAGGGTAATCCATGTAGCAATTTATATTTAATTTATATCTTTAAAATTTGTTTTACTTCTTACTCTTGCAATTCATATTTTTAAAATTTTTAGGAGTTTCCTCTTTTACAGTTTGCATTTTTTATTTTGCGGGTGTTTCTTTTATTTCGGCTGAAATTTACTTTGAGGGGGGGGGGGGGGGGGGGAATAAAAACCCAACAAAGGGGCTTGAGGTAGAGAACAAGATTCTTTATTATATTGGAATTGTCAAGGTATCACAATTGCTCATTCAACAAAACTCCAACAAATAATTAGTATAATATAGGTATGACAATTGCTCATTCAACGAAACTCCAACAAATAATTAGTAACATATTATGTAATGACTATTTTGGTATGATAAATCTTCTTAGTTATTGTTGTCCATCCAAAATTGAGCTTGAAGATAGTTAATAACTTTTTTGTCCACTTGGAAGGCCTTGGTAAGAACATCAGAAGAGATGGATGGCCTTGAACCAAAGACAGCATTTGCAATAGTGATGACTCCCGGGTTTTGGCTGCTTAATCCAGCGATAGCCACGGCATTAGTGTCTCCAACATTGAACTGAAAGTGAATGAGGCCTTCTGGGAACACAAAAACGTCGCCCTTGTAAAGAACCTTTGTGATCAGGCGATTATCTGGGTTAGAAGTAACGAAACCAACATAGAGGGTTCCCTCCAAGACAGTGAGAAGCTCAGTGGCACGGGGATGTGTGTGTGGGGGGTTGAGACCATAGGGTGCAAAATCAAGACGAGCTATTGAGATACCAAGGGTGTTAAGTCCGGCTAGTTTGTCAACATTTACTAGTGTAACATTAGAGCCAAGCCGGTTCGATGTGTTTCCAGGAACATTAAGTCCCGAGAAGAAGAAATCATCAGCTGTGGCAAGCTTTGGGTCCTTGCAGAATTTTCCATTCACGAACACTGAAAATATTTACAATAGAAAAAGCAATTACAAGATTGAAAGAAATTAGATAATGATTTTAATGTGAAGATAAGGAAATGGGCATTAAACTTATGAGCAAACAAAAGGGAAAAGTGTAATGTATACCAGCTTCCTTTGTGTCATTGAGAGCAACACAAAAGTCCTGCAGGGGACTGGGATCAGAAGCAGAGGCCAGAGACAAAGCCACAGCCAAGAAGACAATGGATACAAGTGTTTTGGCTGCCATCTTGTTCATGGCTATGTATACAATGGATAGACGTATATTAGGTTTCTTTTGCTTAAGATATTGAGTTGTGAGGACAGCAGCAATGTAGCCTCGTTTATTTATAGAAGGAAATGGCTTTGACATGTTCACGTTTGAAGTTGTATTTTTCCCACATCCAAATAGAATGCCACTTGACTTTACCCATTCTAAATGCAGAAGGGACTCCATGCCTTATTTATTTTTTAAAATAAACATAGAGACGATAGAATACATATAAGAAAGGCTTTTCTGAGTTCACCAAGTTTTCCTACTTGAAACTGTTGGTAAATTGACTAGTTCAGAGGCATTGACCAGTTATGGTACCAAGTCACCACATACAGCAAATGTTTTCAAATTGGATTAGGTGTTGCTCAAAGATTATCTTAACCCAGCGAAGAAGCCAAAAGAACAAAAAAAATATTTAAATATTCAAATGATGCATTAGAGGCTTGTTCCTATTTCAATCTGATGCATTTAGATAGACTTGGTAAATGAAAACAAACAACTTCGTTTGAAGAAGTTAATTATTGGTTCAATTGCAAAGTCTTGTGTGGTTCCAAGTTTGGAGACGTTCTTTAGGGTTTGAGTATGAGCAATTAGGTACATTTCAAGATTTTTGGAATTATTATACGAGGGAGATATCATATTTTTTGGCTTATCAAGGGAACTGAAATGGGGTTCGAAAAATACTTTTTGACATGGGACTAGCAACATCTCAAATCCACGTGGCTAGGTCTAATTGGATAAAGTAGAAATTAGGCCTTGCCACGTGGACTTGTGAGGTCATGGGTCTCGTACGGGAAAATAATAAGATTGTGCATGAATACTTGTCTTGCTTAGGATAAGAATCTCGTTCCTCATATCACTAGTGATATTTTATGGAAATCTAAGAAGCTACTTAGTATCATTTTTGTTTTTTACTTTCTATTTTTTTTCCCATACACTAAATAAATATATTTATTCTAATGCATTTATTAATGTTGGTGGTTTTTTATTTTTGTTGCCAATTTTCATAAAAATTGAACATAAAATTTTATGGTCTTTAGTTGTTGTGACTGCCTACCGCTATAGTACTTTAATAATTAAATTTTGTCCACTCAATAATTTATGGCATATCAAATTTTCAAATAAACTTAAAATAGAATGATCATGGGAATTTACAATATATTTAGAACAAAAGAATATAAAATTTCTAAAAAATTGAAAAACAAAATAAAATCATTCAAATATCATTTTTACTATTTTCTTAACTGTCATGTTCAATAGATTGTTCTTGGAGTGCTAAAGGGCGAGTCTAAAATAGCATAAGTAGTAAAATAATTACAATTAATTTCTTCTTTGTTATATATCATTTTCAATTTATATTTTTTATTTGTTATTATTTTAAACATGGACTCAATTCTGTAGCCTAACCTATTCTGGGAGTAGCCAAACAAGTGACTGTGAAGCTTGGGCAGTGGGCAGGTCATGTGAATTTCATAGCGGTGCCGTTGGATGACTTCCAAGTCATTTTGGGAATGAAATTCTAGAGGGAGACTAAGACACTGCCAATGCCTTTCGCTTGTTCCTTGTGTCTGATGGGAGATCACCGTTACATAGTGCAAGTCATTGCAAAGAAGGGAGATAATGAGAAGTTCCTTTTAGCCATGTAATTCAAAAGGTGATTGAGAAGGGGTGAACAAACATATTTAGCCATGATGGTGGTAGAGGAAGAAGTAGGCCAAGAGCTAGTGTGTACGACCATCCAAGTTGTGTTGGATGAGTACAAGGAGGTGATGCCAGATGAGCTATGTAATAACCCGCAAAAAAATAAAATAAAAATCGGCCACGGTTTTCTGAAGTGAAGAAAAAATCGGTGACGATTTTGTGGAATTACTGCGGGTCAGTAACGGGTTAAACAGTAAAAATAGGGTCGGTTAAGGAGAAAATTGGGGACGGTTTTCTGGAGGTTCGAGAAAATCAGAGATGGTTTTTTGCGAGGAGGTGATATATAGAAAGTCCCGCGGGTGATTTTCAAAAGGAAATCAATTTCTCTCTTTTCTCTCACGAAACCCTACGGTTCTTCCTTCAATTTTCTTCGATTCTTGCTCCATTAAGGTCCGTTTTGACGATCTGGAACCACCACGAGGTTCGTGGGATCATTCTCTACAAGGCTAGCCGAGCAGATCATTAATTTGAGGTTTTGGGGCACCATCCCAAAATCAGGATAAATGAGATATTTTAGAGTTTTATTGTTAGATTAAGGTATATGGAACCTAGGAAGTGTTATATGAACGTGGTTTAGGGATTTGAGTTGATAAAGTAGGGTTTTTGTTTCAGGGTTCGGGTGAGTGCCGCAGGTATCTTTTCGAGGTCCCTATTGGCATAGTTCAAGAACACAGGTAAGGGGGAATATATATTAAACCAGGTTTTATGAATTAAACGGATAAATGGATTATGTTATGTATATATGTATATATTTCAGTATGGGTTTAAAATGCCAACCGTTTAAATTATAATTTCTGAGCCTAATGCTGTTTTATTAAATATGTATTTGTGAAAATGGACTGATGAAAGTGAAAGATTTTTTAAAGATAATTGTGTAAGAAATTAATGGTACTTTTAGTATATAAATGATAAATGGGGGTTAACTTATTTTAAAAAAAATGTTTGAAATATATTGTTAAATTGTGTGACATGAGTAAAATAGAAATTCTGTGTTGAATTATGCTATATGTATGAAATATAGATTATACAAGGAATGCAATGAAAATGAAAATGTTATATGAATTATGCTGCATATGATTGTTAATGTGATCATGTAAATGATGAACATCTGAAAGGAGCTGTAGTAGCAGATTAACGCATATCTATGTGGACTAACTAATGAACAGCTAAAAGGAGCTGTAACAGCAGAATAGCGCATATCTATGTGGAGTTAACTGATGTACAGTTAAAAGGAACTGTAGTACGAATGCAGGAAATGAAATAGAAATGAGAATGAAATGAAATATGAATGAATTGGAAATGAAATGTGAAATGTGAATAATGTAAAATGAGAAAGAGTTACGTAAAGTGAAATGCTACGAAATGTCAAAGTTAAGAATATGAACAGATGAGAAATACAGAATAAATGACAGATAGAGTAATGTATTACTGTAGTATTAGTATTCATGCTAAGATGATATGTAGTTATATGGGCGGGGCAAACTCTTCGCTTGAGGGCTTGCTGAGAAAGGCGAGTACCCTAGTAGATATCAGATGTAGTTGTAGGCTACATAACATATTAGGACAGAGAGAAATTACTTGTATGTACGGGTAAATTTCCTTATTCTCGGGAGCCTTTGCTGGTAAACCATTGTTTAAACTGTGTGAGTACAAGATTACTTTTTCACTTGAGGGCTTACTGAGTAAGGTAAGTGCCCTGATATGGTTTAGTTGTGACCATTGGTTGCCTAAAGTATCAGAGTAGAGAGGTGCTACTTGTATGAGTGAGTAATCATCCCAATCCTTAGGTATTCTCGTGGGTAAAATATCTTGCATGTGTTTGATCAGGCTTAGGAAAGGTTTTTTTGAAAATTATGATAATGATATGCAAATGATGAATGCATATACATATGTTATTTACAAACTTCATGTTGGCAATACGCTGATTTAATATATTGTTTCCTCCCTTACTGAGATGTGTCTCACCCGAATAAAAATTTATTTTTTTTAGGACCTCCACGTGATCGAGCTTAGAGAGCTCGAAGTTATTATTGCATTTTTTTTTGGATATATAAAGAAAAATGGTATAAACTTTGATGATACTTTTGGGATGTATAAATTTTATGTTTTATGTTTTATGTTTTAAGTCTTCTGAGTTGCGAATACTGGAAGTTGTAGATTATGTTTCTTGGAGGTATGTATTTATGTGGATACAGGTGGATGAATGGTTTGTTTTGGAATGTAGATAGATGTAGAAAATTCTAGTATTATATTGGTTGAGGATTGTAGTTATGTTTTCCGCTGCGTAATTATTAATGGAATAACAGGTACAGGAAAATGGATAGTGGCACCCGAGTCCCACCAGGCGGGTTTGGGGCGCCATGAAGCATGTTTATTCAGGTATAATGTACCGGATCGGGTTTTTGGGTTCGGGGCCTTACAAGCTACCTTATAACTTGCCTCCACGACGAGGTGTGGTGCATGAGATCGAGTTGTTTCCACAAGTGAAACCACCTATTAAGGGACCATATTAGATGACGCCTCTAGAGCTAGTAGAGTTGAGGAAACAACTTGATCATTTTCTAGAAGTAGGATATATTCACCCTTCCAAAGTACCGTTCGAAGCACTGGTGTTATTTCAGAGGAAACATGATGGGAGCATGCAGATATGTGTAGACTACCGCACACTCAACAAGGTGACAATGAGCAACAAGTATCATATTCTGTTGATTGCCGATCTGTTTGATCAGCTGAGTTATGCCAACTACTTCACTAAACTTGACATGAGGTTAGACTACTATCAAGTGGGAATTGCTCATAGCGATGAGCCGAAGACAGTTTGTGTGATGTGGTATAGGGTATATGAATTCTTGATAATGCTATTCGGGTTAACAAATGTGCCTGTGACATTTTGTACCTTGTTGAACCAGGTATTTCGTGAGTACATTGACAAGTTTGTCGTGGTGTACCTGAATGATATTATTGTCTACAGTTCCACTCTAGAGGAACATAAAGAGCATCTACGGAAGGTGTTTAACAGGATGAAGAAGAACAGTCTGTATGTGAAGAAAGAGAAGTGCTCTTTCACCCAACAGAGCATCAAGTTCCTTGGTCATGTGATTGAGCAATGTCGTATTAGGATAGATATAGAGAAAGTGAGAGTGATTCAAGAATGGAAGATCCCAATGACAGTGAAGGAGCTATGTTGCTTTCTTGGTCTTGCCAACTATTACAGGAAGTTCGTAGAGGGGTACTCAAGGAGAACTGATCCTTTGACAAAACTACTGAAGAAGGGTCAGGGGTAGAATTGGATAGAGAAGTGCCAGGGAGCCTTTGATGACTTGAAGGATGCCATGACGAGAAATTTGGTACTTGCTCTTTCGGATATCATGAAACCCTTCGAGGTACAAACAGATGCATCAGACTATGCCTTTGGAGGAATCTTGTCATAGAAAGGATATTCTGTTATGTTTGAGAGTTGTAAGCTTAGTGAAGCAGAACGAAAGTACAACACTGAGGAGAAGGAGATGCTAGAGGTGATACATTTTCTCCATGTAAGGCGATATTACTTACTTAGGTCAAGGTTTGTGGTGAAAACGGATAACTTGGGTGTTAGCCACTTCTTCACACAGCCGAAGTTGACACCCAAGGAAGGCTTATGGCGAGAGTTCTTGGCAGAATTTGATTTCTTATTTGAATACAAGTCAGGGCGCTTGAACCAAGTTGAGGATGCACTAAGTAGGAAGGCTGAGCTGGCGGCCTTGCAGATGGTAGCACACTTAACTTTGAGTACTATTACTAAGACGATGTGGGAGCACATCAAAGATAATTTAGCCAAAGATTCAGTTGCGCAAAACCTTATGAAGTTGACTGAAGAGGGAAAAACATGTCAGTTTTGGATGGAAGACAGATTGCTGATGACCCATGGTAGCCGGTTCTTTGTGCCACGAGTTGGAGATTTGAGGAAGACACTGTTAAGAGAGTGTTATGATACCATATGGATCAAACATTCAAAATTGTTGTATTTGTGTGTGCGACTCTTATTTTTGTTGGGGATTATAAACAAAGGAAAAGGGAAAGCATATGGATTCATCGGTGCTGAGCAGCAGGGACTCGTTGATGAGTGAGGAGAGCCTGAGAGATGCAAAAGTTATGAGATACCAAGAGTAGGAAATTAGAAACTCAAAGACTCGTTGACTAGTGGACTAACTAGTTGATGAGTGGCATTCTCTCTCTTATCGACGAGTGTTCTGGGCTACAAGGAAGAATTCAAAATTTGAATTGGAACGTTGAGACGGTTGGGTATTTGGAGGGAAGCCTCCGAGGGCTTGTTAAATAGGTCATTTTGGGCATATTTTGACAAGAGAGAGATCATTGTATGAAGTGTATTGCAAACCTTCATTCCATAGTGAAATTCTTGGCCTGATTGCTCCCATGGATATAAGCATTGCCGAACCACATATATTCTTGTGTTGTTTCTTTATTTGCTTTCATATATACTAGTTGTATTTTTCTTGGTGTCTCATTATTTGCTGCAATTTAAAAATTCCTCTGTGCATCCTATACTCGATTTCCACAACAAATTGGTATCTAAGCGTTGTTGTCATGGCATCAGGATCTTCTTATGCAAGATTTGATGTTGTCAAATTCGATGGAATCGAAAATTTCGATTTGTGGCAGAGGAGAGTTAAGGATATACTTCTGCAACAAGGGATGGTGAAGGCTCTACATGGTGTTCAACTGGATGAAATAAATGAGACAAATTGGATAGAATTGGAGGCAAAGGCTGTTTTTACAATATGTTTGTGTTTGCCTGACGAAGTTCTTTATCATGTGATGGAGGAGGATTCTCCAGCGGCTGTATGACGAAAGTTAGAAAGCTGGTACATGTCCAAATCACTTTCTAATAAACTATTTCTTAAGCAACGTCTTTATTGGCTTAAGATGGTTAATGAATCGAACTTAAATCGACATATCAATGCCTTTAATCAAATCATAAGTGATTTGATGCGCATTGATGTTAAGTTTGATGAAGATGATAAGACTTTGATGTTACTAAACTCATTGCCAGTGACTCATACTTATGAGAATTTAGTTACCACTCTTACTTGGGGAAAATAGTCTCTTAATTTAGAAGAGGTGACAAGTGCCTTGCTGAATTTTCATCAAATGTTGAAAATATGTGATGAAGGAGAATGACTTGTGGTGAAAAGTAACTACGAGCGTGGGAAAGGAAAATCCAAACATGGATCGAGTCAAAAATCCCGTACTCAATCCAAGAAGAAAAATGATATCCGTTGTTATATAAGTGCAGTAAAAAGGGGCATGTGAAATCGGAATGTCCGGATTAGAAGAAAGGGAATGCTGAAAAGCATGAGGGGACTTCAAAATCAGAAGATGTGGTTCAAGAAGGAGATTCAGTTTGCAATGATGGTGCTATTCTTTCAGTTTTGTCGGGGATGGATCACCTTACGGACTCATGGATACTTGACTCGGCATTTTCTTACCATATGACTGCAAACAAGGAGTGGTTAAACACCTACAGGTTTGTAAACTTAGGTTTAGTTCTTATGGATAATGATATTTCTTGCAAGATCATTGACATATAAAATGTTAAAATAAAAATATTTGTTGGTGCTGTGAGAACCTTGAGTAATGTAAGACACATACCGGAATTAAGGAAGAGTCTTATTTCACTTGGTACCTTGGATTGTAATGGTTTCAATTGCAAGTCTGAAGGTGGGGTTATAAAAGTATGGAAAAGTAATTTAATGGTGATGAAAGGGCAAAAGGTAGATGGAAATATTTACACACTGCAGGGAATTACTACTGTAGGTGGAGCTGCAGCTGTAGATATTGAATCTGATATGACTGTCTTGTGGCATATGAGGGCATATGGTATGAAGGAACTACACAAAAGGAAACTATTGAAAGGTATGAAATCATGCCAGCTGGATTTTTTCAAGATTTGTGTTCTTGGAAAACAAAACAAGGCAAAATTTAAATCAGCTGTTCACAAGATGAAAAGTATTCTTGATTATGTGCATTTTGATGCTTAGGGTTCGGTTAGAGTAGCATCAAGGGGTGGACATGTGTATTATATGAGTTTTGTCGACGACTACTCACAGAAAGTCTGGGTATACTTCATGCGGCATAAGTTTGATACATTTTCCAGGTTCAAGTAGTGGAAAGTTGAAGTTGAAAACTAGGCGGAGAGGAGAATCAAATGTCTGAGGTCAGACAATGGGACCGAGTACGTTGATTCGAGGTTCATGGAGTTTTGTGAGAAACAGGGCATTAAGAGACACTTTACTGTACGCCAGACACCTCAGCAAAACGGTGTGGTTGAATAGATGAATCGACCTCTAGTTGAAAGAGTTCGGTGTCTCAGGCTTAATGTAGGGCTACCGAAGAACTTCTGGGCTGAGGCAGTTAGTATGACTTGTTTTTTGATAAACCGATCACTAAGGGCATCACTAGAGGGTAAAGTGGTAAAATAGGTATGGATGGGAAATGCAATAGACTACTTTGAATTGAAGGTATTCGGGTGTCCAGCCTATGTTCACGTGTCTAGTGAGGAGAGATCCAAGCTTGACCCAAAATCTAGACGTTGTATCTTTTTGGGATATCAAAAAGGTGTGAAAGGATACAAGTTGTGGGATCTAACGACAAACAAGGTGGTGATTAGTAGAGATGTAGTCTTTGATAAGAAAGTTATGGTGATGTGTACTCAAGATTGTGATGATAAAAAAAAGAAGCCAAAAAATTGAGGTAGAGATGAACATGTTGTGTAGGTGGAGTTGGAAGCTCAGGGCAACGATAATGATCATGGTCCTTTGGTTGTAGGGTGCTTTAGCTCGAGAAACCAACAAGTTGACAATCTTCCTATATGGAGATCCAGACGCACTATCAGACCTCTAACAAGGTATGGATTTGAAGAATTAATATCTTATACTTTCCTTACCAGTTGCAATGATCCAACTACATTTCAAGAGGCAGTGCACGACTAGAAGAAAGGTAGGTGGATGGGTGCAATGATTGAGGAGATGAAATCACTACACAAAAATCAAACTCGGGATTTAGTAGAGCTTCCAGATGGGAAGAGACCGATAGATTGCAAATGGGTATATAGGAAGAAGGAAGCAATTTCAGAAAATGAATGAGAAAAATTTAAGGCACGGTTAGTGGCAAAAGAGTACTCAGAAAAGAAGAGAATAGACTATGATGAGATTTTTTCACCTGTGGTTCGACACACATCTATTAGGATAGTGTTGGGGTTTGTAGCTCATTATGATCTTCATTTGGAAAAAAATGGATGTGAAAACGGTATTTCTTCACGGTGACTTGGAGGAACAAATTTATATGGTACAACTGGAGGATTTAGTGAACCAAGGAAAGAAAACTTAGTTTGCAAGTTGAAGAAATCTCTTTACGGGTTGAAACAACCTCCAAGGCAATGATATAAAAGATTTGATTCCTATATGATGAAGATTGACTACAAAAGATGTGAGTATGACTGTTGCGTATATGTGAACAAGTTTAGTGACGACTCTCTTATTTTCTTGTTATTGTATGTCGATGACATGTTGATAGCTGCAAAATATTTAATTGAGGTAAATCAGTTAAATGAACTGTTGCATAAAGAGTTTGACATGAAAGATCTTGGTTCAGGCAAGAAGATACTTGGGATGGAGATTCGCTGGGACATAACTGCAAGGAGGTTATGATTATCTCAGGGCGGTTATATGGAGAAGGTGTTAGATAGGTTTAACATGACAGACGCAAAAACCGGTATGTACATCTCTAGTGAGTCATTTTAAGTTGTCTACTGCAGATTACCCAAGTATGGATGAGGATATCCGGGTCATGTCAAAGGTCCCCTATGCTAGCGCCGTGGGGAGTTTAATGTATGCCATGGTGTGTATGAGACCAGACTTGGCATATGCTGTGAGTGTGGTGAGTAAGTTTCTCTCTAATCCAGGAAGACAACATTAGGAAGCCATCAAGTGGATCTTAAGATACTTACGGGGTACATCAGTGTATGACATCATGTTCGGCAAGCAACAGGGTAGTCCTTCAGTTATGAGGTTTGTAGATGTTGATTATGCAGGGGATATGGATGGCAGAAGGTCTACAATGGGTTATGTTTTTACTCTTGTAGGAGGACCTATATGTTGGAGATCCATGATTCAATCTCTGGTGGCATTATTCACAATTGAAGTTGAATATAAGGCAACTGCCGAAGCTACAAAGGAAGCCTTATGGCTTACCAGTTTGGTCAAAGAGCCAGGCTTACAGCAAGACGGGATTGTGTTGCGTTGTGATTGTCAGAGTGCTATTTACTTAGCAAAGAATCAAGTGTACCGTGCTAGAACCAAGCTTATTGATGTGAGGTTCCACAGGATTCGGGAATTGATTACTTCGGATGAACTTATATATTGGAGAAGGTTCATACATCTGAAAATGCAGTAGATATTTTGACAAAACCAGTAACTAGTGAAAAGTTCAAGCATTGTTTGAACTTACTTCATGTCTCCAAGTGATAGAAGGGAGACAAATTCAACCGGACGTTCTAAGATCAACGTGGATCAATCATATTTGTTTTTTAGGTCCTCCTAAGAGGTGTATAATCGTCAAGGTGGAGATTGTTGTATTTGTGTATGCTACTCTAATACTCGTTGGGGCTCATAAGCAAAGGAAGAAGAAAATCATATGGATTCATTGGTACTAAGTAGCAGGGACTCGTCGATGAGTAGATATCGAGAGTTCGAGAATTGCAAAAGTTCTGAGATATTGAGAGTAAGAAATCAGAAATTCGAAGACTTGTCGACGAGTGGACTAACTAGTCGATGAGTGGTATTCTCTCTCTCATCGACGAGTGCCCTGTTCTCGTCGACAAGTGTTCTGGGCTATGAGGAAGAATTCAAATTTTGAATTGGAATGTTATGAAGGTTGGGTATTTAGAGGCAAGCCTTCGAGAGGTTGTTAAATAAGTCCTTCTGGGCATATTTTGATAAGAGAGAGATCATTGTATGAAGTGTATTGTAAACTTTCATTTCATAGTGAAATTCTTGGCCAGATTGCTCCCGTGGATGTAGGCATTGCTGAACCACGTATATTCTCATGTTGTTTCTTTATTTTCTTTCATATATACTGGTTGTATTTTTCTTGGTGTTTCATCATTTGCTGTAATTTACAAATTCCGCAATGCATCCTATACTCGATTTCCACAACAAAAATGTCAGCGCACTTTGGCATTACTGAAGCAGAGGTATTATTGGCTGCATATGCGTGATGATGTGGTTGATTTTACTTGGACTTATCTCACTTGCCAACAAGACAAAGTGGAGCGGAAGAAGATTGTAGGGCGGCTAGAGCCCCTACCAGTGCCATCCAGACCGTGGGACAGTGGCTCTCTGGGCTTCATCACCAACCTGCCCAAAGTGGGAGATGCAGGGTCTATACTTGTGGTTATAGATAGGTTTTCAAAGTAGGGTACATTTGCACCCGCACCAAAGTACTGTTCGAAAGAGGAGACGACACAACTATTCTTCAAGAATATTGTGAAGTATTGGGGTGTTCCCAAAGATATTGTCAGTGACCAAGATGTAGATTGACTGGAAACTTCTGGAAAGAACTTTTTAGAATCCTCGATTCACAACTTGACATCTCTTCGGGCTACCATCCACAGATAGATGGACAGACGGAGAGATTCAACGGGCTACTATAAGATTACTTGCACCATTTCGTCAACGCCAACCAGAAGAATTGGGTGCAACTACTTGATGTGGTTCAATTTTATTTCAATGCTCAAAAGATCTCAACAACCAACAAAAGTCTTTTTGAGCTTGCTACAAGCTAGCAACCGTTGTTACCTCACACAGTGGATGAGCCGTACAGAGGAAAGAGTCCTAGAGCGTATATCTTCACCAAAGAATGGATACATAATGCAAAGATTGCCTAAGGCTACCTAAAGAAAGCTTATAAGTGGATGAAGAAGTGGGCCGATCAGGTAAGAAGACCGCAATACTTCAAAGTAGTCATTTGGTGCTTGTTAAGCTCAATCTTGAATAGATCAGGTTACTATGGGGATGAGATAGGAGACTACTTCATAAATATGAAGGACCGGTCCCCATCTTGGCCAAAGTCCAGTCCACCTGGACTTGGGTCCATTGACTGTTGCCTAGCCTATTGCTCATTTTTTTTAAAAAATAAAAGGCCTCAGGCCTATTTTTTTTTTTTTTTGTTTTCAAATAATGGGACACAGACCTATTTCTTTTAATCAAGCCCACTGCTTCATCTGGACCATCTGATATGTGTTTCTTTAGATGGTTAGATTGCTATCATGTCAACAATCCTTATCATTTCTATTGGGCCACTCAGAAGCTGCCATGTGGCGGAAAAAGGGGGAAAAGCATTGGGTCATGCCACGTGGCAGGGGGACGTCATGTTGACATCACCCTGCTATAATAAATTTTTAAAAAAAATAAAAAAAGAGAAAAAATAAAATAAAATATGCCAAATTCACCACTCTAAATTGACACGTGGCACCCACTTCCTGAACCGGTTGACCCGGTTAAGACCGATCGAATTGGTCTGTTTCATTCGAACCGTTATTTATATATTTTATTTTATTAATTAAATTTTAATTAGTTTTCTAATCGAAAAAAATAATAAAAAATCTAAAAAATTAGGAAAAAAATGGGAAAAAATAAAGAAAAATATTCTAAAGGTTAGAAAAATATAAAAAAAAATAAAATATTTTTGGGCTTTTTAAGGTTAGAAAAAATGAGAACAAGTCTTTAGAAATCTCAAAATTTTTTAAAAAAGTGTTGAAAAATTCAAAAAAAAAAAATTTGCACAATTTTTTAAAAAATATGGGGATGTTTTTAAAGATTATTTTGCTTATAAATTGACAATTTTATCTATTTTTGTTTGCGTGTATTCCTATGATTTAAAAAAGGGCAATTAAATATTTTACACCTCACCTGTATTAGCTCTCAGGGGGGTTTATCTAACAAGATCGCCTCGTTTGGAGGTCTTATTAGACATTCATAAATCACACTGAGGTTTTTAACCTCATTTTAATTTTATTTATTTATTTGTTTGTTTGTTTGTTTATTTTAAAAGGAGTTAATTAAAGGTTATTAAATTCAATTTGAGGATAATTTATAATTAATTAGGTATTGTTCGTCGAACAGGTGTGTAGGGGGTGCGAATACCTTTCCCTCACATAGTTGAACACCTAATCCAAACTTTGGTAAAAACAAACCGAGACTATTGATTACTTGACCTATAATTAGTCTAGAGATCAATCAAATGAGTAGTAATTAAGTATTCTAAGCAGTTAGGTAAATAATAGGTAAGTAACGACTCCATCAAAATTTTAATATGATTTTCCCTCGCTGTTCGGGGCCCTTCTCTAAGACGTTTTGACAATATTATAAGTTGGATAGAGTCGCCATTAATCTGTTATTTTCTTAGGTGCGGTTAATTCATCTAATTACTACTCATTGATTGGTCTCTAGACTAATCGCTAAGGAACCAAGAGTCTTAGTCTACATTAATTAGAATTGGAATCGGGAGTTCAGTTATGCGAGGGAAAGATACTAGCACTCCTTACACACTCGTTTTAAGAACGGTACCTAATTAATCATGAATTATCTGTAAATTGAATTTAATGGTCTTTAATTAACTCTTTTAAAACAAACAAACAAATAAATAAATAAGTAAATAAAAATCTACAGTGCGATTTAGGAATGTCTAATAAGACCTCCAAAGGAGGAGATTTTGTTAGATAAATCATTCTCAAAACTAATATAAGTGAGATCTCCAACAACTCTTTAACTTTTATTAAATTATTAGGACACACTAACAAAAATATGATATTAGCCATCATGAACTTGTGATATGATAAGACTCATGTGCCAAAATGAGAGAGGAGAGAGGCATATGAGCTCATGTGCCTACCATCTCCTTTTGTCATATAGGCTATGTGTTGGTAATCGCCTCGTGATGGGGAGCAGGACTATAGTTGCTCCTCCCATTAGTGGGCTAAATATATATATAATTAATTGCTTCAAAAGCATAAGTTAATATAGGAAGTGATTTCATTTCTTTTAAGCACACACAAATGACAAATTAGTGGTCGTCAAGTTTGATATGAAAAATTCTAACGATATATATATATTTTTTACTTTTTTTTTTTTTTTTCGATTTTAGGTTTACAAACCTACCATAATAAATTTAGAGGTAATTTTAACTTAAAAAGATAGTGTCAAGATAGGTTTAAACAAATTTATTATGTAATCTTGTTCTCATTGTCATGTGTTTTTCTTCGAAAAAAAAAGGATGAAACTCTAAAAAGCTCCATATTCATATTGTGACGTGGTGTCTTTAAAAGGTGAAACTTTAGAAAGCTCCATATCCTTAGATTAATGATGATAAAAACTGCATGAGAGAGGCCCTTATGTATGTCTGAGTATGTATGCGTCCTTATATTACTTGTGCAATTTGTATGCTTGGAAGATGCCAAAGAGATGTACATACAGATTTAGGTAGGAGGTAAGTTTGCTAGTTAAAGGTGAGTGTATAAGTGAGAGGTAGTGAAAAAAATTTAGGCAAAATTTTAAATAAAATTAAAATTTTGAAAAAAATTAAAAACCTTAAATTTTTTTTGACATTTGCATTTTTCTCATTTGAGATTTCAAAAAAAAAAAAAAAAAAAAAAAATGCATTAGCTAGGTTTATGATGAGGGTATTTTGAGATTTTTATATGGGATTATATATGCATATTATAACTGAGAGTTGAAATCTTATGACAGTTTTTATTTGATAATAGTGAAAATTGTGTAGGAGCTCTGTGGACGTAGACACATTGTCGAATCACGTAAATTCATTGTTCTTCTCTATTTTGATTTTCTCTGTTTTTTCGTATTTACTCTATGTGTGTGTGTGCTCAGGGAATGATTCCTTAAAAATAATTGTGGCCAACCTTGTCAATTTATGGGGATACTAGTCAATCAAATCTTATAGGAAATAAAATGGTTTTAAAAAGTATAATCCTCAAAGGATATTGTGGACTTTGCATTATTATGATGAATGAAACTAGAGAATTTAGCAGTAAGGGGAGTCGAAGATATTTTTGAAATCTTATGAGCAATTAATATAAATATCATAAAATTTAGGGGAGGTATGTGTAATTTATCCTTTCTTCACTTTTAGATTTATCTCTACATTTTCTTTAAATGTAAGGTGATGAGCAATGTAGCTATTCATACATTATTTTGATATTTATTTTTCTTCACTCTCTTACAATTCATCATTTTAATTTATTTATTTTTGCATCTGTTCTTTTGCAATTTTGTGTTTCTAATTTTGTGGGTGTGGGAAAAAAAAATGCACAAAAGAAGTTAACAATAGGACTTGATACACAACAAGACTCTTTATTATATTTTGGAATTGTCAAGGCATGACAATTGCTTATTCAACAAATACACCAGGGAATAATTTAAAAAGACATACTCTAATAACTATTAGGTGTGATAAGTCTTCTTAGTTATTGTTGTCCATCCAGAACTGAGCTTGAAGATAGTTGATTACTTTCTTGTCCACTTGGAAGGCCTTGGTTAGAACATCAGAAGAGATAGGTGGCTTTGAACCGAAGACTGCATTTGCAATAGTAATGACTCCTGGGTTTTGACTGCTTAGTCCAGCAATGGCCACTGCGTTTGTTTTCCCAACATTGAATTGGAAGTGAATGAGTCCTTCTGGAAACACGAAAACATCGCCCGCGCAAAGAACCTTTGTGATCAAGCGGTTATCTGGATTAGAAGTAACGAAACCAACATAGAGGGTTCCTTCCAAGACAGTGAGAAGCTCGGTGGCACGGGGATGTGTGTGCGGAGGGTTGAGACCATAGGGTGCAAAATCAAGACGTGCTATTGAGATACCGAGGGTGTTTAGTCCAGCTAATTTATCAACATTTACTAGCGTGACACTAGAGCCAAGCCGGTTCGATGTGTTCCCAGGCACATTAAGTCCCGAAAAGAAGAAATCATCGGCTGAAGCAAGCTTTGGGTCTTTGCAGACTTTTCCATTCACGAACACTGAAAATATTTACGGTAGAAAAGTAATTACAAGAAGGAAAAAATTTAGATAAATATGTTATGCGAAGATAAAAGGAAGAATATCAAATTAATGTAAGAGGAAATCAAAGGGAAAAAGCAATGCATACCAGCTTCCTCGGTGTCATTAAAAGCAACACAAAAGTCCTGCAGGGAACTGGGATCAGAAGCAGAGGCCAGAGAGAGAGCCACAGCCAAGAAGATGATGGATACAAGGGCGTTGGCTGCCATCTTGCTCATTCCTAAATACGCACTAGTTAGTATTACAGTAATCCCTTGTTGGCTCTGGAGATTGAGTTGTGAGGACAATAGCAAGGAAGCTTTGTGTATTTATAGCAGAAAAGAGTTTAAGGCTTTGACAGGTTCACGCTTGACGTAGTCTTTTTCCCATACCCAAGTAGAAAGCCACTGACTTTCTCCATTCCTCATGATTAAGGACTTTGTGGCCTTCTGTGTATTTAAATAAACATAGAGACGGTAGGTGCATGCAAGAAAGTTCTGTCTAAGTGGAAATGCTTTTTATTATTATTATTATTATTTGTCAGAACAGGAGAGTTTTGTACATGAGGCTGCCTTTTTTTTTTTTAACTGCAAATTCTTAAATTCTCCAGAAGGAAAAATATATGGAATCTTATCTCCATATTTAAAGAGACTATTTCCGTGATTTAAACCTTTGAATTTTATGGATACAATATGTAATGCTCGTATGATTTGGTTGGTATGGAAGAATAGAATTAAACGTAATGAAATTAGTCTTTATATTTTAAATATTTTATTTTAGTTAACTCTCAATTCGTTCTATTCTATCATTTTAAGCATTAATTAATTTAAGGTGAAGTCTACAACTGCTCTAAAGAAAAAAAAATTAGACATTTTTGGGAGACACTAGACCATTAATGTACTGAGAGTCAGCACATATATCAAATGTTTTCAAAATAAGTTGGGTATGTCAACCAACCAAAAGAAAAACAAAATATTTAAACCAATAAGATGGGTTGGACTTCTTCTTATTTCCATTAGATGCATTTGAAAGACTTGGTAAATGAAAACTAACAACCTAATTTGAAGAAGTTTTAATGGAAGGTTCTTTAACATCATTGGCTATTGGGGGGAAGTACTTTTGGATAATATTTTAGGATTTCTAAAATATGATACTAGAGATATTACATTAAAAGGTTATGTGACTATTGCAATGTCCCGGAGAAAGGTCTGGAATGACGAAGGATAATAATATTATATGTTGGATGGTGTTACTACTAACCTATTATTTTCCTAGGTGTAGTTAGTTGACCTAATTATTAATCGTTGATTGATCTCTAGACTAATCCTACGGACAGGGAACCGGTAGTCTTAGTTTACATTAACTAGAATTGGGATCGGGAGTTTAACTATACGAGAGGAAAGTACTAGCACTCATTACACACTTGTTCTACAAACGGTACCTAATTAATAATGAATTACTCCTAAATTGAATTTAATGGTTTTTAATTAACTCATTTAAAATAAATAAATAAATAAAATTTAATGGAAAATGAAATCTACATTTCGATTTAAGAATGTCTAATAAGACTTCCAAAGGAGAGGATCTGGTAAGATAATCTCCCTCATAACTAATATAAGTGAGGTATGAAACACTTTTTTATGTTTTGTTAAATCATTGAGGCGCACACACACAAACATAGAATATATATAAACAATAAATTCATCAAATTTAATCAAAAGAATCTTTAAAACATTCCCAAATTTTTCCAAACTTTTGTGATTTTTTTTTGAAAGTTTTCCGACAATTTTTTCAAAAATTTTCTCGGATTTTTAAAGACTTTCCCTCATTTTTTGGCATTTTTATTTTTTCATTTTTTTATTCGAGTCAAAATAACTTAAATATTTATTTGTTTATTTATTATTTTTTAATTTTAAATATTTTTTTTATTTTTTTATTTTTTTTCCAAATTTAAAAAATTGAAAATCAATTTTTTTTTTTAAAAAAGAAAAAGAAAAAAACAAAACTGAGCCGGAGATTCAAAAGTCAGATCGGTTTAATCGGTTTGAATCGGGTCTAATCTGATTGAGATAAGTGGGCCGCGTGTCAGCCAAATGTAGCGACACGTTTCTTTGCCCAATTTAAAAAAATTCAAAATCAATTCAAAATTAATTTTTATTGATTTTTGGGAGATGCTTATTGGTATATTGGAGGGTGTAGATTTTTCGATAGATCATCTCTATAGAGAAGGGAATAAAGTGGTAGATGCGTTGGCTCGACAAAGTGCCATAGGGAGGAATAGTTTGTTTACAAATAGTAGTCAAGTTCTTAGATTTATCAAAAGTTTGTATAGATTGGATAAGATGGGTACGACTTATATGAGGTATGTTTAGTTGATTTCCTTTTGGTATTAGCATAAGATTGTTTTTTTCTTTTGTTTGATTTGATGCATGAGGTGTTTTATTGGTTGTTTGTAAGGCTCAAGTGTTCTTTTGTTTCCACAGTATTCTTTCGCTGTAAGTGAGGGTTATTAATAAAATTAAGAAAGGTGGTGCCGCCCTCTTTTATTAAAAAAAAAATTAAAAAAAATAAACTGAGTTGGTGATTCAAAAGCCAGCTAGTTCAATCGGTCTGTACCGAGTCTGACCCGGTTAGGATAAGTGGGCCACGTGTCATCCAAAGGTAGCGACATGTTTCTCTGCTTTATTTTTCTTTTTTGAGTTTACTATAATAGGGTGTCGACCTTATAGGTCGCACCCGGTTTTGATAATGACAAATACTCAGGTATTTAATGATTGTCAAGTGTTTGTGCAGACTTAAATGAAAATCCTAAAGAATGATACTTGAAGCAATTAAAAGACTCTGAAGACTTTAATTTTTAGTTGTAAATTCAATTATTGTAATATGGAAGACCCTGGGTTTGTAATAGTAACCTAGGATGTGGTTTGTATTTGTCTTGCCTACACATCATGCATATTGAATATATGGTAAGCTCAAAATGACCATAGGGACCGAATGACCTTAGGGCAAGGTCAATCGACGCCGGATTTTTGGGACTATCTCAAAACGGCCTTAGTAAGACCCTAGTATGACCCTAGGTCCCAACACTCATGCACATATCATATAATATATAGGAGTGTTAAATTTGTGCTTAAAATGAATATTATTAGGGATTTTGTGAGAGCTCGGTCGACCGAACTCCTGGAGTTCAAAACTCCTCGGGCACCCGAACTCTTAATAAGTCAATAGTTGACTTAGGCTCTTGGGTGACTGAACTTTTTTGTGCGTACCGTCCACGGGTGCCTGAACCCTTTGAAAGGGACATTCCACCAATTCGGACGATCGAACTGTTTAGATCAAAATGGGCCCCGAGTGACCAAACACATAGATTTGGGCCACCGAACATATGACCGGGCACCCGAAATCGCGAAGTAATGCTACTGACTTTGATTTGGGCTGCCGAAGCATGACATGGGCGACCGAACTCATTTAAATTACTTTTATCTGTGTGTCTGTTCGGGCGACCGAACCAAGGTGCAGCCACCCGAACCTTGTCGGGTTAAAATTAATTTAACTGAGGTAAAAATGGGTTCAGTTGGGTTAATTGTGTTTAAACCATTTGAAACTTTTTTAATAATACCCATTTTATGTCGAACGATTATAATTTTTCACTTGGCTATAAATATGAGTTCATTTGCAAGATTAAGAAAAGATTAGCAATTTCATTAGTCAAAAACTCTCTCTTTTGAAAACACTCTCTTTGTCCAAATACTCTTAAACTTCCACTTCCTTGATACATCCTGAGATTGAGAGAGCATATTTTGAGTGTTTGTGATTGCTAGATTTACTAAGAAACTCCCATTTGATTGATTGATTGCAATATTTTTATTGGGGGAGTTTTAGCTTAGGTTTATCCCACAGATTTTCATATTATAAATCTTGTGTGGGGATAAACTAAGTAAGCTTAGGATATTTGCATCTTTGTTGCAAGTGTCCAATAGTTTGATTTTTGTTGTGCAAAGATTTCTCAAACAAGCAAGTATTTTCAAATTAGTGTCGTGCATTTTTCATTGAGGAAAACACTTTTGAACTAGTTTGATTATCTGATTCGCATATTTGGAATACTGATTTGCTATTGAATTACTTTGTTTAGATTCCAAGATATTGCTTGTGTTGAACACTTTTGAGCATCATACTGATTATATTGTGTTGAGTGTTGATGGCACAAAACTTGCATCACTGAGCTTACACTATATCCATGTTATTGATGTGTATGTAAATGTGCTTATTCGGGTATATCTCTGCTTTACGTGAAAGGACTACTTCTGTACCATCTATTAGAGTGAATACTGTTATATTTCTAGGCGTGACTTGAGTGGGCGGTAATCCAGCCCTATAAGGATTGGTTGTAAATGTTGAGGTCAGCCCTGTACTAATTGACCTGGTTTGTTTAGGTGCTGCTTCACCCGTTTAAGTGAGCAAGTATAGTGGTAATCCTCGTACTTGTTAGTCAAGGCGGGGACGTAGGCAATTGGCCAAACCCGGATATCATATACAGTGTCACATTTACATTTCCAGAATTATATTATGCTGTGTGCTTGATTTAATTTCCTTGTTGAATATACTGCATATCTAATAAAAACATAATTGCATTGAGTTGAGAAATACTGAAATTGAGTTGTATGCTTTGAATATTGATAAATATTTCATATTTGCAATTTCATATATACTTAGACTGCCTCTAGGTTGTGTAATACTGTTGCTAGATTAGTTTAACCTAGGAGGAAATTTATAGATACCAATTCTATAACGACCTGCTTATCTAATCATATAATAAAATATATTTAATAATAAGGTCAACCTGAACCCATGGGTAATAGAGACACATCTGACATTCACAGTGGAAACCTAAGCAGCATTAAATAAAAATCACATTCTCATAACCACAAAATACGTAATACCATAGTTAACTATAATCCAAAATACTGTGTTTATGTACAATCTCCAAAAAAATACAGAATATAAACAAATCTAGGAACTCACAACACCAATCTACTGTTGCTAGATCAAAACCTACCCTCCTAGCGGGGTAGTCCCGTACTAATTCAACGGCGGCCTCGATCCGCTGGTCCTTCTGGGTTTCCTGAAAATCATTTAAGTTCGGGGGTGAGACACTTTTCAGTAAGGAAAAATAAACTAAATACAATCGTGTGGTAACATGAATATTTGATGCAATTACACATATACAGGATTATGCCATGTCACCTTCCGAAGGCATCGTCCTAATTGAGTCACGTGTCATCGTACGGATGGTGACATGTGTCCCACTAACACATATGTATAAACTCTTTTTTCTTTCTCTCTCTGTCTTCCATTTCATTTCTCTCTCTCCCTTCTCCTTTCTCTCTTCCTACTCTTCTTCTTTCTTCTTTCTCTATCTCTTACTCGAAGACTCCTCACTAATTTCACCTTTTCTCTCTCTCTCTCTCTCTCTCTCTCTCTCTTATTTTCTTTCTCTCTCTTCATTTCTTTCCACTCTTTCTTTCTTTCTTTCTTCTCTGTCTCTATTTCAATTTTCTTTTCTTTTCTCTCTCCCAGGTCTATCTCCCTCTTCTCCTTCTACTCCTTTTCTTTTTTTCTTTTTTCTCTGTCTCTATTTATCTGTTTTCATTTTCTTTTCTAGATCTCATTCCTTGTTTATTTTATTTTCTAGATCTAAACCAAAAAGGGATGGATGAGCAGAGAACTTCAAGGGATTTTTTTTTTTGCTGTCAAATCCAAAATCAAGGTAAGTTCTTTGTCTTCTTGCCTTTATTATATATTGTTTTTTCTTTTCTTTTCTTTTCATTTTTTCACTTTTGCTTGGATTTTCTCGGGAAAGTCTCCCCAAATTTTCCTTTGAAACAAACAACCTGTGTTAGGTTTAGGGTCAAGTCCAATTGGTTGGGATCAAATAAATTGGGCTAGAAGTATTTGGAATTTTGATTTTGGGCTCAGGTTAACCCAATTTGAACTTGATCAACTAGGCTTGGCTCAATTGGGTTAAGGTGGATTTGACTCGGGCTATGATTGAATTGGGCCCTATCTGGTTGGGTTGCAGCACACAAAGCAATTGGGTTCTATTTTTTATTTAATGTGCTTTAGGCAATTGGGCCAAGCCGAATAAGCTTAATTTGGAAAATGGATTGGAGTTCAATTGAGCCTATGGGCTCGGATGAAATGGGTTGAACTGTCCCAAGCCCAATTGGGTTTTGGGTCTAATTGAATAGGAGTTCAATCTAATCTTTGAACATTGAAAATGTGAGAAGAAAAATAAAATTAAAAATAGGTTATTTCCCGAAATTATTTTGAAATCGGCGGCTAATTTTGACACTTTAATTGACCAATATTAAAAAATAATATATATAAACACACAAACCAAAGCAAAATTTGGGACGGGAAAGGATCACCATCACACACTCCTATATAGTTTGAATTTGAGTGTGACTGTTACAATGTTATACTCAAGAAGATTAGTGGGTTCAACTAATTTATCCGTAAGGTGATGGGCAGTTATTGACAAATTGGATTAATTACATTTTCTTCATATATTATTTTGATATTTATTTTTCTTCACTCTCTTACAATTCATCATTTTAATTTATTTATTTTTGCATCTGTTCTTTTGCAATTTTTTGTTTCTAATTAAAAGAAGTTAACAATAGGACTTGATACACAACAAGACTCTTTATTATATTTTGGAATTGTCAAGCATGACAATTGCTTATTCAACAAATACACCAAGAAATAATTTAAAAAGACATACTCTAATAACTATTAGGTGTGATAAATCTTCTTAGTTGTTGTTGTCCATCCAGAACTGAGCTTGAAGGTAGTTGATTACATTCTTGTCCACTTGGAAGGCCTTGGTTAAGACATCAGAAGAGATAGGTGGCTTTGAGCCGAAGACTGCATTTGCAATAGTAATGACTCCTGGGTTTTGACTGCTTAATCCAGCAATGGCCACTGCGTTTGTTTTCCCGACATTGAATTGGAAGTGAATGAGTCCTTCTGGAAACACGAAAACATCGCCCGCTTGAAGAACCTTTGTGATCAAGCGGTTTTCTGGATTAGAAGTAACGAAACCAACATAGAGGGTTCCTTCCAAGACAGTGAGAAGCTCGGTGGCACGGGGATGTGTGTGCGGAGGGTTGAGACCATAGGGTGCAAAATCAAGACGTGCTATTGAGATACCGAGGGTGTTTAGCCCAGCTAATTTATCGACATTTACTAGCGTGACACTAGAGCCAAGCCGGTTCGATGTGTTCCCAGCCACATTAAGTCCCGAAAAGAAGAAATCATCGGCTGTAGCAAGCTTTGGGTCTTTGCAGACTTTCCCATTCACGAACACTGAAATTATTTACGGTAGAAAAGTAATTACAAGAAGGAAAAAATTTAGATAAATGTATTATGCGAAGATAAAAAGAAGAATATCAAATTAATGTATGAGGAAATCAAAGGGAAAAAGCAATGCATACCAGCTTCCTCGGTGTCATTAAAAGCAACACAAAAGTCCTGCAGGGAACTGGGATCAGAAGCAGAGGCCAGAGAGAGAGCCACAGCCAAGAAGATGATGGATACAAGGGCGTTGGCTGCCATCTTGCTCATTCCTAAATACGCACTAGTTAGTATTACAGTAATCCCTTGTTGGCTCTGGAGATTGAGTTGTGAGGACAATAGCAAGGAAGCTTTGCCTATTTATAGCAGAAAAGAGTTTAAGGCTTTGACAGGTTCACGCTTGACGTAGTCTTTTTCCCATACCCAAGTAGAAAGCCACTGACTTTCTCCATTCCTCCAGATTAAGGACTTTGTGGCCCTTTGTGTATTTAAATAAACATAGGGACGGTAAGTACATGCAAGAAAGTTCTGTCTAAGTGGAAATGCTTTTATTATTATTTTTAGTTTTGCACACCGGGTGCCTGTTGTTTTTAAAATTTTTTTTCTTCACAAAAAAAGTTTGTCAAGAACTTTTGAAGGAAAAATGTATGCAATCTTAGTCTCCCAACGGTGAGAAGGTTTTCATTTGTAAACACACTTCATATTTTGTAGAGTTACAAATAGTATTCGTCCTTTAGGGTACTTCTAATTGCTATTGGTAATTTGAAATTTGACCAAATCGTTATTTTATTTTTTTATTTTTTTATTTTTTTTTGGATTCGTCCGGGTATCCGCCTACCGTCAACAGTGTCAGTTTTACTAGTCCACTGCACCGGCCAGCGACTAATCCCACGCCCCGTGGATCCGGCCCCACATCGTTATTTTTTGGAAATGGTGAATTGACCATCATCATCCGAGGACGTAGGTAATACTTTACCGAAACTCGTAAATTATCTTTAATTTGGTTATCTTTAATTTGGTACAAGTGGGGTGTTTGACACGACAATTTAAATATTTGAATTTTATGGATACAATATGTAATGCTCATATAATTTGGTTGGTACGTAAGAAAAGAATTAAATGTAATGAAATTGGTCTTTATAATTTTAAATATTTACTAAATATTTTTATTTTAGTTCACCCTCAATCCGTTCTATTCTATCATTTTAAGCATTAAATTAAGGTGAAGTCTACAACTACTTTAGAGAAAAAAAAAAGTTAGACATTTTTTGGAGACACCATACCGTTAATGTAACAAGTCACCACATATGTCAAATGTTTTCAAAATAGGTTAGGTATGTTAACCAACCAAAAGAAAAACAAAATATTTAAACCAATCAGATGAGTTAGACTTGTTCCTATTTCCATCAGATGCATTAGAAAGACTTGGTAAATGAAAACTAACAACCTGAAGTTTTAATTGCTGCTTCCATTGTGAAGCTGTTTCTTCCTAAAACTTGTGTTGTTTCATGTTCCTCAAAGGTTCTTTAACATGGTGGGCTATTGGGGAGAGTTGTTTTGGATAATATTTTAGGATTTCTAAAATATGATAGTAGAGATATTACATTTTTGGTCTACCACAAAAATTAAAATGTCGATAATCTAAGATTATTCACAAATCTTACGTTCCCACATAATATAGGAATCCCGTTCTGATCGTCACTTTCGATTTCTATGGATATCCGGGGTAAAAATGTCCTTGATATTTAGCCATTTGAAATTAAAAAAAAAATCTTATAATTTAGCATTATATTATTATTAAATTATTTAACAAATATCTTCGTATATTGTGAAAATATGAATATTCATCATATATTTATAGACAAACAAATTAAGAGGTTTTGTGGTTGTAGCAATGTCTCGAAGAAAGATCCGAAAAGGCGGGGAATAATAATGTTACAAGTTTGATGGAGTCGCTACTAACATGTTATTTTCCTAGGTGCAGTTAGTTCAGTTAATTATTACTCATTGACTGGTTTTTAGATTAATTCTAAGGCCAAAGAACCAGTAGTCTCAGTCTATATTAACCAGAATTGGGATCGAGAGTTTAGTTATGTGAGGGAAATGTACTAGCACTCCTTACACACCCGTTCTACGAATTGTACCTAATTAATCATGAATTACCCATAAATTATGCGCCCCTGACGTACCTTGATTAAGACGGAAATCCTAATATCTAAAGTGGAGCCTAGCTTAAGCTGTCAAACAAATGATAGAATGATAATGGTCTTTAAATAACTCTTTTAAAATAAACAAATAAACAAATAAATAAAAATTTAAAAGGAAAATGAAATCTATAGTGCAATTTAGGAATGCCTAATAAGACCTCCGAATGAGGGGATTTTAATTATTAGATAAACCTTTATCAGAATTAATATATGTAAGGTCTGAAACATCTCTTTACCTTTTGTTAAATCATTGGGACACACACACACACAAATAAAATATATACAAATAATAAATTCATCAAATTTGATCAAGAAGAGTTTTTAAAACATTCCTAGATTTTTTTTTCTAAATTTTGTAGAATTTTTCTGAAATTTTCCTATATTTTTATAAAATATTATGAGATTTTTAAAGACTTTTCCTCATTTATAGGTATTTTTATTTTTCCTTTTTTTATCTAAGTCAAAATAACTCAAATATTTATTTATTTATTTATTTATTTTTTAAATATATTTTTTTCTAATTTTTTTTTCTAATTTTAAAAAATTGAAAATCAATTAAAAATTAAAATTTTTAAAAATAAACTAAACCAACAGTTCAAAAGTCAAGTCGGTTCATTTGCCACGTGATGTACATTCCCAGTTAGCTCTGAGTATTTGCCATGAATTGTTGACGTGGCAATAATTTAATTGTCCAAAGAAAACAAATTTTGGAGTGTGAGGATAGTGTCACATCACCTTCCCAAGGCGCAGTCCTGGTTGAGTTACGTGTCACCGTACGGATGGTGAGGTGTTTCCCACTAACACACATATATAAACTCTTTTCTTTTTCTCTCCTCTTTCTTCCATTTCATTTCTCTCTACCTTCTCTTTCTCTCTCCTCTTGCTCCCATTCTCTCTTCTTTCTCTCTCTCTTAACTGTAGAATCCTCACTGATTTCACCCTCTCTCTCTCTCTCTCTCTCTCTCTCTCTCTCTCTCTCTCTCTCTCTCTCTCTCTCTCTATTTTTTCTCATTTTCTTTCTCTCTCTCTTTATTTCTTTCCACTCTTTCTTTCTTATCCTTTCTCTCTCGCATGTCTATCTCCCTTCTTCTTCTTCTTCTTCTTCTCCTTTTCTATCTTTCTTTCTTCCCTATCTCTATCCATCTATTTTCATTTCCTTTTTCAGATCTCATTCAATTTTTCTTTTATTTTGTAGATATGAACCAAAAGGGATGCGTGAGCAGAGAACTTAAGTTTTTTTTTTTCTATCAGATTTAAATTCAAGATAAGTTCTCTATCTTCTTGCCTTTATTTTTCTTTGTTTTTATTTTTTTTCCTTTTCATTTTTTTTTCAATTTATCTTGGATTTTCTTCTTCTTCTTCTTCTTCTTCTTCTATTATTATTATTATTATTATTATTATTATTATTATTATTATTATTATTATTAGTTGGAACAGGGGAGTTTTGCATATCGAGCTGCCCTTTTTTTTTTTTGACTACAAATTCTCAAATTCTCGAGAAGGAAAAATGTATGGAATCTTTTCTCCATATTTAAAGAGACTATTTCCATGATTTAAACCTCTGAATTTTATGGATACAATACGTAATGCTCTTATGATTTGGTTGGTAAGGAAGAATAGAATTAAATGTAATGAAATTAGTCTTTGTAATTTTAAATATTTATTAAATATTTTTATTTTCGTTCACTCTCAATTCGTTCTATTCTATCATTTTAAGCATTAATTAAATTAAGGTGAAGCCTACAACTGCTCTAAAGAAAAAAGAAATTAGACATTTTTGGGAGACACTAGACCATTAATGTACTGAGTTAACACATATATCAAATGTTTTCAAAATAAGTTGGGTATGTCAACCAACCAAAAGAAAAACAAAATATTTAAACCAATAAGATGAGTTAGACTTCTTATTTCCATTAGATGCATTAGAAAGACTAGGTAAACGAAAACTAACAACCTAATTTGAAGAAGTTTTAATCGAAGGTTCTTTAACATCGTGGGTTATTGGGGAGAGTAGTTTTGGATAATATTTTAGGATTTCTAAAATATGATACTAGAGATATTACATTAAGAGGTTTTGTGATTGTTATAATGTCCCGGAGAAACGTCTGGAATTGCGAGGGATAATAATATTATAGGTTGGATGGTGTCGCTACTAACCTGTTATTTTCCTAGGTGTAGTTAGTTGACCTAAATTTTAGTTGTTGATTGATCTCTAGACTAATCTTATGGCCAAGGAACCTGTAGTCTTATTCTACATTAACCAGAATTGGGATCGGGAGTTCAACTACACGAAAGGAAGGTACTAGCACTCCTTACACAATTGTTCTACAAACAGTATATAATTAATCATGAATTATCCCTAAATTGAATTTAATGGTTTTTAATTGACTCATTTAAAATAAATAAATAAATAAATAAAAATTTAAAGGAAAATAAAGTCTACATTTCGATTTAAGAATGTCTAATAAGACTTCCGAAGGAGAGGATCTTGTAAGATAATCTCCCTCAAAACTAATATAAGCAAGGTATGAAACACTACTTTATGTGGAATTAGGAATAGCTTCCCAAGAGGGGGGGGGGTGAATTGGATTCCTTTTGATTTTAATAATTTTTGAGTTTTTGCTTATGATACCAAGAAAAACACAATTAATAATTGATAATCACACTTGAAAATGCTGAAATTTAAATTCACAAGTCAATCAATGAAACCAAAACAATTTAACCACTTAACTAAGAATATTAGTACTTTTGTCAATTTCCCTGTGATTGTTTACCACCTTCTTTGAGTAACCTCTTCGTATGCACTTCTCTTGATCAAGATTTCCACATATTAACCAACGTATTCCCTTTTGGGTTTTCGCAAACGGTTAATCAAAGCGTACTTTCTAAATATCAAGAGTCTTTGTTTATGTCTAACTTTTAAAACCTGCAACCTGCACTTTAAATCACACAACTACAGCAAGTAAAGAAAATAGAAAGTAAAGAAGAGAGAAAGACACAAGGTTTTTACGAGATTCGGCTTCAACACAGCCTATGTCCTTGTCCTTGGCAAAACACCGAAGGGTTCCACTATAGAAGTTCTGTTACCGGGTGGAACAACGCCTGTTTACAATCACTCCTTGGCCAAGGCTAGAACCTGCTTTCTCCAAATAATATACCCTTGTTTGGTCAATGATCCAACAACCTGAAATCGTTCAAAATCTACAAGAGAGATATCAAAAAGCTGGTGTATAAGAGATGCTTACACAAAGAGCAAATTAGTACAAATTGAAACTATGTACTTCAAAAGATAAATATCAAGAAAGAAATACACTTTTGAAGCTTAACAAGGATTTTACCAAATTCCTTTTCTCCAGATGAGAAATCAGTAATCTTTCTTTAGAAATTGATGAGCAAAAATATCAGAATCATAACACTTTTAGATTGCAAGAGATTGAACAAGGTGAGACTTTGAGAGCAAGAGAGCTTGAGAGATTTTCAATGCTTGGTGTATTTTTGATTTACAAAAACTATGTATTTATAGGCTTTCAAAACAAGTTTCCTTGTTGCAAGAGTTTCCTTAAAAAATTTCCTAAGTTGTTAGAAAAATTGGAACTCAAACGGCTATATTTTAAAATATTAAATTTTAAAAAATTTTCCCGTTGAACAGTATTCAGATGTCTGAGGATTCGAGTTCAAACGTCTGAAGTTCCTGAAAACCTTTAAAAAATGAACTGGACACAGGGTCAGATATCTGAAAAGAGGGTTTAGACGTTTGAGGTGCCAGGTTCAGATGTTTGAAGTGTTTAGTTCAGACGTCTGAACTGCTACTGCCTATTTCTGTTTTGATCCATAAAATCTTCAGACGTCTGCACTTAATCTTCAAACATCTGAAGTTGTCACTTTAGACATCTGAACATGAAATTCAGTCGTTTGAAGTTGTCACTTCAGACATTTGAACTGAAAAATTCAGTCATCTGATCTGCTAAGAACCTGTTTTAGAAAATATTTCTCTTTAAAAACTGATTTACTCTCTTATGATTTTTATAAGACTTATTTCAGAAATCTTAAATAGGTGTTTAAGTCCTCATAATCTCTTGGAAGAGCTTCAAAACATATTTCAAATGATATTTTAGCTTTTGAAATACTTACAAATTGTTTCCTAAGCCTTTATATATCATGCTTGAATTCTTTCTCATTCGTTGCTCTTGAAGTTCTTTGAAAATTTTCTTGAGCTAACTTTATCTGCAAATGCCTTAGTTTCTCCTTGGATCATTGATTAGTTGACCCACACTTGATTCATACTTGATCTTTACTTGAATCACACTTGATCTTTACTTGAACTATACTTGATCTTTACTTGAACCATACTTGATCCATATTTCCTGAAACACAAAAACTCAACATTTCCAAGTTAAATAGTCCTTTGTTTGTTATCACCAAAATTGATTGAAAGGTCTTGTTAGGCCAACAATCTCCCCCTTTTTGATAATGACAAACAAGGAGTAAAGATAAAGGTTTTATGAAACAATAATAAGCAAGCCATGTAAAATGAAATGAAGTACTCCCCCTTACTATGAACATTAGTAAGCAAGCCATAGAAAGATAGAAAGTTCATCATATATCCATATCAGTTTAAATTCCATTCATCAAGTTTTCATGTGTGTCCATATATGTTAAGATTCATATGTGTCCGTATACGTTAAGATTCATATAGTTTTATTTTCCATTCATCAAGTTTTCATGTGTGTCCATATATATTAAGATTCATAGTGTGTCCAAATATAGTTCATAGAGATATGTTAAGATTCATATAGTTCATCAAGATCTCTATTTATTTTATCTTTACTAAGCACTCTCTCCCCTTTTGTAATTAGTCAAAAAGAGTAACAAGAGTATGAAAAACCATCAAAAAGTCATTCTTATAATAAAAGGTAATCAGTACAAAGAGGCAATACATAGAAGTTTCATGTGTTCCCATACAAAACAAAAATGTAACACAAAAAGCTGCATTGTATCATGATTACAGACATATGAGGTACATAAGTCTTGATACTTTATGACAAACAAAAAATTTCAGTGTCCTAAGATGGTAGTTTCTAACTATCCTAATCTTCTTCTTCAGAGCCATCTCCTTGCTCTTCTTCTTCTTCTTCTTCTTCTTCTTGGGTTCCTTCTTCTTTAGTATTCCCTTCATCACCTTCTTCTTCAGAATCTCCTTCTTTTTCTGCAGAGTCATCATCATCATCATCATCATCTCCACTTGGAGGAGCAGAGCTAATGTCTATGGGATCACTTCTCTTAGAAGATTTTGCATGATATTGTTTTATATGAGTGACCCGCTTATCAAGTGATGTGACTTTTTCTTTAATGTTCTGAAGTCCAGTGCGTACTTCAGATGAAAAGCTGGAGAAATCCCTTTGAAAGGATAAAAACCATGAAGGTGTGTCTTGAGATGAACCAAGGTCCTGTGTAGAAGAAGATTGTGCTTTTGTTGATACTGGTGCAGAGGTTGAGGTTGAGGTTGAGGCTGCTGCAGAGGTAGGTGGTGCATGTGTAGTCCTTCCTATTTTCAACTACCATCCTGAACTTCCCTTGTCATACCCTATTTGTTTGAGGGAAGTCTTATTGAAAAAATCATATTGAGTTCTTTTTATGAAAAATTCAGAAATATTGGTAACATTAAGATGAGTAAAGAGAAGAGTAAGAATTCCTCCATAAGGAAGAATAACTCGAGAAGATTCCAGTTTGGTCCACATCCACCTAACGATTAAACTAGCTAAGTCTAGTTTCTTTCCTTTAAGAAGACACCAAAGAACAAAGCATTCAATATAGGAAAGATGATCAAAAGAGCCTTGTTTTGGTATGATATTGTTTGAAACAAGTTTGTGTAGAATTTGACCTTTCAAGTTTAGTTGTTTGTATAGCAGAGGATGTGCAAAATAGATAGGTTCATTTTCCATGATCATTGGAAGAAAAGCTTTAGGAGTGAATCCTTGTTCTAGGATCCAAGATTGAGCAAACATAGGACAGTTAAAATCTCCTGGAATAATTTTGAAAATGGGAGACAATATTTCAGAATTCAGCAAAATCTTCTTTCCTTTAACTTCCGAAGAAAAAATCCCATTTTCATATGTCATATTAGCATAGAAAATTTTGACAAGATGGGAAAAACAACCTTTGGGTTGTTGAGTGATGAAATCAAGCCAACCAATGTCATGGAATAATGAAAGGATATCTGCAAACTCAGTATTGAAGAATGAAACATCCAGAATTTTACCTAAGATTGGTTTTATAGAAGTTTGTGAAGTACGATAATGGATTCGAGCTCAAGGAGCAACCAACCATTTGTCAATATTTTGAGCATCCTTCCCCGATGAAGAATCGTTGTTTGCAGTCTGCTTGATTCGAGGCATGAAGATACGAGATTTTGGATGCCTTAGGTTTCGTGGGGTGAATCTTTGTAGAGTAGAAGCTTTAGATTAAAGTGAGGATGGGAGAAGATGAAGAGGGAGGTGTTCGGATGAGTGAACCAAACAACTTCAGAAGTATGAAATTAGGGTTTAGTGCGCTAATAGTATTTAAACTCCGCGACTTCAGATGTCTGAAGATTTTAAAGCCTGGAATTTGAAAAGTAAGTAGGCGCTCAGACGTCTGAAGTCCCAGGTTCAGTCATCTGAACTTGTCTGCTACAGTGCTCAGACGTTTGGGGTGTGAAGTTCAGACGTCTGAAGTGCATAAAAATTTTGAAATTTCACTTCTAATATACTTCTCTGCTATGGATTAGCTCAAGTTCTCTTCTAATATGTATAAATCTTTCTTCACTTAGAGGTTTTGTAAATATATTAGCCCATTGATCACTTGTATTTATAAATTCAAGAATTATATCCTCTTTTTGAACATGATCTCTCAAAAAATGATGTCTTATGTCTATATGCTTAGTTCTTGAGTGTGAAATTGGATTTTTAGATATATTTATAGTACTTGTGTTATCACACTTTATTGGTATTGTTTTATACTCTAGATTGAAATCTTTTAATTGTTATTTCATATATAAGATTTGTGTACAACAACTTCCTGCTGCCACATATTCTGCTTCGGCGGTCGATAAGGCTATGGAATTTTGTTTCTTTGAGAACCATGATACTAAGGATTGTCCTAGAAAGTGACATGTGCCACTTGTACTTTTTCTATCAATCTTACATCCGACATAATCAGCATCGGAGTAACTTATCATATTAAAATCAGTGTCCTTTGGATACCATAAACCTAGATCAAGTGATCCTACCAAGTACCTAAGAATTCTCTTGATGGCTGTTAAGTGAGATTCCTTGGGTGCTGATTGAAATCTAGTACACATACACACACTAAACATAATATCAGGCCTACTAGCAGTTAAATATAGTAAATTACCAATAATTCCTCTATAGTGTGTTATGTCTACTTGTTTTCCTTTTTCATCTCTATCAAAACTTATGGATGTACTCATAGGAGTTCCTATGGGTTTACTTTGTTCCATATGAAACTTTTTTAGTATATCCTTGATGTACTTAGTTTGATTTATGAAAGTTCAATTTTTAGCTTGTTTTATTTGTAATCCTAAAAAATAATTTAGCTTCCCCATTATACTCATCTCAAATTCTTTTTGCATACATGTGGCGAATTCTTTGCATAGATCTTCATTTGTAGCTCCAAATATATTATCGTCCACATATATTTGAACTATTAGCATATCTTTGTTTTTGGATTTAATGAATAAAGTACTGTCAACCATTCCTCTTGTAAATTCATTTTTAAGTAAAAATGTACTTAACCTCTCATACCAAGCTCTTGGAGCTTGTTTCAAACCATACATGGTTTGAATTTTTAGAATTTTCAAAACCTGGAGGTTGTTTGACATACACTTCTTCATTTATATATCCATTTAAGAATGCACTCTTTACATCCATTTGATATAACTTAAAATCTTTATGGGCTGCATAAGTTAAAAGCATCCTAATTGCTTCCATCCTTGCCACAGGGGTAAAGGTTTCATCGTAATCAATTCCTTCTTCTTGATTATACATTTGTGCTACTAGCTTAGCTTTATTTCTTACAACAACTCCATTTTCATCCTTCTTATTTTTAAACACCCATTTAGTTCCTATTATTGATTTATCTTTGGGTTTAGGTATAAGTTCCCATACTTGACTTCTTTCGAATTGATTTAGTTCCTCCAGCATAGCTATAATCCAAGAATCATCATTTAAAGCATCTTCAATGTTTTTGGGTTCATCTTGGGATAAAAAGGCATAATGGTCGCAAATATTTTTTAGTGAGGCTCTGGTGGTTATTCCTTTTGATGTTTCATTAAGAATTTGTTCTTTGGATGATTTTTATCATATTTCCATTCTTTAGGAAGTTTCAGATTTTTTGTAAAGTTTTCATTTGGAGCATCATTATTCTTTTCTTCTTCTTTTTGTGAAGTGTCTTCTTTTTCATCATTCTTATCTTTAATGTCATGATTATTTGATTCATCAAAAGTTATATGAATTGATTCCATAATAGTAGTAGTTCTTTTATTATAAATCCTATAAGCTTTACTATTTGTAATATAACCTAGGAAGATACCTTCATCCGACTTTGTATCAAACTTTCCTAAATCATCTTTAGTATTAAGTATAAAGCATTTATGTAGTGACCCGAAGAATAATAATAATAATTTTAAGAAATTGCCAGGACTCGTTGACGAATATAGGGGTTCGTCGACGAGCGCATAAGGAAATTCGTTGACGAATACAGGGGTTTATCAACGAGCATATAAGGAAATTCATCAACGAAGTTATGTATCGTCAATGAGAAAATACCGAGAGAGGTTTTGGGACAGCCTGAATTTCGTCGACAAGGGAATAAGGTTCGTCGATGAAATTATGGAAAGATTCATTGACTAGATGACGTGTCTCGTCGACGAAGGCCGCAGTATAAATAGTGGAAAACCTAAATTTTATCCATTTTCAACGCTTTTCTCTCTCTCCTCTCTCTCTCTACGTCTCTCTCTTACTTCTTTCTTCGTTTCCGGAACTGTTTCTTGTCGGGTCGAAGATCTGAGGCTACCACGACGTTCTTGGCAAAGTTCTCTGCAAGTTTGCCGAAACTGATCGTTGGAAAAGTTGGGTTGGATTTCGTCCCAATCTTAGGGTAAGATATTTTATTCAGTATTTGTCTTTCCCTCAGTTATGAGAAATGTTGTAAGTAAGAAAATAGTGATGTTCTGTTCGGGGGGATTTTGTTTTCAGGATGTTGAGTTGGGAACCCTGCGTGTATAGAGCCAGAATTTTATAGGGACTTTTCAGAGTTAAAGTAAGGGAAATATGCTATGCTAGGATTTTAAGAATATTAACAGAGTTTTCATAGATACAAATATACCAGTTATTATGCATTTTTTTTACCAGAATGAATATTTTAATGTTGTGTGGCCTGAGTAGATATTTACCTAATGTAAAATTTATATAATATTTCAGCATATCATGTTATATAGCATGTGTAGTGACCCGAAGAATAATAGCATTTTAATAATAAAGAGGGAGAGAAAATGGGAACATGAACAGAAGGAGGTAGTAGATTTCGTCGACGACATTGCATTTTGGAGAATATAATAATTTCAAGGAAATTGCCAAGCTTCATCGATGACGGTCTAAAGAATTTCATCGACGAATACAGGGCTTCGTCGATGAGAAAATATCGAGAGACGGTTCGGGCTGCTCTAAATTTCGTCAACGAATACAAGGTTTCGTCGATGAATTTACAGAAGGATTCGTAGACGAAGTGACGTGTCTCGTCGATGAATCTGACCTTATAAATAGCTAAAAACCGGGTTTTTATTCACTTTTAATGCTTCTCTCTCTCTCTCTCTCTCTCTCTCTCCTACGACACTCTCTCCCTTCTCTCTTCGATTTTGGCCCCTCCAGTTGCCGGATCGACGATATGTAGCAGCCACGACGCTCTTGGCGAAGTTCTCTACAAGACTGCCGGAGCGGATCGTTGGGGAAATGAAGTAGGATTTCATTCCAAATTCAGGGTAAGACCTTTTAGACTATTTTTGGCCTTATGGTAGTTATAAGAAACGATGTGGGCGATGAAATACTGATATTATGTTCTAGAAAATATTATTTTCAGGGTGTTTTGTAGGAGGCCCTGTGAGTGTTAGACTAGTATTCCATAGGGGCTTTCTAGTAGTCAGGTAAGAGAAATATGCTATGCTAGGTATTTTTAAAATATTATACAGATTATTAAATGATGAAAATTATGTATTACAGTATCGTGTGGCTTGTGAATATGAATATCGTACGAAAATATATTTTACGATATTTCAGTATTCTGATTTTACGATATTTCAGTACTATGATTTTATGAATCTCAGTACCATGATTATATGAATATCAGTATTATGATTATGCAGTTTTAGTGTTATGATTATACAATTCTCAAATTTACAGTACAGTTTATGCAGCATCATGGTTATTACGACTATTTCAGAATCATGGTAAATCAGATAGTTGTATATAGAATTACAATATATGGTATCAAACCCTGTTGGACTATGCAGCTACAAAGTACGGTACTGTTGTTACAGATATTATGTTACTTTATGAGTGCAACCACCTATTTAGATAATACGTGGTAAGGTCGATCACCTAAGCCATTGAAGAGGTTAGGCTCCCCATCCAGATATGGATTGAGGTGGGCAAATCGACCGATGGAATATAGTGATTTATTCCTGGTTGGCCAGCCAGGATAAATCCCGCCTACGGACTGCATAACCCTGTCATGAGGGGGTAAGTCATGACACACAGATATCCACAGGGAACATTTTCAGTTACTACTGCGTATGTACAGATTTACAGAAACAGGGAATACACCTATGCATAATAGAAGGATTTTGATTAGTAACCTACGATACTGTTATGTTAAGCAACATGGAAAAGGGGGGGGGGGGATGTACTTTATCACTTGTACTTTATTTATATACTTAGTTATACATGTCTATTTGAAAACAGATTTCCATGATATAGTAACTCATTTGCCACACACTAATAATAATATATTTCTTCTTACTGAGCGTTGGCTCATCCCAGTGTTAAAACATTTTTTAGGTGGTCCAGATAGTACTCTGGTATTGGTATTGTATGGTATGATATTGTATATATTTACATATGGATATGTTTATTCAGTTTCTACTTCTTGCTGCTTAGGTTTATGATTGAGTTACTCCCAGTATGGTATCAGAGCATGTAGAATGTTATAGTATAAAAAAAAAAAAATACCCAATTAATTAAGCAGGTCGTTACAGCATGTATATATAGTTATTCATAGATGATTAACAAACAGATTTATATAGATTTTATTTAGCTCAGTATATCATAATTTTTACAGAATGCTATGTTTTCCTGAATACCATAACTTACAGTTATAAAGACAGATTATATAGTTATAACATCAAGATGCTACAGTTATTCAGATTTTTTTTTCCAGTATTTATAGTACAAAATTATAGCGTTATGGTTATTTTGGAAACATAATGAAAACAACAAAGGTATATATATATATATAGATGTACTTATATAGTATCATATCCTTATGCAGATATTACAGACAGATATAGTTTATCGGGCACGGTCCCGTTGCTATACACAGTTAGAGTGCAACTACATATCTCAGATAGTGTGTGGGTACCATCTAATTATGTTCGGAGAGGATGCAGCTCCCCAGTACGCTGGCTGGAGGAGGCCGGTTAGTTGAGGTAGCAGCCAGTCTCGTGCCTAGGAGTGGATGCAGTTTGGCCGGACTGAGGTAGTGTAGAGTATGATGACTTACCTAGGGGGCCGACCAGGTTAAGTCCCGCCTACGGGCCACACAACTCTATCATGAGGGGTCAAATCATGATATACAGAGTCCCGGGGAAAGAACACAGTTATATACATACGTATACAGATTTATAGATTTCATTGTATATAGTATGTTATAGCAGTATGAATGGTAGAAAGCTCAGATGATACAAATGTTTTAAGTTTTATACATGTGTTTTATAGATTTGCCAAGTCATGCAGTTTTAAATATTATTATTATAATTTTATGACTCGGTCGCCATACACTAGTAATAACATATTTCCACTTACTGAACTTTGTCTCACCCTATTATATTATCATTTTTTAGGTGAGATAGCTGGGCGAGGAGATCAGACTCGCGGATAGAGAGTAGTTTGATTACCCTGGTTATAGGGTGAGTTTTTGACAGAGTTGTGTATATTTTTTTGAGTAGATGATGCTAGAGGGGTATTTTTGTATAGTTATGGTCTGTATATACTGGATTCTGGTATTGTATAACATATATGTGAATGGTTGTATGATTTGTGTGTCCGCTGCTTAGGTATGGATGTAGATATATATATATATATATATATATATATATATATATATATATATATATATATATATATAAGGTTTCGGTGGAGGTAGGTGTTCCTTTCCTTAGGCAACAAAGTTGGAAAGAAAGAGTCCAAATGTGGTTTAATAGGGCTTCCAGGTTCTCTCAACTGGGTTCATTGATGGGTTTGATTCCTTGTTTAGTAGTTTGGAGGCTGTGGAGAAGGAGATGTGTGACTAGAATGTGAGGAAAATTAGAGAGTAGTACTGATGTGTGGCTTTCCATTAAGTATTGGATGGGGGTTTTGAGTAGGAACATGACAGAAATGGTTTAGTTAAAGGATGCAAATTTTCGGGTATTGTAGAATCTGCAAGTGCAAATTGTGAATAAAAGAATTAAAACTATGCAAAGTGTGAGATGGCTAAAACCGAGGCAAGGGAGGTTGAAACTAAATTTAGATGGGAGCAGCCTGGGGAACCCAGGGTCGGCGGGTGGTGGTGGCATCCTTAGAGACCATATAGGTTCTTTTGTGTTTGGTTTTTCAAAATATTTTGGTTCTTGTTCGAATAATGAAGCTAAATTGAGAGCTGTGTTGGAGGGAATAAAGATTTGCAAACATTTGGGCCATACCTGTATCGATATTGAATGTGATTCGAATATTGTAGTTAATTGGATAAGAGCGAGGAAGTGCTCCTTGTGGTATTTGAGGAATTTTTGGGAGCAGCTTATTGGTCTATTGGAGGGAGTGGATTTTTCGATAAATCATTTGTATAGAGAAGGGAACAAAGTGGCAGACGCCTTGGCTCGACAAGGTGCTATGAGGAGGAATAGTTTGTTTACATATAATAGTTAATTCCCTAGAGTTAACAATAGTTTGTATAAATTGCAAAAGATGGGTACGACTTATATGAGGTATGTTTAGCTGATTTCCTTTTGGTTTTAACTTATGCTTTATATTGTTTATCTTTTGTTTTGTTGCGTGAGATTTGTTTTGTAGGTCCTGTTTTGTTTTGTTTTGTTTGAACTTATAACCCAATTTTTAGCTAGATGTTGGTGTTGTTCTTTGGGAGGTTTTTAACGTGTTGTCTTTTGTTATCGCCCATTGATTGTCTTGTAACCATGGTATTCCTCCGCCAAAAGTGAGGGATTATCAATAAATAAATAGAGGTGCCGCCCTTCTTTAAAAAAAAAAAAAATGAAATTAAACTATATCATTAAGTAATTAATATTGTTATTCAAAAATCTATTTACATAATTCTGTAATTATGAACAGTTATAAA
This sequence comes from Malania oleifera, assembly GCF_029873635.1. Lineage (NCBI taxonomy): Eukaryota > Viridiplantae > Streptophyta > Magnoliopsida > Santalales > Ximeniaceae > Malania > Malania oleifera. Next base: position 56,506,983 of record NC_080427.1, on the reverse strand, counting down.
TGTATACAATTGGTTTGGTTTATATGCATACATGTCTTCTTAATTAAATACTTACAATATTATTTGCACAAGTCTTTGTTGGAGTTCAATCTAATCTTTGAACATTGAAAATGTGAGAAGAAAAATAAAATTAAAAATAGGTTATTTCCCAAAATTATTCTGAAATCGGTGGCTAATTTTGACAATTTAATTGACCAATATTAAAAAACAATATATATAAACACACAAACCAAAGCAAAATTTGGGACGGGAAAGGATCACCGTCACACACTCCTATATAGTTTGAATTTGAGTGTGACTGTTACAATGTTATACTCAAGAAGATTAGTGGGTTCAACTAATTTATCCGTAAGGTGATGGGACAAATTGGATTAATTACATTTTCTTCATATATTATTTTGATATTTATTTTTCTTCACTCTCTTACAATTCATCATTTTAATTTATTTATTTTTGCATCTGTTCTTTTGCAATTTTTTGTTTCTAATTTTGGGGGTGTGGGAAAAAAAAAGCAGAAAAGAAGTTAACAATAGGACTTGATACACAACAAGACTCTTTATTATATTTTGGAATTGTCAAGGCATGACAATTGCTTATTCAACAAATACACCAAGAAATAATTTAAAAAGACATACTCTAATAACTATTAGGTGTGATAAATCTTCTTAGTTATTGTTGTCCATCCAGAACTGAGCTTGAAGATAGTTGATTACTTTCTTGTCCACTTGGAAGGCCTTGGTAAGAACATCAGAAGAGATAGGTGGCTTTGAACCGAAGACTGCATTTGCAATAGTAATGACTCCTGGGTTTTGACTGCTTAGTCCAGCAATGGCCACTGCATTAGTTTCCCCAACATTGAATTGGAAGTGAATGAGTCCTTCTGGAAACACGAAAACATCGCCCGCATGAAGAACCTTTGTGATCAAGCGGTTATCTGGATTAGAAGTAACGAAACCAACATAGAGGGTTCCTTCCAAGACAGTGAGAAGCTCGGTGGCACGGGGATGTGTGTGCGGAGGGTTGAGACCATAGGGTGCAAAATCAAGACGTGCTATTGAGATACCGAGGGTGTTTAGTCCAGCTAATTTATCAACATTTACTAGCGTGACACTAGAGCCAAGCCGGTTCGATGTGTTCCCGGGCACATTAAGTCCCGAAAAGAAGAAATCATCGGCTGAAGCAAGCTTTGGGTCTTTGCAGACTTTCCCATTCACGAACACTGAAAATATTTACGGTAGAAAAGTAATTACAAGAAGGAAAAAAATTAGATAAATATGTTATGCGAAGATAAAAAGAAGAATATCAAATTAATGTAAGAGGAAATCAAAGGGAAAAAGCAATGCATACCAGCTTCCTCGGTGTCATTAAAAGCAACACAAAAGTCCTGCAGGGAACTGGGATCAGAAGCAGAGGCCAGAGAGAGAGCCACAGCCAAGAAGATGATGGATACAAGGGCGTTGGCTGCCATCTTGCTCATTCCTAAATACGCACTAAATAGTATTACAGTAATCCCTTGTTGGCTCTGGAGATTGAGTTGCGAGGACAATAGCAAGGAAGCTTTGTGTATTTATAGCAGAAAAGAGTTTAAGGCTTTGACAGGTTCACGCTTGACGTAGTCTTTTTCCCATACCCAAGTAGAAAGCCACTGACTTTCTCCATTCCTCCAGATTAAGGACTTTGTGGCCCTTTGTGTATTTAAATAAACATAGGGACGGTAAGTACATGCAAGGAAGGCCAAATACTTTTTATTATTATTATTATTATTTATCAGAACAGGAGAGTTTTGTACATCAGGCTGCGTTTTTTTTTTTAACTGCAAATTCTTAAATTCTCCAGAAGGAAAAATTTATGGAATCTTATCTCCATATTTAAAGAGACTATTTCCGTGATTTAAACTTTTGAATTTTATGGATACAATATGTAATGCTCGTATGATTTGGTTGGTATGGAAGAATAGAATTAAACGTAATGAAATTAGTCTTTATATTTTAAATATTTTATTTTAGTTAACTCTCAATTCGTTCTATTCTATCATTTTAAGCATTAATTAATTTAAGGTGAAGTCTACAACTGCTCTAAAGAAAAAAAAATTAGACATTTTTGGGAGACACTAGACCATTAATGTACTGAGAGTCAGCACATATATCAAATGTTTTCAAAATAAGTTGGGTATGTCAACCAACCAAAAGAAAAACAAAATATTTAAACCAATAAGATGGGTTAGACTTCTTATTTCCATTAGATGCATTTGAAAGACTTGGTAAATGAAAACTAACAACCTAATTTGAAAGACTTGGTAAATATTGGGAAGAGTGGTTTTGGATAATGTTTTAGGATATCTAAAATATAATACTAGAGATATTATATTAAGAGCTTTTGTTGCTGTTGCAACGTCTTGGAGAAAGGTGTGGAATGGCGAGAGATAATGATATTATAAGTTGGATGGTATCGCTTCTAACCTGTTATTTTCTTAGGTGTAGTTAGTTGACCTAATTATTAGTCGTTGGTTGATCTCTAGACTAATTCTACGGCCAAGGAACCGGTAATCTTAGTCTACATTAATCAGAATTGGGATTGAGAGTTTAACTACACGAGAGGAAGGTACTAGCACTCTTTACACACTCATTCTTCAAGCGGTATCTAATTAATCATGAATTACCTCTAAATTAAATTTAATGGTCTTTAATTAACTCATTTAAAATAAATAAATATATAAAAATTTAAAGGAAAATGAAATATGCATTTCGATTTAAGAATGTCTAATAAAACTTCAAAAGGAGAGGATCTTGTAAGATAATTTCCCTCATAACTAATATAGGTGAGGTATGAAATACTTCTTTATCCTTTGTTAAATCATTGAGGTGCACACACGCAAAAATAGAATATATATATATATATATATATATATATATATATATATATAAATTCATCAAATTTGATCAAAAGAATCTTTAAAACATTCCCAATTTTTTCCAAACTTTTGTGAATTTTTTTTGAAAGTTTTCCAACATTTTTTTTAATAAAATTTCCTCAGATTTTTAAAGACTTTCCCTCATTTTATGCCCTTTTTATTTTTCATTTTTTTATCCGAGACAAAATGACTTAAATATTTATTTTTTTATATATTATTTTATAATTTTAAATATTTTTTTTATTTTTTCAAATTTTTTTTTCAAATTTTTAAAAATTGAGAATCAATTAAAAATTAATTTTAAAAAAATTTAAATTGAGCTGGCGATTCAAAAGTCAGACCAGTTCAATCTGTTTGAACTAGGTCTAATCCAATTGAGATAAGTGGGCCACGTATCAGCCAAATGTAGAGACATGTTTCTTTGCCCAATTTTTAAAAAATTAAAATTAATTAAAAATTAATTTTTTAATTGATTTTTGGGAGCAGCTTATTGGTGTATTGGATGGTGTAGATTTTTTGATAAATTTCTATAGAGAGGGGAATAAAGTGGCAGATGCGTTAGTTTGACAAAATGCCATGGGAAGGAATAATTTGTTTACAAATAGTAGTCAACTTCTTTGAGTTATCAAAGACTTGTATAGACTGAATAAGATGGGTACGACTTATATGAGGTATGTTTAGTTAGTTTCCTTTTGGTATTGACATAAGATTGTTTTCTTCTTTTGTTTGATTTGATGCATGATGTATTTTATTGGTTATTTGTAAGCCCCAAGTGTTCTTTTGTTTCCATAGTATTCTTTCGTCATAAGTGAGGATTATTAATAAAATTAAGAAAGGAGGCGCCGCCCACTTTTATAAAAAAAAAAAATTATAAAAAGAAATTTGAGTTGGTGATTCAAAAGTCACTAGTTCAATCAGTCTGTACAGAGTCTAACCCGGTTAGGATAAGTGGCCGGGTCATGTGTCGCCCAAAGGTAGCAACACGTTTCTCTGCTTTATTTTTCTTTTTTGAGTTTACTATAATAGGGTGATATCAGCATGATGTCACATGCTGGTAATTTTTTTTTTCTAAAGTTTTTACAGCACGGTGATGTTAGCATGACGTTATCCGCTATGTGGCAGTTCTTAATTAGCTTTGTGTATTTGCCACGGATTGCTGACGTGGTAGCAATCTGACCATCTAGAGAAAACATATTTTGGACGGCCAGGATTATGCCATGTCACCTTCCGAAGGCATCGTCCTAATTGAGTAATGAGTCACCGTACAGATGGTGACATGTGTCCCACTAACACATGTATAAACTCTTTCTTCTTTCTCTCTCTGTCTTCCATTTCATTTCTCTCTCTCCCTTCTCCTTTTCTCTCTTCATGCTCTTCTTCTTTCTTCTTTCTCTCCCTCTTACTCGAAGACTCCTCACTAATTTTACCATCTCTCTCTCTCTCTCTCTCTCTCTCTCTCTTATTTTCTTTCTTTCTCTTCATTTCTTTCCACTCTTTCTTTCTTTCTTTCTTCTCTATCTCTATTTCAATTTTCTTTTCTTTTCTCTCTCCCAGGTCTATCTCCCTCTTCTTCTTCTACTCCTTTTCTTTTTTTCTTTTTTCTCTGTCTCTATTTATCTGTTTTCATTTTCTTTTCTAGATCTCATTCCTTTTTTATTTTATTTTCTTGATCTAAACCAAAAAGGGATGCTTATTATTATTATTATTATTATTATTAGTCGGAACGGGGGAGTTTTGCACATCGGGCTACCCCTTTTTTTTTTTTTTTTTTTTTTTTTTTTTTTCTGGCTACAAATTCTCAAATTCTCAAGAAGGAAAAATGTATGGAATCTTATCTCCATATTTAAAGAGACTATTTTCGTGATTTAAACCTCTGAATTTTATGGATGCAATATGTAATGCTCTTATGATTTGGTTGGTATGGAAGAATAGAATTAAATGTAATGAAATTAGTCTTTATAATTTTAAATATTTATTAAATGTTTTTATTTTAGTTCACTTTCAATTTATTCTATTCTATCATTTTAAATTAATAAACTGAGTCAGCACATATATCAAATGTTTTCAAAATAAGTTAGGTATGTCAACCAAGCAAAAGAAAAAAAAAATATTTAAACCAATAAGATGAGTTAGAATTCTTCTTATTTTTATTAAATGCATTAGAAAGACTTGGTAAATGAAAACTAACAACCTAATTTGAAGAAGTTTTAATCGAAGGTTCTTTAACATCGTGGGCTATTGGGGAGAGTAGGTTTGGATAATATTTTTGAATTTCTAAAATATGATACTAGAGATATTATATTAAGAACATTTGTGGCTGTTGCAACGTCCTGGAGAAAGGTGTGGAATGACGAGAGATAATAATATTATAAGTTGGATGGTATCGCTTCTAACCTGTTATTTTCTTAGGTGTAGTTAGTTGACCTAATTATTAGTCGTTGATTGATCTCTAGACTAATCCTACGACCAAGGAACCGGTAGTCTTAGTCTACATTAACCAGAATTGGGATTGAAAGTTTAACTACACGAGAGGAAGGTTCTAGCACTCTTTACACACTCATTCTACAAACGATACCTAATTAATCATGAATTATCCCTAAATTGAATTTAGTGGTCTTTAATTAAATAATTTAAAATAAATAAATAAGTAAATAAATAAAAATTTAAAGGAAAATAAAATCTACTTTTCAATTTAAGAATGTCTAATAAGACTTCCAAAGGAGAAGATCTTGTAAGATAATCTCCCTCATAACTAATATTGGTGAGGTATGAAACACTTCTTTATCTTTTGTTAAATCATTGAGACACACACACAAAAATAGAATATATATATATATATATATATATATATATATATATAAATAATAAATTCATAAAATTTGATCAAAAGAGTCTTTAAAACCTTCCCAAAATTTTCCAAACTTTTGTGAATTTTTTCTGAAAGTTTTCCAACATTTTTAAAAAAAAAAATTTCCTTAGATTTTTAAGGACTTTCTCTCATTTTTTGGCATTTTTATTTTTCATTTTTTTATCCGAGTCAAAATAACTTAAATATTTATTTGTCTATTTATTATTTTATAATATTAAATATTTTTTTTATTTTTTTCCAATTTTTAAAAATTGAAAATGAATTAAAAATTTTTTTTTTATAAAATAAACTGAGTGGGAGATTCAAAAGTTAGACCATTTCAATCGGTTTGAACTGGGTCTAATCTGATTAAGATAAGTGGGTCACGTATCTGCCAAATGTAGCGACACATTTCTTTGCCCAATTTTTAAAAATTAAAATTCAATTTTTTTTTTTTAAAAAATAAACCGAGTCAACGATTCAAAAGTCAGCTGGTTCAATCGGTCTATACTAAGTCTGACCCGGCTAGGATAAGCGGGCCACATGTCACTCGAAGGTAGCGACACATTTGTCTGCTTTATTTTTCTTTTTTGAGTTTACTGTAATAGTGTGATATTTTTTGTCTGAGCATAATGTCACCTACTGGTGATTTTTTTTTTTTTTTTAAGTTTCTACAGCACGGTGATGTTAGCATGACATTATCCATCTTGTGGCAGTTCTCAGTTAGCTTTATGTATTTGCCATGGATTGCTAACGTGGCAGCAATATGACCATCTAGAAAAAACATATTTTGGACAGCCAAGATTGTGCCATGTCACCTTATGAAGGCATCATCCTGATTGAGTCACGTGTCACCGTACGGATGGTGACATATGTCCCACTAACACATATGTATAAACTCCTTTTTTTTTTCTCCCTCTGTTGGAAATTAAACTTGACTGGAGATGGCCAGCAGCCATTACTGTTAATTATTCTAGAGTCGGTAGGCAACCTACTCCACCTACCAGCCCACTTCCGTTGAAGAATATCAAATAAGCCTCAAGAATATCAATCAATAGAATATCTCAATCATGGAAGTATGTATATGCTTGGATTGCAAAATATATAGGATCTTTGTTTTCAGAAAAAATATTTGAGTGAATATTTGCAACAAAGATGTTTTACCTCAAACACAAATATCTTCTCAAATGGTTTTCAAAATAAAGAGCAATAGATATTTGTAAATGATTTTGAAAATAGTTCGCAACCAAAAGCAAAAATGGGCTTCTTAAGATATTGCAACAAATATGCAATCTTAGAAGACCTAGTAAAGTCTTCTTAGGATGAACTTATTGGCTAAGCACCCTAAGAATCCTTTTGGTTCAACTCTCAATAAAAATATATCAATCTCACAACCAAGAGAGAGTAATCCTTCCTATCTAAGCACTCAAGAATACTTACAAATGATTTTACGAGTATTGAATGTAAGCTAGAGTGTATTTGGAAGAGTATGAGCAAATGAGAATCAAAAGAAAGTATTTTTGCTTGAGAGAGATTTTCTTAATCTTTTTGCTAATTAAAATTTAATCCACCAAATGAAAGAGTATATATAGACATACCAAAGTTTTTGACCGTTGGGGACCTATTAGGGATTGTTAGAAAAGTTTAATGACGTTTAAAACTTTTTAACCCCTTTTAAAGATTTTAACTGCGGTAAAAAATTAGGTGCAACCCAAGAGGTCCGGTCGACCAGAAATGTTTCGGTCGACCAAGTTTCAAATGGTCTGGTCGACTAGGGGAATATTGAACTGAGGTCTTACTCGACAAAGAGAGGGCGATTTCCCAATTTTCCGAGTTTCAGTCGACCAGGGCATTTTGAACTGCCTGGTTCGGTCGACCAGACCCAATATTATTATTATTATTATTATTATTTTTATATATTATTATTATTACTTTGTTATTATTATTTTCATTATTACTATTAATATTTATATTAATATTATTATTACTTTTTTATCATCATCATCATCATTGTTATTATTATTATTATTATTATTATTATTATTATTATTATTATTATGTTTAGGGTTAGAAGACTATAAAAGGCTTGCTAACCCATAGGAAAATGGGGGCGCAGCACAACACAAGCACACAGAGGCCAAAACCAGAAAAGAAAAAAAAACAACACCTCCTTTTCTCTCATCTCTCCCATCTCTCCCGTCTCTCGCTCACGACCTCCATCTCCACCATAGCCGCAATCCCTAGCAGAAGTGTTGTGTGTGTGTGTGTGTGTGTGTGTGTTCGTTTCATACGCAATAGAGGAGATCCCACCACCATCTCTTATAGCCGTCACCACCACCGTCCCCGTCGTCTTCTTCAACTCCGGCAACCACCTGCTCCTCACCATCACCAGCCTCTCTGCTGCTCTCCCTCTTCTCTCAGCCACAACCACCCTAGTACCAGCCCCTACATCTCTTCCTTCTCTCCATCTCCCTCAAACTCACCTCGTCTCCATCCGACCACTCCACTGCCAGAGCACCCCTGGCGAGCCCACCATTATACAACTCTCCATCTTCACAACCTCCACACATGGAGAAAGCTGCACCACCTCCTTCGTGCTCCACCAACAACTCACTCACACTGCCGACCGCCGTTGTCATACCAGCCCCAGTGTCTCCGCTGCTCTCGTCATCCATCCTCCAAGTCCTCCCTTGCCGGCCACAACCCATCAATCCATGCCGGTGTCAAGACGAACCAGCCCAGTCTCGCTGAATCTTAACTCCATGCTGCGGAATCGGCCACCATCTCTCATTTCCGTCACCACCACCGTCACCGTCACCTACACCAACTCCGGTGACCACCACGCACCACCTCTTGCCACGGTTAGCAGAGTAGACGGACTCTCCCTGTTGGGTTATTTCCTTCCATGTGGAGGAAAGCCCAAGTGAGCTTTATTAAAAGCCCCAAGCCCAGCCCTTTTAGTGTGAAAAGCCTAAAGGAAGTTATAAAAAGAGATGGGAGAAAAGAGGAGCCATCACTTCTCTAAAGAAAGAGAGAAAAACGTGATTTTTCTTATGTTGCCCAGATTTCATCAAGACTCCGATCCCACTTTGTCTGTGGTCCGATGGAGTTGAAATTTGGAGAAGAGGTTCATGACTTAAGGAGCTATAATCTGAACGGTGGAGATCGAATTTGGAGGTCAGGAGTTGGAGTTTTTGCCCTTGAATAGTAACTACGATTTTGGTATATTCTCTCCAATTCTCTTTGTATTTTCCAAGATTGTTGATATCTTGATGAGAGATATTTGTATCCTCCAATTACGATTAGAGAAGACTTTGTGTACTCATTATTTGATTGACAGTGGAGATTTTAACTGAACTAGGTTCCGTGGTTTTTCTTCCTCACACTAGGGAAGTTTTCCACGTAAAAAATTGATTGTGTTCTTGTGGCTTGGTGTGATTGATTATTTATCTTATTATTTCCAACACGTATAAAAGTAGAGACACACTATATTTGCTTGCATATAGGAAGAAGAATTATTCCGCTGTGGTTGTTTATTGATATCTCTCCCAACAAAGTGGTATCAGAGCCCGATTCATAGATTGTCAGGTTGACAGTTTGAGTTATGGAAGCAAATGCTAGTAGAATGATTAATCTCAATGTTTGAATTATCACATATGGAAAGGAAAAATGGAGGATCTTCTTTATGTGAAAGATTATTTCCAACTGATATTTAGTTTTGAAAAACCAGAAAAAAAAAAGTCTGATGTGGAATGGACTTTGTTACATCGACAGGTGTGGGGGTATATCAGGCAATGGATAGATGATAATGTTTTGAACCATATTAGTAGAGAAACAAATGCACGTTCTCTATGGAATAAGATTGAACAGTTATAAGCTAGAAAGACTGGAAATAATAAATTGTTTCTGATTAAACAAATGATGGCTTTGAGGTACCAAGACGAGACTCCTTTATTTGATCACCTGAATACATTCCAAGGAATTATTAATCAGTTGAATGGAATGGGTATTAAGTTTGATGATGAGATACAAGGTTTATGGTTACTTGGTTCATTACCGGACTCGTGGGAGACTCTCAGAACTTCATTGTCTAACTCTGCTCCAAGAGGTGTAATCACAATGGATATGGCCAAGAGCTGTTTACTAAATGAAGAGGTGAGAAGAAAAACACAGGGGTCCTCTTCACACTTAGAAATCTTGGTTACAGAAAAGAGGGGGAGATGTAAGAGCAGAGGTCTGAAGAACAGAGAAAATAGTAGAAGCAAGTCCAACAAGTTTGCAAATGTTAAGTGTCATCATTGCGCGTAAAAGGGACACATCAAGAAATATTGTAGGCAATGGAAGAAAGAAAACAAGAATGAGAAAGGGAAGGGAACGAAGAATGGAGATGACAAAGATGATGATGATAGAGTTGCTACCACCACTCCTACAGAATTCCTCTTGTTTATGATGATGAGATGATAAATGTTGCATATCATAAGACTAGTTGGGTGATTGACAGTGGTGCCTCCATTCATGCTACATCTCGGAAGGATTTCTTTACATCCTATAGATCTAGCGACTTTGGAACAGTAAAGATGGGAAATGATGGCTTGGTTAAAGTCATTGGAATTGGGGATGTGTATCTGAAGACAAATAATGGTACGAGTTTAGTTCTTAGAGATGTGAAGCATATTTTTGACATTCGTTTGAATTTGATTTCTGCAGGTAAACTTGATGACGAAGGGTACTGGAGCACTTTCAGTGATGGCCAGTGGAAGCTCACCAGGGGTGCTATGGTTGTGGCTCGAGGCATGAAGCACTCTGCATTGTACATTCTGCAAGCAAAGATCTCCAACGACATTATTAATGCGATGGAGGATAATGGTATAGCAGAGTTGTGGCACAAGAGACTGGCTCACATGAGTGAGAAAGGATTAGCTCTACTAGGGAAGAAAAGTCTACTATGTGGACTGAAAAGTATACTTATGAAAAGGTGTACTCATTGTTTGTTAGGAAAGCAGAGCAAAGTTTCCTTCAAGAATTCCCCTCATTTGAGAGAGTCAGAGATACTAGATTTAGTACATTCGGATGTGTGTGGCCCAATGAAGACGAGAATTGAAATTTGGAGGAGAGGTTCACGACTCAAGGAGCTACAATCTGAATGGTGAAGATCGGATTTGGAACTCGGGAGTTAAGGTTTTTGCTCGTGAATAGTTACCGCGAATTTGTTATATTCTCTCCAATTCTCTTTGTATTTGCCAAGATTGTTGATATCTTGATGAGAGATATTTGTATTCTCTAATTACGATTAGAGAAGACTTTGTGTACCCATTATTTGATTGATAGTGGAGATTTTAACTGGACTAGGTCTTGTAGTTTTTCTTCCTCACACTATGGAAGTTTTCCATGTAAAAAATTGATTGTGTTCTTGTGGCTTGGTGTGATTGATTATTTCTCTTATTATTTCCAGCACATATAAAAGTAGAGATACACTATATTTGCTTGCATATAAGGAGAAGAATTATTCCGCTATGGTTGTTTATTGATATCTCTCCCAACACTCCCATCTCCAGCTTCTCCCTCACGCACACACGCCTACACAGCGGCACACTCCTACACACACAGAAACACACACACACTCACACATGCATGCACCATTTTGTTTATGATTAAAAGATTTTCTTTTATTTAGTTATTCATGCCTATATTGTATATTAAGTTTTTTTGTTAGTACTGTTCTAGTTTTTTTTCTTTTTCTTTTTTTGTATTTATTTCATGCATTATTTTTTATTATATGTTATCATTGTTATTATATAAGATATTATAACTGTTGTGTTTATGTTTAATATGTTTTTATTTATTGTTATTTTTATGTTATTATTATAATGCCTATATTTATGAGATATTATTATTATATTATTATTAAGTACTTATATTATTGTTATGCTTATTTGGCATTATAGTTTATATTCACTGTTAAGTGTTTTAGTATATATAATTATGGCTTTGTTATTACACTTATATTTAGTAGTACTTATTATTATTATTATTATTATTATTATTATTATTATTATTATTATTATTATTATGGTAATTTATCATTAGGGTACCATGTTATGTAGAAAAGTAGTGCGCCATTATGGTAGTTTATTAAGTATTGTGGTAGATTATTATTATGGTAGCATATATGATATTATGGCATGAATATTTATTATTAATGTGTATATTCCATAGCAGATTTATTATTTGAATGGTTTCTATAATCTTGTTCTTTCTCCTTACGTGTCTATAAAAGTACATAATTTCTAGGGTTTGATTATTTCCATACTAGATTATAGTATTAAAGTTAGGTTGACTATTATTTAGGGTTTAACATTGAGATTTCGGCTATTATGATATATAATTTTTACGTGTTATGATTTATAGTATTAGTAGTATATTTTCCTTTTTTTATTTAGCTATTTGAAATTTTAGAGAAATACGAAAAATTATAAAAAAAAAAATAGAAAATTAGGAGAAAATTTTAAAAATATTTTTGATTTGTTGTTATTTCAAAATACAACAAAAGTTTGAAAAAATATAAAAATCAGAAAAAATAGAAAAAGCCAAGAAAAATATTTTGAAACTTGAAAATCATTTTTTTTTAGTTCCAAAAGCCTCCCAACTAGTATTTTAATACTTAGAAAAACCCTAGAAGATTTCCAAAATTTGGGAGTGTATTTTGTAAATTATTTTCGATTTTGTCCTTATGATTTTTAACAAGGGTATAAGCTTTCACGTACCTTTAGTTCTGAGGGAATATGTATATATATATATATATATATATATATATATATATATATATATTACGTATATTTTTGTATTATTTATTTATTGATTTATTTATTTATTCATTTTGCATGTGCATTGGTAAATTCACTAGAGGAGTAATTTTAAAGACTTATTAAATTAACTTAGGGATAATTCCAAATTAATTAGGTACCGTTCATAAGAACAGACGCATAGGGGGTGTTCGTACCTTCCCCTCGCGTAACTGAACTCCCGACCCCTGCTTTGGTAATGCAGACCAATTCTATCCTTAATGGGGTAGGAACTAAGTGTTCTAACCATACTAAAAGGTTAGTGGTGACTCCGATATTCCTATTTTTCCTGAAAAATTCAAAACACATTTTTATTTCGCCACCCTAGGGCACACGTGCGCTAGGACGTCGCGACAACAATTGTTCATGTATAACGCACCGGATCAGGTTTTCGGGTCTGGGGCGTTACAAGCTATCTCATAACTTGCCTCCACGATGAGGTGTGGTGCATGAGATCAAGTTATTGCCACGAGTGAAACCACCTGCTAAAGGGCCATATCGGATGACACCTCTAAAGCTAGTAGAGTTGAAAAAACAACTTGATCATTTTCTAGAAGTAGGATATATTCGCCCCTCCAAAGTACCGTTTGGAGCACCGGTGTTATTTTAGAGGAAACATTATGGGAGCATGCAAATGTGTGTAAACTACCACACACTCAACAAGGTGACAATGAGCAACAAGTATCATATTCTGTTGATTGCCTATCTGTTTGATAAGCTAAGTCATGCCAACTACTTCACTAATCTTGACATGAGATTAGGCTGCTATCAGGTGGGAATTGCTCAGCAAAATATAGTTTGTGTGGTGCGGTATGGGGTATATGAATTCTTGGTGATGCTATTCGGGTTGACAAATGTTCCTGTGACATTTTGTACCTTGATGAACCAGGTATTTTGTGAGTACATTGACAAGTTTGTCATGGTGTACCTAGACGATATTGTTGTCTACAATTCCACTCTGGAGGAACATAAAGAGCATCTACAAAAAGTGTTTGATATGATGAAGAAGAACAGTTTGTATGTGAAGAAAGAGAAGTGCTCTTTCACCCAACAGAGCATCAAATTCCTTGGTCATGTGATTGAACAATGTCTTATTAGGATAGATATAGAGAAAGTGAGAGTGATTCAAGAATGGAAAATCCCAATGACAGTGAAGGAGTTGTGTTGCTTTCTTGGTCCTACCAACTATTATAGGAAGTTCGTAGAGGGGTACTCGAGGAGAACTGATCCTTTGACAAAACTACTGAAGAAGGGTCAGGGGTGGAATTGGATAGAAAAGTGCCAGGGAGCCTTTGATGACTTGAAGGATACCATGATGAGAAATTTGGTACTTGCTCTTTCGGACATCATGAAACCCTTCGAGGTACAAACGTATGCATCAGACTATGCCCTTGGAGGAATCTTGTTACAGAAAGGATATCTTGTTATGTTTGAGAGCTGTAAACTTAGTGAAGCGGAACGAAAGTACACAACTCAGGAGAAGGAGATGCTAGCGGTGATATATTGTCTCCATGAAAGGCGACATTACATACTTGGGTCAAGGTTTGTGGTGAAAATGGATAACTCGGGTGTTAGCCATTTCTTCACACAATCGAAGTTGACACCCAAGGAAGGCTTGTGGCGAGAATTCTTGGCGGAATTTGATTTCTTATTTGAGCACAAGTCAGGGTGCTTGAACCAAGTTGAGGATGCACTAAGTAGGAAGGCTGAGCTAGCGACCTTGCTGATAGTAACACACTTAACTTTGAGTATTGTTACTAAGACGATTCGGGAATGCATCAAACATAATTTAGCCAGAGATTCAGTTGCACAGAACCTTATGAAGCTGATTGAAGAGGGAAAAACATGTCATTTCTAGATGGAAGACAGATCACTGATGACACATGGTAGTCAGTTCTTTGTGTCACGAGCTAAAGATTTGAGGAAGACACTGTTAAGAGAGTGTTATGATACCATACGGATTGGACATTCAAAATTGTTGCATTTGTGTGTGTGATTCTTACACTTGTTGGGGCTTATAAATAAAGGAAAAAGAAAAGCATATGGATTCATTGGTGCGGAGCAGCAAGGACTCGTCGATGAGTGTTCCTCACTTGTGGATGAGTAGATATCGAGAGCCTAAGAGTTTCAAAAGTTATGAGATACCAAGAGCAAGAAATCAGAAACTCGAAGACTCGTCGACGAGTGGACTAACTAGTTGATGAGTGGCATTCTCTCTCTCATCGATGAGCGTTCTGGGCTACGAGGAAGAATTCAAATTTTGAATTGGAACATTGGGACGGTTAGGTATTTGGAGGGAAGCCTCCGAGGGGTTGTTAAATAGGTCATTTTGGGCATATTTTGACAAGAGAGAAATCATTATATGAAGTGTATTGCAAACTTTCATTCCATAGTGAAATTCTAGGCCCGATTGCTCCCGTGGATGAAGGCATCGTCGAACCACATATATTCTCGTGTTGTTTCTTTATTTGCTTTCATATATACTAGTTGTATTTTTGTTGGTTTTTCATCATTTGCTACAATTTTAAAATTCTTCTATGCATCCTATACTCGATTTCCACAACAAATTGGTATCTGAGCATTGTTGTCAAGGCGTCGGGATCTTCTTCTGCAAGATTTGATGTTGTCAAATTCGATGGAACCGAAAATTTTAGTTTGTGGTAGAGGAGAGTTAAGGATACACTTCTGCAACAAGGGATGGTGAAGGCTCTACATGGTTTTCAACCAGATGAAATGAATTAGGCAAATTGGATAGAATTGGAGGCAAAGGCTGTTTTTACAATACGCTTGTGTTTGCCTGACAAAGTTCTCTATCATGTGATGGAGGAGGATTGTCCAACGGCTATATGACGAAAGTTAGAAAGCTAGTACATGTCCAAATCACTTTCTAATAAACTATTTCTTAAGCAACGTCGTTATTGGCTTAAGATGGTTGATGAATCGAACTTAAATCGACATATCAATGCCTTTAATCAAATCATAAGTGATTTGATGCACGTTGATGTTAAGTTTGATGAAGATGATAAGGCTTTGATGTTACTAAACTCCTGGCCAACGACTCATGAAAATTGAGTTACTACTCTTACTTAGGGAAAAGAGTCTCTTAATTTAGAAGAGGTGACAAGTGCCTTGCTGAATTTTCATCAAAGATTGAAAATATGTGATGAAGGAGAAGGACTTGTGGTGAAAGGTAATTATGAGTGTGGGAAAGGAAAATCTAAACATGGATCGAGTCAAAAATCCCATACTCAATCCAATAAGAAAAAGGATATCTGATGTTATATAAGTGCGGTAAAAAGGGGCATGTAAAATCGAAATGTCCAAATTGGAAGAAAGGAAATGCTAAAAAGTATGAGGGGACTTCAAAATTAGTGGATGTGGTTCAAGAAGGAGATTCAGTTTGTAATGATGGTGATGTTCTTTCAGTTTCGTCAGGGATGGAACACCTTATGGACTCGTGGATACTTGACTCAGCATTTTCTTACCATATGACTCCAAACAAGGAGTGGTTACGCACCTATAGGTTTGTAAACTTTGGTTCTGTTCTTATGAATAATGATATTTCTTGTAAGATCATTGACATATGAAATGTTAAAATAAAAATATTTGATGGTGCTGTGAGAACCTTGAGTAATGTAAGACACATACCGAAGTTAAGGAAGAGTCTTATTTCACTTGATACCTTGGATTGTAATGGTTTCAATTGCAAGTCTGAGGGTGGGGTTATAAAAGTATGGAAAAGTAATTTGATGGTGATGAAAGGGCCAAAGGTAGATGGAAATATTTACACACTGTAGGGAATTATTGTTGTAGGTCTAGCTGCAGCTGTAGATACTGAATCTGATGTAACCGTCTTGTGGTATATGTGTCTCGAGCATATGAGGGGATATGGTATAAAGGAACTACACAAGAAGAAACTATTTAAAGGTATGAAATCATGCCAGTTGGATTTTTTCAAGATTTGTGTTCTTGGAAAACAAAATAGGGCAAAATTTCAATCAGCTGTTCACAAGACGAAAAGTATTCTTGATTATGTGCATTCTGATGTTTGGGGTTCGGATAGAGTAGCATCAAGGGATGGAAATGTGTATTATATGAGTTTTTTCAATGACTACTCACGAAAAGTTTGGGTATACTTCATGCAGCACAAGTTTGATACATTTGCCAGGTTCAAGTAGTGGAAAGCTGAAGTTGAAAACCAGACGAGGAGGAGAATCAAATGTCTGAGGTCAGACAATGGGACCGAGCATGTTGATTCGAGGTTCATGGAGTTTTGTAAGAAACAGGGCATTAAGAGACACTTTACTGTACGCCTGACACCTCAGCAAAACGGTGTGGTTGAACAGATAAATTGAACTCTAGCTGAAAGAGCTCGGTGTCTCATGCTTAATGTAGCATTACCAAAGAACTTTTGGGCTGAGGCAGTTAGTATGACTTGTTTTTTGATAAACCGATCACCAAAGGCATCACTAGAGGGTAAAGTGGTAAAAGAGGTATGGATGGAAAATGTAGTAGACTACTCCGAATTGAAGGTATTCGGGTGTCCAACCTATGTTCACGTGTTTAGTGAGGAAAGATCCAAGATTGACCAAAATCTAGACGTTATATCTTTTTGGGATATCAAAAAGGTGTGAAGGGATACAAGCTGTGGGATCTAGCGGCAAACAAGGTGGTGATTAGTAGAGATGTAGTCTTTTATAAGAAAGTTATGGTGAAGTGTACTCAAGATTGTGATGATCAGAAATAGGAGCTAGAAAACTGAGGTAGGGATGGACATGTTGTGTAGGTGGAGTTGGAAGCTCAGGGCAACGACAATGATCATGGTCCTTTGGTTGCAAGGTGCTCTAGCTTGAGAAACCAACAAGTTGACAATCTTCCTATACGGAGATCCAGGCACACTATTAGACCTCTAGCAAGGTGTGGATTTGAAGAATTAGTGTCTTATGCTTTCCTTACCAATTGCAATGATCCAACTACATTTCAAGAGGCAGTGCACAACCAGGAGAAAGGTAAGTGGATGGGTGCAATGATTGAGGAGATGAAATCACTACATAAAAATCAAACTTGGGATTTGGTGGAGCTTCTAGATGAGAAGAGACCGATAGGTTGCAAATGGGTATATAGGAAGAAGGAAACAATTTCAAAAAAGGAATGATAAAAATTCAAGGCATAGTTAGTGGCAAAAAGAGTACTCAAAAAAGAAGGGAATAGACTATGATGAGATTTTTTTCACCTGTGATTCGACACACTTATATTAGGATAGTGTGGGGGGTTTGTAGCTCATTATGATCTTCATTTGGAAAAAAAATGGATGTGAAACCGGTATTTCTTCACGGTGACTTGGAGGAATAAATTTATATGGTGCAACTGGAGGGATTTAGTAAAGCAGGGAAATAAAACTTATTTTGCAAGTTGAAGAAATCTCTTTACAGGTTGAAATAGCCTCCAAGGCAATGGTATAAAATATTTGATTCCTATATGATGAAGATTGACTACAAAAGATGTGAGTATGACTGCTGTGTGTGTATGTGAACAAACTTAATGATGGTTCTCTTATTTTCTTGTTATTGTATGTCGATGATATGTTGATAGCCACAAAATATTTAACTGAGGTAAATCAGTTAAAGGAACTGTTGCATAAAGAATTTGACATGAAAGATCTTGGTTCAGCCAACAAGATACTTGGGATGAAGATTCGCCGGGACAGAACTGCAATGAGGTTATGATTATCTCAGGGCGGTTATATGGATAAGGTGTTGGATATTGGATATGGTTAATATGACGGATGCAAAAGGGGTATGTACATTTCTAGTGAGTCATTTTAAGTTGTCTACTACAGATCGCCCAAGTATGGATAAGGATATCCGGGACATGTCAAAGGTCCCCTATGCTAGCGGTGTAGGGAGTTTAATGTATGCTATGGTATGTACGAGACTAGACTTGGCACATGCTGTGAGTGTGGTGAGTAGGTTTCTCTCTAATCTAGGAAGACAACATTGGGAAGCCGTCAAGTGGATCTTAAGACACTTACGGGGTACATTAGTATATGACATCATGTTCGGCAAGCAACAAGGTAGTCCTTCAGTTATGAGGTTTGTAGATGCTGATTATGCATGAGATATGGATGGTAGAAGGTCTACAATGGGTTATGTTTTTTCTTTTAGGACGACCTATATGTTGGAGATCCATGGTTCAATCTCTGATGGCATTATCCACAATTGAAGTTGAATATAAGGCAGTTGCTGAAGCTAAAAAGGAAGCCTTATGGCTTACCAGTTTGGTCAAAGAGCTGGGCTTACATTAAGACAGGGTTTTGTTGCCTTTGTGATAGTTTGTGTGCTATTTACTTAGCGCAAAGAATCAAGTGTACCATGCTAGAACCAGACATATTGTTGTGAGGTTTCATAGGGTTTGGGAATTGATTACTTCGAGTGAACTTATATTGGAGAAGGTTTATACATCTGAAAATGCAGCAGATATTTTGACCAAATCAGTCACTAGAGAAAATTTTAAGCATTGCTTGAACTTATTCATGTCTCCACGTGATAAAAGGGAGACAAATCCAATCGGACATTCTAAGATCAACGTGGAACAATCAGATTTGTTTTTCAGGTTCTCCTAAGGGGTGTATAATCGCCAAGGTGGAGATTGTTGTATTTGTGTGTGTGGCTCTTATACTTGTTGTGGCTCATAAACAAAGGAAGAAGAAAAACATATGGATTCATATGGGCTTCATCACCAACCTACCCGAAGTGGGAGATGTAGGGTCTATACTTGTGGTTATAGGCAGGTTTTCAAAGTAGGGTACATTTGTACCCGCCCCAAAGTACTATTCGGCAGAGGAGACGACACAACTATTCTTTAAGAATATTGTGAAGTATTGGGGTGTTCCCCAAGATATTGTCAGTGACCAAGATGCAAATTGACTGGAAACTTCTGGAAAATTTTTTTTAGAATCCTTAGTTCACAACTTGACATCTTTTCGAGCTACCATCCACAAATAGATGGACAAACGAAGAGATTCAATAGGCTACTATAAGAGTACTTGCACCATTTCGTCAACACCAGCCAGAAGAATTGGGTGCAACTACTTGATGTGGTTCAATTTTATTTCAATGCTCAAAAGATCTCAACAACAAACAAAAGTCCTTTTGAGCTTGCTACAGGCTAGCAGCCACTGTTACCTTACACAGTGGAGGAACCGTACAGAGGAAAGAGTCCTAGAGCGTATATCTTCACCAAAGAATGGATACATAATGCAAAGATTTCCTGAGGCTACCTAGAGAAAGCTTATAAGTGGATGAAGAAGTGGGCAGATCAGGCAAAAAGACCACAATACATCAAAGTAATCATTTTGTGCTTGTTAAGCTCAATTTTGAATAGATCAGGTTACTATAGGGATGATATAGGAGACTACTTCGTAAATATGAAGGACCAATCCCCATCTTGGCTAGTCCAGTCCGCCTAGACCTAGGTCTATTGACCCATTGACTTGTTGCCCAGCCCATTACTCATTTTTTAAAAAAATAAAAGGCCTTAGGCCTATTTTTTTTTTAAATAATGGGACACATACCCATTTCTTTTAATCAAGCCCACTACTTCATTTTTAAAATAAAAGGCCCGAGATCCAAAGCTCATTTTTAAAACAACCCAAAGTTCGTTTTAAAATAAAGCCCAAAGCCAGCCCAAGCTCAGTTTTTAAAACAAGCCTAGAATCCATTGGGCTTGACCCAATAGTGGGCCAAGGCCCATACTGTAACAACCTGCTTATATATTCTTATAATAAAAATAAAATAAATAAAATAGTCAACCTGAACTCGTGGGTAATGGGGACACATGTCATACACAGCGGAACCTAGGCAGTAGTAAATGTAAATCACAAACTCATAACCACAAAATACGTAATACCAGAGTCAAGTATATCTCAAAATATTGTATTTATATACAACCTCCCAAAAATACCAAACATCCCTAGGACCTCACATCAAAATCCCCTGATCCTAATCCAAACTTACCCTTCTAGCAGGGTAGTACAATCGACTCAATGGCGGTCACGCCCCGCCGATCTTTCTGGGTTTCCTTAAAATCATTTAATGTTTGGGGGTGAGACACTTCTTAGTAAGGGAAAATAAACTAAATACAGCTGTGTGACAATATTAATATTTGATTCAATTATACATATATAGTACATTTCATATACCTGAAAACATTCATTATAACATAATGAATAATCATATACTTTCGTATTTTCTAATAAATCATACAGTTCATAAAATGTCTGATATAACTGATAAAACTGAAAACATACCTAAGATGAATAGTTAGCTGATGTCATGTTACCCCCCATGACGAGTTGTGTAGCCTGAAGGTGGAGCCTAACAATGGCTAGCTGACCACTGCTGAGTTAAAAATTTCTGTGAGTACGATGGGCCCACCACACCCTGGTCCAGACTGCTAGGTGGACGTCTACAAGTCTACACTAAAATTCACTTCGACTATCCATGTCCCACCCCCTTGTGGGGTGGTTAGCACAAGTATGAACATAGATATATGATCTATATAACTACGGTACCGTGCTACTGAAACTAAACTAAACTAACGTCCGAGTTCTGAATTCATATAGAACATGATAATATAGCATTTAACATAAATTGATTGATAGCATCTCTATACTTTCATAATTACAGCCTTGCGCCGAACAATTCGTAAATACGGCCTTGCGCTGAACTTTTCATAATCATGGCCTTGCATCGGAAACATAACATACATGGCCTTGCGCCGAATATCTCCTATGTATCATTCTGAATAAATAAATCATTTATCATGTACTTCAAAATCATAACGTACTGTATTATTTTATAATTCCTGAAAACATGCTTTATTCGTAAAATTGTCATAACATAATACTTATCATGTAAAATAATATTCATGCCACACAATGCTCAGTAAAATCACATATTTCATTCTAAATTTACATTTCTTGTATCACAGCAGTATTTTTCCAAATATGCATTTTCTCAATAATATTCAAATATAAAACATGTTTTTTTGAAAATTAATTTGTTGATAAATAATACTAATTTGCATGGAAAAATAACTGTTTTAGTTTATTCTCTTACTTGACACTGAGAAGAAACCCCCCTAAAAATCTACTCGTCCTGCACCCGCAGGGTTCCCCATGCAACACCCTGAAACCAACAACTCACATAACTAAACTTTAGTATTTCTTCGTGAATAACCTTTCTTATAACTACGAGAAGACCAAATTCTGAATATTTAGCCTTACCTTGAATCAGGGACGAATTTCAACTCGCTTCCACCAACGATCCACTCCGGTAGATTTGGAGAGAACTTCTACAGGAGCGTCGTGGTGGCCTCAGATCGTCAATTCGGTGAACTACGGAGCCGAAATTGAAGAGAGAGGAGAGAGAAACCGTACGGAGGAAAGAGAGTGAAAATTTTTTGATTTTTCTGTGCTTAAGTCCGAGTTTTTTGCTATTTATAGAGAGCAGGATTCTTCGACAAGACACATTACCTCATTGACGAGTCCCTAAAGAGTTTTGTCAATGAACCTTCACCCCTCGTTGACGAAATTCAGAATTGCCAAAACCCTCCTTGGTATTTTCTCGTCAACGAGCCCAATTGCCGCGTTCCCGTTCGTCGACAAAGTCTTCTGCACTCTCTTTTCTATTCCCATTTTCTCTCTCTTAATTATTGTTTAAATACCATTATACTTTGGGTTATTACATTCTTACCTCCTTATAAAATTTCATCCTCGAAATTTACTATTCACTTATTTCTTCATCCCTTAAGGCAAAATTGTCTACTTATTTTATTACTAACCCTCACTTATGGCGGAGGAATACTATGGTTACATTCCAAGTCCTGGGAGATTACATAAACCAAAAGAAAATTTCCCCCAAAACTAAAATACCACTTACTAACTAAAGTATTACATGTACCTGAAAAAGAAATACTACATATTTATTTATATTTCCTAATTACATATGAACTTCTTAGAACAATTTTGAGTACTTCTATCTAATCTGTTCCTCAAGCCTCCAAGAAACCTCTTCTACTGCATGATTCCTCCATAGAACCTTTACTAGAGGAATCTTCTTATTACGTAGTTCCTATTCTCTTCTATCCAAAATCTGCACGAGTACCTCCTCATAGACTAGTGAGTCACTGAGCTCTAACTCACCATAATTGATAATATGGGGTCTGGGATGTACTTCTTCAACATAGAAACATGGAATACGTCATGCATCCTGGATAGTGTAGATGGTAAAGCTAGGCTATAGGCAATCGGCCCCACCTTCTCTAAAATCTAAAACGGACCGATAAACCTAGGACTAAGTTTACCTTTTCTTCCAAACCTCATAACCCCTTTTAATGGAGCTATCTTCAAAAATACATGATCACCCACATTGAACTCTTCTATTTGGACGTGTATGCCACCACCCTGCCATGCTGCATCAATGCACAGCCAAGTCCCTTCAAGGATGCATCATTGTAGATAGTATAACCCTCACCCCTTAACGGGATAATCAGTACTAGTGCTGTGACTAGCCTCTGCTTCAATTCCTGAAAATTTTGCTCACAACTATCATCCCATTCAAATCTGGCATTCTTCTTAGTCAGTCATATTAGTGGCCCTGATAAAACTGAGAATCCCTCAATGAAATAGCAGTAATAACCGGCTAACCCTAAGAGACTCGTGATCTCCTAGACGTTCCTCAGTTTAGCCCAATTCACAACAGCATCAATCTTACTAGGATCCACAGAAATTCCATTTCCTGAGATAACGTGCCTAAAAAACATAACTTTTTTGAGCCAGAAGTCACATTTGCTGAAATTTGCATACAACTTCTTCTCCATGAGCATTTGTAAAACCTGCCTTAAATGTATCTCGTGCTGCTCATAACTCCTCAAATAGACCAGTACATCATCAATAAAAACAATAACAAACTGATCTAAATATGGATGAAAAATTTTATTCATCAAATCCATAATTATCGTAGGAGCATTCGTTAGACCAAATGGCATAACAAGAAATTCGTAATGCCCATACCTAGTCTTGAAAGCCGTCTTCGATATATCTTCTGCTTTTACCCTTACGTAATGGTAGCCTGATCTAAGGTCGATCTTAGAATATACTTGTGTACCCTAGAGCTGATCAAACAAGTCATCGATGCGAGGTAGAGGATACTTGTTCTTAATTGTCATTTTATTCATCTCCCTATAATCTATGCACATCCTCATAGACCCGTCCTTATTTTTCATAAATAGTACTGGAGCTTCCCATGGAGATACACTAGGTCGTATGAAGCCCTTATCAAGAAAATCCTGCAACTGATCTTTCAATTTTGCCAATTCTGTCGCTGCCATTTGATATGGTGCTTTAAAGATCGGCGCTATACCTGGACGTAGATCAATAGGAAAATCTACCTTACGATCAGGTAGTAGACCTGGTAATTCATCTAGAAACACATCTGTAAATTCTTTCACAACTGGCATATTGGTGAGCTTCACCTCATTCCCTATTGTTTCCTTCACAAAGGCCACAAATCCCTGACAACCACTCAAGAGCAGTCTCGTCGCCCGGATAGCTGAGACCATCTGAGGTAGAGATTGCACTAGTGACCTTGTAAATCTGAATTTTAGTTTCCCTGGAGGTCTGAATATCACTTCCCTTGCA
The DNA here is from genome assembly GCF_029873635.1 of Malania oleifera. Lineage (NCBI taxonomy): Eukaryota > Viridiplantae > Streptophyta > Magnoliopsida > Santalales > Ximeniaceae > Malania > Malania oleifera. Next base: position 56,482,681 of record NC_080427.1, on the reverse strand, counting down.
CAGTAATCAATAATGGCAGAATTAGCTGCTAGCCAATCCATGCTGAAAATGATATCAAACACATGCATATACAGCACCACCAAATCAGCAAATAAAATTCTCCCCTGAACATCAGTTGGACAATCACAGAGCATCCTGCTACACCTCACGGCTGACCCGGTCGATGTAGCCACTAACAATTCAACATCTAATATTTGTGTGTTTGCCCCACACAATTTAACACACCATGAAGACACGAATGAGTGTGTGGCACCTCAATCAAACAGTGCAATGACTTTAAATGAAAACATATTAACCGTACCTGTCACCACGTCGCCGACTACCTCAACATCACTCGACATCAGAGCAAAGACCTTGGCTAGGGCCATATTCCTCTACTGGTCTCCACGTGGTGCTTGGTAGTCTCCTTGAATAGGTCTAGGAGCAGGCGCAACACCAATCTGAGCCTGGCAATCCCTCATCACATGCCCTGGCTCCCCACACCGATAGCAGACACCTTGCCCGGCACGACCCTCCCCTGGGTGTTTCTTCCCACAAGTTGGGCAAGTTGGAAGTGGCTGCATACCCTGAAATCCACAAATCCCTGTCTCCTGCCTCCAGTCTCTGGAGTAGCCACCTCTTTTCCACGAACCATGACCGACTCCCTGCTAGGAACCAGAAGGTGTGAATCTCTTCCTCTGTCTCTGCTCCTCAGCCTCCAATCGCTCTCTAATTTATGCTATAGTGGCCATGTCCACCAACTCAGCAAAATCCTACAACTTTAGAATTGACACCTGCTTATATATTTCTCTCCTCATACTCTTTCAAATTGTCGTACCTTATTTGCTTCATCTAGTATGATGTATGGGGTAAAGCGAGATAATTCGATGAACCTTGCCGCGTACTGCTGTACGGTCTACTGTCCCTACTTCAGATTCAGGAACTTCTCAATCTTAGCTTTCCTGGACGAGGCTGGAAAATACCTATCAAAGAATATCTCCTTGAACTGCTCCCACATCATCTCCACAGGTACTGTCATTTGTTGCTCAAGGAGTTTCATTGCCGTCCACCACCTCTCAGCCTCTCTAGTTAATCTGTAGGTAGCAAACAACACCCTCTGCTCCTCTAAACACTACAACACTGCAAATATTTTCTCTATCTCCTGCACCCAGTTTTTAGCGACAATAGGATCAGTTCCTCCTGATAAAGCCGGAGGATTCAACTTTATGAATTTCTCTATTGATTTATCGTGGCCTGCCAACGGACCACCCTGTTCCCTCGAACTCTTAGCAATTTTCATCATAACCTACTGTGCCACGCTATGTAACACTGCATCTGAATCACCACCCGCAATGACTGAGGGTCCAACACCCTCATTCCCACTAGCGTGGGCACTACTACTACCACTACCACCAGGGTCCATCTTAAAAATAAATAACTTAACTTAGAACCCTATTACCATAATATATCGTCCAACTAGTACCATATTCCCTTAATTAATTCATTACTCCTGATCTTGATTCAAGATTCAATCCTGTAACCTAGATACCCAACCCGACGATAGTTTACCATGACTTTCTTGAAATCGTCACCCCAGGAAAATTACACAAACCACCACGGAAGTCCTACATCTAGACTACAAAACCAGACCTCAAATTCCCTTATCCTATACTTTGGTACAATTATTGCTGCATTTTAGAGTCTACAGAACCTAGTATCCTAGGCTCTGATACCAAACTGTAACGACCTACTTATATATTCTTATAATAAAAACAAAATAAATAAAATAGCCAACCCAAACCCGTGGGTAACGGGGACACCTGTCACACACAGCGGAACCTAGGCAGCTGTAAATGTAAATTACAAACTCATAACCACAAAATACGTAATACCAGAGTTAAGTATATCTCAAAATATTGTATTTATATACAACCTCCCAAAAATACCAAACATCCCAAGGACCTCACATCAAAATCCCCTGATCTTAGTCCAAACTTACCCTCCTAGCAGGGTAGTACAATCGACTCAATGGTGGTCACGCTCTGTTGGTCTTTCTGTGTTTCCTGAAAATCATTTAATCTTTGGGGGTGAGACATTTCTCAATAAGGGAAAATAAACTAAATATAGTTATGTGCCAACATGAATATTTGATACAATTATACATATCTAGTACATTTCATATACCTGAAAACATTCATCATAACATACTGAATAATCATATACTTTTGTACTTTCTAATAAATCATACAGTTCATAAAATGTCTGATATAGCTGATAAAACTGAAAACATACACAGGATGAATAGCTAGATGATGTCATGTATTACTCTCCATGACGGGTTGTGCAGCCCGAAAGCGGGACCCGACAATGGTCGGCTGACCACTGCAGAGTCAAAAATGTCTGTAAGTATGATGAGCCCGCTACACCCTGGTCCAGACTGTCAGGTGGACGTCTATAACTCTACACTGAAAGCCACATTGACTATCCATCTCTCACCCCCTTGTGGGGTGGTTAGTACAAATCTGAACATAGATATTTGATCTATATAACTACGGTACCATGCTCCTGAAACTGAATTAAACTAACATTCGGGTTCTTATAACATGTAGTAATTGATAATATAGCATTTAACATAAATGGATTGATAGCATTTATATACTTTCATAAATACGGCCTTGTGCCGAACATTTCGTAAATACGGCCTTGCGCCGAACTTTTCATAATCACGACCTTGAGCCGGAAATATAACATACACGGCCTTGTGCCGAATATCTCATACGTATCATTTTAAATAAATAAATCATTTATCATGTACTTCAAAATCATAACGTACTGTATTATTTCATAAATCCTGAAAACATGCTTTATTCATAAAATTGCCATAACATAATACTTATTACGTAAAATAATATTCATGCCACACAATGCTGAGTAAAATCACACATTTCATTCTAAAATTACATTTCCTGTATAACAACAGTATTTTTCCAAATATGTATTTTCTCACTAATATTCAAATATAAAACACATTTTTTTGAAAATTAATTTGTTGATAAATAATACTAATTTGCATGAAAAAATAACTGTTTAAGTTTATTCCCCTTACTTGACACTGAGAAGAAACCCCCCTAAAAATCTACTCGTCCTGCACTCGCAGGGTTCCCTGAGCAACACCCTAAAACCAACAACTCACAGAACTAAACTTCAATATTTCTTCGTGAATAACCTTTCTTATAACTATGGAAAGACCAAATTCTGAATATTTAGCCTTACCTTGAATCATGAACGAATTTCAACTCGTTTCCACCAACAATCCGTTTCAGTAGATTTGGAGAGAACTTCCCAGGAGCGTCGTGGTGGCCTCAGATCATCAATCCAATAAACGACGGGGCTGAAATCAAAGAGAGAGAAGAGAGAAATCGTAGGGAGGAGAGAGAGTGAAAAGTTTCTGATTTTTTTGTGTTTAAATTCGAGTTTTAGGCTATTTATAGAGCCAAATTCATGGACAAGACACGTCACCTCGTCAACGAGTCCCTACAGAGTTTTGCCGACGAACCTTCACCCCTTGTCGACGAAATTCAGAATTGTAAAAACCCTCCTCAGTATTTTCTCGTCGATGAGACTTACCCTCGTCAACGAGCCCAATTGTCGCGTTGTCGACGAATGTAGTCTGCTGCGCCCTCTTTTCTATTCCCATTTTCTCTCTCTTAATTATTCTTTAAATACCATTATACTTCGGGTCATTACACATACATTTCATCTTAGCCCTAATAATCCTTGAACCAATCTAGTGGGTTGACTCAGGGGTGAGTCAACCTGAACCTCACTCTTTGAGTTGACTCACCCTAACCACCCCATTCTCGGCTTGACCTAACCATGGTCAAGCTTGGGATCCTATTTGGCTCTCAAGAAAAGTCGTGAAAAATGCCAGAAATCATCAAAATACCTAGCAAATTGACAAAACAAAGTAAAAAAAAAAAAACAAAACAAGACAAAAAAAGAAAAGGGGTGGGGGAACTTATCTTCTATAAAACCCACTGATTTCCCTCCTTTTACTCCAATTTTGTTGCTAATCTACAAGCACAAAAACAAAACAAAATCAAAGAAAATGAAAGAAAGCAAACAAAAAAAAAAAAAAAATAGAATAGGAGAGAGAGAGAGAGAGAGGACATGTGTCACTTCCGCATGGTGACACGTGGAAAAAATTTGGAAAAATCGGGAAAAATTGGGAAAAAATCAAGAAAAATATTTTAAAGGTCAGAATATATATATATATATATATATATATAAAATATTTTTGGGCTTTTTAAGGCTAGAAAAAAATGAGAAAAAGTCTTTAGAAATCTCAGAACATTTTTAAAAAGTGTTGAAAAATTCAAAAAAAAAAAAATTTGCAGAATTTTTTAATAAATATGGGGATGTTTTTAAAGATTATTTTGCTTATAATTTGACAATTTTAACTGTTTTTGTCTGCGTGTGTTCCTATGATTTAAAAAAGGGCAATGAGATATTTTACAGCTCACCTGTATTAGCTCTGAGGGGGGTTTATCTAACAAGATCGCCTTGTTTGGAGGTCTTATTAGACATTCATAAATCACACTATGGTTTTTAACCTCATTTTAATTTTATTTGTTTGTTTGTTTGTTTGTTTGTTTGTTTTAAAAGGAGTTAGTTAAAGGTTATTCAATTCAATTTGGGGATAATTCATAATTAATTAGGTATCGTTCATCGAACAGGTGTGTAAAGGTTGCGAATACCTTCCCCTCGCATAGTTGAACTCCTAATCCAAACTTTGGTAAAAACAAACCAAGACTATTGATTCCTTGACCTATAATTAGTCTAAAGACCAATCAAATGAGTAGTAATTAAGTGTTCTAAGCAGTTAGGTAAATAATAGGTAAGTAACAACTCCATAAAAATTTTAATATGATTATCCCTCGCTGTTCGAGGCCCTTCTCTAAGACGTTTTGACAATATTATAAGTTGAATAGAGTCGCCAATAATCTGTTATTTTCCTAGGTGCGGTTAATTCACCTAATTACTACTCATTGATTGGTCTCTAGAGTAATCACGAAGGAACCAAGAGTCTTAGTTTACATTAATTAGAATTGGGATTGAGAGTTCAGTTATGCGAGGGGAAGGTACTTGCACTGCTTACACACCCGTTCTACGAACGGTACCTAATTAATAATGAATTATCCCTAAATTGAATTTAATGGTCTTTAATTAACTCTTTTAAAACAAATAAATAAATAATAATTTAAAAGGAAAATAAAATCTACAGTGCAGTTTAGGAATGTCTAATAAGATCTCAAAAGGAAGGGATTTTGTTAGATAAACCCTTCTCAAAACTAATATAAGTGAGGTCTCAAACAAGTTTTTAACTTTTATTAAATTATTAGGACACACACACACACAAAAATATGATATTAGCCATCATGAACTTGTGATATGGTAAGACTCGTGTGGCAAAATGAGAAAGGAGAGAGGCATATGAGCTCATGTGCCTACTATCTCCTTTTGTCATATAGGCATGTGTTGGTAATCGCCTCGTGATGGGGAGCGGGACTATAGTTGCTCCTCCTATTAGTGGGCTATATATATTATTTTTTTAATAAAAGAGGGCGGAACCTCCATTTATTTTTTAATACACCCTCACTTTTTGCGGAGGAATACCGTGGTTATAAGATAAAATAAAAGGGAGAGTACAGAAAAACCCTCAAAAAAAAAAAAAAAACCAACACCAGCAAACCAACCAAATTAGGACAACAAAACTAAAACATAACTAACAAAGAAGATAAAAACATAAAACACAACCAAATCAACACCAAGCGAAACTCTAGGGATGAACTAACGACGAACGGAAACGAGATCCCACCTATGCATCTGAAGAATACCTTTTAGATAACGTGGTAGAAGGTATTGTTCTTTGTAGATTACATTTTTTCTCATTTCTCCTTCTTTAGCAAGAAAATCAGCCGCACTATTGCCTTCCCTATATTGATGCATCACCATGACGTTCACTCCTTCTAACTCTACCACGAACTCCTCCCATAATTTCCAAAGATACCACAAGATACATCTACCTTTCCGAAGTCAATCAACTACAATTCGCGAGTCACTTTCAATAATCACATTAAAATAATGCAAACTTTTGCACAAACGAATTCCTTCCCTGATTGCTTTTAATTTCGCACTATTATTCGTACCATTGCCAAAATAACTTGAAAAAGCCGCTTTTACCAAGTCATGGCAATCCCGATTGATTCCTCCACCTCCTGAAGTACCCTGATTGCTCCTACAATTCTCATCACAATTAAGTTTTATCCACCCTACTAGAGGTTTAACCCATGAAACAATTTTTCAAGGCTTGTCGCAAACTCCTTGATGCTTAATTTGAAACTCATTCAAAATCTTAATGTCCGACTTCTTCAATTTTTGAAAAGAATTGTTGCTCTCAACAATAGAACTAACTCAGAATCAAACATTTCTCCACATCTGATCTGCACTTTGATAAACTTCTTCCATTCTCGTTTTACATTTTTGATTCAAGAGGCATCACGTAATCAAACACGGAATCAACCCAATTAAAATATATTTAATAGACGAATTTTTTAGTATAGTGGAACCAATTTGCAATTTTTTTTCCAAGGAAGGGATCGTTGGAAAAGATAAACTATATATATAATCAATTACTTCAAAAGCATTAGTAAATAGAGGAAGTGATTTCATTTCTTTTAGACAGAGACACAAATTACAAATTAGAGGTCAAGTTTGATATGAAAATTTCTAATAATATATATATATATTTTTTACTTTTTTTTCGATTTTATGTTTACAAATCTACCAAAATAAATTTAGAGGTAATTTTAACTTAAAATGATAATGTCAAGATAGGTTTAAACAAATTTATTATGTAATCTTGTTCTCATTGTGATGTGTTTTTCTTTTCTTTTTTTTAAAAAGGATGAAACTCTAAAAAGCTCCATATTCATATTGTGACGGGGATGTCTTTAAAAGGTGAAACTCTAGAAAGCTCCATATCCTTAGATTAATGATGATAATGAGAGAGGCCCTTATGTATGTCTTAGTATGTATCCGTCCTTATATTACTTATGCAATTTGTATACTTGGAAGTTGCCAAAGAGATGCACAAAAAAATTTACGTAGGAGGTAAGTTTGCTAGTTAAAGGTGAGTGTATAAGGGGAGAGGTAGTGAAAAAATTTAGGCAAAATTTTAAATAAAATTGAGTTTTTGAAAAAGAATAAAAAACCTTCTTAAATTTTTTTTTTTTTTGAATTTTGCATTTTTCTCATTTGAGATTTAAAAAAAAAAAAAAAACATTAGCTAGGTTCATGATGAGGGTATTTTGAGATTTTTATATGGGATTACATATGCATATTATAACTGAGAGTTGAAATCTTATGACAATTTTTATTTGATAATAGTGAAAATTGTGTAAGAGCTCTGTGGACGTAGACACATTGCCGAATCACGTAAATTCATTGTTCTTCTTCTCTATTTTGATTTTCTCTATTTTTTCGTATTTACTCTATGTGTGTACACGTGCGTGCGCATAATCTTAGGGAACGTTTGCTTAAAAGTAATTGTGGCCAACCTTGTCAATTTTTGGGGATACTAAATCAAATCTTATAGGAAATAAAATGGTTTTAAAAAGTATCAATCCTCAAAGGATATTGTGGATTTTCCATTATTATGATGAATGAAACTAGAGAATTTAGCAATAGGGGGAGTCAAAGATATTTTTGAAATCTCATCAGCAATTAATATAAATATAATAAAATTTAGGGGAGGTATGTGTAATTTATCCTTTCTTCACTTATAGATTTATCTCTACATTTTCTTTAAATGTAAGGTGATGAGCAATGTAGCTATTCATATATTATTTTGATATTTATTTTTCTTCACTCTCTTACAATTCATCATTTTAATTTATTTATTTTGGCATTTCTTCTTTCGCAATTTTGTGTTTCTAATTTTGTGGGTGTTTCTCTCATTACTGGGGAAAAAAAAAAAAAAAAGCAGTAAGTTAACAATAGGACTTGATACACAACAAGACTCTTTATTATATTTTGGAATTGTCAAGGCATGACAATTACTTATTCAACAAATACACCAAGAAATAATTTAAAAAGACATACTCTAATAACTATTAGGTGTGATAAATCTTCTTAGTTATTGTTGTCCATCCAGAACTGAGCTTGAAGATAGTTGATTACTTTCTTGTCCACTTGGAAGGCCTTGGTTAGAACATCAGAAGAGATAGGTGGCTTTGAACCGAAGACTGCATTTGCAATAGTAATGACTCCTGGGTTTTGACTGCTTAGTCCAGCAATGGCCACTGCATCAGTTTCCCCAACATTGAATTGGAAGTGAATGAGTCCTTCTGGAAACACGAAAACATCGCCCGCATGAAGAACCTTTGTGATCAAGCGGTTATCTGGATTAGAAGTAACGAAACCAACATAGAGGGTTCCTTCCAAGACAGTGAGAAGCTCGGTGGCACGGGGATGTGTGTGCGGAGGGTTGAGACCATAGGGTGCAAAATCAAGACGTGCTATTGAGATACCGAGGGTGTTTAGTCCAGCTAATTTATCAACATTTACTAGCGTGACACTAGAGCCAAGCCGGTTCGATGTGTTACCAGCCACATTAAGTCCGGAAAAGAAGAAATCATCAGCTGAAGCAAGCTTTGGGTCTTTGCAGACTTTCCCATTCACGAACACTGAAAATATTTACGGTAGAAAAGTAATTACAAGAAGGAAAAAATTTAGATAAATATGTTATGCGAAGATAAAAAGAAGAATATCAAATTAATGTATGAGGAAATCAAAGGGAAAAAGCAATGCATACCAGCTTCCTCGGTGTCATTAAAAGCAACACAAAAGTCCTGCAGGGAACTGGGATCAGAAGCAGAGGCCAGAGAGAGAGCCACAGCCAAGAAGATGATGGATACAAGGGCGTTGGCTGCCATCTTGCTCATTCCTAAATACGCACTAGTTAGTATTACAGTAATCCCTTGTTGGCTCTGGAGATTGAGTTGTGAGGACAATAGCAAGGAAGCTTTGTGCATTTATAGCAGAAAAGAGTTTAAGGCTTTGACAGGTTCACGCTTGACGTAGTCTTTTTCCCATACCCAAGTAGAAAGCCACTGACTTTCTCCATTCCTCCAGATTAAGGACTTTGTGGCCCTTTGTGTATTTAAATAAACAGAGGGACGGTAAGTACATGCAAGGAAGGCCTGTCTGAGTGGAAATGCTTATTATTATTATTATTATTATTATTATTTGTCAGAACGGGGGAGTTTTGCACATCGGGCTGCCTTTTTTCTTTTTTGACCGCAAATTCTCAAATTCTCGAGAAGGAAAAATGCATGATTTAAAGAGACTATTTCCATGATTTAAACCTCTGAATTTTATGGATGCAATATGTAATGCTCTTATGATTTGGTTGGTATGGAAGAATAGAATTAAATGTAATGAAATTAGTCTTTATAATTTTAAATATTTATTAAATGTTTTTATTTTAGTTCACTTTCAATTCATTCTATTCTATCATTTTAAATTAATAAACTGAGTCAGCACATATATCAAATGTTTTCAAAATAAGTTAGGTATGTCAACCAAGCAAAAGAAAAAAAAAATATTTAAACCAATAAGATGAGTTAGAATTCTTCTTATTTTTATTAAATGCATTAGAAAGACTTGGTAAATGAAAACTAACAACCTAATTTGAAGAAGTTTTAATTGAAGGTTCTTTAACATCGTGGGCTATTGGGGAGAGTAGGTATGGATAATATTTTAGAATTTCTAAAATATGATACTAGAGATATTATATTAAGAGCTTTTGTGGCTGTTGCAACGTCCTGGAGAAAGGTGTGGAATGACGAGAGATAATAATATTATAAGTTGGATGGTATCGCTTCTAACCTGTTATTTTCTTAGGTGTAGTTAGTTGGCCGAATTATTAGTCGTTGATTGATCTCTAGACTAATCCTACGACCAAGGAACCGGTAGTCTTAGTCTACATTAACCAGAATTGGGATTGAAAGTTTAACTACACGAGAGGAAGGTTCTAGCACTCTTTACACACTCATCCTACAAACGATACCTAATTAATCATGAATTATCCCTAAATTGAATTTAGTGGTCTTTAATTAAATAATTTAAAATAAATAAATAAGTAAATAAATAAAAATTTAAAGGAAAATGAAATCTACATTTCGATTTAAGAATGTCTAATAAGACTTCCACAGGAGAAGATCTTGTAAGATAATCTCCCTCATAACTAATATAGGTGAGGTATGAAACACTTCTTTATCCTTTGTTAAATCATTGAGACACACACACACAAAAATAGAATATATATAAATAATAAATTCATAAAATTTGATCAAAAGAGTCTTTAAAACCTTCCCAAAATTTTCCAAACTTTTGTGAATTTTTTCTGAAAGTTTTCCAACATTTTTTTAAAAAAAAATTTCCTTAGATTTTTAAGGACTTTCTCTCATTTTTTGGCATTTTTATTTTTCATTTTTTTATCCGAGTCAAAATAACTTAAATATTTATTTGTTTATTTATTATTTTATAATTTTAAATATATTTTTTATTTTTTTCCAATTTTTAAAAATTGAAAATGAATTAATTTTTTTTTTTTTTAAATAAACTGAGTGGGAGATTCAAAAGTTAGACCATTTCAATCGGTTTGAACTGGGTCTAATCTGATTAAGATAAGTGGGTCACGTATCTGCCAAATGTAGCGACACATTTCTTTGCCCAATTTTTAAAAATTAAAATTCAATTAAAATTCAATTTTTTTTTTTTAAAATAAACTGAGTCAGCGATTCAAAAGTCAGCCGGTTCAATCGGTCTATACTGAGTCTGACCCGGCTAGGATAAGTGGGCCACGTGTCACCCGAAGGTAGCGACACGTTTGTCTGCTTTATTTTTCTTTTTTGAGTTTACTGTAATAGTGTGATATTTTTTGTCTGAGCATAATGTCACCTACTGGTAATTTTTTTTTTTTTTTTTTTTTAAGTTTCTACAGCACGGTGATGTTAGCATGACATTATCCATCATGTGGCAGCTCTCAGTTAGCTTTATGTATTTGCCATGGATTGCTAACGTGGCAGCAATATGACCATCTAGAAAAAACATATTTTGGAGAGCCAAGATTGTGCCATGTCACCTTATGAAGGCATCATCTTGATTGAGTCACGTGTCACCGTACGGATGGTGACACATGTCCCACTAACACATATGTATAAACTCCTTTTTTTTTTTTTCTCCTTCTGTTGGAAATTAAACTTGATTGGAGATGGCTAGCAGCCATCACTGTTGATTATTCTGGAGTCAGCAGGCAACCTACTCCACCTACCAGCCCACTTCAGTTGAAGAATATCAAATAAGCCTCAAGAATATCAATCAATAGAATATCTCAATCATGAAAGTATGTATATGCTTGGATTGCAAAATATATAGGATCTTTGTTTTTAGAAAAAATATTTGAGTGAATAAATATTGCAACAAAGATGTTTCACCTCAAACACAAATATCTTCTCAAATGGTTTTCAAAATAAAGAGCAATAGATATTTGTAAATGATTTTGCAAATAGTTCGCAACCAAAAGCAAAAATGGGCTTCTTAAGATATTGCAACAAATATGCAATCTCAGAAGACCTAGTAAAGTCTTCTTAGGATGAACTTATTGGCTAAGTACCCTAAGAATCCTTTTGGTTCAGCTCTCAATAAAAATATATCAATCTCACAACCAAGAGAGAGTAAACCTTCCTATCTAAGCACTCAAGAATACTTACAAATGATTTTACGAGTATTGAATGTAAGCTAGAGTGTATTTGGACGAGTATGAGCAAATGAGAATCAAAAGAAAATATTTTTGCTTGAGAGAGATTTTCTTATTCTTTTTGCTAATCAAAATTTAATCCACCAAATGAAAGAGTATATATAGACATACCAAAGTTTTTGACCGTTGGGGACCTATTAGGGATTGTTAGAAAAGTTTAATGATGTTTAAAACTTTTTAACCCCGTTTAAAGATTTTAACTGCGGTAAAAAATTAGGTGCAACGCAAGAGGTCCGGTCAACCAGAAATGTTTTGGTCGATCAAGTTTCAAATGGTCCGGTCGACTAGGGGAATATTGAACTGAGGTCTTAGTCGACCAGGAGAGAGCGATTTCCCAATTTTCCGAGTTCGGTCGACCAGGGCATTTTGAACTACCTGGTTCGGTCGACCAGACCCAATATTATTATTATTATTATTATTATTATTATTATTATTATTATTAATATTATTATTATTTATATATATTATTATTGTTACTTTGTTATTATTATTTTCATTATTACTATTAATATTTATATTAATATTATTTTTAAATATTATTATTACTTTTTTGTCATCATCATCATTATTATTATTATTATTATTATTATTATTATTATTATTATATTTACTGTTATTATTATTAGTTTATGATTATTATTATTATTATTATTATTATTATTATTAATATTTTTATTATTATTATTTTATTGATTACTATTATTATTATTATTATTATTATTATTATTATTATTATTATTATTATTATTATTATTATTATGTTTATGTTTAGGGTTAGAAGCCTATAAAAGGCTTGCTAACCCATAGGAAAATGGGGGCGCAGCACAGCACAAGCACACAGAGGCCAAAACCAGAAAAGAAAAAAAAACTAAACCTCCTTTTCTCTCATCTCTCCCATCTCTCCCATCTCTCACTCACGACCTCCATCTCCACCATAGCCGCAATCCCTAGCAGAAGTGTTGTGTGTGTGTGTGTGTGTGTTTGTTTCATACGCAACAGAGGAGATCCCACCACCATCTCTCATTGCCGTCACCACCACCGTCCCCGTCGTCTTCTTCCACTCCGGCAACCACTTGCTCCTCACCATCACCAGCCTCTTTGCTGCTCTCCCTCTTCTATCAGCCACAACCACCCTAGTACCAGCCCCTACATCTCTCCCTTCCCTCCATCTCCCTCAAACTCACCTCGTCTCCATCCGGTCACTCCACTGCCAGAGCACCCCTAGCGAGTCCACCATTCTACAACTCTCCATCTTCACAACCTCCACACATAGAGAAAGCTGCACCACCTCCTTCGTGCTCCACCAACAACTCACTCACACCGCCGATCGCCGTTGTCATACCAGCCCCAGTGTCTCCTCTGCTCCCGTCGTCCACCCTCCAAGTCCTCCCTTGCCGGCCACAACCCATCAATCCATGCCAGTGTCAAGACGAACCAGCCCAGTCTCGCTGAATCTTAACTCCATGCTGCATAATCGGCCACCATCTCTCATTGCCGTCACCACCACCGTCACCGTCACCATCACCTACACCAACTCCGGTGACCACCACGCACCACCTCTTGCCATGGTCAGCAGAGTAGACGGACTCTCCCTGTTGGGTTATTTCCTTCCATGTGGAGGAAAGCCCAAGTGAGCTTTATTAAAAGCCCCAAGCCCAGCCCTTTTAGTGTGAAAAACCTAAAGGAAGTTCTAAAAAGAGATGGGAGAAGAGAGGAGCCGTCACTTCTCTAAAGAAAGAGAGAAAAACGTGATTTTTCTCATGTTGCCCAGATTTCATCAAGACTCCAATCCCGCTTCGTCTGTGGTCCGATGGAGTTGAAATTTGGAGAGGAGGTTCATGACTTAAGGAGCTACAATATGAACGGTGGAGATCGAATTTAGAGGTCAGGAGTTGGGGTTTTTGCCCTTGAATAGTAACTACGAATTTGGTATATTCTCTCCAATTCTCTTTGTATTTTCCAAGATTGTTGATATCTTGATGAGAGATATTTGTATCCTCCAATTACGATTAGAGAAGACTTTTTGTACTCATTATTTGATTGACAGTGGAGAATTTAATTGAACTAGGTTCCGTGGTTTTTCTTCCTCACACTAGGGAAGTTTTCCACGTAAAAAATTGATTGTGTTCTTGTGGCTTGGTGTGATTGATTATTTATCTTATTATTTCCAACATGTATAAAAGTAGAGATACACTATATTTGCTTGCATATAGGGAGAAGAATTATTCCGCTGTGGTCGTTTATTGATATCTTTCCCAACAAAGTGGTGTCAAAGCCCGATTCATAGATTGTCAGGTTGACAGTTTGAGTTATGGAAGCAAATGCTAGTAGAATGATTAATCTCAATGGTTTGAATTATCACATATGGAAAGGAAAAATGGAGGATCTTCTTTATGTGAAAGATTATTTCCTACTGATATTTAGTTTTGAAAAACAAGAAAAAAAAGTCTGATGTGGAATGGACTTTGTTACATTGACAGGTGTGTGGGTATATCAGGCAATGGATAGAGGATAATGTTTTGAACCATATTAGTGGAGAAACAAATGCACGTTCTCTATGGAATAAGATTGAACAGTTATAAGCTAGAAAGACTGGAAATAATAAATTGTTTCCGATTAAACAAATGATGGCTTTGAGGTACCAAGACGAGACTCCTTTATTTGATCACCTGAATACATTCCAAGGAATTATTAATCAATTGGCTGGAATGGGTATTAAGTTTGATGATGAGGTATAAGGTTTATGGTTACTTGGTTCATTACCGGACTCGTGGGAGACTCTCAGAACTTCATTGTCTAACTCCGCTCCAGAAGGTGTAATCACAATGGATATGGCCAAGAGCTGTTTACTAAATGAAGAGATGAGAAGAAAAACACAGGGGTCCTCTTCACAGTTAGAAATCTTGGTTACAGAAAAGAGGGGGAGAAGTAAGAGCAGAGGTCTGAAGAACAGAGAAAACAGTAGAAGCAAGTCCAACAAGTTTGCAAATGTTAAGTGTCATCATTGCGCGTAAAAGGGACATATCAAGAAATATTGCAAGCAATGGAAGAAAGAAAACAAGAATGAGAAAGGGAAGGGAACGAAGAATGGAGATGACAAAGATGGTGATGATAGAGTTGCTACCACCACTCCTACAGAATTCCTCATTGTTTATGATGATGAGATGATAAATGTTGCATATCATAAGACTAGTTGGGTGATTGACAGTGGTGCCTCCATTCATGCTATATCTCGGAAGGATTTCTTTACATCCTATAGATCTAGTGACTTTGGAATAGTAAAGATGGGAAATGATGGCTTGGTTAAAGTCATTGGAATTGGGGATGTGTATCTGAAGACAAATAATGGCACGAGTTTAGTTCTTAGAGATGTGAAGTATATTCTTGACATTCATTTGAATTTGATTTTTGCAGGTAAACTTGATGACGAAGGGTACTGGAGCACTTTCAGTTATGGCCAGTGGAAGCTCACCAGGGGTGCTATGGTTGTGGCTCGAGGCATGAAGCACTCTGCATTGTACATTCTGCAAGCAAAGATCTCCAACGACATTATTAATGCGATGGAGGATAATGGTAAAGCAGAGTTGTGGCACAAGAGACTGGCTCACATGAGTGAGAAAGGATTAGCTCTACTAGGGAAGAAAAGTCTACTATGTGGACTGAAAAGTACACTTCTGAAAAGGTGTACTCATTGTTTGTCAGGGAAGTAGAGCAAAGTTTCCTTCAAGAATTCCCCTTATTTGAGAGAGTCAGAGATACTAGATTTAGTACATTCGGATGTGTGTGGCCCAAGGAAGACGAGAACACTTGGTGGTTCCAGATACTTTGTGACCTTCATAGATGATCATTCAAGGAAGTTGTGGGTATATATCTTGAAGTCAAAAGACCAAGTGTTGGCTGAGTTCAAGAAATTTCAAGCCCTAGTTGAGAGACAGATTGGGAAGAAACTGAGGCGCATCCAGACTGGCAACGGTGGAGAGTATTATGGTCCATTTGATGAGTATTGCAGACAGCAGGGTATTCGGCATCAAAAGACTCCTCCAAAAACTCCTCAAATGAATGGCATAGTAGAAATGACGAATAGAACACTGCTTGAGAGAGTGAGATGTTTGCTTTCACAAGCCCGATTGCCAAAATCCTTTTGGGGGGAGGCATTGAGCACTGTTGTTCATGTGTTGAATCTTACACCTTGTGTTCCTCTATAGTTTTGTGCCAGACTGAGTTTGGACAGGTAAGGATGTTTCCTATAATCATCTGTGTGTTTTTGGGTGCAAAGCATTTGTGCATACTCCAAAAGATGAAAGGTCCAAACTTGATGAGAAAACGCAACAGTGTATATTCCTTGGCTACGGTCAAGATGAATTTGGATACAAGCTTTATTATCCAGTTGAGAAGAAAATTGTGAGAAGAAGAGATGTCGTGTTTGTAGAAGATCAGACAATTCAGGATATTGAGAAGGTAAAGAAATCTATGTCTCAACAGGGTGACAGTTTGATTGATGTGGATCCAATTCCTTTAAAGAATTTTTCATCTCAGGTTGAGAATGATGTTCAAGATGACCACCAGGGTAAAGGTGATATGGATGTTCCCTTACAGGTTCAGGGAGATGTTGAGACTGATGAGCAGTTGACAGTGCCAGAGATTCCACCAGAGATTCCATCCAAGAGGTCAGCTAGAGACCGACATCCTTCCACTCGGTATTCAGTAGAACAATATGTGTTATTGACTGACAGGGGAAAGCCTTAGTGTTTTGTAGAAGCCATAGAAGATGAACACAAGACAGAGTAGGTTGAGGCCATGCAAGAAGAGATGCAGTCATTGTATGATAACCCCACCTTTGAATTAGTGAAGCTGCCTAAAAGAAAAAGAGCTTTGGAGAACAAGTGGATTTACAAGAAGAAGCCAATTGAGTTTTGTTCACGAGCACGGTACAAAGCTAGATAGGTTGTAAAAGAGTTCGATCAGAGAAAAGGTATTGATTTTGATGAGATCTTCTCTCCAATTGTAAAGATGTCATCGATTCATACAATACTCGGTTTAGCAGTTAGTCTTGACTTGGAAGTTGAGCAGATGGGTGTGAAAACTGCCTTCCTTTATGGTGATTTGGAGGAAGAGATTTATATGAAGCAGCTAGAGGGTTTTAGAGTGAAAGGGAAAGAGGATTATATTTGCAAGCTGAAGAAAAGCCTATATGGTTTGAAACAAGCACCGAGACAGTGGTATAAGAAGTTTGAGTCTGTTATGGGGGAGTAAGGCTACAAGAAGACAACTTCAGATCACTATGTATTTGTTCAGAAATTCTCCGATGATGATTTTATTTTCTTATTGCTTTATGTGGATGACATGCTAATTGTTGGCAGGAATGCTTCAAAGATTAACCAGTTGAAGAAGTAATTGAGTAAGTCATTTGCTATGAAGGATTTGGGGCTAGCAAAGAAAATTCTTGGCATAAGAATCAGTCGTGACAGGAGTGCCAAGAAATTATATTTTTCACAAGAGGAGTACATTGAGAAACTGCTTCAGAGGTTCAATATGGACAAAGCTAAAGTGGTTAGCTCTTCTCTTGCTACCCACTTCAGACTAAGTACAAAGGAATGTCCTTTTATAGATAAGGAAAAGGAAGACATAGAAAGAGTTCCTTATGCCTCGGCAGTAGGAAGTTTGATGTATGCAATGGTTTGCACAAGACCAGATATAGCCTATGCAAATGGTGTAGTTAGTCGATTCTTGTCAAATTCGGGAAGAGAGCACTGGAATACAGTGAAGTGGATCATGAGGTATCTTCGAGGAAGTTCCAGTTTGAGACTTGGTTTGGGAAACGGACAACCATTGTTAGTTGGCTACACAGATGCAGATATGGCTGGGGATGTGGACACTCGTAAGTCTATTTCGGGCTATTTGATTACTTTTGTAGGTGGGGCTATAGCTTGGCAATCGAGACTTCAGAAGTGCATTGTTCTTTCTACGATAGAGGCAGAGTTCATTGCAGCAAAAAAAGTGACTAAATAGTTGTTATGGGCAAAGAAGTTTTTGAGAGAACTTGGTTTCGAGCAGCAAAGGTATTTGTTGTTTTGTGATAGCTAGAGTGCTATTCATCTTACTAAGAATTCCAGTTTCCATACAAGATTGAAGCACATTGATGTACGATACCATTGGATCAGAGATGCATTGAACGATAAGTTATTGGAACTTGAGAAGGTTCACGCTGATGATAATGGTTCTGATATTTTGACAAAGACACTACCAAGGGAGAAGCTTAAAGTTTGCTGTTCGATCGCCAGGATGGCGATTCCCTCCACATAGTTGGAAAGGGGGAGATTTGTTGGGTTATTTCCTTCCATGTGGAGGAAAGCCCTAGTGGGTTTTATTAAAAGCCCAAAGCCCAGCTCTTTTAGTGTGAAAAACCTAAAGGAAGTTATAAAAAGAGAGGGGAGAAGAGAGGAGCCGTCACTTCTCAAAAGAAAAAGAGAAAAATGTGATTTTTCTCATGCTACCCAGATTTCATCAAGACTCCGACCCCCCTTCGTCTGGAGTCCGATCGAATTGAAATTTGGAGGAGAGGTTCATGACTCAAGGAGCTACAATCTAAATGGTGAAGATTGGATTTGGAACTCGGGAGTTAAGGTTTTTGCCCATGAATAGTTACCGCGAATTTGGTATATTCTCTCCAATTCTCTTTGTATTTTCCAAGATTGTTGATATCTTGATGAGAGATATTTGTATACTCTAATTACGATTAGAGAAGACTTTGTGTACCCATTATTTGATTGATAGTGGAGATTTTAACTGGACTAGGTCCCGTGTTTTTTCTTCCTCACACTAGGGAAGTTTTCCATGTAAAAAATTGATTGTGTTCTTGTGGCTTGGTGCTATTGATTATTTCTCTTATTATTTCCAGCGCATATAAAAGTAGAGATACACTATATTTGCTTGCATATAGGGAGAAGAATTATTCCGCTATGGTTGTTTATTGATATCTCTCCCAACACTCCCATCTCCAGCTTCTCCCTCACGCACACACGCCTGCACAGCGGCACACTCCTACACACATAGAAACACACACAAAAAAACACACACACACTCACACATGCATGCACCATTTTGTTTATGATTAAAAGATTTTATTTTATTTAGTTATTCATGCCTATATTGTATATTACGTTTTTTTGTTAGTACTGTTCTAGTTTTTTTTTTCTTTTTTTCTTTTTTGTATTTATTTTGTGCATTATTTTTTATTATATCTTATCATTGTTCTTATATGAGATATTATAACTATTGTGTTTATTTTTAACATGTTTTTATTTATTGTTATTTTTATGTTATTATTATAATGTCTATATTTATGAGATATTATTATTATATTATTATTAAGTACTTATATTATTGTTATGCTTATATTTGGCATTATAGTTTATATTCACTGTTATTTTGAGTACTATGGTATTGTTAGTGTTTTAGTATATATAATTATGGCTTTGTTATTACGCTTATATTTAGTAGTACTTATTAATATATTATTATTATTATTATTATTATTATTATTATTATTATGGTAATTTATCATTAGGGTACCATGTTATGTAGAAAAGTAGTGCGCCATTATGGTAGTTTATTAAGTATTGTGGTAGATTATTATTATGGTAGCATATATGATATTATGGCATGTATATTTATTATTAATGTGTATATTCCATAGCAGATTTATTATTTGAATGGTTTCTATAATCTTGTTCTGTCTCCTTACGTGTCTATAAAAGTACATAATTTCTAGGGTTTGATTATTTCCATACTAGATTATAGTATTAAAGTGAGGTTGATTATTAACATTTAGGGTTTAATAATGAGATTTCAACTATTATGATATATAATTTTTACGTGTTATGATTTATAGTATTAGTAGTATATTTTTCCTTTTTTTATTTAGCTATTTGAAATTTCAGAAAAATACAAAAAATTATAAAAAATAGAAAATTAGGAGAAAATTTTAAAAATATTTTTGATTTGTTTTTATTTCAAAATACAGCAAAAATATGAAAAAAAATATAAATATCAGAAAAATAGAAAAAGCCAAGAAAAATATTTTGAAACTTGAAAATCATTTTTTTTAGTTCCAAAAACCACGCAACTAGTATTTTAATACTTAAAAAAACCCTAGAAGAATTCCAAAATTTGGGAGTGTATTTTGTAAATTATTTTCGATTTTGTCCCTATGATTTTAACGAGGGTATAAGCTTTCACGTACCTTTAGTTCTGAGGGAATATGTATATATATTACGTATATTTTTGTATTATATATTTATTTATTTATTTATTTATTCATTTTGCATGTGCATTGGTAAATTCACTAGAGGAGTAATTTTAAAGACCTATTAAATTAACTTAGGGATAATTCCAAATTAATTAGGTACCGTTCATAAGAATAGACGCATAGGGGGTGTTCATACCTTCCCCTCGTGTAACTGAACTTCTGACCCCTGCTTTGGTAATGCAGACCAATTCTATCCTTAACGGGGTAGTAACTAAGTGTTCTACCCATACTAAAAGGTTGGTGGTGACTCCGATATTCCTATTTTTCCTGAAAAATTTAAAACACATTTTTATTTCGCCACCCTAGGGCACACACACGCCAGGACTTCGCAACAACGATTGTTCATGTATAACGCACCGAATCAGGTTTTCGGGTCTGGGGCGTTACAAGCTACCTTATAACTTGCCTCCACGACGAGGTGTGGTGCATGAGATCAAGTTATTGCCACGAGTGAAACCACCTGCTAAAGGGCCATATCGGATGACACCTCTAAAGCTAGTAGAGTTGAAAAAACAACTTGATCATTTTCTAGAAGTAGGATATATTCGCCCCTCCAAAGTACCGTTTGGAGCACCGGTGTTATTTTAGAGGAAACATTATGGGAGCATGCAAATGTGTGTAAACTACCGCACACTCAACAAGGTGACAATGAGCAACAAGTATCATATTCTGTTGATTGCCTATCTGTTTGATCAGCTAAGTCATGCCAACTACTTCACTAATCTTGACATGAGGTTAGGCTGCTATCAGGTGGGAATTGCTCAGCAAAATATAGTTTGTGTGGTGCGTTATGGGGTATATGAATTCTTGGTGATGCTATTCGGGTTGACAAATGTTCCTGTGACATTTTGTACCTTGATGAACCAGGTATTTTGTGAGTACATTGACAAGTTTGTCATGGTGTACCTGGACGATATTGTTGTCTACAATTCCACTCTGGAGGAACATAAAGAGCATCTACAAAAAGTGTTTGATATGATGAAGAAGAACAGTCTGTATGTGAAGAAAGAGAAGTGCTCTTTCACCCAACAGAGCATCAAATTCCTTGGTCATGTGATTGAGCAATGTCTTATTAGGAGAGATATAGAGAAAGTGAGAGTGATTCAAGAATGGAAGATCCCAATGACAGTGAAGGAGTTGTGTTGCTTTCTTGGTCCTACCAACTATTACAGGAAGTTCGTAGAGGGGTACTCGAGGAGAACTGATCCTTTGACAAAACTACCGAAGAAGGGTCAGGGGTAGAATTGGATAGAAAAGTGCCAGGGAGCCTTTGATGACTTGAAGGATACCATGACGAGAAATTTGGTACTTGCTCTTTCGGACATCATGAAACCCTTCGAGGTACAAACATATGCATCAGACTATGCCCTTGGAGGAATCTTGTTACAGAAAGGATATCTTGTTATGTTTGAGAGCTGTAAGCTTAGTGAAGCGAAATGAAAGTACACAACTCAGGAGAAGGAGATGCTAGCGGTGATATGTTGTCTCCATGTAAGGCGACATTACATACTTGGGTCAAGGTTTGTGGTGAAAACGAATAACTCGGGTGTTAGCCACTTCTTCACACAATCGAAGTTGACACCCAAGGAAGGCTTATGGCGAGAATTCTTGGCGGAATTTGATTTCTTATTTGAGCACAAGTCAGGGTGCTTGAACCAAGTTGAGGATGCACTAAGTAGGAAGGCTGAGCTAGCGACCTTGCTGATAGTAACACACTTAACTTTGAGTATTGTTACTAAGACGATTCGGGAATGCATCAAAGATAATTTAGCCTGAGATTCAGTTGCACAGAACCTTATGAAGCTGACTGAAGAGGGAAAAACATGTCATTTCTAGATGGAAGACAGATCACTGATGACACATGGTAGTCAGTTCTTTGTGTCACGAGCTAAAGATTTGAGGAAGACACTGTTAAGAGAGTGTTATGATACCATACGGATTGGACATTCAAAATTGTTGCATTTGTGTGTGTGATTCTTACACTTGTTGGGGCTTATAAATAAAGGAAAAAGAAAAGCATATGGATTCATTGGTGCAGAGCAGCAGGGACTCGTCGATGAGTGTTCCTCACTCGTGGATGAGTAGATATCGAGAGCCTGAGAGTTTCAAAAGTTATGAGATACCAAGAGCAGGAAATCAGAAACTCGAAGACTCGTCGACGAGTGGACTAACTAGTTGATGAGTGGCATTCTCTCTCTCATCGATGAGCGTTCTGGGCTACGAGGAAGAATTCAAATTTTGAATTGGAACGTTGGGATGGTTAGGTATTTGGAGGGAAGCCTCTGAGGGGTTGTTAAATAGGTCATTTTGGGCATATTTTGACAAGAGAAAGATCATTATATGAAGTGTATTGCAAACTTTCATTCCATAGTGAAATTCTAGGCCCGATTGCTCCCGTGGATGTAGGCATCGTCGAACCACATATATTCTTGTGTTGTTTCTTTATTTGCTTTCATATATACTAGTTGTATTTTTCTTGGTTTTTCATCGTTTGCTACAATTTTAAAATTCTTCTATGCATCCTATACTCGATTTCCACAACAAATTGGTATCTGAGCATTGTTGTCAAGGCGTCGGGATCTTCTTCTGCAAGATTTGATGTTGTCAAATTCGATGGAACCGAAAATTTCAGTTTGTGGTAGAGGAGAGTTAAGGATACACTTCTGCAACAAGGGATGGTGAAGGCTCTACATGGTTTTCAACCAGATGAAATGAATTAGGCAAATTGGATAGAATTGGAGGCAAAGGCTGTTTTTACAATACCCTTGTGTTTGCCGGACGAAGTTCTCTATCATGTGATGGAGGAGGATTACCCAGCGGCTATATGACGAAAGTTAGAAAGCTGGTACATGTCCAAATCACTTTCTAATAAACTATTTCTTAAGCAACGTCGTTATTGGCTTAAGATGGTTGATGAATCGAACTTAAATCGACATATCAATGCCTTTAATCAAATCATAAGTGATTTGATGCACGTTGATGTTAAGTTTGATGAAGATGATAAGGCTTTAATGTTACTAAACTCCTTGCCAACGACTCATGAAAATTGAGTCACCACTCTTACTTGGGGAAAAGAGTCTCTTAATTTAGAAGAGGTGACAAGTGCCTTACTGAATTTTCATCAAAGATTGAAAATATGTGATGAAGGAGAAGGACTTGTGGTGAAAGGTAATTATGAGTGTGGGAAAGGAAAATCCAAACATGGATCGAGTCAAAAATCCCATACTCAATCCAAGAAGAAAAAGGATATCCGATGTTATATAAGTGCGGTAAAAAGGGGCATATGAAATCGAAATGTCCAAATTGGAAGAAAGGAAATGCTGAAAAGCATGAGGGGACTTCAAAATTAGTGGATGTGGTTCAAGAAGGAGATTCAGTTTGCAATGATGGTGATGTTCTTTCAGTTTCGTCGGGGATGGAACACCTTATGGACTCGTGTATACTTGACTCAGCATTTTCTTACCATATGACTCCAAACAAGGAGTGGTTACGCACCTATAGGTTTGTAAACTTTGGTTCAGTTCTTATGAATAATGATATTTTTTGTAAGATCATTGACATATGAAATGTTAAAATAAAAATATTTGATGGTGCTGTGAGAACCTTGAGTAATGTAAGACACATACCGGAGTTAAGGAAGAGTCTTATTTCACTTGGTACCTTGGATTGTAATGGTTTCAATTGCAAATCTGAAGGTGGGGTTATGAAAGTATTGAAAAGTAATTTGATGGTGATGAAAGGGCAAAAGGTAGATGGAAATATTTACACACTGTAGGGAATTATTGTTGTAGGTGGAGCTGCAGCTGTAGATATTGAATCTGATGTAACTGTTTTGTGGTATATGTGTCTCGAGCATATGAGGGGATATGGTATGAAGGAACTACACAAGAAGAAACTATTTAAAGGTATGAAATCATGCCAGTTGGATTTTTTCAAGATTTGTGTTCTTGGAAAACAAAATAGGGCAAAATTTCAATCAGCTGTTCACAAGACGAAAAGTATTCTTGATTATGTGCATTCTCATGTTTGGGGTTCGGTTAGAGTAGCATCAAGGGATGGACATGTGTATTATATGAGTTTTTTTAATGACTACTCACGAAAAGTTTGGGTATACTTCATGCAGCACAAGTTTGATACATTTGCCAGGTTCAAGTAGTGGAAAGCTGAAGTTGAAAAGCAGACGAGGAGGAGAATCAAATGTCTGAGGTCAGACAATGGGACCGAGCATGTTGATTCGAGGTTCATGGAGTTTTGTGAGAAACAGGGCATTAAGAGACACTTTACTGTACGCCTGACACCTCAGCAAAACGGTGTGGTTGAACAGATAAATCGAACTCTAGCTGAAAGAGCTTGGTGTCTTATGCTTAATGTAGCATTACCAAAGAACTTCTGGGCTGAGGCAGTTAGTATGACTTGTTTTTTGATAAACAGATCACCAAAGGCATCACTAAAGGGTAAAGTGGTAAAAGAGGTATGGATGGAAAATGTAGTAGACTACTTCGAATTGAAGGTATTCGGGTGTCCAACCTATGTTAACATGTTTAGTGAGGAAAGATCCAAGATTGACCAAAATCTAGACGTTATATCTTTTTAGGATATCAAAAAGGTGTGAAGGGATACAAGCTGTGGGATCTAGCGGCAAACAAGGTGGTGATTAGTAGAGATGTAGTCTTTTATAAGAAAGTTATGGTGAAGTGTACTCAAGATTGTGATGATCAGAAACAGGAGCTAGAAAACTGAGGTAAAGATGGACATGTTGTGTAGGTGGAGTTGGAAGCTCAGGGCAACGACAATGATCATGGTCCTTTGGTTGCAAGGTGCTCTAGCTTGAGAAACCAACAAGTTGACAATCTTCCTATACGGAGATCCAGGCACACTATTAGACCTCTAGCAAGGTGTGGATTTGAAGAATTAGTGTCTTATGCTTTTCTTACCAATTGCAATGATCCAACTACATTTCAAGAGGCAGTGCACAACCAGAAGAAAGGTAGGTGGATGGGTGCAATGATTGAGGAGATGAAATCACTACATAAAAATCAAACTTGGGATTTGGTGGAGCTTCTAGATGAGAAGAGACCGATAGGTTGCAAATGGGTATATAGGAAGAAGGAAACAATTTCAGAAAAGGAATGATAAAAATTCAAGGCACAGTTAGTGGCAAAAAGAGTACTCAGAAAAGAAGGGAATAGACTATGATGAGATTTTTTTCACCTGTGGTCCGACACACTTCTATTAGGATAGTGTGGGGGGTTTGTAGCTCATTATGATCTTCATTTGGAAAAAAAATGGATGTGAAACCGGTATTTCTTCACGGTGACTTGGAGGAATAAATTTATATGGTGCAACTGGAGGGATTTAGTGAAGCAGGGAAATAAAACTTATTTTGCAAGTTGAAGAAATCTCTTTACAGGTTGAAATAGCCTCCAAGGCAATGGTATAAAATATTTGATTCCTATATGATGAAGATTGACTACAAAAGATGTGAGTATGACTGCTGCGTGTGTATGTGAAAAAACTTAATGATGGTTCTCTTATTTTCTTGTTATTGTATGTCGATGATATGTTGATAGCCACAAAATATTTAACTGAGGTAAATCAGTTAAAGGAACTGTTGCATAAAGAATTTGACATAAAAGATCTTGGTTCAGCCAAGAAGATACTTGGGATGAAGATTCGCCGGGACAGAACTGCAATGAGGTTATGATTATCTCAGGGCGGTTATATGGATAAGGTGTTGGATATTGGATATGGTTAACATGACAGATGCAAAACCGGTATGTACATTTCTAGTGAGTCATTTTAAGTTGTCTACTACAGATTGCCAAAGTATGGATGAGGATATCCGGGACATGTCAAAGGTCCCCTATGCTAGCGCTGTAGGGAGTTTAATGTATGCTATGGTGTGTACAAGACTAGACTTGGCACATGCTATGAGTGTGGTGAGTAGGTTTCTCTCTAATCTAGGAAGACAACATTGGGAAGCCGTCAAGTGGATCTTAAGATACTTACGGGGTACATTAGTGTATGACATCATGTTCGGCAAGCAACAGGGTAGTCCTTCAGTTATGAGGTTTGTAGATGCTGATTATGCATGAGATATGGATGGTAGAAGGTCTACAATGGGTTATGTTTTTTCTTTTAAGACGACCTATATGTTGGAGATCCATGGTTCAATCTCTGATGGCATTATCCACAATTGAAGTTGAATATAAGGCAGTTGCTGAAGCTACAAAGGAAGCCTTATGGCTTACCAGTTTGGTCAAAGAGTTGGGCTTACATTAAGACGGGGTTTTGTTGCCTTTGTGATAGTTTGTGTGCTATTTACTTAGCGCAAAGAATCAAATGTACCATGCTAGAACCAGGCATATTGATGTGAGGTTTCATAGGGTTCGGGAATTGATTACTTCGGGTGAACTTATATTGGAGAAGGTTTATACATCTGAAAATGCAGTAGATATTTTGACCAAATCAGTCACAAGAGAAAAGTTTAAGCATTGCTTGAACTTATTCATGTCTTCACGTGATAGAAGGGAGACAAATCCAATCGGACGTTCTAAGATCAACGTGGAATAATCATATTTTTTTTTCAGGTTCTCCTAAGGGGCGTATAATCGCCAAGGTGTAGATTGTTGTATTTGTGTGTGTGGCTCTTATACTTGTTGTGGCTCATAAACAAAGGAAGAAGAAAAACATATGGATTCATATGGGCTTCATCACCAACGTGCCCGAAGTGGGAGATGTAGGGTCTATACTTGTGGTTATAGGCAGGTTTTCAAAGTAGGGTACATTTGTACCCGCCCCAAAGTACTATTCGGCAGAGGAGACGACACAACTATTCTTTAAGAATATTGTGAAGTATTGGGGTGTTCCCCAAGATATTGTCAGTGACCAAGATGCAAATTGATTGGAAACTTCTGGAAAATTTTTTTTAGAATCCTCGATTCACAACTTGACATCTTTTAGGGCTACCATCCACAGATAGATGGACAAACGAAGAGATTCAATAGGCTACTATAAGAGTACTTGCACCATTTTGTCAACGCTAGCCAGAAGAATTGGGTGCAACTGCTTGATGTGGTTCAATTTTATTTCAATGCTCAAAAGATCTCAACAACAAACAAAAGTCCTTTTGAGCTTGCTACAGGCTAGCAGCCATTGTTACCTCACACAGTGGAGGAACCGTACAGAGGAAAGAGTCCTAGAGCGTATATCTTCACCAAAGAATGGATACATAATGCAAAGATTTCCCGAGGCTACCTAGAGAAAGTTTATAAGTGGATGAAGAAGTGGGCAGATCAGGTAAGAAGACCACAATACATCAAAGTAATCATTTTGTGCTTGTTAAGCTCAATTTTGAATAGATCAGGTTACTATGGGGATGAGATAGGAGACTACTTTGTAAATATGAAGGACCAATCCCCATCTTGGCCAAAGTCCAGTCCACCTGGACCTAGATCCATTGACCCATTGACCTGTTGCCCAGCCCATTGCTCATTTTTTTTTAAAAATAAAAGGCCTTTGGCCTGTTTTTTTTTTTTAAATAATGGGACACATACCCATTTCTTTTAATCAAGCCCACTACTTCATTTTTAAAATAAAAGGCCCGAGATCCAAAGCTCATTTTTAAAACAACCCAAAGTCCGTTTTAAAATAAAGCCCAAAGCCAGCCCAAGCTTAGTTTTTAAAACAAGCCTAGAATCCATTGGGCTTGACCCAATAGTGGGCCAAGGCCCATACTATAATGACCTGCTTATATATTCTCATAATAAAAATAAAATGAATAAAATAGTCAACCCAAACCTGTGGGTAATGGGGACACCTGTCAACACAGCGGAACTTAGGCAACAGTAAATGTAAATCACAAACTCATAACCAAAAAATAGGTAATACCAGAGTCAAGTATATCTCAAAATATTGTATTTATATACAACCTCCCAAAAATACCAAACATCCCTAGGACCTCACATCAAAATCCTCTGATCCTAGTCCAAACTTACCCTTCTAGCAGGGTAGTACAATCGACTCAATGGCGGTCACACCCCACCGATCTTTCTGGGTTTCCTGAAAATCATTTAATGTTTGGGGGTGAGACACTTCTTAGTAAGGGAAAATAAACTAAATACAGCTACGTGACAACATGAATATTTGATGCAATTATACATATATAGTACATTTCATATACCTGAAAACATTCATTATAACATAATGAATAATCATATACTTTCGTATTTTCTAATAAATCATACAGTTCATAAAATGTCTGATATAACTGATAAAACTGAAAACATACCTAAGATGAATAGTTAGCTTATGTCATATATTACCCCCCATGACGAGTTGTGTAGCCTGAAGGTGGGGCCTAACAATGGCTAGCTGACCACTGCCGAGTTAAAAATTTCTGTGAGTACGATGGGCCCACCACACCCTGGTCCGGACTGCCAGGTGGACGTCTACAAGTCTACATTGAAATTCACTTCGACTATCCATCTCCCACCCCCTTGTGGGGTGGTTAGCACAAGTATGAACATAGATATCTGATCTATATAACTACGGTACCGTGCTCCTGAAACTGAACTAAACTAACGTCCGAGTTCTGATAACATATAGTACATGATAATATAGCATTTAACATAAATGGATTGATAGCATCTCTATACTTTCATAATTATGGCCTTGCGCCGAACAATTCGTAAATACGGCCTTGCGCTGAACTTTTCATAATCATGGCCTTGCGTCGGAAACATAACATACATGGCCTTGCTCTGAATATCTCATATGTATCATTCTGAATAAATAAATCATTTATCATGTACTTCAAAATCATAACGTACTGTATGATTTCATAATTCCTGAAAACATGCTTTATTCGTAAAATTGTCATAACATAATACTTATCATGTAAAATAATATTTATGCCACACAATGCTCAGTAAAATCACACATTTCATTCTAAAATTACATTTCCTGTATAACAACAGTACTTTCCCAAATATGCATTTTCTCAATAATATTCAAATATAAAACATGGTTTTTTGAAAATTAATTTGCTGATAAATAATACTAATTTACATGGAAAAATAATTGTTGTAGTTTATTCTCTTACTTGACACTGAAAAGAAACCCCCCTAAAAATCTACTTATCCTGCACCCGCAGGGTTCGCCATGCAACACCCTGAAACCAACAACTCACATAACTAAACTTTAGTATTTCTTCATGAATAACCTTTCTTATAACTACGGGAAGACCAAATTCTGAATATTTAGCCTTACCTTGAATCAGGAACGAATTTCAACTTGCTTCCACCAACGATCCACTCCGGTAGATTTGGAGAGAACTTCCCCAAGAGCGTCGTGGTGGCCTCAGATCGTCAATCCGGTGAACTACAGAGCCGAAATTGAAGAGAGAGGAGAGAGAAACCATACGAAGGAAAGAGAGTGAAAATTTTCTGATTTTTCTGTGCTTAAATCCAAGTTTTTTGCTATTTATAGAGAGCAGGATTCTTCGACGACACATGTCACCTCGTTGATGAGTCCCTGAAGAGTTTCATCAACGAACCTTCACCCCTCATTAACGAAATTCAGAATTGCCAAAACCCTCCTTGGTATTTTCTCGTTGACGAGCCCAATTTCCGCATTCGCGTTCGTCGACAAAGTCTGCTGCGCCCTCTTTTCTATTCCCATTTTTTCTCTCTTAATTATTTTTTAAATACCATTATACTTTGGGTCATTACATTCTTACCTCCTTATAAAATTTCATCCTCGAAATTTACTATTCACTTATTTCTTCATCCCTTAAGGCAAAATTGTCTACTTATTTTATTACTTACCCTCACTTATGGAGGAGGAATACCATGGTTACATTTCAAGTCTTGGGAGATTACATAAACCAAAAGAAAATTTCCCCCAAAACTAAAATGCCACTTACTAACTAAAGTATTACATGTACCTACAAAAGAAATACTACATATTTATTTATATTTCCTAATTACATCTGAACTTCTTAGAACAATTGCGAGTACTTCTATCTAATCTGTTCCTTAAGCCCCCAAGAAACCTCTTCTACTGCATGATTCCTCCGTAGAACCTTTACCAGAGGAATCTTCTTATTACGTAGTCCCTATTCTCTTCTGTCCAAAATCTGCATGGGTACCTCCTCATAGACTAGTGAGTCATTGAGCTCTAACTCACCATAATAGATAATACGGGGTCTGGGACGTATTTCCTCAACATAGATACGTAGAATACGTCGTGCATCCTGAATAGTGTAGGTGGTAAAGCTAGCCTATAGGCAATCGGCCCCATTTTCTCTAAAATCTCAAACGGATCGATAAACCTAGGACTAAGTTTACCTTTTCTTCCAAACCTCATAACCCCTTTTAATGGAGCTATCTTCAAAAATACATGGTCACCCACATGATCACCCACATCGAACTCTTCTGTTTGGACGTGTATGCCACCACCCTGCCATGCTGCATCAATACACAGCCAAGTTCCTTCAAGGATGCATAACTGTAGATAGTATATCCCTCACCACCTGACGGGATAATCAGTACTAGTGCTGTGACTAGCCACTGCTTTAATTCCTAAAAATTTTGCTCACAGCTATCATCTCATTCAAATCTGGCATTCTTCTTAGTCAGTCGTGTCAGCGGCCCTAATAAAACTGAGAATCCCTCAATGAAACAGCGATAATAATCGGCTAACCCTAAGAAACTCCTGATCCCCTAGACGTTCCTCGGTTTAGCCCAATTCACTACCGCATCAATCTTACTAGGATCCACATAAATTCCATCTCCTGAGATAACATGCCTAAAAAACACAACTTTCTCGAACCAGAAGTCACATTTGCTGAACTTTGCAAACAACTTCTTCTCCCTGAGCATCTGTAAAACTTGCCTTAAATGTATCTCGTGCTTTTCATAGCTCTTCGAATAGACCAGTACATCATTAATAAAAACAATAACAAACTGATCTAAATATGGATGAAAAATATTATTAATCAAATCCATAACTATCGCAGGAGCATTCATCAGACCAAATGGCATAACAAGAAATTTGTAATGCCCATACCTGGTCCTGAAAGTCGTCTTCGATATATATTCCGCTTTTACCGTTACATAATGGTAGCCTGATCAAAGGTCGATCTTAGAATATACTCGTGTACCCTAGAGCTGATCGAACAAGTCATCCATACAAGGTAGAGGATACTTGTTCTTAATTGTCATTTTATTAATCTCCTTGTAATCTATGCACATCCTCATAGACCCGTCCTTCTTTTTCATAAATAGTAATGGAGCTTCCCACGGAGATACACTAGGTTGTATGAAGCCCTTATCAAGCAAATCCTACAACTGATCTTTCAATTTTACCAATTCTGTCGCTGCCATTTGATACGGTGCTTTAAAGATCGGCGCTATACCTGGAAGTAGATCAATAGGAAAATCTACCTCACGATCAGGTAGTAGACCTGGTAATTCATCTGGAAACACATCTATAAATTCTTTCACAACTGGCATGTTGGTGAGCTTCACCTCATTCCCTATTGTTTCCTTCACTATGGCCACAAATCCCTGACAACCACTCAGGAGCAGTCTCGTCGCCCGGATAGCTGAGACCATCTGAGGTAGAGATTGCATTAGTGACCTTGTAAATCTGAATTTCGGTTTCCCTGGAGGTCTGAATATCACTTCCCTTGCACAGTAATCAATAATGGTAGAATTAGCTGCTAGCCAATCCATGCTGAAAATGATATCAAACTCATGCATATACAGCACCACCAAATCAGCAAATAAAATTCTCCCTTGAACATCAGCTGGACAACCACAGAGCATCCTACTACACCTCACGGCTGACCCGGTCGATGTAGCCACTAACAATTCAACATCTAATGTTTGTGTGTTTGCCCCACACAATTTAACACACCATGAAGACACAAATGAGTGTGTGGCACCTCAATCAAACAGTGCAATGACTTTAAATGAAAACATATTAACCGTACGTGTCACCACGTCGCCGACTACCTCAACATCACTCGACATCAGAGCAAAGACCTTGGCTGGGGCCATATTCCTCTACTGGTCTCCACGTGGGGCTTGGTAGTCTCCTTGAATAGGTCTAGGACTAGGCGCAACACCAATCTGAGCCTGGCAATCCCTCATCACATGCCCTGACTCCCCACACCGGTAGCAGACACCTCGCCCGGCACGACACTCCCCTGGGTGTTTCTTCCCATAAGTTAGGCAAGTTGGAAGTGGCTGCATACCCTGAAATCCATAAGTCCCTGTCTCCTGCCTCCGGTCTCTGGAGTAGCCACCTCTTTTCCACGAACCATGACTGACTCCCTGCTAGGAACCAAAAGATGTGAATCTCTTCCTCTGTCTCTGCTCCTCAGCCTCCAATCGCTCTCCAATTTCTGCTATAGTGGCCATGTCCACCAACTCAGCAAAATCCTACAACTTTAGAATTGACACCTGCTTATATATTTCTCTCCTCATACTCTTTCAAATTGTCATACCTTATTTGCTTCACCTAGTATGATGTACGGGGTAAAGCGAGATAATTCGATGAACCTCGCCGCGTACTGCTGTATGATCTACTGTCCCTACTTCAGATTCAAGAACTCCTCAATCTTAGCTTCCCTGGACGAGGCTGGAAAATACCTATCAAAGAATATTTCCTTGAACTGCTCCCACATCATCTCCACAGGTACCGTCATTTGTTGCTCAAGGAGTTTCATCGCCGTCCACCACCTCTCAGCCTCTCTAGTTAATCTGTAGGTAGCAAACAACACCCTCTGCTCCTTTAAACACTACAACACTACAAATATTTTCTTTATCTCCTGCACCCAGTTTTTAGCGACTATAGGATCAGTTCCTCCTGATAAAGCCGGAGGATTCAACTTTATGAATTTCTCTATTGAGCTATCGTGGCCTACCAATGGATCACCCTGTTCCCTCGAACTCCTAGCAATTTTCGTCATAACCTGCTGTACCATGCTATGTAACACTGCATCTGAATCACCACCCGCAATGACTGAGGGTCCAACACCCTCATTCCCACTAGCGTGGGCACTACTACTACCACTACCACCAGGGTCCATCTTGAAAATAAATAACTTAACTTAGAACCCTATTACCATAATATATCGTCCAACTAGTACCATATTCCCTTAATTAATTCATCACTCCTGATCTTGATTCAAGATTCAATCCTATAACCTAGATACCCAACCCGACGATAGTTTACCATGACTTTCTTGAAATTGTCACCCCAGGAAAATCACACAAACCACTTCGAAAGTCCTACATCTAGACTACAAAACCAGACCTCAAATTCCCTTATCCTATACTTTGGTACTATTATTGCTACATTTTAGAGTCTACAGAACCTAACATCCTAAGCTCTGATACCAAACTGTAACGACCTGCTTATATATTCTTATAATAAAAACAAAATAAATAAAATAGCCAACCCAAACCCGTGGGTAACGGGGACACCTGTCACATAGCGGAACCTAGGCAGCTGTAAATGTAAATTACAAACTCATAACCACAAAATACGTAATACCAGAGTTAAGTATATCTCAAAATATTGTATTTATATATAACCTCCCAAAAATACAAAACATCCTTAGGACCTCACATCAAAATCCCCTGATCTTAGTCCAAACTTACCCTCCTAGCAGGGTAGTACAATCGACTCAATGGTGGTCACGCTCTGTTGGTCTTTCTGTGTTTCCTGAAAATCATTTAATCTTTGGGGGTGAGACATTTCTCAATAAGGGAAAATAAACTAAATACAGTTATGTGCCAACATGAATATTTGATACAATTATACATATCTAGTACATTTCATATACCTGAAAACATTCATCATAACATATTGAATAATTATATACTTTTGTATTTTCTAATAAATCATACAGTTCATAAAATGTCTGATATAGCTGATAAAACTGAAAACATACACAGGATGAATAGCTAGCAGATGTCATGTACTACCCTCCATGATGGGTTGTGTAGCCCGAAAGCGGGACCCGATAATGGCTGGCCGACCATTGCCGAGTCAAAAATGTCTGTAAGTACGATGAGCCCACTACACCCTGGTCCAGACTGCCAGGTGGACGTCTACAACTCTACACTGAAAGCCACATTGACTATCCATCTCTCACCCCCTTGTGGGGTGGTTAGCACAAATCTGAACATAGATATCTGATCTATATAACTACGGTACCATGCTCCTGAAACTGAATTAAACTAACATTCAGGTTCTGATAACATATAGTACTTCATAATATAGCATTTAACATAAATGGATTGATAGCATTTATATACTTTCATAAATACAGCCTTGCGCCGAACATTTCGTAAATACAGCCTTGCGCTGAACTTTTCATAATCACGACCTTGAGCCGGAAATATAACATACACGGCCTTGTGCCGAATATCTCATACGTATCATTTTGAATAAATAAATCATTTATCATGTACTTCAAAATCATAACGTACTGTATTATTTCATAAATCCTGAAAACATGCTTTATTCATAAAATTGCCATAACATAATACTTATTACGTAAAGTAATATTCATGCCACACAATGCTGAGTAAAATCACACATTTCATTCTAAAATTACATTTCCTGTATAACAACAGTATTTTCCCAAATATGTATTTTCTCACTAATATTCAAATATAAAACACGTTTTTTTGAAAATTAATTTGCTGATAAATAATACTAATTTGCATGAAAAAATAACTGTTTAAGTTTATTCCCCTTACTTCACACTGAGAAGAAACCCCCCTAAAAATCTACTCGTCCTGCACCCGCAGGGTTCCCCGAGCAACACCCTAAAACCAACAACTCACAGAACTAAACTTCAATATTTCTTCGTGAATAACCTTTCTTATAACTGTGGAAAGACCAAATTCTAAATATTTAGCCTTACCTTGAATCATGAACGAATTTCAACTCGCTTCCACCAACGATCTGCTTCGGTAGATTTGGAGAGAACTTCCTAGGAACGTCATGGTGACCTCAGATCATCAATCTGGTGAACGACGGGGCTGAAATCGAAGAGAGAGGAGGGAGAAATCGTAGGGAGGAGAGAGAGTGAAAAGTTTCTGATTTTTTTGTGTTTAAATTCGAGTTTTAGGCTATTTATAGAGCCAAATTCATTGACAAGACACGTCACCTCGTCGACGAGTCCCTATAGAGTTTTGTCGACGAACCTTCACCCCTCGTCGATGAAATTCAGAATTGTCAAAACCCTCCCCAGTATTTTCTCGTCGATGAGACTTACCCTCGTCGATGAGCCCAATTGTCGCGTTGTCGACGAACGCGGTCTACTGCGCCCTCTTTTCTATTCTCATTTTCTCTCTCTTAATTATTATTTAAATACCATTATACTTTGGGTCATTACACATACATTTCATCTTAGCCCAAATAATCCTTGAACCAATCTAGTGGGTTGACTCAGGGGTGAGTCAACCTGAACCTCACTCTTTGAGTTGACTCACCCTAACCACCCCATCCTCGGCTTGACCTAACCATGGTCAAGCTTGGGATCCTATTTGGCTCTCAAGAAAAGTCGTGAAAAATGCCAAAAATCATCAAAATACCTAGCAAATTGACAAAACAAAGTAAAACAAAAAAAAAAACAAAACAAGACAAAAAAAGAAAAGGGGTGGGGGAACTTATCTTCTATAAAACCCACCGATTTCCCTCCTTTTACTCCAATTTTGTTGCTAATCTACAAGCACAAAAACAAAACAAAATCAAAGAAAATGAAAGAAAGCAAAAAAAAAAAAAAAAATAGAATAGGAGAGAGAGAGAGAGAGGACATGTGTCACTTCCGCATGGTGACACGTGGAAAAAATTTGGAAAAATCGGGAAAATTTGGGAAAAAATCAAGAAAAATATTTTAAAGGTCAGAATATATATATATATATATATATATATATATATATATATAATATTTTTGGGCTTTTTAAGGCTAGAAAAAATGAGAAAAAAGTCTTTAGAAATCTCAAAACATTTTTAAAGAGTGTTGAAAAATTCAAAAAAAAAAAATTGCACAATTTTTTAATAAATATGGGGATGTTTTTAAAGATTATTTTGCTTATAATTTGACAGTTTTATCTGTTTTTGTCTCCGTGTGTTCCTATGATTTAAAAAAGGGCAATAAGGTATTTTACACCTCACCTGTATTAGCTTTGATGGGGGTTTATCTAACAAGATCGCCTTATTTGGAGGTCTTATTAGACATTCATAAATCACACTATGGTTTTTAACCTCATTTTAATTTTATTTATTTGTTTGTTTGTTTATTTTAAAAGGAGTTAGTTAAAGGTTATTAAATTCAATTTAGAGATAATTCATAATTAATTAGGTATCGTTCGTCGAACAGGTGTGTAGAGGGTGCGAATACCTTCCCCTCGCATAGTTGAACTCCTAATCCAAACTTTGGTAAAAACAAACCAAGACTATTGATTCCTTGACCTATAATTAGTCTAAAGACCAATCAAATGAGTAGTAATTAAGTGTTCTAAGCAATTAGGTAAATAATAGGTAAGTAACGACTCCATCAAAATTTTAATATGATTATCCCTCGCTGTTCGGGGCCCTTCTCTAAGACGTTCTGACAATATTATAAGTTGGATAGAGTCACCATTAATGTGTTATTTTCTTAGGTGCAGTTAATTCACCTAATTACTACTCATTGATTGGTCTCTAGACTAATCGCATAGGAACCAAGAGTATTAGTTTACATTAATTAGAATTGGGATCGGGAGTTCAGTTATGCAAGGGGAAGGTACTAGCACCCCTTACACACCCGTTCTACGAACGGTACCTAATTAATAATGAATTATCCCTAAATTGAATTTAATGGTCTTTAATTAACTCTTTTAAAACAAATAAATAAATAAAAATTTAAAAGGAAAATAAAATCTACAGTGCAGTTTAGGAATGTCTAATAAGACCTCAAAAGGAAGGGATTTTGTTAGATAAACCCTTCTCAAAACTAATATAAGTGAGGTCTCAAACAACTTTTTAACTTTTATTAAATTATTAGGACACACACACACACACAAAAATATGATATTAGCCATCATGAACTTGTGATATGGCAAGACTCGTGTGGCAAAATGAGAAAGGAGAGAGGCATATGAGCTCATGTGCCTACTATATCCTTTTGTTATATAGGCATGTGTTGGTAATCGCCTCGTGATGGGGAGCGGGACTATAGTTGCTCCTCCTATTAGTGGGCTATATATATATATATATATATTATTTTTGTAATAAAAGAGGGCGGAACCTCCATTTATTTTTTAATACACCCTCAGTTTTGGTGGAGGAATATCATGGTTATAAGATAAAACAAAAGGGAGAGTACAGAAAAACCCTCCAAAAAAAAAAACCAACACCAGCAAACCAACCAAATTAGGACAACAAAACTAAAACATAACTAACAAAGAAGATAAAAACATAAAACACATCCAAATCAACACCAAGCGAAACTCTAGAGATGAACTAACGACGAACGGAAACGAGATCCCACCTATGCATCTGAAGAATACCTTTCAAATAACGTGGTAGATGGTATTGTTCTTTGTAGATTACATTTTTTCCCATTTCTCCTTCTTTAGCAAGAAAATCGGCCGCACTATTGCCTTCCCTATATTGATGTATCACCATGACGTTCACTCCTTCTAACTCCACCACGAACTCCTCCCAAAATTTCCAAAGATACCACAAGGTACATCTACCTTTCCGAAGTAAATCAACTACAATTCGCGAGTCACTTTCAATAATCACATTAAAATAATGCAAACTTTTGCACAAATGAATTCCTTCCCTGATTGCTTTTAATTTCGCACTATTATTCATACCATTGCCAAAATAACTCGAAAAAGCCACTTTTACCAAGTCATGGCAATCCCGAATGATTCCTTCACCTCCTGAAGTACCCTGATTGCTCCTACAATTCTCATCATAATTAAGTTTTATCCACCCTACTGGAGGTTTAACCCATGAAACAATTTTTCCAAGCTTGTCGCAAACTCCCTGATGCTTAATTTGAAACTCATTCAAAATCTTAATGTCCGACTTCTTCAATTTTTGAAAAGAATTGTTGCTCTCAACAATAAAACTAACTCAGAATCGAACATTTCTCCACATCTAATCTGCACTTTTATAAATTCCTTCCATTCTCGTTTTACATTTTCGATTCAAGAGGCATCACGTAATCAAACACGGAATCAACCCGATTAAAATATATTTAATAGACGAATTTTTTATTATAGTGGAACCAATTTGCAATTTTTTTTCTAGGGAAGGGATCGTTGGAAAAGATAAACTATATATATAATCAATTGCTTCAAAAGCATTAGTAAATAGAGGAAGTGATTTCACTTCTTTTAGACAGAGACACAAATTACAAATTAGAGGTCAAGTTTGATATGAAAATTTCTAATAATATTTTTTTTTTTTTACTTTTTTTTCGATTTTAGGTTTACAAATCTACCAAAATAAATTTAGAGGTAATTTTAACTTAAAAAGATAATGTCAAGATAGGTTTAAACAAATTTATTATGTAATCTTGTTCTCATTGTGATGTGTTTTTCTTTTTTTTTTAAAAAAAAAAAGGATGAAACTCTAAAAAGCCCCATATTCATATTGTGACGGGGATGTC
Source organism: Malania oleifera (assembly GCF_029873635.1). NCBI lineage: Eukaryota > Viridiplantae > Streptophyta > Magnoliopsida > Santalales > Ximeniaceae > Malania > Malania oleifera. The sequence goes on along the minus strand of NC_080427.1, from coordinate 56,443,816 downwards.
TTTAAAAGGTGAAACTCTAGAAAGCTCCATATCCTTAGATTAATGATGATAATGAGAAAGGCCCTTATGTATGTCTTAGTATGTATCCGTCCTTATATTACTTATGCAATTTGTATACTTGGAAGATGCCAAAGAGATGCACAAAAAAATTTAGGAAGGAGGTAAGTTTGCTAGTTAAAGGTGAGTGTATAAGGGAGAGGTAGTGAAAAAATTTAGGCAAAATTTTAAATAAAATTGAGTTTTTGAAAAAGAATAAAAAACCTTCTTAAATTTTTTTTTTTTTTTTTGACTTTTGCATTTTTCTCATTTGAGATTTCAAAAAAAAAAAAAAAATTAGCTAGGTTCATGATGACGGTATTTTGAGATTTTTATATGGGATTACATATGCATATTATAACTGAGAGTTGAAATCTTATGACAATTTTTATTTGATAATAGTGAAAATTGTGTAGGAGCTCTGTGGACGTAGACACATTGCCGAATCACATAAATTCATTGTTCTTCTTCTCTACTTTGATTTTCTCTATTTTTTCGTATTTACTCTATGTGTGTGCACGCGCGTGCGCATAATCTTAGGAAACGTTTCCTTAAAAATAATTGTGGCTAACCTTGTCAATTTTTGGGGATACCACTCAATCAAATCTTATAGGAAATAAAATGGTTTTAAAAAGTATAATCCTCAAAGGATATCGTGGATTTTCCATTATTATGATGAATGAAACTAGAGAATTTAGCAATCGGGGGAGTCAAAGATATTTTTGAAATCTCATCAGCAATTAATATAAACATAATAAAATTTAGGGGAGGTATGTGTAATTTATCCTTTCTTCACTTATAGATTTATCTCTACATTTTCTTTAAATGTAAGGTGATGAGCAATGTAGCTATTCATATATTATTTTGATATTTATTTTTCTTCACTCTCTTACAATTCATCATTTTAATTTATTTATTTTTGCATTTCTTCTTTCGCAATTTTGTGTTTCTAATTTTGTGGGTGTTTCTCTCATTACTGGGGAAAAAAAAAAAAAAGCAGTAAGTTAACAATAGGACTTGATACACAGCAAGACTCTTTATTATATTTTGGAATTGTCAAGGCATGACAATTGCCTATTCAACAAATACACCAAGAAATAATTTAAAAAGACATACTCTAATAACTATTAGGTGTGATAAATCTTCTTAGTTATTGTTGTCCATCCAGAACTGAGCTTGAAGATAGTTGATTACTTTCTTGTCCACTTGGAAGGCCTTGGTAAGAACATCAGAAGAGATAGGTGGCTTTGAACCGAAGACTGCATTTGCAATAGTAATGACTCCTGGGTTTTGACTGCTTAGTCCAGCAATGGCCACTGCATCAGTTTCCCCAACATTGAATTGGAAGTGAATGAGTCCTTCTGGAAACACGAAAACATCGCCCGCATGAAGAACCTTTGTGATCAAGCGGTTATCTGGATTAGAAGTAACGAAACCAACATAGAGGGTTCCTTCCAAGACAGTGAGAAGCTCGGTGGCACGGGGATGTGTGTGCGGAGGGTTGAGACCATAGGGTGCAAAATCAAGACGTGCTATTGAGATACCGAGGGTGTTTAGTCCAGCTAATTTATCAACATTTACTAGCGTGACACTAGAGCCAAGCCGGTTCGATGTGTTACCAGCCACATTAAGTCCGGAAAAGAAGAAATCATCAGCTGAAGCAAGCTTTGGGTCTTTGCAGACTTTCCCATTCACGAACACTGAAAATATTTACGGTAGAAAAGTAATTACAAGAAGGAAAAAATTTAGATAAATATGTTATGCGAAGATAAAAAGAAGAATATCAAATTAATGTATGAGGAAATCAAAGGGAAAAAGCAATGCATACCAGCTTCCTCGGTGTCATTAAAAGCAACACAAAAGTCCTGCAGGGAACTGGGATCAGAAGCAGAGGCCAGAGAGAGAGCCACAGCCAAGAAGATGATGGATACAAGGGCGTTGGCTGCCATCTTGCTCATTCCTAAATACGCACTAGTTAGTATTACAGTAATCCCTTGTTGGCTCTGGAGATTGAGTTGTGAGGACAATAGCAAGGAAGCTTTGTGTATTTATAGCAGAAAAGAGTTTTAGGCTTTGACAGGTTCACGCTTGACGTAGTCTTTTTCCCATACCCAAGTAGAAAGCCACTGACTTTCTCCATTCCTCCAGATTAAGGACTTTGTGGCCCTTTGTGTATTTAAATAAACAGAGGGACGGTAAGTACATGCAAGGAAGGCCTGTCTGAGTGGAAATGCTTATTATTATTATTATTATTATTATTATTTGTCAGAACGGGGGAGTTTTGCACATCGGGCTGCCTTTTTTCTTTTTTGACCGCAAATTCTCAAATTCTCGAGAAGGAAAAATGCATGATTTAAAGAGACTATTTCCATGATTTAAACCTCTGAATTTTATGGATGCAATATGTAATGCTCTTATGATTTGGTTGGTATGGAAGAATAGAATTAAATGTAATGAAATTAGTCTTTATAATTTTAAATATTTATTAAATGTTTTTATTTTAGTTCACTTTCAATTCATTCTATTCTATCATTTTAAATTAATAAACTGAGTCAGCACATATATCAAATGTTTTCAAAATAAGTTAGGTATGTCAACCAAGCAAAAGAAAAAAAAAATATTTAAACCAATAAGATGAGTTAGAATTCTTCTTATTTTTATTAAATGCATTAGAAAGACTTGGTAAATGAAAACTAACAACCTAATTTGAAGAAGTTTTAATTGAAGGTTCTTTAACATCGTGGGCTATTGGGGAGAGTAGGTATGGATAATATTTTAGAATTTCTAAAATATGATACTAGAGATATTATATTAAGAGCTTTTGTGGCTGTTGCAACGTCCTGGAGAAAGGTGTGGAATGACGAGAGATAATAATATTATAAGTTGGATGGTATCGCTTCTAACCTGTTATTTTCTTAGGTGTAGTTAGTTGGCCGAATTATTAGTCGTTGATTGATCTCTAGACTAATCCTACGACCAAGGAACCGGTAGTCTTAGTCTACATTAACCAGAATTGGGATTGAAAGTTTAACTACACGAGAGGAAGGTTCTAGCACTCTTTACACACTCATTCTACAAACGATACCTAATTAATCATGAATTATCCCTAAATTGAATTTAGTGGTCTTTAATTAAATAATTTAAAATAAATAAATAAGTAAATAAATAAAAATTTAAAGGAAAATGAAATCTACATTTCGATTTAAGAATGTCTAATAAGACTTCCACAGGAGAAGATCTTGTAAGATAATCTCCCTCATAACTAATATAGGTGAGGTATGAAACACTTCTTTATCCTTTGTTAAATCATTGAGACACACACACACAAAAATAGAATATATATATATAAATAATAAATTCATAAAATTTGATCAAAAGAGTCTTTAAAACCTTCCCAAAATTTTCCAAACTTTTGTGAATTTTTTCTGAAAGTTTTCCAACATTTTTTTAAAAAAAAATTTCCTCAGATTTTAAAGGACTTTCTCTCATTTTTTGGCATTTTTATTTTTCATTTTTTTATCCGAGTCAAAATAACTTAAATATTTATTTGTTTATTTATTATTTTATAATTTTAAATATATTTTTTATTTTTTTCCAATTTTTAAAAATTGAAAATGAATTAAATTTTTTTTTTTTTAAATAAACTGAGTGGGAGATTCAAAACTTAGACCATTTCAATCGGTTTGAACTGGGTCTAAGCTGATTAAGATAAGTGGGTCACGTATCTGCCAAATGTAGCGACACATTTCTTTGCCCAATTTTTAAAAATTAAAATTCAATTAAAATTCAATTTTTTTAAAAAATAAAATAAACTGAGTCAGCGATTCAAAAGTCAGCCGGTTCAATCGGTCTATCCTGAGTTTGACCCGGCTAGGATAAGTGGGCCACGTGTCACCCGAAGGTAGCGACACGTTTGTCTGCTTTATTTTTCTTTTTTGAGTTTACTGTAAGTGTGATATTTTTTGTCTGAGCATAATGTCACCTGCTGGTAATTTTTTTTTTTTTTTTTTTAAGTTTCTACAGCACGGTGATGTTAGTATGACATTATCCATCATGTGGCAGTTCTCAGTTAGCTTTATGTATTTGCCATGGATTGCTAACGTGGCAGCAATATGACCATCTAGAAAAAACATATTTTGGAGAGCCAAGATTGTGCCATGTCACCTTATGAAGGCATCATCCTGATTGAGTCACGTGTTACCGTACGGATGGTGACACATGTCCCACTAACACATATGTATAAACTCCTTTTTTTTTTTCTCCCTCTGTTGGAAATTAAACTTGACTGGAGATGGCCAGCAGCCATCACTGTTGATTATTCTGGAGTCGGCAGGCAACCTACTCCACCTACCAGCCCACTTCCGTTGAAGAATATCAAATAAGCCTCAAGAATATCAATCAATAGAATATCTCAATCATGGAAGTATGTATATGCTTGGATTGCAAAATATATAGGATCTTTGTTTTTAGAAAAAAATATTTGAGTGAATAAATATTGCAACAAAGATGTTTCACCTCAAACACAAATATCTTCTCAAATGGTTTTCAAAATAAAGAGCAATAGATATTTGTAAATGATTTTGAAAATAATTCGCAACCAAAAGCAAAAATGGGCTTCTTAAGATATTGCAACAAATATGCAATCTCAGAAGACCTAGTAAAGTCTTCTTAGGATGAACTTATTGGCTAAGTACCCTAAGAATCCTTTTGGTTCAGCTCTCAATAAAAATATATCAATCTCACAACCAAGAGAGAGTAAACCTTCCTATCTAAGCACTCAAGAATACTTACAAATAATTTTACGAGTATTGAATGTAAGCTAGAGTGTATTTGGAAGAGTATGAGCAAATGAGAATCAAAAGAAAGTATTTTTGCTTGAGAGAGATTTTCTTAATCTTTTTGCTAATCAAAATTTAATCCACCAAATGAAAGAGTATATATAGACATACCAAAGTTTTTGACCGTTGGGGACCTATTAGGGATTGTTAGAAAAGTTTAATGACGTTTAAAACTTTTTAACCCTGTTTAAAGATTTTAACTGCGGTAAAAAATTAGATGCAACCCAAGAGATCCGGTCGACCAGAAATGTTTCGGTCGACCAAGTTTTAAATGGTCCGGTCGACTAGGGGAATATTGAACTAAGGTCTTAGTCGACCAGGAGAGGGCGATTTCCTAATTTTCCGAGTTTCGGTTGATCAGGGCATTTTGAACTCCCTGGTTCGGTCGACCAGACCCAATATTATTACTATTATTATTATTATTATTATTATTATTATTATTATTATTATTATTAATATTATTATTATTTTTATATATTATTATTGTTACTTTGTTATTATTATTTTCATTATTACTATTAATATTTATATTAATATTATTTTTAAATATTATTATTACTTTTTTGTCATCATCATTATTATTATTATTATTATTATTATTATTATTATTATTATTGTTATTATTATTATTATTATATTTACTGTTATTATTATTAGTTTATGATTATTATTATTATTAATATTATTAATATTTTTATTATTATTATTTTATTGATTACTATTATTATTATTATTATTATTATTATTATTATTATTATTATTATTATTATTATTATTATGTTTATGTTTAGGGTTAGAAGCCTATAAAAGGCTTGCTAACCCATAGGAAAATGGGGGCGCAACACAGCACAAGCACACAGAGGCCAAAACCAGAAAAGAAAAAAAAACTACACCTCCTTTTCTCTCATCTTTCCCATCTCTCCCGTCTCTCACTCACGACCTCCATCTCCACCATAGCCGCAATCCCTAGCAGAAGTGTTGTGTGTGTGTGTGTGTGTTTGTTTCATACGCAACAGAGGAGATCCCACCACCATCTCTCATTGCCGTCACCACTAATATAGGTGAGGTATGAAATACTTCTTTATCCTTTGTTAAATCATTGAGGTGCACACACGCAAAAATAGAATATATATATATATATATATATAAATTAATTCATCAAATTCGATCAAAAGAATCTTTAAAACATTCCCAATTTTTTCCAAACTTTAGTGAATTTTTTTTGAAAGTTTTCCAACATTTTTTTTAATAAAATTTCCTCAGATTTTTAAAGACTTTCCCTCATTTTATGTCTTTTTATTTTTCATTTTTTTATCCAAGTCAAAATGACTTAAATATTTATTTGTTTATTTATTATTTTATAATTTTTAATATAGTTTTTATTTTTTCAAATTTTTTTTTCTAATTTTTAAAAATTGAGAATCAATTAAAATTTAATTTAAAAAAAAAATAAACTGAGTCGGCGATTCAAAAGTCAGACTAGTTCAATATGTTTGAACTAGGTCTAATCCAATTGAGATAAGTGGGCCACGTTTCAGCCAAATGTAGCGACATGTTTCTTTGCCCAATTTTTAAAAAATTAAAATTAATTAAAAATTAATTTTTTAATTGATTTTTGGGAGCAGCTTATTAGTGTATTGGACGGTATAGATTTTTCGATAAATTTCTATTGAAAAGGGAATAAAGTGGCAGATGCATTGGTTTGACAAAATGCCATGGGAAGGAATAATTTGTTTACAAATAGTAGTCAACTTCTTTGAGTTATCAAAGGCTTGTATAGATTCAATAAGATGGGTACGAATTATATGAGGTATGTTTAGTTAGTTTCCTTTTGGTATTGACATAAGATTGTTTTCTTCTTTTGTTTGATTTGATGCATGATGTATTTTATTGGTTATTTGTAAGCCCCAAGTGTTCTTTTGTTTCCACGGTATTCTTTTGTCATAAGTGACGATTATTAATAAAATTAAGAAAGGAGGTGCCGCCCGCTTTTATAAAAAAAAAAATTATAAAAAAAAAAATTTGAGTTGGTGATTCAAAAGTCACCAGTTCAATCAGTCTGTACCGAGTCTAACCCTGTTAGGATAAGTGGCTGGGTCATGTGTCCCCCAAAGGTAGCAACACGTTTCTCTGCTTTATTTTTATTTTTTGAGTTTACTATAATAGGGTGATATCAGCATGACGCCACATGCTGGTAATTTTTTTTTTAAAGTTTCTACAGCACGGTGATGTTAGCATGACATTATCCATCATGTGGCAGTTTTCAATTAGCTTTGTGTATTTGCCATGGATTGTTGACGTGGCAGCAATCTGACCATTTAGAGAAAACATATTTTGGATGGCCAGGATTATGCCATGTCACCTTCCGAAGGCATCGTCCTAATTGAGTAATGAGTCACCGTACAGATGGTGACATGTATCCCACTAACACATGTATAAACTCTTTCTTCTTTCTCTCTCCGTCTTCCATTTCATTTCTCTCTCTCCCTTCTCCTTTTCTCTCTTCCTGCTCTTCTTCTTTCTTCTTTCTCTCCCTCTTACTCGAAGACTCCTTACTAATTTCACCATCTCTCTCTCTCTCTCTCTCTCTCTCTCTCTCTCTCTCTCTCTCTCTCTCTCTCTATCTCTCTCATCTTCATTTCTTTCCACTCTTTCTTTCTTTCTTTCTTCTCTGTCTCTATTTCAATTTTCTTTTCTTTTCTCTCTCCCAGGTTTATCTCCCTCTTCTCCTTCTACTCCTTTTCTTTTTTTCTTTTTTCTTTGTCTCTATTTATCTATTTTCATTTTCTTTTCTAGATCTCATTCTTTTTTTATTTTATTTTCTAGATCTAAACCAAAAAGGGATGCTTATTATTATTATTATTATTATTATTATTATTTGTCGGAACGGGGGAGTTTTGCACATCGGGCTGCCCTTTTTTTTTTTTTTGGCTACAAATTCTCAAATTCTCCAGAAGGAAAAATGTATGGAATCTTATCTCCATATTTAAAGAGACTATTTTCGTGATTTAAACCTCTGAATTTTATGGATACAATATGTAATGCTCTTATGATTTGGTTGGTATGAAAGAATAGAATTAAATGTAATGAAATTAGTCTTTGTAATTTTAAATATTTATTAAATATTTTTATTTTAGTTCACTCTCAATTCGTTCTATTCTATCATTTTAATTATTAATTAAATTAAGGTGAAGCCTACAACTGCTCTAAAGAAAAAAAATTAGACATTTTTGGGAGACACTAGACCATTAATGTACTGAGTCAGCACATATATCAAATGTTTTCAAAATAAATTGGGTATGTCAACCAACCAAAAGAAAAACAAAATATTTAAACCAATAAGATGAGTTAGACTTCTTATTTCCATTAGATGAATTAGAAAGACTTGGTAAATGAAAACTAACAACCTAATTTGAAGAAATTTTAATGGAAGGTTCTTTAACATCATTGGCTATTGGGGGGGGGGGGGGGGGGAGTACTTTTGGATAATATTTTAGGATTTCTAAAATATGATACGAGAGATATTACATTAAAAGGTTAAGTGACTATTGCAATGTCCCGGAGAAAGGTCTGGAATGACGAGGGATAATAATATTATAAGTTGGATGGTGTCACTACTAACCTATTATTTTCCTAGGTATAGTTAGTTGACCTAATTATTAATCATTGATTGATCTCTAGACTAATCCTATGAACAAGGAACTGATAGTCTTAGTCTACATTAACCAGAATTGGGATCGGGAGTTTAACTATACGAGAGAAAGGTACTAACACACATTACACACTTGTTCTACAAACGGTACCTAATTAATCATGAATTACTCCTAAATTGAATTTAATAGTCTTTAATTAACTCATCTAAAATAAATAAATAAACAAAAATTTAAAGGAAAATGAAATCTACATTTCGATTTAAGAATGTCTAATAAGACTTCCAAAGGAGAGGATCTTGTAAGATAATCTCCCTCATAACTAATAAAGGTGAGGTATGAAATACTTCTTTATCCTTTGTTAAATCATTGAGGTGCACACACACAAACATAGAATATATGTAAATAATAAATTCATTAAATTTGATCAAAAGAATCTTTAAAATATTCCCAAATTTTTCCAAACTTTTGTGAATTTTTTTTAAAAGTTTACCGACAATTTTTTTAAGAATTTTCTCGGATTTTTAAAGACTTTCCCTCATTTTTTGGCATTTTTATTTTTCATTTTTTTATTCGAGTCAAAATAACTTAAATATTTATTTTTTTATTTATTATTTTATAATTTTAAGTATTTTTTTTATTTTTCAATTTTTTTTCCAAATTTTAAAATTTGAAAATCAATTAAAAATCAATTGTTTTTAAAAAATAAACTGAGCCGGAGATTCAAAAGTTAGATCGGTTTAATCAGTTTGAATCGGGTCTAATTCGATTGAGATAAGTGGGTCGCGTGTCAGCCAAATGTAGCGACACGTTTCTTTGCCCAATTTTAAAAAATTCAAAATCAATTAAAAATTAATTTTTAATTGATTTTTGGGAGCAGCTTATTGGTGTATTGGAGGGTGTAGACTTTTCGATAGATCATCTCTATAGAGAAGGGAATAAAGTGGTAGATGCGTTGGGTCGACAAAGTGCCATGGGGAGGAATAGTTTGTTTACAAATAGTAGTCAACTTCTTAGATTTATCAAAAGTTTGTATAGATTGGATAAGATGGATACGACTTATATAAGGTATGTTTAGTTGGTTTCCTTTTGGTATTGACATAAGATTGTTTTCTTCTTTTGTTTGATTTGATGCATGAGGTGTTTTATTGGTTGTTTGTAATGCCCAAGTGTTTTTTTATTTCCACGGTATTCTTTCGCCATAAGTGAGGGTTATTAATAAAATTAAGAAAAGTGGTGCTGCCCTCTTTTATTAAAAAAAATTTAAAAAAAAAATAAACTGAGTTTGTGATTCAAAAGCCAGCTAATTCAATCGGTCTATACCGAGTCTGACCCAGTTAGGATAAGTGGGCCACGTGTCATCCAAAGGTAGCAACATGTTTCTCTGCTTTATTTTCCTTTTTTGAGTTTACTATAATAGGGTGTTGACCTTATAGGTCACACCCGGTTTTGGTAATGACAAGTACTCAGGTATTTGATAATTGTTAAGTGTTTGTGCAGGCTTAAATGAAAATCCTAAAGAATGACACTTGAAGCAATTAAAAGACCTTGAAGACTTTAATTTTTAGTTGTAAATTCAATGATTGTAATATGGAAGACCCTGGGTCTGTAATAGTAACCTAGGATGTGGTTTGTATTTGTCGTACCTGTACATCATGCATATTGAATATATGGTAAGCTCAAAATGACCATAGCGACCGAATGACCTTCGGGCAAGGTCGATTGACGCCAGATTTTTGGGAATCTCAAAACGGCCTCAATAAGACCCTAGTATGACTCTAGGTCCCAACACTCATGCACATATCATATAATATATGGGAGTGTTGAATTTGTGCTTAAAATGAATATTATTAGGGATTTTGTGAGAGCTTGGTCGACCGAACCCCTGGAGTTCAAAACTCCTCGGGCGTCCGAACTCTTGATAAGTCAATAGTTAACTTAGGGTCTTGGATGATCAAACTATTTTGTGCGTACCGTCCACGGGTGCCCGAACCCTTTGAAAGGGACATTCCACCAACTTAGGCGACCGAACTGTTTAGTTCAAAATGGGCCCCAGGTGATCGAACACACGGATTTAGGCCACTGAACATATGACCAGGCACTCGAAATCACGAAGCAATGCTACTGACATTATCCTATATCCATGTTATTGATGTGTATGTAAATGTGCGTATTTGGGTACATCTCTGTTTTATGTGAAAGCACTACTTCTGTACCATCTATTTGAGTGAATACTGTTGTATTTCTAGGCGTGGCCTGAGTGGGCGGTAATCCAGTCCGATAAGGATTGGTTGTAAATGTTAAGGTCAGTCTTGTGCTAATTGACCTGGCTTGTTTAGGTGCTGCTCCACCCGTTTAAGTGAGCAAGTAAAGTGGCAATCCTTGTATTTGTGAGCCAAGGCGGGGACGTAGGCAATTGGCCGAATCCCGATATCATATTTAGTGTCACATTTACATTTCCTGCATTATATTCTGCTGTGTGCTTGATTTAATTTCCTTGTTGAATATACTGCGTATCTAATAAAAACATAATTGCATTGAGTTGAGAAATACTGAAATTGGGTTGTATGCTTTGAATATTGATAAATATTTCATATCTGTAATTTCATATATACTTAGATTGCCTCTAAGTTGTGTAATACTTTTGCTAGATTAGTTTAACTTAGGAGGAAATTTTAAGATACCAATTCTGGAATGACCTGCTTATCTAATCATATAATAAAACATATTTAATAATAAGGTCAACTTGAACCCATGGGTAACGGAGACACATCTGACATTCACAGCGGAAACCTAAGCAGTAGTAAATAAAAATCACATTCTCATAACCACAAAATACATAATACCAGAGTTAACTATAATCCAAAACACTGTGTTTATGTACAATCTCCAAAAAAATACAGAATATAAACAAATCTAGGAACTCACAACACCAATCTACTGTTGCTAGATCAAAACCTACCCTCCTAGCGGGGTAGTACCGTACTAATTCAACGGCGACCTCGATCCGCCGGTCCTTCTGCGTTTCCTGAAAATCATTTAAGTTCGGGGGTAAAACACTTCTCAGTAAGGAAAAATAAACTAAATACAGCTGTGTGGCAACATGAATATTTGATGCAATTATACATATATAGTACATTTCATATACCTGAAAACATTCATCATAACATACTGAATAATCTTATACTTTCGTATTTTCTAATAAATCATACAGTTCATAAAATGTTTGATATAGCAAATAATACTGAAAATTCACCCAGGATGTATAGTTAGCTGATGTCACGTATTACCCTCCATGACGAGTTGTGCAGCTCGAAGGTGGGACCTGACAATGGCTGGTTGACCAGTGCCAAGTCAAAAATGTCTGTAAGTTTGATGGGTCCGCCACACCCTGATTCGGACTATCAGGTGAACATCTACAACTCTACACTGAAAACCACATCGAATATCCATCTCCCACCCCCTTGTGGGGCAATTAGCACAAATCTGGACATAGATATCTGATCTATATAGCTACGGTACCGTGCTCCTGAAACTGAACTAACCTAACATCCGAGTTCTGATAACATATAATACATGATAACATAACGTTTAACATAAATGGATTGATAGCATTTTCTATAATTTCATAAATACGGCCTTACGCCGAACAATTCATAAATACGGTCTTGCGCCGAACATTTCATAAATATGGCCTTGCGCCGAAATCATATGTAAAACACGGTCTTGCGCCGAATATTTCACACATATCATTTTGAATAAATAAAGTGATTATCATGTATTTCAAAATCATATGTACTGTATTATTTCATAATTCCTGAAAAATGCTTTACTCGTAAAATTTGCTATAACATAATTCTTATCATGTAAAACCATATTCATGCCACACAATTCTGAGTAAAATCATATATTTTATTCTAAAATCATATTTCCTGTATAACAACAGTATTTTCCCAAATATGCATTTTCTCAATAATATTCAAATATAATACATGCTTTCCTGAAAATTAATTTATCGATAAATAATAATAATTTGCATGAAAAATAACTGCTTTAGTTTATTCCCTTACCTGACACTGAAAAGAAACCCTCTAAAACATGCTCGTCCTACACCCGCAGGGTTCCTCGTTTAACACCCTGAAAACGACAACTCACAGAAGTAAACCTCAGTATTTTTTCATGAATAAAATTTCCTATAACTACGGTAAGACCAAATTTGGCATAAAAAGCCTTACCTTAAATCAAGGATGAATTTCAACTTTATTCCACCGACAATCCGCTCTAGCAAATTTGGAGAGAACTTCCCCATGAGCATCGTGGTGGCCTCAAATCGTCGATTCGGCAAACGACGGAGCCGAAATCGAAGAGAGAGAGGAGAGAGAAACCGTAGGGAGGAGAGAGAGAGAGAGAGAGAGAGAGAGAGCGTTTCTGCCAATTTTTCTGTGTAAAAACTGAGTTTTAGGCTATTTATACTAGGGGCTTTGTCGACGAGCCACGTAACCTCGTCGACGAGGTCGAGAGGAAATTCATCAATGAACTCTCCCATTCGTCGATGAAATTTAGAGTCAACCAAAACATCCTCTCAGTATTATCGTGACGTCCCGGGAGCGCGTGTGCCCCGGGCGGCGAAATAAAAATTAATTTTGATATTTTCAGAAAAAATGGGAATATCGGAGTCGCCACTAACCTTTAGTGCGGTTAGAACACATGATTACTACCCCGTTAGGGGTAGAATCGGTCTACATTACCAGAGTTGGGGTCGGGAGTTCGGTTACGCGAGGGGAAGGTACGAGCACCCCCTACGCGCCCATTCTTACGAACGGTACCTAATTAATTTGAAATTATCAGTAAGTTAATCTAATAAGTCTTTAAATTACTCCTTTTTATGAATTTATAAATATATGTGAAAAATAAATAAATAAATAAATAAAATAATAAATAAATAAATATAATATATACATACATATTCCCTCAGAGCTTAGGGTACGTGATGCCCGAAGGCTCATACCCCCGCAATAAAATCATAGGGATAATAATTATGAAAATATACTCCCAAAATTTTGAAATTATATATAAAATTTTTATAGGAAAATACTAACATGGGAGGTTTTTAATATATGGTAATAGAATAATAAGCCTCACATACCTACTAACATATTATGAATGTCAAAATACGTAACTAAATACTATATAAATTAATATATTAAGGATACTTAATACTGAATATAGTAAGATTCTAATAATGATTAATACTAAACATATTTATATACTAAAAATAGCTAATACTAAAAATACTAGGATACTAATAATTAATACTAACTATATTAATATACTAAAAAAAATAATAATAATAATTGATGCTAAAAATGTGATTAAAATGCTAATTTACTAAACATATAATATCCATTAAACCCTAAATCACTAAATATATAATATTAAAAAGAAAATACAAAAATGCTAGATATGTAATATTTACCAATATGCTAATATGTGATATACATATAACTAACATTATTAATTTACATATAATGTCAATGAAACACCAAGCTATGAAATATGTAATACCACATTATCACAATAATAAATTTACAACATTATAAAAATGCTAATTAATATAATAAATATATAATATCAATAAAAATTCTACCACACTAACATTAATCATTTAATATATATACAATAGATACCACAAAAATCTAACCCTACAATATGAACATTAACATCAATAACAAAATTCAAACTTTGAATGTTGAAACGCACAAAAAATTCTACAATACAAATAATATCGTTCACCATAAACACAACAAAAAATGTAAACAATGAATATCAACATTTAAACAAATATTAAGAGTATAAACCCTACAACCATGATATTATTGATGTATAACAACAAGACAACAAAGCCTATATATTAAACATTAAGCAAACTTACAGCCTAAAACCTTACATAACAACCCCTAGGCACTATATAAACATTATCATAAAAAACTTTGAAACTCCTCTAACAATTATATCCCCCAATTAAAATTTTATTAATAGAAGAACGAATTTTTTAGAGTCTATGGATAACCAATTTGCAATTTTTTTTTCCAGGAAGGGATCGTTGGAAAAGATAAACTAGATATTTTATCATTACTTCAAAACGCATTAGTAAATAGAGGAAGTGATGTTCATTTCTTTTGACAGTGACCCACAGAATTACAAATTAATAGGTCAAGTTTGATATGAAAAATTAATAATAAATAATATCTATACTCATATATTTTATACTTTTCTTTTTCGCGATTTTATGTTACAAATCTCCGCCCACAATACATTTAGAGGTAATTTTTTACACCTTAAACAAATGATAATGTCAAGATGGTTTTCAAACAAATTTATTATGTAATCGTTGTTCGCATGTGAATGTGTTTTTCTTTTCTTTTTTTAAAGGATGAAACTCTAAAAAGCTCCATATTTCAATATTTGTGACGGGGATGTCTTTAAAAGGTGAAACTCTAGAAAGCTCCATATCCTTAGATTAATGATGATAATGAGAGAGGCCCTTATGTATGTCTTAGTATGTATCCGTCCTTATATTACCTATGCAATTTGTATACTTGGAAGTTGCCAAAGAGATGCACAAAAAAATTTAGGTAGGAGGTAAGTTTGCTAGTTAAAGGTGAGTGTATAAGGGAGAGGTAGTGAAAAAATTTAGGCAAAATTTTAAATAAAATTGAGTTTTTGAAAAAGAATAAAAAACCTTCTTAAATTTTTTTTTTTTTTTTTTGACTTTTGCATTTTTCTCATTTGAGATTTCAAAAAAAAAAAAAAAAATTAGCTAGGTTCATGATGACGGTATTTTGAGATTTTTATATGGGATTACATATGCATATTATAACTGAGAGTTGAAATCTTATGACAATTTTTATTTGATAATAGTGAAAATTGTGTAGGAGCTCTGTGGACGTAGACACATTGCCGAATCACATAAATTCATTGTTCTTCTTCTACTTTGATTTTCTCTATGTTTTCGTATTTACTCTATGTGTGTTGCACGCGCGTGCGCATAATCTTAGGGAAACGTTTCCTTAAAAATAATTGTGGCTAACCTTGTCAATTTTTGGGGATACCACTCAATCAAATCTTATAGGAATAAAATGGTTTTAAAAAGTATAATCCTCAAAGGATATTGTGGATTTTCCAGTATTATGATGAATGAAACTAGAGAATTTAGCAATAGGGGGAGTCAAAGATATTTTTGAAATCTCATCAGCAATTAATATAAACTATATAAAATTTAGGGGAGGTATGTGTAATTTATCCTTTCTTCACTTATAGATTTATCTCTACATTTTCTTTAAATGTAAGGTGATGAGCAATGTAGCTATTCATATATTATTTTGATATTTATTTTTTCTTCACTCTCTTACAATTCATCATTTTAATTATTTATTTTGGCTTTCTTCTTTCGCAATTTTGTGTTTCTAATTTTGTGGGTGTTTCTCTCATTACTGGGGAAAAAAAAAAAAAAAAGCAGTAAGTAACAATAGGAACTTGATACACAAGCAAGACCTCTTTATTATATTTTGGAATTGTCAAGGCATGACAATTACTTAATTCAACAAATACACCAAGAAATAATTTAAAAAGACATACTCTAATAACTATTAGGTGTGATAAATCTTCTTAGTTATTGTTGTCCATCCAGAACTGAGCTTGAAAGATAGTTGATTACTTTCTTGTCCACTTGGAAGGCCTTGGTAGAACATCAGAAGAGATAGGTGGCTTTGAACCGAAGACTGCATTTGCATAGTAATGACTCCTGGGTTTTGACTGCTTAGTCCAGCAATGGCCACTGCATCAGTTTCCCCAACATTGAATTGGAAGTGAATGAGTCCTTCTGGAAACACGAAAAACATCGCCCGCATGAAGAACCTTTGTGATCAAGCGGTTATCTGGATTAGAAGTAACGAAACCAACATAGAGGGTTCCTTCCAAGACAGTGAGAAGCTCGGTGGCACGGGGATGTGTGTGCGGAGGGTTGAGACCATAGGGTGCAAAATCAAGACGTGCTATTGAGATACCGAGGGTGTTTAGTCCAGCTAATTTATCAACATTTACTAGCGTGACACTAGAGCCAAGCCGGTTCGATGTGTTACCAGCCACATTAAGTCCGGAAAAGAAGAAATCATCAGCTGAAGCAAGCTTTGGGTCTTTGCAGACTTTCCCATTCACGAACACTGAAAATATTTACGGTAGAAAAGTAATTACAAGAAGGAAAAAAATTTAGATAAATATGTTAT
This sequence comes from Malania oleifera, assembly GCF_029873635.1. Lineage (NCBI taxonomy): Eukaryota > Viridiplantae > Streptophyta > Magnoliopsida > Santalales > Ximeniaceae > Malania > Malania oleifera. The sequence continues at coordinate 56,427,007 of NC_080427.1, read as the reverse complement.
GCGAAGATAAAAAAGAAGAATATCAAATTAATGTATGAGGAAATCAAAGGGAAAAAGCAATGCATACCAGCTTCCTCGGTGTCATTAAAAGCAACACAAAAGTCCTGCAGGGAACTGGGATCAGAAGCAGAGGCCAGAGAGAGAGCCACAGCCAAGAAGATGATGGATACAAGGGCGTTGGCTGCCATCTTGCTCATTCCTAAATACGCACTAGTTAGTATTACAGTAATCCCTTGTTGGCTCTGGAGATTGAGTTGTGAGGACAATAGCAAGGAAGCTTTGTGCATTTATAGCAGAAAAGAGTTTAAGGCTTTGACAGGTTCACGCTTGACGTAGTCTTTTTCCCATACCCAAGTAGAAAGCCACTGACTTTCTCCATTCCTCCAGATTAAGGACTTTGTGGCCCTTTGTGTATTTAAATAAACAGAGGGACGGTAAGTACATGCAAGGAAGGCCTGTCTGAGTGGAAATGCTTATTATTATTATTATTATTATTATTATTTGTCAGAACGGGGGAGTTTTGCACATCGGGCTGCCTTTTTTCTTTTTTGACCGCAAATTCTCAAATTCTCGAGAAGGAAAAATGCATGATTTAAAGAGACTATTTCCATGATTTAAACCTCTGAATTTTATGGATGCAATATGTAATGCTCTTATGATTTGGTTGGTATGGAAGAATAGAATTAAATGTAATGAAATTAGTCTTTATAATTTTAAATATTTATTAAATGTTTTTATTTTAGTTCACTTTCAATTCATTCTATTCTATCATTTTAAATTAATAAACTGAGTCAGCACATATATCAAATGTTTTCAAAATAAGTTAGGTATGTCAACCAAGCAAAAGAAAAAAAAAATATTTAAACCAATAAGATGAGTTAGAATTCTTCTTATTTTATTAAATGCATTAGAAAGACTTGGTAAATGAAAACTAACAACCTAATTTGAAGAAGTTTTAATTGAAGGTTCTTTAACATCGTGGGCTATTGGGGAGAGTAGGTATGGATAATATTTTAGAATTTCTAAAATATGATACTAGAGATATTATATTAAGAGCTTTTGTGGCTGTTGCAACGTCCTGGAGAAAGGTGTGGAATGACGAGAGATAATAATATTATAAGTTGGATGGTATCGCTTCTAACCTGTTATTTTCTTAGGTGTAGTTAGTTGGCCGAATTATTAGTCGTTGATTGATCTCTAGACTAATCCTACGACCAAGGAACCGGTAGTCTTAGTCTACATTAACCAGAATTGGGATTGAAAGTTTAACTACACGAGAGGAAGGTTCTAGCACTCTTTACACACTCATCCTACAAACGATACCTAATTAATCATGAATTATCCCTAAATTGAATTTAGTGGTCTTTAATTAAATAATTTAAAATAAATAAATAAGTAAATAAATAAAAATTTAAAGGAAAATGAAATCTACATTTCGATTTAAGAATGTCTAATAAGACTTCCACAGGAGAAGATCTTGTAAGATAATCTCCCTCATAACTAATATAGGTGAGGTATGAAACACTTCTTTATCCTTTGTTAAATCATTGAGACACACACACACAAAAATAGAATATATATAAATAATAAATTCATAAAATTTGATCAAAAGAGTCTTTAAAAACCTTCCCAAAATTTTCCAAACTTTTGTGAATTTTTTCTGAAAGTTTTCCAACATTTTTTTAAAAAAAAATTTCCTTAGATTTTTAAGGACTTTCTCTCATTTTTGGCATTTTTATTTTTCATTTTTTTATCCGAGTCAAAATAACTTAAATATTTATTTGTTTATTTATTATTTTATAATTTTAAATATATTTTTTATTTTTTTCCAATTTTTAAAATTGAAAATGAATTAATTTTTTTTTTTTTAAATAAACTGAGTGGGAGATTCAAAAGTTAGACCATTTCAATCGGTTTGAACTGGGTCTAATCTGATTAAGAATAAGTGGGTCACGTATCTGCCAAATGTAGCGACACATTTCTTTGCCCAATTTTTAAAAATTAAAATTCAATTAAAATTCAATTTTTTTTTTTTTAAATAAACTGAGTCAGCGATTCAAAAGTCAGCCGGTTCAATCGGTCTATACTGAGTCTGACCCGGCTAGGATAAGTGGGCCACGTGTCACCCGAAGGTAGCGACACGTTGTCTGCTTTATTTTTCTTTTTGAGTTTACTGTAATAGTGTGATATTTTTTGTCTGAGCATAATGTCACCTACTGGTAATTTTTTTTTTTTTTTTTTTAAGTTTCAACAGCACGGTGATTTTACCATGACATTATCCAAAATTTGGCAACTAACAGTTAGCTTTATGTATTTGCCAAGGATTGCTAACGTGGCAGCAATATGACCATCTAGAAAAACATATTTTGGAGAGCCAAGATTGTGCCATGTCACCTTATGAAGGCATCATCTTGATTGAGTCACGTGTCACCGTACGGATGGTGACACATGTCCCACTAACACATATGTATAAACTCCTTTTTTTTTTTTCTCCTTCTGTTGGAAATTAAACTTGATTGGAGATGGCTAGCAGCCATCACTGTTGATTATTCTGGAGTCAGCAGGCAACCTACTCCACCTACCAGCCCACTTCAGTTGAAGAATATCAAATAAGCCTCAAGAATATCAATCAATAGAATATCTCAATCATGAAAGTATGTATATGCTTGGATTGCAAAATATATAGGATCTTTGTTTTTAGAAAAAATATTTGAGTGAATAAATATTGCAACAAAGATGTTTCACCTCAAACACAAATATCTTCTCAAATGGTTTTCAAAATAAAGAGCAATAGATATTTGTAAATGATTTTGCAAATAGTTCGCAACCAAAAGCAAAAATGGGCTTCTTAAGATATTGCAACAAATATGCAATCTCAGAAGACCTAGTAAAGTCTTCTTAGGATGAACTTATTGGCTAAGTACCCTAAGAATCCTTTTGGTTCAGCTCTCAATAAAAATATATCAATCTCACAACCAAGAGAGAGTAAACCTTCCTATCTAAGCACTCAAGAATACTTACAAATGATTTTACGAGTATTGAATGTAAGCTAGAGTGTATTTGGACGAGTATGAGCAAATGAGAATCAAAAGAAAATATTTTTGCTTGAGAGAGATTTTCTTATTCTTTTTGCTAATCAAAATTTAATCCACCAAATGAAAGAGTATATATAGACATACCAAAGTTTTTGACCGTTGGGGACCTATTAGGGATTGTTAGAAAAGTTTAATGACGTTTAAAACTTTTTAACCCTGTTTAAAGATTTTAACTGCGGTAAAAAATTAGGTGCAACCCAAGAGATCCGGTCGACCAGAAATGTTTCGGTCGACCAAGTTTCAAATGGTCCGGTCGACTAGGGGAATATTGAACTAAGGTCTTAGTCGACCAGGAGAGGGCGATTTCCTAATTTTCCGAGTTTCGGTTGATCAGGGCATTTTGAACTACCTGGTTCGGTCGACCAGACCCAATATTATTATTATTATTATTATTATTATTATTATTATTATTATTTTTATATATTATTATTGTTACTTTGTTATTATTATTTTCATTATTACTATTAATATTTATATTAATATTATTTTTAAATATTATTATTACTTTTTTGTCATCATCATTATTATTATTATTATTATTATTATTATTATTATTATTATTATTAGCATTATTATTATATTTACTGTTATTATTATTAGTTTATGATTATTATTATTATTATTATTTTATTGATTATTATTATTATTATTATTATTATTATTATTATTATTAATATTATTATTATGTTTATGTTTAGGGTTAGAAGCCTATAAAAGGCTTGCTAACCCATAGGAAAATGGGGGCGCAACACAGCACAAGCACACAGAGGCCAAAACCAGAAAAGAAAAAAAAACTACACCTCCTTTTCTCTCATCTTTCCCATCTCTCCCGTCTCTCACTCACGACCTCCATCTCCACCATAGCCGCAATCCCTAGCAGAAGTGTTGTGTGTGTGTGTGTGTGTTTGTTTCATACGCAACAGAGGAGATCCCACCACCATCTCTCATTGCCGTCACCACTAATATAGGTGAGGTATGAAATACTTCTTTATCCTTTGTTAAATCATTGAGGTGCACACACGCAAAAATAGAATATATATATATATATATATATATAAATTAATTCATCAAATTCGATCAAAAGAATCTTTAAAACATTCCCAATTTTTTCCAAACTTTAGTGAATTTTTTTTGAAAGTTTTCCAACATTTTTTTTAATAAAATTTCCTCAGATTTTTAAAGACTTTCCCTCATTTTATGGCCTTTTTATTTTTCATTTTTTTATCCAAGTCAAAATGACTTAAATATTTATTTGTTTATTTATTATTTTATAATTTTTAATATATTTTTTATTTTTTCAAAATTTTTTTTCTAATTTTTAAAAATTGAGAATCAATTAAAATTTAATTTAAAAAAAAAATAAACTGAGTCGGCGATTCAAAAGTCAGACCAGTTCAATATGTTTGAACTAGGTCTAATCCAATTGAGATAAGTGGGCCACGTTTCAGCCAAATGTAGCGACATGTTTCTTTGCCCAATTTTTAAAAAATTAAAATTAATTAAAAATTAATTTTTTAATTGATTTTTGGGAGCAGCTTATTAGTGTATTGGACGGTATAGATTTTTCGATAAATTTCTATTGAAAAGGGAATAAAGTGGCAGATGCATTGGTTTGACAAAATGCCATGGGAAGGAATAATTTGTTTACAAATAGTAGTCAACTTCTTTGAGTTATCAAAGGCTTGTATAGATTCAATAAGATGAGTACGAATTATATGAGGTATGTTTAGTTAGTTTCCTTTTGGTATTGACATAAGATTGTTTTCTTCTTTTGTTTGATTTGATGCATGATGTATTTTATTGGTTATTTGTAAGCCCCAAGTATTCTTTTGTTTCCACGGTATTCTTTTGTCATAAGTGACGATTATTAATAAAATTAAGAAAGGAGGTGCCGCCCGCTTTTATAAAAAAAAAAATTATAAAAAAAAAAATTTGAGTTGGTGATTCAAAAGTCACCAGTTCAATCAGTCTGTACCGAGTCTAACCCTGTTAGGATAAGTGGCTGGGTCATGTGTCCCCCAAAGGTAGCAACACGTTTCTCTGCTTTATTTTTATTTTTTGAGTTTACTATAATAGGGTGATATCAGCATGACGCCACATGCTGGTAATTTTTTTTTTAAAGTTTCTACAGCACGGTGATGTTAGCATGACATTATCCATCATGTGGCAGTTTTCAATTAGCTTTGTGTATTTGCCATGGATTGTTGACGTGGCAGCAATCTGACCATTTAGAGAAAACATATTTTGGATGGCCAGGATTATGCCATGTCACCTTCCGAAGGCATCGTCCTAATTGAGTAATGAGTCACCGTACAGATGGTGACATGTATCCCACTAACACATGTATAAACTCTTTCTTCTTTCTCTCTCCGTCTTCCATTTCATTTCTCTCTCTCCCTTCTCCTTTTCTCTCTTCCTGCTCTTCTTCTTTCTTCTTTCTCTCCCTCTTACTCGAAGACTCCTTACTAATTTCACCATCTCTCTCTCTCTCTCTCTCTCTCTCTCTCTCTTCATTTCTTTCCACTCTTTCTTTCTTTCTTTCTTCTCTGTCTCTATTTCAATTTTCTTTTCTTTTCTCTCTCCCAGGTTTATCTCCCTCTTCTCCTTCTACTCCTTTTCTTTTTTTCTTTTTTCTTTGTCTCTATTTATCTGTTTTCATTTTCTTTTCTAGATCTCATTCTTTTTTTTATTTTATTTTCTAGATCTAAACCAAAAAGGGATGCTTATTATTATTATTATTATTATTATTATTATTATTATTATTATTTGTCGGAACGGGGGAGTTTTGCACATCGGGCTGCCCTTTTTTTTTTTTTTGGCTACAAATTCTCAAATTCTCAAGAAGGAAAAATGTATGGAATCTTATCTCCATATTTAAAGAGACTATTTTCGTGATTTAAACCTCTGAATTTTATGGATACAATATGTAATGCTCTTATGATTTGGTTGGTATGAAAGAATAGAATTAAATGTAATGAAATTAGTCTTTGTAATTTTAAATATTTATTAAATATTTTTATTTTAGTTCACTCTCAATTCGTTCTATTCTATCATTTTAATTATTAATTAAATTAAGGTGAAGCCTACAACTGCTCTAAAGAAAAAAAATTAGACATTTTTGGGAGACACTAGACCATTAATGTACTGAGTCAGCACATATATCAAATGTTTTCAAAATAAATTGGGTATGTCAACCAACCAAAAGAAAAACAAAATATTTAAACCAATAAGATGAGTTAGACTTCTTATTTCCATTAGATGAATTAGAAAGACTTGGTAAATGAAAACTAACAACCTAATTTGAAGAAATTTTAATGGAAGGTTCTTTAACATCATTGGCTATTGGGGGGGGGGGGGGGGGGGGTAATTTTGGATAATATTTTAGGTTTTATAAAATATGATACGAGAGATATTACATTAAAAGGTTAAGTGACTATTGCAATGTCCCGGAGAAAGGTCTGGAATGACGAGGGATAATAATATTATAAGTTGGATGGTGTCACTACTAACCTATTATTTTCCTAGGTATAGTTAGTTGACCTAATTATTAATCATTGATTGATCTCTAGACTAATCCTATGAACAAGGAACTGATAGTCTTAGTCTACATTAACCAGAATTGGGATCGGGAGTTTAACTATACGAGAGAAAGGTACTAACACACATTACACACTTGTTCTACAAACGGTACCTAATTAATCATGAATTACTCCTAAATTGAATTTAATAGTCTTTAATTAACTCATCTAAAATAAATAAATAAACAAAAATTTAAAGGAAAATGAAATCTACATTTCGATTTAAGAATGTCTAATAAGACTTCCAAAGGAGAGGATCTTGTAAGATAATCTCCCTCATAACTAATAAAGGTGAGGTATGAAATACTTCTTTATCCTTTGTTAAATCATTGAGGTGCACACACACAAACATAGAATATATGTAAATAATAAATTCATTAAATTTGATCAAAAGAATCTTTAAAATATTCCCAAATTTTTCCAAACTTTTGTGAATTTTTTTTAAAAGTTTACCGACAATTTTTTTAAGAATTTTCTCGGATTTTTAAAGACTTTCCCTCATTTTTTGGCATTTTTATTTTTCATTTTTTTATTCGAGTCAAAATAACTTAAATATTTATTTTTTTATTTATTATTTTATAATTTTAAGTATTTTTTTTATTTTTCAATTTTTTTTCCAAATTTTAAAATTTGAAAATCAATTAAAAATCAATTGTTTTTAAAAAATAAACTGAGCCGGAGATTCAAAAGTTAGATCGGTTTAATCAGTTTGAATCGGGTCTAATTCGATTAAGGACTTTGTGGCCCTTTGTGTATTTAAATAAACATAGGGACGGTAAGTACATGCAAGGAAGGCCTGTCTAAGTGGAAATGCTTATTATTATTATTATTATTATTATTTGTCGGAATGGAGGATTTTTGCACATCAGGCTGTCTAAGTGCAAATTCTTAAATTCTCCATGAGGAAAAATATATGGAATATTATCTCCATATTTAAAGAGACTATTTCCGTGATTTAAACCTTTGAATTTTATGGATACAATATGTAATGCTCGTATGATTTGGTTGGTATGGAAGAATAGAATTAAACGTAATGAAATTAGTCTTTATATTTTAAATATTTATTAAATATTTTATTTTAGTTCACTCTCAATTCGTTCTATTCTATCATTTTAAGCATTAATTAATTTAAGGTGAAGTCTACAACTGCTCTAAAGAAAAAAAAAAATTAGACATTTTTGGGAGACACTAGACCATTAATGTATTGAGTCAGCACATGTATCAAATGTTTTCAAAATAAGTTGGGTATGTCAACCAACCAAAAGAAAAACAAAATATTTAAACCAATAAGATGGGTTAGACTTCTTCTTATTTCTATTAGATGCATTTGAAAGACTTGGTAAATGAAAACTAACAACCTAATTTGAAAGACTTGGTAAATATTGGGGAGAGTAGTTTTGGATAATATTTTAGGATATCTAAAATATAATACTAGAGATATTATATTAAGAGCTTTTGTGGCTGTTGCAACGTCTTGGAGAAAGGTGTGGAATGGCGAGAGATAATGATATTATAAGTTGGATGGTATCGCTTCTAACCTGTTATTTTCTTAGGTGTTGTTAGTTGACCTAATTATTAGTCGTTGATTGATCTCTAGACTAATTCTACAGCCAAGGAACCGGTAGTCTTAGTCTACATTAATCAGAATTGGGATTGAGAGTTTAACTACACGAGATGAAGGTACTAGCACTCTTTACACACTCATTCTTCAAGCGGTACCTAATTAATCATGAATTACCTCTAAATTGAATTTAATGGTTTTTAATTAACTCATTTAAAATAAATAAATATATAAAAATTTAAAGGAAAATGAAATATGCATTTCGATTTAAGAATGTCTAATAAAACTTCAAAAGGAGAGGATCTTGTAAGATAATCTCCCTCATAACTAATATATGTAAGGTATGAAACACTTCTTTATCCTTTGTTAAATCATTGAGACACACACACAAAAATAGAATATATATATATATATATATATATATATATAAATAATAAATTCATAAAATTTGATCAAAAGAGTCTTTAAAACCTTCCCAAAATTTTCCAAACTTTGTGAATTTTTTCTAAAAGTTTTCCAACATTTTTTTGAAAAAAAATTTCCTTAGATTTTTAAGGACTTTCTCTCATTTTTTGGCATTTTTATTTTTCATTTTTTTATCCGAGTCAAAATAACTTAAATATTTATTTGTTTATTTATTATTTTATAATTTTAAATACTTTGTTATTTTTTTCCAATTTTTAAAAATTGAAAGTCAATTAAATTTTAAAAAAAAAAATAAACTGAGTGGGAGATTCAAAAGTCAGACCATTTCAATCGATTTGAACTGGGTCTAATCTGATTAAGATAAGTGGGTCACGTATCAGCCAAATGTAGCGACACATTTCTTTGCCCAATTTTTAAAAATTAAAAATCAATTAAAAATCAAATTTAAAAAAAAAAAAAACTGAGTCAGCGATTCAAAAGTCAGCCGGTTCAATTGTTCTGTACTGAGTCTGACCCGGCTAGGGTAAGTGGGCCACGTATCAGCCGAAGGTAGCGACACGTTTGTCTGCTTTATTTTTCTTTTTTGAGTTTACTGTAATAGTGTGATATTTTTTGTCTGAGCATGACGTCACCTGTTGGTAATTTTTTTTTTTTTTTTTTAAGTTTCTACAGCACGGTGATGTTAGCATGACGTTATCCATCATGTGGCAGTTCTCAGTTAGCTTTATGTATTTGCCATGGATTGCTAACGTGGCAGCAATATGACCATCTAGAAAAAACATATTTTGGACAGCCAAGATTGTGCCATGTCACCTTATGAAGGCATCATCCTGATTGAGTCACGTGTCACCGTACGGATGGTGACACAAGTCCCACTAACACATATGTATAAACTCCTTTTTTTTTCTCCCTCTGTTGGAAATTAAACTTGACTGGAGATGGCCAGTAGCCACCACTGTTGATTATTCTGGAGTTGGCAGACAACCTACTCCACCTACCAGCCCACTTTCGTTGAAGATTAATTCCCACCATTGTTGATTATACTGTTCTATGATTTGATATAAATAGACGTGTGTATATGTTATGTATTTGTAACGCCCCGAACGCTTTAACTCAGTTCCGGTGCGTTATACCTGATTAAATCCTGATAATCCATAAATCAATACATACGCAGCAGAAAACATAACATAATCTCCATAAAACATAATCCCACAATACCAACATTCCATAATACCAGAGTTTGCTATATTCTAACTAGAAATCCATAAAATTTATCCATTATTTGCATTTTCCATAGATACATACATCTCCAACACATTTCAGTATATTCACAACCATTTCTCTCACAACATCCTTAAAACATAACGGCATAAAACATAAAAACATAAGTATTTACATCCCCAAAATAGTATCAACATATACCCTGTTTCTTAATATTTCTTAAAACTAAGTACCCTCGAGCTCCCTAAGACCGACCTCGAGGATGTCCTAAAAAACAAACATTCATATTCGGGTGAGACACGTCTCAGTAAGGGAAGAAAATATATATATTAAAATAGCGTGTGGCCAACATAAGGTAAATAGATATCATTTTAATTACATTTGCAAATCATTAACATAACTCTAAAAACATTTTTTGAACCTAATCAAACACATATAGAGATTTAACCCACGAGATTACCCAATGATAGGGGTGATTATCCGCCCATACAAGTAGCACCCATTTGCTCTGATACTTAAGTAACCCTAAGGCCACAACTAAAGCGTACCAGGGCACTCACCTTACTTAGTAAGCTCTCAAGTGTTAACTTGATCTCGTACTCATGCATTCAACAATAGTTTACCAGAAAAGGCCCTAAGGATAGGGAAATCTACCTGGCCATACAAATAGGTTCCCTCTTCCCTAGTACGTTATGCAGCTACTGCCACATCTGAAGCCACTAGTGCACTCGCCTTTCTCAGCAAGCCCTCATGCGAAGAGTTTGTCTCACCCAATCGTAACATGTTCTACAAACATAGATACTTCTAATATCATAATACTTTATTTCTTTATGTCATTATTCATTCATACATATCTGTTCATATTCATAGCTTAAATATTGCATTTCATTTCACTTTAAGTGACTTTTCCCATTTACATCATTCACATTTGTCATTTCATTTCATGATCATTCCATTGTCATTTCATTGCATAACATTTTCATTTCATTCCTTTGTACTACAACCGCTCTTTAGCCATCATTTGTTAGTCCACATAGAAATGTACTAGAATCTGTTATAGTTAGTCCACATAGAAATGCGCTAGAATCTGCTAACATGGCTTTCAGCTGTCATACATTTACATGGTTGCATTTAACATACACAGGCAACACAGTCCATGTCATATTTTATTCTTAATACTTTACTTGCTTAACCTGCATCTCATACATTTAACATATATTTATAGAGAATCTCATGCCACACAATTTAACAGTAATTTCATACATATTCCTGTAAAATAGGCCAACCCACATTTAACATTTATATGCTGAAATACATTTCATTTCTCATATAAATTCCTCAGAAAATTCCTTTTCACTTTCATCCATTTACTTTCACATATACATAACTATATAAACAACCTTAGGTTCAGAAAACATCAATTTCATGGTTGGCATTTTGAACCCACGTAAAAACATATATACATATAAATAACACATAATCCATTTTAATTCATGAAAAACCTGATTTAATATATAAATTTCCCCCTTACCTGGCTTCAAACTACGCTGGCAGGATCCCCAAACCGATACCCGCAGTGTTCACTTGGACCCTGAATCCAAAAATCCTAACTTAATTAAAATAAATTTCAATTAAGTCAAATCTTAAGGAAAATACTTATTTACTACTTCCTAGGCTCCATACAACATTATTTATTAAGGAAATCCCAAAATAATTCACTTACCCTGATTTTGGGATGTTTCCCAAACCCCTCAATCCAACGATCAGCTCTTACTACCTTGCAGAGAACGATCCTACGAACCTCGTGGAGGTTCTGGATTGTCAAATCGGGTCAAAATCGGTCCAAAATCGAAGAGAGAAGGCTGGGAAAACCATATTTTAGAAAGAGAAGAAGAAGTTTCCCGAGTTTCCTCACTGAAATAAATAAAATTTCAATTTATAGGCAGGGCTTCGTTGACGAGACACGTGGATTCGTCGACTATGCACTATAAAGACTTCGTCGACGAAATTCAGAGTTTCAAAATTATCTCTCGGGATTCCTTCGTCGACGAGGAACTGGATTCATCGACGAGAACGGGGCATTTGTCGATGAGACCTATTGTTCCTTCTAGAAATCCTTCATTTTCCCTTATTATGCATTTATCCATTCCATTTATTATATTTTCTAATTATTTTAAATTTTCGAGTCATTACAGTATTAGTGCTGTGAAGTGAGGGTGAATAACCAATGAGCGAGTTGTTTTTGAATTCCTCTACATGTTTTTAGATTGAAATTAATTGTTTTGCAATTGAGTGCAAATACTCACTGAGTTTCAATCACAACCAGTGATTGAGTGAGTCCCCTCCACTCATAAGTGGTATCAGAGCATTCAGGTTTGCTGAAATTCTTCAAACAGAGGCGAACAGAGAGAAATTCAAATTTTCTCCCAGGTTTGAAGTTGCTCAAAATCCAAAATTGAGCATACCATTGTGAAATTCGGGTCGAGATGATTCCAATGGTGAAAAGCATGCTTTAAATGGAGTCCGGGAGCCCCCACACGCGCCATCATGCGCCAACAGACAAAACAGTGTTTGCCACACACGCTGACAAGAATCCTGACCGCCGACGTCACGCGCTTGCACGCGTCTTCCTCACCCAGCTGGTGAGATCCGACCCGAAACCCGATCTGTAACCCAGCCCATCAACCAGCAACCCGGAACTAGCCCCGCGAACACGACCCGACCTAGCGGAGCGACCTGTGTCCTGTCGCCAACACACGGCATGCACAGACGCTACCACATGGCCATAACGGTAAATCTTAACGTAGTTATCTCCGTTAAGTCAAACCATTTTTAAAAAAAAAAAAAAAAAACCGGTTCAAAATTGTTTTGGCCTGTTTAGTGATTTTTTAGATCGATTTTTGCAACTCAAAACCAGTTCCTAAGGTTTTTCGACCTTCTGAACACATCGGTGGCATCAGATTTGCAAAAATCTATCCCCATCACTCTAGTTTTGATATATTAAACCCGATAGCTAACGTTACTACACAAGCGGTCATTCCAAAGCTGACCCGAGAAAATTATAATAGCTGGTCTATTCAAATGAGAGTCCTTCTAGGTGCTCAGGATGTCATGGACATCGTTGAATATCAGTACAGAGAAAGTCTATGAAAAGAAGCCGAAGCAGCTATGTCCGATGCTCAAAGAATGATCTTGCGAGCCAATCGAAAGAAGGATTGTAAGGCGAAGTCCATAATCTACCAAGGCCTTGATGAGGCCACATCGGAAATCATCTCCTCCACCAAGACATCTAAAGAAATTTGGGACTCTCTCCATCAAACACACAAAGGTGTAGACAAAGTGAAGAAGATTCTTCTTCACTCATTGTGAGGTGATTTCGAATTTTTAAGAATAAAATCTACTAAATCTATTGCTGATTACTATACATGAGTTATGGTAGTATCAAATCAATTAAGAAGAAATGGAGAGACTCTCAATGACGAGAGAATTTTTGAGAAAATTTTGCGATCTTTTGATCCAAAATATGATTATATAGCTGTGACCATGGAAGAAACAAAAGATTTGGAAACCATGTCCATAGAAGAACGTGTAGGCTCACTCCAAGCAAATGAGCAGAAAGTCAACGGAAGGAGTGATGATAGAGCACTGGAGCAAGCACTCCAAATGAATTTTTCCCTCACTGCAAATAGATACGACAAAGGGGGGACGTCATAGCGAGGAAGAGGATGAGACCGAGGATCTAGTTGAAGAAATTCTGGAAATTTTGAATCCAGAGAAGATGGCAGAGGTGGAAGAGGTCCCACTAGAGGAGGACCTAATCAAAAAAACTATGTTCCACAAGGCAGAGGACAAGGAAGAAGAGGGGTATAATAAGCACCCAAATGTAGACAAAAGAAACATTGAGTGCTACAATTGTCATAAGTATGGACACTATAACAATATGTGTTGGGGGCACCAACAAGAAAAGGTTAGCAAGGAGGCTAACCTTGTCGAAATTGAACATGTAGATGGAGAGTCGTTGATGCTGATGGCACACAATTCAACTCCCCAGGACCAAAGTGTTTGGTACATTGATTCTGGAGCCAGCAACCATATGATTGGAAGAAAGAACCTATTCTTTGAAGTTGATAAGAAAGTTCAGGAGGAGATATCTTTTGGCTATAATTCTAAAATCCTAGTCCAGGGAAGAGGAGATGTTTTGATCAAACAGAATTATGGAGATTATGCTTACATCTCCAACGTCTATTACGTGCCAGATATGAAGACTAACATCTTGAGTCTCAGACAGCTAGTCGAGAAAGGCTACCGAATTAGCCTTAGTGATAAGAAGATGGTGATAATAGATGCTCGAAGAAAGCTAGTTACTCGAGTACAAATGGCAAAGAATCGAATGTTTCCGCTCACCATTCAACATGATATGCGAAGGTGTTTGAGCATAATCATCAAAGACCAAGACTGGTTATGGCATCTCAGGTACGAACATCTAAATTTTGAAGGTTTGAAATAATTGGGAAGCAAGAAGACGGTAAAAGGCTTACCCAACACTCACCACCCAAATGTAATATGTGAAAGCTGTGTTCAGAGCAAGCAACACATAAACAACTTTGGAAAGCAAGCTGACTGGAGATCTACCATTCCGCTCTAGCTAGTACACACAAGCATGTGTGGTCCATTGAGACCATTTTCAAATGGACAAAATCGATACTTCCTCACCTTCATCGACAACTACAGCAGGAAGACTTGGGTATACTTCCTGAAAAGGAAGTCAGAGGTGTTCGACAAGTTCAAAGAGTTCAAAGCTCTTGTGGAGAAATAAAGTGGCCATTGAATCAAGTCACTCCGATCAGACCAAGGAGGAGAGTACAAGGATGAAGCTTACCTGGAATTCCTTAGGCAGCAAGGGATTCAAAAATAGTTCACACTGACTTACACTCCCTAGTTGAATGGTGTAGCTAAGGGGAAGAACCGCATGATCCTTAACATGGCTAGAAGCATGTTAAAGGATAAGAATATGCCCAAGAGTTTTTGCGTAGAAGCAGTATCATGTGCAGTTTATCTTCTTAACAGGTTTTCTACAAAGAATCTTAATACAAAGACACCACATGAAGCTTGGAGTACTCACAAGTCCAGTGTGAGCCATCTTAGAGTGTTTGGCTCTATTGCCTACGCCAAGATCCCAGAAACAAAAATGACAAAGTTGGAAGATAAAGGAGAGAAGTGTATCCTTGTTGGATACGGCGATAGTACCATGGGATATCGACTCTACAATCCCATCAACAAGAAAGTCATTCATAGGAGGGATGTCATTTTTTAAGAAAATGAATCCTGAAAGTGGGACTAGACTGAAACTTCCAAAGATGCAGAATTAACGCTTGAAGGAGAAGAACCCACACTTACAAGAGAAGTGGCTATCGAGTCACAAGTTTCCAAAGTGCATACACCTCCACAAAGTTACAATTCACCACAGGGGAATGGGGCTTCATCACCAATTGAGCGTGAAATCTCATACATAAGGCTAAGAGGTGCCCGTAACCTAGCTGATCTGTATGAAAATACATAACCAATGGAAGAGTATGTTGCTCTAAACTGTCTGTTGCTGGCTAGTGAGCTAAGGCTTTGAGAAAGCTAATGAAGAAAACAAATGGAGAAAAACGATGGATGAGAAGATTCAATCCATTGAGAAGAACAAGACCTGGGAGCTGACAAATCTCCCGAAGGGCCGCAAAACTATTGGTGTAAAATGGGTCTACAAGACTAAAAAGAATGCTCAAGGAGAAGTCTAGAGATACAAAACAAGACTTGTCGCCAAGGGTTATAGGAAGAAAGAAGTGGAGTTGATATCTTGCAAAACATATTATTAGAATGCTGACATTTTTATGAACCCACTCAGGCAAGATATTTTTGTAAGACTGAACACAATGCTCGGAATGAAAAAACTAGGAGAGTCAAGTTTAAGAGGGGATGTTGGAAATTAAACTTGACTGGAGATGGCCGGCAACCCACCAGTGTTGATTTTTCTAGAGTCGGCAGGCAACCTACTCCACCTACCAGCCCATCTCCGTTGAAGACTAATTCCTACCATTGTTGATTATACAGTTTTATAATTTTCTATAAATAGATGTGAGTGTTTGTAATGTATTAGTGGGGTGAAGTGAGGGTGAATAACCAGTGAGCAAGTTGTTTTTGAATTCCTATGTATTTATTTAGATTGAAATTAATTGTTTTGCAATTGAGTGCAAATACTCACTGAGTTTCAATCACAACCAGTGATTGAGTGAGTCCCCTCCACCCATCATTCCTTCTCCTTTTCTCTCCTCCTGCTCTCCTTCTTTCTTCTTTCTTTCCCTCTTACTCGAAGACTCCTCACTAATTTCACCCTCTCTCTCTCTCTCTCTCTCTCTCTCTCTCTCTCTCTCTCTCTCTCTCTCTCTCTCTCTCTCTCTCTCTCACAGCTTTTTCTTATTTTCTTTCTCTTTTTCTTCATTTCTTTCCACTCTTTCTTTCTTTCATTCTTTCTTTCTTCTCTGTATCTATTTCAATTTTCTTTTCTTTTCTTTCTCCCAGGTCTATCTCCCTTCTTCTCCTTCTACTCCTTTTCTTTCTTTCTTTTTTCTCTATCTCTATCTATCTGTTTTCATTTTCTTTTCTAGATCTCATTCCATTTTTATTTTATTTTCTAGATCTAAACCAAAGAGGAATGTGTGAGCAGAGAACTTCAAGGGTTTTTTTTTTTGTCAGATCCAAAATCAAGATTAGTTCTTTGTCTTCTTGCCTTTATTATTCTTTGTTTTTTTTTTTTTTTTTTTTTTGTCTTTTCTTTTCATTTTTTTGTTTCACTTTTGCTTGGATTTTTTCGGAAAAGTCTCCCCAAATTTTCCTTTGAAACAAACAACCTATGTTAGGTTTACGGTCAAGTCCAATTGGTTGGGGTCAAATAAACTAGCCCAAAAGTATTTGGAATTTTGATTTTGGGCTCACATTAACCCAATTTGAACTTGATCAACTAGGCTTGACTCAATTGGGCCAAGGTGGATTTGACCCAGGCTATGATTGAATTGGGCCCTGTCTGGTTAGGTTGCAGCACACAAAACAATTGGGTTCTATTTTTTATTTAATGTCCTTTAGCCAATTGGGCCAAGCCAAATAAGCTTAATTTGGAAAATGGACTGGAGTTCAATTGAGCCTATGAGCTGAATTGTCCCAAGCCCAATTGGGTTTTGGGTCTAATTGAATAAGATTGTGGACTTTGTGTTATTATGATGAATGAAACTATAGAATTTAGCAATAGGGGGAGGTGAAGATATTTTTGAAATCTCAAGAGAAATTAATATAAATATCATAAAATTTAGGGGAGGTATGTGTAATTTATGCTTTCTTCACTTTCTTTAAATGTAAGGTGATGAGCAATGTAGCTATTCATATATTCTTTTTTTATATTTTTTCTTCACTCTTACAATTCATCATTTTAATTTTTTTTTTCTTTTGCCATTTCTTCTTTTGCAATTTTGTGTTTTTAATTTTGTGGGTGTTTCTTTCATTTTGGATGAAATTCCCGAGGGGAAAAAAATAAGAGAAAAGAAGTTAGCAATAGGACTTGATGCACAACAAGACTCTTTATTATATTTAGGAATTGTCAAAGCAAGACAATTGCTTGTTCAACAAACACAACAAGAAATAATTTAATAAGACATACTCTAATAACTATTTAGGTGTGATAAATCTTCTTAGTTATTGTTGTCCATCCAGAGTTGAGCTTGAAGATAGTTGATTACTTTCTTGTCCACTTGGAAGGCCTTGGTTAGAACATCAGAAGAGATAGGTGGTTTTGAACCGAAGACTGCATTTGTTGTGACAACTCAAATAATAATGGGATTTAAATAATAAAGAGGAAGGGAAATGGAAAGAGTTACAGAAGGAGGAAGTCGTTCGTCGACGACATTACACTTTGGAAGGAATAACTGAGAGAAGTTGTCAGGACCTCATTGTCGATGAGGGTATAAGAGGACCCCGTCGACGAAGGCAAGATTCGTCGACGAGGAAATACCGAGAGAGGTTTTGAGCAGTCTGAATTTCATCGACGAGTAGTAGGTTTTGTCGACAAAGTTATTGAAGGACTTGTCGACGAGATGACGTGGCTCGTCTACGAATCCAGTCCTATAAATATCAAAAATCCGGATTAAATGTCAAAATTAAGGAAAATTTTCACTCTCTCTCTCTCCCCCTACGGTTTCTCTCTCTTCTCTCTTCGATTCCGGCTCCGTCACTATCTGGATCGACGATCTAAGGCCACCACGACGCTCCTAGATAAGTTCTTTGCATATCTGTCAGAGCAGATCATTGGTGGAACTCCGTTGATAATCATCCCTGAGTTGAGGTAAGGCTTTTTAAGCCAAATTTGGTCTTGCGGTAGTTATAGGAAATGTTATATACGTGAAAATACTAAAGTTTAATACTGGGAGTTTTCATTTTTAGGATATTGATCAGGAAATCTTACGGGTGTTAGACCATGATATTTTAGGGACTTTCTCAGTAGCCAGGTAAGGGAATAAACTAAAACAGTTATTTTTCCATGGAAATTACCATTATTTCTCAGCAAATTGATTTTCAGAAAAACATGTATTATATATGAATATTATTGAGTAAATGTATATTTGGGAAAATACTGCTGTATACAGGAATTACGATTTTAGATGGAATGTTTGATTTAATTTAGCATTGTGTGGCATGAGTATTATTTTTCATGAAACGTATTATGTTACGGCAATTTTACAAATAAGCATGTTTTCAGGAATTACGTAATAATGCAGTATATGATGATGATTTTGAAATACATGATAATTGATTTATTTTCAGAATGATATGTATGAAATGTTCGGCATAAGGCCGTAATTATGACATATTCGGCACGAGGCCATAATTATGAAACGTTCGGCACGAGGCCGTATTTATGAAATGTTCAGCACAAGGCCTTATTTACGAAATTATGAAAGATGCTATAATATCATGTATTATATGTTATCAGAACCCGGATGTTAGTTTAGTTTAGTTTCAAGAGCTCGGTATCGTAGCTATATAGATCAGATATTTATGTTCAGACTTGTGCTAACCACCCCACAAAGGGGTGGGAGATGGATAGTCGATGTGACTTTTAGTGTAGAGTTGTAGACGTCCACCTAGCAGTCTGGACCAGAGTGTGGCAGGCCCATCGTACTTACAGACATTCATGAGTCGACAGTGGTCGGCCAGCCATTGTCGGGTCCCACCTTTGAGCTGCACAACCCGTTATAGGGGGTAATACATGATATCAGCTAGCTATTCATCCTGGATATGTTTTCAGTATTATTAGATATAACAGACGATTTATGAATGATATGAGTTACTAGAAAAATATGAAAGTATATGATGATTTAGTATGTTATGACGAATATTTACGGATATATGAAATGTATTGTATATGTATAACTGCATTATATATTCATGTTGCTATACAGCTGTATTTAGTTTATTTTCCCTTACTGAGAAGTGTCTCACCCCTGAACCTAATTAATTTTTCAGGAGACCCTAAGAGACCGGCGGGTCGTGGTCGCTGTTGAGCTTATCGAGTTACCCCACTATGAGGGTAAGATTTTGATCTAGGATCAGGAGATTTTTGTTGTATGATCCTAGGGTTATTTTGATAATTTGGAGGTTGTATATAAATACAGTTTATTGATGATGTAGTAAACTATGGTATTATGTAATTAATGGTTTGATGGATGTAATTAATTTTTACTGCTGCTTAGGTTTCCGTTGTTCATGTCAGGCTATCCCCGCTACCCCCGGGTTCGGGTTGATGTTATTATTATTTATGGTTATTATGTGATAAGTTAAGCAGGTCGTTACATTTGCAATAGTAGTGACTCCTGGGTTTTGACTGCTTAATCCCACAATGGCCACTGCATTAGTTTCCCCAACATTGAATTGGAAGTTGTTAGTATATCTCCCCAAAATACCCTTGTATATCTATATATCTCCCTTGTAGTCTGCCTCCTTCCCCTATAAAAGGATGGCCTTATACAGTTTTATTTGTACAAAAATATTAATAAAATATGTATTAATCTTAACATGGTATCAGAGCAAAGCTAAACCTAATTTTTTTTCCCAAATCCCCTTGTCGCTGCCCACTGTTTCTTCCTGTCCTTCCTCCGCTCAGCCTCCGTTCTGGACGATGTCGTCATCCTCGTATCTCCTCCACTCGACCGCCGTTCCGAATGATGTCATCGTTGTTAGCGGTTCCGAACGACGTCGTCGTCATCTCACCAAACCACCACCAATTTGTTGTGGGATCTGGTCCTTTCTTTGTCTACCTTCGACCACGCGTTGTTTTGGTTCTAGAGGAACAAAATTTTCAAGGATACACATACATTGGAAGGCAAGTTACAGTGAAGCATATGGAAGAATGCGACAATAGGTAGTTGCTGGGAGGTGTGGCTCCTCCCGTCGAAATCCCTCTGGTCCTGTCTCCCTCTGGTCGTCGTCATTGCCACAGTCTCCCACCCGGCTTCCCTTTGTTCTCAGGAAGCGGCGCCATCGCGGCTTCGAGGACACCAATATCTACGCGATTCACGCCCAAGAACATCTAGCTCGCTCGTAGAATCCGCAGCGAGAGAGCTTAGCAACGACTTGTATTGCATTGCAGTCATTGCTTTGTCTGTTTTTGGATGTGCTTATATTTAGGACTCTGTTTTTCTCAGGAAGCAGAAAGAGAGTCTCTCATCCAGCGATTGTATTTTGTTTTAGATTGTATTGATACTGGCATGCAGGAATGAGTTCTTAACTTTTGAGACTTGATTATTTTATTATTTGTGCTTCAATTTTTTGACTATTGTCCATGCATCTTTCTTTGGCTGCCATGTGCAAGATATAGATAGTCTTCTTTGGCCACGTTCTTTCCCTCGGCGAAGCACCAATTTTCATCTCTCCGATTCCATTCAATTTCTATACATCTGTCAGTATTATTCCTTTTTTTTTTGGCATCTTTCACTGATGTTGCCCGCCCTATAGAGATTATTTTGAATGGCTCCAACTACAATGCTTAGGCCCAACAAATGTCAACTTTTTTGATTGGTTGGAGATTATGGCTTTTTGTCACTGGAATAAAACAAAAACCCATCAAAATTGACACGCAATCCATAGAAGAGTTTGATAAGGCTCTTGATGAATGGGAAAGTACACATGGTAAGATCCTTTCCTAGTTTATTAATACATCTGTTCCTACTATTCAGAGTCTACTTCCTAAATTTCGTAATACCAAACTTGCTTGGGATTTTTTGGCCAAACGATACAACTGTGGCAGTGATGTTGCTCTTGAGTTTCAGTTGGAAACTAGGCTTTCTCAGATGCATCAGGAACTTGGACAATCTATTGTCAAGTTTCATGCTCAGGTTAGTGGCCTTTGGGATTAGCTTTCTTAAGATGACCCTGCCTTTTCTGATGAGCAGTCAATTAAACTTTTTGCTGCATATCGGGATAGTCGTCAGTTTATATACTTTATGATGCATATCCGAGATGAATTTGAAAATACTCGAGCTTCTTTGTTACATTGCTCTCCTCTTCCTACACTTGAGGTTGCCCTTACGGAGCTCATTTCTAAGGAGACATGCCAACAAACTCATCAGGGTCATTCCACAGATATGGTTTTAGCTACTACTCCGTCTAGTTCCTTACTCCGGCTACTCCTGCTGCAGCTGTTGCACCTTCTAAACCGCGTCGTTCCCATGGCTAGTGCCACTATTGTAAGGAAGACAGTCACCATATTTCCGATTGTCCTAAGAAAAAGGCCAAGGATGTTAGGAATGCTCTCAAGGCTAAAGCCTCTTACTCTTCCAAGCCTGTTGCTACTGTCTCCAACAACTCCTCGATTTCTGCTCCATCTTCGACACCCCCTTTGTCGTCTCTTTCTGCAGCTGACCTTGAGGCAATTATCACCCAGGTTCTATCCCGCACTTCTACTGCCTTATCAGTCTCCACAGGTACCTCGACACCTTGGTTTATTGATTCTACCTATTGCAATCATATGACCTATGATTCCTCTTTAGTGACACATACACAGTCTTTAAATCTTGTTCCCTTAATTTATACTGTTGATGGTTTACATATGCCTGTTAGTCATCTTGGTCATATTTCTACTCCTACTTTTTCTATGCCTGACACATATGTTGTGCCTAACTTGTCTCTTAATCTCCTTTCTGTTGGTCAACTTGTTGAATGTGGTTTGATCTTAACCTTTTCTCACAAAGGTTGTGATGTGCAGGATCCAAAGAGGGGCCAGCTTGTTGGGATCAGGCGTAAAGTTGGTCGCCTTTTTGAGCCCACATGTCTGCATTTGCCTCGTTCGTGTTCTCCTCTATCTCTTTCTACTACAGTGTCTTCCAGTGTTTGGCATTCTTGTCTTGGTCATGCCTCGCTGTCTCATGTTCAGTCTTTAGCTTCTAGTGGTTGTATTCCTTGTCAACTTGGGAAACAAAAAACTTTACCTTTTAATGATAGTAATTCTTTATCTTCTGCACCTTTTGATTTGGTTCATTCTGATGTTTGGGGATCTGCTCCCGTCCTTACTAAGGGCAGGTCTCGTTACTTTGTCATTTTTATCGATGATTACTCTTGGTATACATGGATTTATCTTTTGCATGATCGCACTGGGCTACTTACTACTTTTCGTGACTTTAAGCAGATGATTAAAATTCAGTTTGCTCGCACCATTAAAGTCTTTCGGTTCAATAATGCCCTGGAATATACTTCTACCCCTTTCATTGAAGAACTTTGAGAGGCCGGCACCTTATCCCATCGATCCTGTCCCTCCACCTCCCAACAAAATGGTCGTGCCAAATGTAAGCATCATCACATTCTTGACACTATTCGCTCTCAACTCTTCTCTACATCCCTCCCTGAATCCTTTTGGGGTGAAGTTGATCTTACCGCTGTTTACACTATTAATCGGGTTCCAACCCCTACTCTCTCCAATAAATCTCCATATGAGGCTCTCTATGGAAAGGTACCTAATTATTTTCTTCTCAAAGTCTTTGGTTGTGCTTGTTTTGTTTTGCTTCCACCTCATAAACATACAAAACTTGAACGTCGCTCTTGTCTCCGTTGCTTTCTTAGTTATGGCATTGAACACAAGAACTATTGGTACTATGACCCCATCGCCAAGCGTCTTCGCATCTCTCAGCATGTTCAGTTTTGAGAACACAAAATGTTCGCTAGTATCTCTCCATTTTCTTCCGATTGTCCCTCATACTCCCCCATTTTCACTGATCTTGCCATCGATCCCTCTCTTGCTTTCTCTTCTAATGTAGGTCATGCCAGCTCATCAGGTGATCCCTCAGCGTCTGCCGCTCTCGAACCTAGACTATCTAATGATCCTGCATTCACTTCCACTCCGCTTGAGTCCACTAGATTGGAGGTTTGTCGTTCTAGTCAGGTAAGGGCACCTCTTACATATCTTAGTGACTTTCACTATTTTTCTACTATTGACTCCCTTCACGAGCCTCGCAGTTATCGCGAAGCTTGTTCTATTCCTGTTTAGCAGCAAGCTATGTCTAAAAAACTTGACACACTTCAAAAAACTCATACTTGGGACCTGGTTGACCTCCCCCCTGGTAAGAGTGTAGTTGGAAACAAATGGGTGTATAAACGGAAAACAAACTCCAACGGTTCTGAAGTACGACATAAAGCTCGTTTAGTGGAAAAGGGTTGTACTCAGGAATGTGCCATTGATTATAAGGATACATTTGCCCCTGTTGCTTGTATTACATCCATTCGCTCCCTTTTGGCTGTTGCCTCTGCTTGTCGATGGCCTTTATTTTAGATGGATGTCAAGAATGCCTTCTTACATGGTGATCTAGCTGAGGAGGTATATATGCAGCCCCCTCCTAGGTATCCTCACTCTCTTTGTCAGGTCTGTCGTCTTCGTCGTGCTTTATATGGGCTTAAGCAAGCTCCTCGTGCTTGGTTTGCCAAGTTCAGCTCGACTATTGCCCAACTTGGGTTTGCTTCTAGCCCCTATGATTCAGGCCCTTTTTACCTGTCACACAGCTACTGACATCACTCTTCTACTACTTTATGTTGACGATATGATCATTACTGGTGATGATACTTCTGGTATTCATGAACTTAAGCGATTTTTATGTCAGCAGTTTGAGATGAAAGACCTCGGTTCTTTTCGCTACTTCCTTGGCTTAGAAGTGTCCCCTACCTCTAATGGCTACTCCTTGACCCAAGCCAAATATGCCTCTGATCTTCACGTGCTAGTCTCACCGATTGTAAGATAACTGATAGTCTACTAAAGCCCAATATCAAACTCCATCCTACTGATGGGGAGCTCCTTCCCGATGCCACTCGTTACTGATAGCTTGTTGGGAGCTTGATTTATCTCACTGTCACTAGACCCAACATTGCCTATGCGATGCACCTTGTTAGCCAGTTTATGTCAGCTCCTCGTTTTGTTCACTATGCAGTTGTTCTTCACATCTTACGATATGTGAAGGACACCTTATTTCATGGCCTTTTTTTTCCTCTCACTCATCCTTGACGTTACAAGTTTATTCAGATGCTAATTGGGCAGGGGACCCTACCGATCGTCGGTCTATCACTAGTTTTCTTTTTTTACTTGGTGACTCCCTTATCTCTTGGCGGAGCAAAAAGCAGACTGTTGTTGCTCGCTCTAGCACTGAGGCTGAGTATCGGGCCCTCGCTGATACTACTTCAGAGCTTCTTTAGCTTCGTTGGCTTCTCCAAGATATGGGAGCTCCTTAGCCCTCGAGCACTCCGCTTTATTGTGACAATCATAGTGTTGTCCATATCGCTCACAACGATGTCTTCCATGAACACACCAAACATATCAAGATCGACTGTCATTTTGTGCGTCATCATCTTCAGGACGGGACATTTCGCCTCTTGTCGGTTCCTTCGGCTGATCAGTTGGCTGATATCTTCACGAAAGCTCATCCACCTAGTCGTCATCGTGCTTTAGTCTGCAAACTTCAAATGACATCTTTGATACCACCTTGAGTTTGACGGGCGATGTTAGCATATCTCTCCAAAATACCCTTGTATATCTATATATCTCCCTTGTAGTCTGCCTCCTTCCCCTATAAAAGGATAGCCTTGTGCAGTTTTATTTGTACAAAAAGATTAATAAAATTTGTATTAATCTTAACAAAAGTGAATGAGTCCTTCCGGAAACACGAAAATATCGCCCACGTAAAGAACCTTTGTGATCAAGCGTTTATCTGGATTAGAAGTAACGAAACCAATATAGAGGGTTCCTTCCAAGACAGTGAGAAGCTCGATGGCACGAGGATGTGTGTGCGGAGGGTTGAGACCGTAGGGTGCGAAATCAACACGGTAGCTTTGTCTATTTATATAGAAGAAGTGGCTTAGCTATGTTCCAAATTTGAAGCAGTCTTGCTCCCCATATCCAAGTATAAAGCCATTGACTTTACCCATTCCGCAAGAGTAGAGACTTTATGCCTTAGTATATATAGATTAATGTAGAGACGGTAGGATACATATAAGAAAGCCTGCCTAATTAGAAAGTAGAAACTATACTTTAAATTGACAAATTATGAGGCACTGAGAATTGAAGCACCGAGTCAGCACGTACCGAGTCAGCACGTACATACAGTAGATTTTTTCATAGTAGATTAGGTATGTATAACAAGATATTATTTTGACCCAAGCAACCAAAAGAAAATTTTTAAAAAATATGATGCTTAGATTAACCAAGGAGATGTATTAGATTTGTTCCTATTCCCATCGGATAAACTTATTAAATGAAAATTATTTATTGAACTACTACAGCACAAAATAATTGGTTATACATGAACTAAAATGACAATCTTATAATATTATTCATGAAATTTATATTTCTAGAAAAACAAGATTCCCAATCCTACAACTTTTTGCTTTAAGTAGTGGTGACAATTACAACCTATATCTATTAAACCATCCAAACCCATGACAATCACAACTTTATGAGTCATAAATAGGTGATTCATTTATACCCATTTATTAAACGGGTGTACCCGCTTAACCCATCATCCCATTTAAATTCCTAATATTAATTAATATATTTAATTTATTATATTTAAAAATGTACTACAAAAAAATAACTTATATTATAATTTAAATTTTTATGTATGTAATTGTTCGATTTGAATATTTATATAATTACGTACATAATTTGACTTTATTTTTAAATTAATTTGTATGTCTACATGTTCGCAATTGCATGATTGGTTCGGTTTATATATGTCCGCAATTATGTTGGTATGTGATTATAGTACTGTCTATGTAGACACCCCATTTTGTCCGAGTCAAATATAATAGAAGAAAATTATTATTAATATTAATATTAATATTAATATTATTATTATTATTATTATTATTATTATGCATTCAACAAAAAAAAACAAAAAACAAAAGACAAAAAACAAACGAAAAAAAGACACCATAAAAAAATACAAAAAAAAAAAAAAAAAAAAAAATTGTTTCTTGAGACTTTGCTAGTTCTTGCACACTTGCATGCCTGCACAAGAGACAAAAGATTAACAGTTAGGAAAATCAACAATAAATAAAATTGTTGGCTGATAGATAATTAATGAGCCGGTGAAAATTGGCTGGCTGGGTGGTGAATTGGTTGGCAACTTAAAATTAAATACCTCCTTGAGCTTATAAATTGGAATTTAGGGAAAGAAAGGGGGGAGGGGACATTCAAAATATTGAGAGCAGGCAGTGTGTGTGAAGAAATTCGGTGTGAGAGCTATAGTAAGGAATTTGCAAGGTGTGAATTGCACACAATATTCATAGAAGCGAGAAAGCATTTCGGTCACACACAAAATCCATAAAAGCAAGGAAGGAAAATTTCACATTATGGGGAATTTGCACATAGCCAGGAGGTCATTCAAACTGTAGAGACCTGAATTAGGAACATAAGGAAATTAAATAAGAAAGGAAAAATGGGATTTTAGTAGGCTTCGTCGACGAACTTCATGTTCTCGTCAACGAAGGTCCTTATGTGGTTCGTCGCCGAAATTCAGAGCTTTTGTCGATGAAGAGATCCAGAACGAGTGAAAAATATTAGGCTTAGGGTTCGTTGAGAAGGCCCTTCTTTCGTCGACGAACGACCTTATGTGGTTTGTTAGTTTTGGTGCAACCCTAAGAGGGGGGGTGAATTTGGTGTTTAAAATTTATCGCCTAGGTCTACTGATTTTAACAGCAGTATAACACAGTCTAGGGTTGATCTATGCAATTTAGAAATTAAGCATACACGTGCAGAAAAGTAAGGTGCGGAAAAGTAAACAATACATGCGATATGTTATCGGGGTTCGGTCAAACTGCCTACGTCCCCGCCTTAACTACACCAGCACAAGGATTCCACTACTACTCACTTAACAGGTGGAGCGGCACCGATTACAACCAGGTCAATTCAAGGGGCTGACCTCAACCAACACGCCTTACCAGGATGACACATCTAACTTTCCTAACTAGGTCTAAGCCAGTCCTGGACTATTCAATGGGACTAGTCACTCTCTTCAGGCCCGCGCCTGGAATACAACCAATGTGTTTGAAATTTGTACACAAAAATATGCTTCTACACAAGAAGATATGTGCACTAGTACAGCTCAATCAATATTGCAAGCACGAATGATATGTAAATATTCTCAGTGCTCTAATGTGTGCTAAACACTCAATCAAGTATAGATTATTAGTCCAGATTTAGAGTGTATATCAAAACAAGTTTTAAAACACAACACATGAATGATACAAAATCAGATCAGGGTTTCAAATATGCTTAAGCAAGTTGATTCAGACAAACTCAACAAAATATTTCAACATACAAAGCACAATGTAGTTGTTTGAAAAACTAACTTTTGAAAGTGATTTTTGCACACAAAAAATATAGGTTTAGGGGTCTTGCAATGCCAATGCAAGAACCACAACCCTTAAAGTCTTCCCACACAAGATTTATCAAATGAAATCAGTGGAAGAACTTTAATACTAAAATCTCAAAGAAAATCAATCAAGCAATAATACAAGTGAGAGTTCTAACTAGTGAGATTAAGTACAATTAGTTTAGAAATACTCACAACACTTGAAAGATCAAGAAATATGGAGTGTTTGAGTGTTTTGGAGTAGTATAGGCTAAACTAGGGTTTTAAAAGTTGAAAGAATTTTTGCCTTAATCAAAATGCTAATCCTTACTAATTATGACAAATGAACAGATATTTATAGGCGAGGATTTTTTAACCGTTGGGGACACAATGGGAATAATTAAATTTTTTTCAAAAACCATTAAGAAAATTAACCCAGTTTAACCCATTAAAAATAGGTAAAAAATATTTTAACCTGCGAGGTTCGGGTGCCCATCATGATGTTTTAAAATAGGTAAAAAATATTTTGGCAACATTTTGTTTGAAATTGTGATCTATCCATAAAAACCTGTTAATTTTAAAACATTTTAAATATGTACGCACAACCAGCTCAAAAAAATTCAAAATTTTAAAGTAAATGAGCTAAGTGTAAATATTTAAAATCCAAGATCAAATTTCATATGCACACAAAGTTTTCAATTTTAAAAGTCATTTCAACCTTTTGGACAAATGTCTACAGAAAATTTGGCAGCATGCCGGGTGTAAACAGGACATTTCCCAAAATTAACCTACACAAAACTAATCATCAAACAAGCAGTATCTCAAGAGTTTAAGGCATGCGAGAACCTAAATCTACCAGTAGGCAATTCTCAATCACTGCATCCGCCATGCAAGAGGCTTTCAATGCAAACATGATTTCAATAGTATAGTCATGTAAGCACAAAAATCATGCAAGCCTGAATACTAGTAGATATATATGATCATAAGTGATGATTATATTTTTGCTTATGATCATATGTGTGCGGTAAGTGTGATCGTCATAACAAAACAAAAATAAAAGCTGTTTTAAAGTTCTTACAGACCAGATGTATGTAAATGAAGCATAAAATAAGTCAAATAAAAGCTAGGATTTGAAGAAACGGATCCTCACGATGCACCACTAGGTCTTCTTGTCATCGTGATCATCATCATCATCCTCACCACTCGTCTCCATCTAATGCTCCCCAATATCCTTGTCATTCGTCTCTCTCAACCGCTCACCGAGGATATGAAAGTTAGCCTGCACCTTAGACTGGAACCTAGAGAACTCGCTATAAAGTAAGTCAAGTCTAGCATAAGAGGAGGATGCTTGCTTTTTCATGGAGGTCCTGAACTCCTGAAATGATGCAGAGAGGTCGACGATGGCTGCCATGATTTCGGCATTGGACGGCGCATGGGGCAGCTCCTGCGGGATCTCCTGAGCTTCTGGGCCTCTCTCAAGTGTAGTGGGCAACCACACGTTGCCAATGAGCTCGTATCCCATTAATTTCAAAGTGGTGGAGTTGAAAATGTCAGAGGGCCTAACTTTCTTAATGGTGGCAAAAGTAGTCCTGGTAACCCTCTCCTTAACAAATAATATAGACAAGATACCACCGTAAGGCAATATGATCCTCTTCCCAATGGTCTTAACAAACATCCATCGTAGGGTCAGCCTGGGGAGATCTAACTTCTTTCTTGGGAATAGGCACCACATCACAAAGCAGTCTAAATAAGATATGTTGTCCCTAGATCTTGACTTTGGCAGTATATTATATGAAATCAGGTGGTGTACTACCTTTGCCTCAAAATTCAATGATCTGTAGCTAGGAGTGTGTGCCAAGTCAGCTATAGGATTCATCATAACAAGATTGACGAAGGTGCTTACCGTGAAATCCTGCTCACCAATCTAGGTGGAGGATGAATCGGGACAGATAAAGTCGCCATGCTGGATTTGAAACGTCTCCGCCAGGTAAAAGTCATCAAAGTAGAGGTCAGTCTCGAGTACCTTAGAGTAGTAGCCTTGGCCATCTTGTGCAAGATTGGCATAAAACAGCGGGGTGAGTAGAGGATACATCTCCCTAGGCTGGAAAGTGATGCACTCGTACCACCCCTGGTACCGAAACATGTCCAGGACGTTATTGAAGTAGGCTTGCATAAACTCTATGTCTAGGATTTTTCCTAAGATGGGATCTTTAATACGAAAAACCCTATTATATTTAATTCTCCTGTCAGGTATAGGGAGCCACTGCTCAAGTGGGATGCCTGCAGCAGCACGTCTATGATCCCTAGCCATGATAAGAGAATTTTTTTTTTTTTTTTTCAAAGAGTACTAGGCTAAAAGGTGGGAAAATGCAAGGAGGCTCTCAAAAATGGATGGAAAATGAGCTATTTTTTGTGAAATTCCTTATATATCAATGCGGTTTGGGTGCCTAAGAGGAAGTTCAGTCGCCCGAATAGCTATAATTACACAGCCCTACTGAGTATATTCGGTTGACCGAGCAATGGTTCGGTTGACTAAATTTTAGGCGCCATTTTGCAAAATCGAGGGACGGCCGCCCAAACTTAAGATGAACTGCATCAGTCGACCACTCGAAGTTCACGTTCGGTTACTCGAAAGAACATTCGGTTACCCGAACCATATTCAGCAGCCCGAATGGTTTTGAACGTAAATGTTCAGCCGCCTAAAGAATGGTCAATGCCCTGGTTAGACTTCCAAGTTCGGTTGCCCAAAGTGCAAAAGCACTATATGGTTCGATTGCCTGATCTTGGTCAACTCCTTTTGTTTTGACTCCCTTTCTCTTAAGTGCACAATCAAACTTGGTATGACCCTTCTTCTTACACAAAGCACAATAGGTGTTGGTGTATGAACCTGAAGAGGTACTAGCAAAATCTTTGGACTCTCTCACGAAGTACCCCATGTATAGACTTTTCTTCTCCCTATTTCTTACTCCATTGTAGCCTATACCTTTCCTATCTAAGGTAATTTTCTGCGATCCTAACAACTTATTAAAGTTGTCCTTACCTCTAGTGAATGTGTAAATGATCCTAGACTGGTCCTCTATTTTCTTTTCAAGTCTTTTATTTTGAAATTTTTAAGACTCTTGCAATCATCCTGAAGTTCAATGAATTCTCTAGTCAAATTATTTGCCTTTTGTTCAAGTTCAGCAATCAAGTGGTCCTTTTTATTATCATTAAAAACTTGAGATTTTGAAATAGCCAATTCTTTTTCTAATGACTCATTCCTACTTTCCAGTCTTTTAATTTTCAATTTGTTTTCTCTTTCAGCAATAACCTTTCAGTCACAATCTTTAATGCATGCATCATACTTGTTTTTAAGTCTAGAGTATTTCTTCTTCGATTTAACAAGTAACTTATGAGTCCTAATGTATTCAATTTGCAATTCTTCATAAGTAGGCATGCTCTCGCTATCACTACTATCATATGATTTACAATCAAACACATCATTTAAATCAGCATATGAATCATTTTTAGATTTATCTACTAAAGACGAAGGAATAGAGATAACCTCATCATCAATTAAAGCAACAAAACACTAGTTACCTCCCTCAAGATCAGTAAAGCTTGAGTCGCATGGAAAGATGACTTCCTTTTGCGTGGACGCACCATATCTCCTCTCAAGTTCATCCCAGATTTGCTTAGCATTACTACAAGCCATAACCTCACATAAAACATTAGAATCTAAAGCATGCAGTAAGGTATTCAATGCATCAAAATTTACCTGCACTAAGTTCCTATCATGATCATTCAGTTCACACTCAGACTTAGGAACATCAGTACACCCAGTACATTTCATAGGCACACAATCACCCTGATCAATGATTTTCCAAAATTTCCAATTTAAGGTTTTCACATACACAGTCATTCTGAATTTCCATATAGCATAGTTATCACTATAGAATATTGGTGAGTGTGTGACCAATCTTCCCTCGCATAAAGGGGATGCACTAACACGAGCCATCATGATCTTTTACTAAATAACGTTTAAGTCTAAGTTATAAGGCTCTAATACCAATTGTTAGTTTTGATGCAACCCCAAGAGGGGGGGTAAATTGGGTGTTTAAAATTTATCGCCTAGGTATGCTTTAACAACAATATAATACAGCCTAGGGTCAATATATGCAATTTAGAAATTAAGCATACATGTGTAGAAAAGTAAGGTGCAAAAAAGTAAACAATACACGCGATATGTTATCGGGGTTCTACCAAATTGCCTATGTCCCCGCCTTGGCTACACTAACACAAGGATTCCACTACTACTCACTTAATGGGTGGAGCAGCACCGATTACAACCAGGTCAATTCAAGGGGTTAACCTCAATCAACACGTCTTACGAGGATGGCGCTCACAGCTTTCCTAATCAGGTCTAAGCCAGCCCGAGACTATTCAATAGGGCTAATCTCCCTCTTCAAGCTCGCGCCTGGAATACAACCAATGTGTATAAAATTTGTACACGGAAATACGCTTCTACACAAGCAGATATGTGCACCAGTACAACTCAAGCAATATTGCAAGCACGAATGATATGTAAATATGCTCATTGCTCTAATGTGTGCTAAACACTCAATCAAGTATAGATTATCAGTCCAGATCTAGAGTGTATATCAAAGCAAGATTTAAAACACAACACGTGAATGATACAAAATCATATCAGGGTTTCAAATATGCTTACGTAATTTTATTCAAACAAACTCAACAAGATATTTCAAAATACAAAGCACAATGGAGTTGTTTGAAAAACTAGCTTTTGAAAATGATTTTTGCACACAAAAAATATGGGTTTAGGTGTCTTGCAATGACAATGCAAGAACCACAACCCTTAAAGTCTTCCCATACAAGATATATCAAATGAAATCGGTGGAAGAACTTTAATGCCAAACTCTCAAAGAAAATCAATCAAACAATAATACAAATGAGGGTTCTAGTTAGTGAGATTAAGCACAATTAGTTTAGAAATACTCACAACACTTGAAAGATCAAGAAATATGGAGTGTTTGAGTGCTTTGGAGTAGTATAGGCTAAACTAGGGTTTTGGAAGTTGAGAGAATTTTTGCCTTAATCAAAATGCTAATCATTGCTAATTATGACAAATGAACAGATATTTATAGGCAAGAAGGATTTTTTAACCTTTGGGGATACAATGGGAATAATTAAATTTGTTTCATAAGCCATTAAGAAAATTAACCCAGTTTACCCCATTAAAAAATAGGTAAAAAATATTTTAACCCACAAGGTTCGGGTGCCCGTCTTGAGGTTCGGGTGACCGAACAAACACAATCAAAAATTCATTTTAAAACAGTTCAGTCGCCTGAAATTATGCTCGAGGTGGCAGAATAAAAGTCAGTAGCCAAATGTTCGTAGGTTTGGGCGCTCGAGGCCAAGTTCGGTTAACCGAACCAACCACTTTGGTCGCCCGAGCCCAATTTAAACGTGATTATTCGATTGCCCTGGTAGTTGAAAAGTGCTCTGACATAGGTTCGGGTGCCCAAGGAAGATACGCTCAAATCAGGTTCGGGTGCCCGAACACTAAGTCAACATATTGACTTGTTCGGTCGCCCGAGCCATTTTATACGGCTTGCATTCGGTCGCCCGAACCCACTCAACCTTTTCAATTTAAGTCCATTTTAGCCAAATTTAATTCTCGTGATATGAAAAGTGATGTTGGGGACTTTGTGTATTAAATGTAGGTACTTAAGGTCCAACTAGGGTCTGTTATGAGCATACCTACCTACCATGCATGATGCAAATTATTACAAGCCGCAGGGTGTACAGTCCATAATAAAATTACATCACAGAATGAAGAAAATGAATAAGATTTACAAATATAAGACAACATTCTTCATTTTTTGGCATTAACATTGCACGCCATCATGGTATCTTTTGGTCCAAATACACATGCACAGTGAGCCTGCATGCAAGCCTTAGTAGAACCATTAGTACCAAGAGTATTTGTCATGATCAAAACTGAGTGTGGCCAATCAGGTCAACATGGTTCGTCGACAAAGGCATCATTTCGTCGACGAATTTAACCAAGTCAAGGGGTCTATAAATATATTTTCAATTGCTTCATTGTTAATAAATCAAAATATCTCTCTCTCTCTCTCTCTCTCTCTCTCTCTCTCTCTCTCTCTCTCTCTCTCTCTCTCTAGAACCTATGCCCACACACTCTGTCTCTTTGATCTTTCACCATTTGTTTCCCATTTCAACGATCAAAAGTTACCACGAGAATCAGAGAGCAAATATCTACAAGTTTAGCGGAGTGGATTCTTGATTTCGGGGAAAAAGTTAGGGTTCGATTTTCGAGCGTCTCAAGTGTTTTTCAAGAAATAGGTAGGGGATTATATTATGTCATCTATGTTTATGAGTTCTAATGGAATGAAATGTTAAAACGGATATTAGATAAACAGTTACGACTTTTCTAGGGTTTTCGAGCCTAAGGTTCGGTTAACTGACTTTATTTTCAAAACCGACCGTTTAAATTTAAGTATGATATTTTTAAAGTATAGCATTGGTCTTTCTAAATGTTTTCGCTGGTTGGAAAGTTGTTATTTCACACTATAGACTTGTTTTAAAACCAACCAAAGACGGTAGGGTTGATTATCTCTATTTTTCCCATATTTAGCTATATATCTATATTTAGTAAAATAACGACCTAGAGATATTCATACCCCAATTTTAGTAGCAGTATTTATATTCTCAAGCAAAGGAGTTATGTATGAGTTACCAGATAAAAATTGTGTGGCATGAGTATAGATTTTAATTGACATTAAATGAGCAAGTTTTGTATAATACTGAAATGTAATGGCTATAAGCCGAGATATGAGATATGATGGCTATATGCCAAGAGATGAGATGTGACGGCTGAATTCCGACTTTACGAAATCACAACCAAATAATATTCGTAGTCTTAATAATTCATCATTCCACAATGCTCACAACCATTTAATTAACAAAGATGGTTTCAACCACACAAATTTTCCCAATATAATATATATATATATATATATATATATATATATATATATAAACAATATTTTCAATATTAGCATGGTTCATAAGTTATACCTGAATAAATAGAAATTATACTCAAAATTAGTCATTTTAAAATTATTAAAAAGCTATTATAAAATATTTCCCTTTACCTGCTCCTTGGAATTCCTACCCAAATCTGAACAAAACGAGACCATGTATTCCAAAAATCCCAACTTCGTCAAATCTCAAAAAAATACCCATATAATACTTCCTAAGCTCCAAATACCTCAAATAATAATAAAATCTTAAATTATCTCACTTGCTCTGGTTTTGGGATGTTTCCCAAACTTTTCAAATCGAGAATTCGCTTGGCCTATATTGTAAAGAATCTTCCCAGGAGTCTCATGGTAGCTTCCGATCATCAAATCGAGCTAAATCCGACTCAAAATTGAAGAGAGAAGGCATAGGAGCCGTGGTTTAGAGGGAGAAATTGAAGGAAATAAAATTTCTCCGTTGAAATCTGATTTCTCCCTGTTTATAAGCAACTTTCTACGTGACCTCATCGACGAGACGTCTGGACTCGTCGACGAGCTCGAGAACACCACTCGTGAATGAGACCGGGAGCTCCTCGATGAAATTCAGGTATTTAAAACCCTCTCTTGGTAAACTCTCATTGACGAGACAATCATACTTGGCGACGAGGCATAGAAGGTTGTTCGTCGACAAGAAAATCCCATCCATTGACGAGCGCCTGCCAATTACCCCTTAAAATTTATTTTCCCCCATTCTTCTATTTTCCCCCATTTTTTTCCTTTATTATCCTCCTTATTATTTTAAATAATTAAAATTTTCTAGGTTTTTACAATAGCAGAGCCCCTCCTTATATACGGGCCAGCATAAGGTTATCCTCCTCGTATATAGGTCAACATGAGGATGTGTATAGTAGAGTCCCTCCTCATATACAGGCTAGCATGAGGTTGTATCCTCCTCGTATACAGGTCAGCATGAGGATGAGTATAGCAGAGTCCCTCCCTATATATGGGTCAGCATAAGGTTATCCTCCTCGTATATAGGTCAGCATGAGAATGTGTATAGCAAATTATTATAGAGTTATGATATGACAGTTCTATACAGTATTATGATATGACAGTTCTAAACAGTATTATGATAATATAGTTTTATATAGTATTATGATATGACAGATCTAGACAGTATTATGTCATGATAGATTATTAAAGAATTGTGTTACGATAATTTTATGCAGCAATATGGTGCAACGGTGTTATATAGGGTTATGATTATATATGTAGAAATGTGATTCTATACTAAGTATGAATACATATAGAAATATGACTTTATACTGAATTATAGTTATTTAACCACATACATAGATTTAAGATCACAGATTAAATATTGTGGTAAAGTACGTTTTGAAAAGGAAATATGTATTTTCATATATATATATATATATATATATATATGTGTGTGTGTGTGTGTGTGTGTGTGTGTGTGTGTGTGTGTGTGTGTGTGTGTGAGTATATCATTAAATGATAATTCGGGTAAAGTTTAGTAATTAGTGGATATATACATTTTGTCACATAAAACTCATTTGCCACACACTGATAATAATCTATTCCGTCTTACTGAGTGATGACTCACCCCATGAGAATTCTAACATTTTACAGATTCACGTGAAGGATAGCAGTAATCAAAGTAGCGCAGTGAAGCTTGGGTGGGACTCACTTTAGATTTCATAGTTATTGCAAGTGTAAGCAAATATACTAGTTTACCAGGTTTGTGTTTATGTCAGGTTAGAAGGTGTTATTTAGAATTGAATTATTTTATTATGTTTTAATGATTTCTAAGCAGTAGAGACTTAATTTATGAGGTAATAGAAGATATTGTTATATTGGGATAATTTAGCACTCTAGTAATTGGCATTTGAGGAGCTCCGCTATCCTAATCAGTTATTATTATAATATGAAATTTTTAGGATATTAAATATGGTTTCATAGAATTTGAATGAAAATTTTCGGGTCGCTACAAAGAGAGAGAGAGAGAGAGAGAGAGAGAGAGAGAATACTAATTCTTCACTATCCCTTTGAGGAGCTCCGCAGCCGAATGCCAGATCCCAAAGACCCTAGACTCAAAGATTATCAATTTAGCGCTACCCTGAGTTCCTATCCTGCTTTGAGACGAGAAACCCTAATTTTCTAACATACGTATCTTCCTCTCCTAAGACTTCAAACAACCATCGGGAAGCCCGTCAAAAGAAGAGTAATTCTTCACTCTCCCTTGGTTCTTCTTTCTCGACTCACCAAAATCCCTGAACCCGAGCCCCCTTCTAACAACTGGAGATTCCAATTTCCTCTAAACGACACTTTCCCCTAAAATCCTCACCAGCCCAGTTCATTCTCATGATGGTTTATGGTTCAATACCTAAAGGCATTCGAAATGGCGTGGCGGGACACAAGACATGGGGGGAGACGTGCTGTTCATTTCCTACAGCCAGATAAGTATCCAACTCCCTCTTGCCCTGGTGTGTGTGTGTGTGTGTGTGTGTGATTGGTGAATACTAGCTGTTTGATGCTTGAATCTGTCACTAGTTGGGCAGCCTTAGGATTCCCGACTAGAAAATGTAGGGTTTTGGTTCTTTATCTAGGGTTTCATGTGTGAGGTGGAAAAGGAGTCAAGTCATCTCCAAACGAGTGAGTGACACCCTGGTATTGACTCGTGTGAGTCAAGAGAAATCAATTGGACCCGAGTGAACTGAGTCACATGTGTGGCTCAGCATGTGGGGGTTTGCAATAGTGGGCTCAAGGATTAAATTTTAAATAGGCTTGGGAATTCAAATGGGTCTAAATGGCTCGAATTTTTAGAATGGGCTTTGTTTGATTTGAGACACCGGAAGGCTTGGGAGTTTGAAATTTTGAAATGGGCTTTGGCTAATGTTTTAAACAAATGGGCTTTATGGGTTTTTTGAAATTTGGGCTGTGGGGTTTTACAAAATGGGCTGAATGTTCAAAAAAAAATGTGAATGGGCTTCAAGCTATTTTGAAACGGACTGGTTAACTTTTAAAATGGGTTTGGAGTGAGGTTTTAAAACTGAATGTGGGCCAGGGTATTTTAAAATGGGGGCCTGCCCAATTCCCCTTAAACCAAAAAAAAAAAAAAGGTTTTGAGACAAAAATGGGCTTGGGTTAAAAAAATCAGGCCGGCCCAGGATTTTTTTTTCTTTTAAATAGGCTTGAATTGACTTTTCAAAAGGGGCCTTGGGGTAGAGTTTAAAATGGGCTTGAGTTAAGTGGGCCTCAGGTAACTTTCCAAAACCAGGCCCGAGGTAGAATTTTAAAGCGAGCTCAAATTAATTTTCATACGGGCCAGGTTCACAAATAGGGTGGATAACAAAGGATGGGACTTGGGTTGTGGGTTTGGTTCGGATCAGAAGGTCCGTATCCTGATTCGAGTTAGCATTTTGGGTGACATGGTTAAGGTTTGGGAAGCATGAAACCAATTTAAGGCCCGAACCCAAATTCGGGTTCGAGTAGGGCCACTATCCGAATTCGGACTTAGATTCAATCTAAGAACATGAAATCAATGCACATTCACACACTTTGATTGAATTAAACCATTACAGCAAAAAGAGTCTCGGATTATACCTTTTCTTTACCTTCTCCGCCCTTTTCCTTGTCTTGTGCGAGTCTGAGCGCCTATTCTGAGAGGGCTTCTGAGTGTCTGTCTCATGGGCTTTGACTGAGAAGTCCTGCACCTTCGCTGCAAGTCCTCTGCCTCTGACTTGCTTCCAATTCTGCAGAGTTCCTACAGAACTTCCCCTTCTCTTCCTAATTCCTTCCTCTCTCTCAATTTTGGCAAGGTATTTCTGTGCTCTCAAATCCCTCTTATTTTCCCAGCATTTCTTTATGTTCTCTGTGTGTATTTCTTCCTAATTTTTGCAGAGTCTTTCTAAGCTCTCCCCTTCGTGTCTTGCTACATTAATGGGACTCCCTATTTATAGGGAGTTCGAGGGTGCCATTGGAGTCAAAATTTCTTCCAGCGTGGATTATTCTCCCGCAAATCCCCGGTAACTGACTGTTAGGAAATATGATTCCTGTTTCATTTTCTTTGTTATTTTTGAAATTCTGTTGCTTAACTTATTTTTCTATTCTTTCCTATGTAGGTGAATTGAGGGGAAAATCCAGGTGGCGGATGAGGAAAGGAGGGCTCTTAGGCTTGCTCCAGCTTGGAAAGCTTGGATTGGAGGGCATGGTATCTTTCTTTCTTTTGTTTTTGCATTTTCCTTTTCTGTGGCTTACCAACTTTTCTTTTTCTCTCTTCTGTGTGTGTAGGTACTCAAGACGGTAGCACAGAGATGGAGGGCTTTTGGGAACCTCCAAGTGGCAGCATAGCAATGGAGGGCAATGGAATATTTATTTGTATTTTATATGTTTTATTTTTTATTTTATTGTATTTTTTCATTTTCTGTATGTTTGTACTCTATATCACAGCTGGGGCACGGGTCTCTCATGTGACATCATTTCTGTAGGTTTTTACAAAAACCACTGTTGACCGAACTCCCTCCAATAAAGTGCATGTGGTTTTTCAATTTTGACTCCAATAGGCTGACTAGTTTTGACTTAAAAGAACCTAGTGATTAATACATGAATTTAACGTCTAAACAAAACCCTGGTCTTTAAATTACTTGATTCAAAATTTGATTAAAATTTTGAAGGGGCCATTTAAACATTTAAGCTTAACATCTCTTAACTTCGAAATTTGACTCAAAGATTGCATTCATATTTAAATTGGGATCTTTCGAGAGAGAGGAAGACGACAAGAAAATGAAATTTTCCTAGCACATCAAGACTTGACTTGAGTTCTTTGGGACTTATTATTGTTATTATTATTTTTTTTTTAAAGGCGGGAAAAACAAATTTTGAAATTTGGGGTCCTCAATTAAGGAGACCGATTTTGTAACTAAAGGATTTTGAAAAGAAATTTTCCTAGAACACCGGGACTTGACTTGAAATGACAAGACTATTTTGAGATTACTAGGATTTTCAAAATGGGACTTTAATTTTGAAAAGGATTTAAAATTGAAACAAACGGGATTCCAATTAGACTTAAAGTCAATCCTATTACACCAGGTCTTTTTAGGAAAGCCTGATAAAAATTAGGGTGTCTTCATATGCAATCATAGCCATTTCTTTTGACATATTTAGGGATATTAAATCTTTACTATCTCCTTCCAAGTTATTTTAGGTCTACCTCTATCCCTTCTACTACCCCCCACAGTAACTAACTCACTTATCCTCACCAGTGCACTATGTGGCCTACGTTGCAAGTATCCATACCACCTGAGTCTTCCCTCCCTTTTCTTCTCTTCTATAGGAGTAACACCTAAATTACCGTGAATATATTCATTCCTTAATTTATCTTTCAATATTATACCACTCACCCATCTAAGCATTCTCATCTCAGTAACTTTTACTTTTTAGATATTATGTTTCTTCATCGCCCAACATTCTGATCCATATAGCATAGCTGGTCTTATAGTTGTCCTATAAAACTTTCCTTTAAATTTTAACGATATTCTACGATCACAGAGCACACTTGAAGCACTTCTCCATTTTACCCAACCTACTTTAACTCTATGCATTAAATCATCTTCAATTTCTCCTTCAGCTTGCATAATAGAGCCAAGATATCAAAATCTACAAGTGCTATTTATTTTTTCATCATCAAGTTCAACATTGTCTCCAATATTCCTCCTATCATGCATTACTAAAATTACATTTCATATATTATTTCTTTTTTCTACTTATCCTAAAGCCTTTAGATTTCAAAGTTTCTCTCCATAATTTTAACTCTACTCTGTCCTTAGTTTCATCAATTAATACAATATCATCTGCAAACAACATATACCATGGAACCTCCTTTCGAATACTTTTAGTCAATTGGTCCATCACTAAAGTAAAAAGATAAGGACTCGAAATAAATCCTTAATGTACACCTATGGTGATTGGAAATTCTCTAGTTTCTCCATCTATATTCCTTACACCAATCGTTACTCCATCGTACATGTCCTTAATGACATCAGTATACCTACTACATACACCTTTTTTTATTTTTTTTTCTAAAACTCACCATAGAACTTCCCTAGGTATCCTATCATATGTTTTCTCAAGGTCAATAAATATCATATGCAAGTCACTTTTCATTTCCCTAAACTTTTTTATTAATCTTCTTAAAAGATATATAACTTCTGTGGTAGATCTCCGAGGCTTAAAACAAAATTGATTTCTTCAACTGCCCTTTCCTATAGTTTCATCATGTAACATGTTAGCCTTGATGACTACACTATCATGGTTTATATGTTTTGATTATATTAACATATATGTCGTTCCTAGTGTTCTTCCATCTTTGTAAATTATGTTAGTACAAGTACATGTACATGAACTACTAGATCAAAGGCAAAGATCGGACCGAGTTGACTTTCAAATAGGAATATCAAATGGACACTCACTTGGAAAGGATTCAAGCCCAACCAAAGGAAGCTTTTTGTTTAATTATATGTAATGGGTGTGTGTTTGATGTAATGTATTTTGTAACTCTTGTGGTTTTGATTCTAGCATGATTTCTGAGCAAGAGTTGAGCAAAATTGCATATGCATATTAGGACACTTGAGTTTATAAGTTTTCACTTAAGTCACAAACTCACATTTACAATTTTCAAATATAAAACAATTAAAGAGTTTGTTAAACGAATCCTAAACTCATTTTTGTTTTCCAAAGGGACAAGTTTTCAACATCTTGGTTTCATAATCATTTTCATACTTGGTCCCGATTTTATTAAAATGAGTCTTATGTCCTAAGGGTTCACAAAAAGTAAAGTATATTTTCATTAAAAGGCATATAAGTATATATGATATCAAAATGATTTTTCAAATGTGTTTTTTTTAATAAGATATTTCATATTCAAGGGCAAACTCATTTGGACAAGAATTAAACTTTATTAAACTTAATATATTTTATATACTTTTGTCCAAGAATATTTGAAGTCATCAAAAGGCTTTTTGACAAGGAAAAACTAAGCAATCGTCGTTTAATGTAGTGCAACCTTGGGTCTTGAATACTTTTCGGTATTTAGGGCATAACTTTTGCTAGAAAAGTCCAAATAGGACTATCTTGGTGTTTATGGAAAACTAAGGAAAACATCCCACAACTTTCATGTTGATGACTTTTTCTAATTTGGGGTAATCGTTGACATATGCAAGAAACCGTTGATGATTTTAGAGAGTCTAGAAAAACCGTTGACGATTTAGGATGGTGACAGAACACCAACAGGAGAAAAACAGTTAGTTTTCAAAATAGTTTTTTAATATAATCCCCCAACGGCCATAAAACAGCTAGTAGCTCATTTTTTTCCTATAAATACAAGTTTTTAGACTTGTTTAAATATGGTTTTGATTATTATTGCAAGCATTTAGTGAAAAATATCTTTCAATCCAAAACCTAAGCACTTTGCATCTTAGCTCTTCATTTCAAGTGCTCATTTCTCTTTTGTTCATTTATCTTGTATAAATCATTACTTGAGAGATTAAGTGTGAGGTTTGTTTTGTATTTCATATTATTTCATTTGAGGAGCATCATCCGGTGAAGCATTTTCTTGTAAGGTTGTTTGTGAACTAAACTTAGTGAAGGTTCTTGGTGAACTAAAGGCTCTTGGTGAGCGTGGTAGGGATTTGTTCCCGAGTGTATGGTTTGGTACCCGAGTTGTAAGGCTCGACCGGTGAAGGAGTATTCATAGTGGATTGTGGAATCTTTGACTTGGTGCTAAGGCGTGGACGTAGGCTTGGTGCCGAACCACGTTAAATCTCTGGTGTTAAGTTTTTCTCTCCCTATACTCTTTATTTATGTCTTGTGTGCTTGATTTATTTTATATATTTTGATTTAATTACTTGAATCTTGCCAAGAGTTTTTATTTTGTAGAGAAATTTAATATACGTGAAAAGAGTCCATTCACCACCCCCTTTGGACTATATACTCCCGGGCTAGGACGACTAACATAACTCATAAGTTTAATTCCATGATAGTTATTACAATTTTGAATATCTCCTTTATTTTTGTATATAGGTATTAAAGTGTTTTTCCTCCATTCATATTACATTTTCTTAGTTTTTATAACTGTATTAAATAAATTAGTTAACCATATAATTCTGTTATCACCTAAGCATTTCCAAACTTCATTTGAGATGTTATCTGGTCCCATAGTTATCCCATTTTTCATACTTTTTAATGTAAACTTAATTTCGTTAACTCTAATTTTGCTAATGAATCTCATATTTTTACTCTTTTCCTCATTTGACAATTGTAAGTTTAAACCTTCTATTTGGTTTTCATTAAACAACTTACTAAATAACTTCACCATCTTTCTTTAATGTTTTCATCTTTAACCAAGACAATATCATCCTCACTTTTTATACATTTTACATTTCCTAAGTCCTTACTCTTCCTTTCTCTAACTTTACCAAGTTTAAATATATCTCTTTCCCTTTATTTTGTATTTAATCTATCATACAAACTATTAAATGATCTCTGAGTAACTTTTAAATGATCTCAAAATTAATAGCAATTAGTTGGTTAGTGAATATTTGATCTCTCAGTAATTTTTATACAATCTCAAAATTAAAGTTCTGGATGTTTGGAGAAATAATTCATTATATAGCAATCAAAATGAAGCCAATTATTTGTTAATTTCTTGTTGTTAACAATGCATCACAGCTCAGCACACTCAATGAGACTAATAACATCAACGGTTTCAAACAAAAAATAATTTCGAAGTAAACCGTCGACGGTTACATTTGTCCGTTGCAGATTTAAATGACGAAGATTGAAGAAAAATCATCACAATAAAGACTAAGGAGCGTAAAAATCCAAAGTTAATTGTCTGAGGATCACATATGCTAACAAATTAAAGCCTATTGATTCAAAAGGAGCATATATGTCAACAAAACAGATTTTATGGACTCCTAATAAAATCTGTAAATATTTTAGAATCAATGGGATTCATATTGTCTTAGATTTCATGGGATTTAAGAAATCTCTTATCTTGTTTAAATACCCCTGATTGCATCATCCTTACGCATGTAGTGTTCACGACTCTGTTATTGCAATAGAATATCAGTGGGTCTTCATGTTTCAGTTTTTCTTTACTTGTAAGAAAATTGATCGCATTCAAAAAAGACCATTTGTACTCCCAAGTACACTTAAGTTGTGTCAGGGAGCATGGATTTTGATTTTTGAATTTAAATTTAGAATTCTATATTACACCTTTTTCAAATTCAATGTAAATCCAAATCCATGAGGTCTCCAAACATAATATTAATTAATTAGCTAACCAGCAATATGATTATCCAAATAGAACATTTGGAATAGTCTCAACCTCACCCGAACATTTGGAATTTTCGTCAATAAAGAATTTGGGTGTGGGTTTAATTTGATAGATCGAAACATAACTATGTAAGTGATTTGAAATCTTATACTAAGGCTATGCGAATCTTGCATGTGTTTGAGAAATTGGAGAAATAATTCATTATATAGCAATCAACATGAGGCTAATTATTTGCTAATTTCTTGTAGGAAAATTCATCACATTCAAAAAGGACAATCTGTGCTCCTAATTACACTTAAGTTGTGTTTGGGAGCAGGGATTTTGTT
Organism: Malania oleifera; assembly: GCF_029873635.1. Classification (NCBI taxonomy): domain Eukaryota; kingdom Viridiplantae; phylum Streptophyta; class Magnoliopsida; order Santalales; family Ximeniaceae; genus Malania; species Malania oleifera. The sequence goes on along the minus strand of NC_080427.1, from coordinate 56,382,487 downwards.
TTTGAATTTAAATTAGGATAAATTTGGAGAAATTTCAATATAATTTTTTATTACACCTTTTTCAAATTCAATACAAATCCAAATCCATGAAGTCTCCAAACATAAGATGAATTAATTAGCTAACTAGCAATATGATTATCCTATTAGAACATTTGGAATAGTTTCAACTTCACTCAAACGTCTGGAATTTTCATCAATAAAGAATTTGGGTGCATGTTTAATTTGATAGATTGAAACATAACTATATAAGTGACTAAGGCTATGTGAATCTTGCGTGTAATTGAGAAATTGGCTGCTAAAAAACATGTTAAGGAATCTGGGCATGCATGCAAATCGAACACCAAGACTTCCAATGAAGAACGATAAACATGCACGCACACATAACATCAGCTACTAATTTGTGAAAGGGGACATTTTATATATATTATATAATTAAACCACACTCAATGTTATATTAACATATAAATCACACATTGATTATAATTAAAACGAAGAGAGCTTCATTATCGATGCCACACAAATGCATCTTCCCTAGAGCTTCCAGTGCAATATCGTGGCCACATCTTTTACCTATCAAAAACCAAAACGCACTCGTGTGAAAATTGTGCGATGGAACTCTGATCACTTTTATTTATCATAAATTACAGTTCACTATTAGTAAGGACAATACAAGATGAAACACTGAAACAAAAGAAAAAAAGTTACAAAGAAAAAAAAAAAGAAAAGAAAACAGTGCATGCAGCTAGGGTTAAGAAATTAATTAATGAAGAAGGTTGAGCAGCCAAAGATATGGATGCATGCATGCATGCATGGGTTGGAGGTAGGTAGTGTTCAATTAATTGTTCATACGGAGAGAGGTGGGGTGAGGCCAAAATCAAGCCCCCACAGCTCAAACTTTCCCCCAACGAAATCGTAGTATCCTCCCTTCAGTGCCAGCGTCTTCTTCACCAGCCCATCTCTCACAAATGGATAAGTTAGCAAGTTCCCCAGCGACACATTCACTGCCTCCTGCAATCATTAATTCATAATATTTAATTTAAAATTATTAATCAATATTCTTAATTAGGGTATCGATCGAGAATAGGATACCCTTCGCATGCGAATCCAAATTATGAAAAGTCCAATTAACTCATGAAAAGTTAATAGTATTTAGTATAAAAGGAAAATATAGTAAAAAATGAGTTTTTTTCTCTTCTTTTTTTTATAGCCCTGAGACTCCAATCACCATCGTGCCACTTTAGACACTGTGATGCGGCATTAAATCCGAAAGGGGTGAAAGTCGGCGTAATGCTTCAAGGGAAAATCAAACTCGTGATCTTGGGGTCACCAAAGTCACAAGTCGTCCTTACTACCTGATCTGAGCTGGCCGGCTGGACTTTCTTATTTCTTTTCTTTTCTTTTTTCAACTAAAATCGTTAATCCAAATGGATCATAATCTTTTTTCTGAATTAAACAACTAATTAGTAAGGATGAGGTAAGTTAGTGGCGACCTTTTCGCACTGGGTGCATTGTTCAGGGAAGGGTTTATCTCCATAGTCGGCCTTGACCTTGGCTTTGGCAGGGGAGCAGATTTTTACCCAGTTTTCTATGAATTCACTGCATACATACATATATATTAATCCTCAAACCCATCAAAACCATTACTAGATAAATTTTATATATAATTAAACTCTATACTTGCAAAAACAATATTAATATTGTTTTTTACTTTTAATACTAAAGATGGATGATAGGTAAGTTGAAGAAAGAATTTTACGTGGAGGCGGATCCATTGTCTGGGAAAGACATGAGGCCCTTTATCCCCCCACAGCAGCTGTGCCCAATCACCACTATGTAGCTCACCTGCATGCATGCATCCATGCACGAGGAAATTAAATAAAACAAAATTTGGCTAGAGAGAGAGAGAGAGAGAGAGAGAGAGATTCATTCACCTTGAGGTGCAGAACTGCGTATTCTATGGCAGCACCAACTCCAGAGTGTTTAGTCTGAATCGTCATGCAGCCATAAAATTAATAAGAATGCTTATTTTAATATTGTATTTGAAAACATGAATTTCATATCAAATCTAATGCAAATCTGAATGAAAGACCAATCCAAATATGGAGTAAGATCGAATAATATTAACAATGAAGTTCAAATCCTTGATTTATATTTTGCCAGAGTATTTGGGCATGTGCAGAACCCAAGTGGGTCTTCTCAGGCCTAGGTATAAACCGATTCTATGCTGCTCGAAATATTTTCTAAATACAAAAGTTGAAGAGGCAAGAAATTTCTGAGCTACATTAGAAATTTGGCCTAACGTGTTTTGAATAGTATCTTGACTACTAGAATTTAGTCAGAATATATATATATGGTAAGGACACATGACTCCAAACATCAATCACGTAGATCACTAATTATTGCTGAAAATTATTATTAATTTTAATAAAAATGGTAGATGGGAAGAATTAATGAAATAATTAAAAGTGATGGGGGCGGAACCAACCTGATCATAAGCAGGGACCATGTTGGCAATGTTTCGGACTACGAAGGCCTCCCCTGGCTGCAAATCCAGCACGTGCGACGGGCACACGCGCGAGTCCGAGCACGCAAACACCATAAACTGCATTTGCCCCACAATATTATTATTCACAGCACCCATTACTATTATTATTGTAGTTGAAGATTCTAGCCATCATCGCGCCACTTTAAACACTATGATACAACACCAAATGCCTCAAAAAGGGAATCGAACCCGTGATCTTAGGGTAATTTTCGATATGATCAATTTTATCTTACCATCTAGCTAGGTTGCAGAAACTTCATTAATTTTAATTCTCATTTTATAGATAGAGATCAAAATTATAAGTCTTAAGTTACAGCTTCTGAAGTCGAATGGTTTAATTAATTAATTATAAAATTAAAAGATCAGTAATTTAGGCGGTAGCATGCATGCATATGAATTGTACGTACCTTAGGGCTCTGTCCCTTGGAGAGTTCTCCAAACAACGCTGGATTCTTTCTGTAGCACAAATTGAAATTAAAATTAAAATATATATATATATATATATATTTTTTTTAATTTATATATATATAATTATTTTGATGATGATGGTGGTCATCGTTAACATAAAAATATTTTGTCTTTTTTTTTTAAAAAAAAATTGAAGCAATAATTAATAAAATAGAGAAATTAGTGAAAACTTACTCATATTTCTGGGACTTAAAGTGAGTGAACCCAGTCTTAAATCTCTCCACTGCATTGAACGATTTGCTATCCGCAGTCTGAAGTTCCGCTGTTATTTGCGCTATTTTTGCTGTTGCAACTCCTTCCAGCTCTTTCTTCTCACTGCCACTCACACACACACATTCGCCATTTAAAAACTTCTGCAAGAATTTTTCATTAATAAATTTCTAATAACAGAGGCCGAGTTATATGCCAAATAATAATAATAATAATAATAATAATAATAATAATAATAATAATAATAAGACTGTACCTGAGAAGTTTCTTAAGTCCGGAAATGGCTTGCTCATAGGCGCTACCCATCTCTTCTCTCTGCATGCAAACAACCCTTAATTAATCAAATTAACGATATTAAATATCCAGTTGCAGATCCTAGCTAATGATTTTTCTTTTCCAGAAGAAAGAAACCAATGGTACTATATATATATATAGAAAATGAAAAGAATTACTTAAGTGAAAAATGAAGCAGTAGAGATGATAGAGAGACAGTAAAATGCAAATAATTAATCTGCAGAAAGAAGGAAGAAGAAGGTGAGGTATATAAGGGATGGAATAAAAGGAAAAATGAAGATATATATATGCATATATATATATATATATATGGGTGTTCAATAATATTGTTGTTTTTGCGACTGTTATGTTGAAATCGGCTGAGAATTCTCTTCTGAGGAATAAATAATTGAACAGCTTATGGCTGATCTTGCGCCATGCCACGACCATCCATCCATCCATCCGTGCGTGCGTGCACTTAGTATTGTTAATTTTTTGTTATTTAATTTTTATTTGGAATAAAAGACACGTGGTTGGATCTGGATCTTGACCTGGATCTGGTCATCCCTTACGTTTGGATGGTGATGGATGCGTGGATATCTGGTGAATCTATATATCAATTGGCAAACACAGTGCCACGTGTGGAATGCACAATTATAATCGGCAGCGGCCGCAACAAGTTATACATATCGTTATTGGTTGCTTCTAATTAATGTGATTGACACTCGCTAGCTACCCATCTAGTTAGGTTTATGATTTTAAATTCTAGTTATATGTTTCTACTTGCAAGACCCACATTCAATATAAACTCATAAGAAGAATGCCTCCAGAGATACAATTCTCGAAAATATTGATATTTGGTTTAGCCATTAGATATATAGGAACATATTCACTTACAGATCCATCTCTGTAGAATCTATATGTGAAGAAAGACTTTTTAAAGGCAAGAGAGAGCAGATTATATAAAGTTTTGAGCTTTTATATTATATGTCTTAAATTGATCAATTGGCCAAATCTTAGAGAAATAGGAAATGAGCTACATCCATGCTACCAATTGAAGAGAGAGAGAGAGAGAGAGAGAGAGAGAGAGAGAGATGATACCGGTGGCAAAGTAGGGGTGATGATGGGGGAAGGGGAGGCGAAGATGACGGGGCGGTCTCTGATGAGGGAAGGCGGAGGAGGAGAAGCAGCCGCAGAGGAGGAGGCAGAGGAGGAGGAGGAGCTGAGCCTGCCGCTGCCGGTGGAGATGCCGGCCGGAATGGAAGAATTAGCAGTTGAAGCGGTGGGACGCAATAGGAATGTGGATCTCTTGTGGTGAGGAGGGGCCGCGGGAGAGAGAGGGGTTGGGCACCAAGCGCGGTTAATGGAAGCCGTCGACGACATTGCTCATCGGACTATAGAACTGAGTGGTTTTATAGAGATAGACTGCAGCTATCTGAGTGATTTAATATTATTATTAATATTATTATAACCACAACATGCATGCAGCAGCACAAACGTAGGTAGTGGTCGTAATTCAGGAGGAGCTAGCTAAGGTCTATCCGGAGAAGATAACGAAAGCGAAAGCCCAGTGAACAAGAGCCTTCTGCTCGCCCCTTCTCTTCTTACTCTTTAACCTTTTTCTTTGTAGATGAGGTTTGGACGCTGGTTGGTTGGACGCAATAATCACCCTACACCTGCTCCAAATCCATCTATATATAAACCCTACTTGTGCGTGTATAATATACTTATTCATGATCAGATTCATGATGATCAGGCTCCATGCACCGGTCTCTTTCATCATCATCATCATCATCAATTTGTGCCCTTTTAATTAAATCTTAATTAATTAATTACTCAATATATATGACGACCCATATATATATATATATGTGCACAACTACGTACTTACCTACTAGCATGTTTTTAATTTTTTGGTGAATGATGTAATCTTCTCATTATCAATTGACCATATATATGTAATATCATGTATTAAGGTTTTTGAAGGTTACTTGAGATTCGCCTCGAGATTAGGCATGCATTTATAAAACTCCTTGAGACTTGGTTTACTAAATCTCATGAAGGCCAACGCATTATATAGTGACACTTATACATTTCTAGAAAGACTACATCTTTTGACTAAAAAAATTTAAATACATTTTATATATGTGAAATGAATGTCATAAATTCAAAATATATAATGGAGAGCTCCAGATCTTGAAAATAATTTGATTTTGCAATGTTATAACTATCTCCGCATGATTCAATTAATGAATTGGAGTAATTTAAAAAATATATTTGAAATTTTACATATTATTTATACTTTCCTAAATCATTTCTTTAGTTTTTTAAGGGTGTATATATGCAACTTATTTACATATTTTTATCTAAAAAATAATTTTCAAAAGGCTTGCGCTTTCAAACACCTAATCTAATTACTAAAACATCTCGTACCTTACCCATTTAAAATATTGATGTGCATGTATTCATAAGTAATCCATGTCACTTGTTTGTTTGATTTTTAAAACTAAGTTAGACAGCCTACCTTACCAAGTGTGCAGTGATTGTTTGCTACATCTTAGTTCTATGCATTTCAATGCACAAAATTTTCATGCATATGTTAGATTTAGGGAAGGAGCAAACCATAATAGGCCTATAACACACAACCTTACTTTAGAGATTATTTTCATGCCTTAGATCCGTAATCTGGCTCTAGCTAATTATGCAATGACAACTTTATTATTATTATTATTATTATTATTATTTAATGATCCAAGGACTTCAAAGCCACCATCGCGCCACTTTGTGAACCGATGGTGCAGCGCCACCCTTTGGGGGTGATACCCACCCGTCCATTGACGTTTCCTTATTAATTTACTCGGAGTAAACTCTCTAGTGAGATTGAACCTAGGATCATGGGGTTACCAAAATCTTTAAGACGCTCTTATCACTTGAGGCAACCCAGCTGGGTACAACTTTATTATCACTCAACTATTCTATATATATATAGAAGAGGAAGAAGAAAGCGGACCTGTGGATTTGCACAGGCACTAATAGTACAGTAACAGTAATATATACAGCCACAACCTTGTGTTTGAGATAGGGCCTTATCCTCTCTCTCTCTCTCTCTATACCTTCTTCCTTTTTTAAAAACATTTTTGGAACAACGAGTAAGCCTAGCTAGGATTAATATATATATATATATATATATATATATATATATATACATGGGATTATTGAATTACAGAGGTAGAGTGGTGAGAGAGGTTGGATTAAGAAAGCACGGTGGCCATATGAATCCTACCCACATATTATCACGTATATATTTGTGTATATATATAATATGGATTTCTCAATCAGTGCGTACTATTGGGTCCTTCTATTATTATGGCAATCAACATCCATCTCGTGATTATAGCTACCACAACGAGTGACTTTTGACAAATTTAACAGATGGTACCCAGGCTGTAAATTAAGCTGTGTGATCTTCAAATTAATTCATTTTTTTTCTCAATAAATACTTAGGGTTTCAATACTCACCTGAGCGAAGCTTTATTCATGCTTTTGGTTCAATGAATGGTTTGAGAAGAGAGCTGCTATCTTTCAGGATTACATGCTCGATTTGTGGATCGTCTAGCCCTCCTTTTTGTTGGGGACCAACGCTGCTTTTCCCCCATATTAATACTTTTTTAAAGAAAAAGAAAATAAAATTAGACATGAATTTAAATTCCAAAATTAATTATAAAAATTTAAATATAAATTTCAACATAAATTATATTCAATTCTATATTCTAAAATTACGATTAGGATTTCTTTACGAGCAAAACAAGAAAAAAAGTTCACTCTAATAACAATAACAATAACCAACAACAATAATAATGTATTAAGGCATAACTTACAAAATTTGTATGATTATAAACAATTTAAATGTTATGTAATGATTTTTACATTAGCGTAACACATTTCTTTTTCTTTCTAACTAAATAAAATAGAATAAAACATTACTCAAAATTGTTAGATTACCTGTTAAAGTGTGTCAAATCAAAATTAGCACTTGATCTTTGCATGTTGAAGGTTTCAAATTTTAATCTTGAGAATAAGAGATCAAAGAGGACTTTGAGATGGAGAATAGCTAGGATATTCCCGAGGAGTATGTGTGTGTGTTTGAGAGAGAGAGAGAGAGAGAGAGAGAGAGAGAGAGAGAGAGAGAGAGGAGAGAGAGAGAGAGAGAGGAGAGAGAGAGAGAGAGAGAGAGGGAGAGAGGAGAGAGAGAGAAATTGCATGAGTTTATATAAAGGTAAGGCTGGTGATTAGGAAAAAAAGGATAGGAATGCAAGAATGTGAACATCATGGTGTCATTTTTACCACATTTCTGGACATCCCCTCATGGATAAGCCCATGGGCCTACATTTACACAAATGCACACTCCTCATTCCTGTCCAATACGACCCTACAATTCTTTTGCCTTCTACCACTATAGCTTTGAATTGTGCACAAAATGTTGTCATATATGATCATATTAATGTAAAGGGCATCGGGTAGGCCTTAGATTGCGACTCTTCTATTACACATAACACTGGTGTTTTGTACGCTAAGATGCATGATTCATAACACCATTTTTTTAGTGTGTTTAACATTCATTCTCTTATCAGAATTTTTAACTTGTTTACCTCTGTAAAAAAATTATCATTGAATGAAAATTCATCTAACTCATGCTCTTCAAAATATATTTATTGAGTTATGGCTCATATTTAGAAAGATTTATCCGATTGAAATATGTTACAAGTTAGCGTTACTGTCTGAAAATCGAACGATCTCCATGAATCGTTCCCCAATCACGACCACCTGAAAGAGATCAAGCAACAATGGTTTGGAGGACCCGAGGTGTACTCCGGTGGATCACTCTGATGCCTAAGTAAAAGACTAATGAGAGGTTATAAATTGTAACATTAGAAAGATCTAAATATTAATAATGAGATGCTTACCTCTTTTCCAAGCCCCCTCTTTATAGTGGTGGAGGTTGATCCTTTATCAATCGGGCATTGATGGTCATTAATGTGCTGGTGAGGTTACAAAGTTTTATGGGCATTCATGTTGAGGTTTTAAATATAGTTTTGTAACTGTTCCTTCTCATAAATATAAATATATATATATATATATATATATATGCATTAAGGTTTGTATGTCGGTTATGTAAGAAGGTTTAATGGTGGAATTGAAATCGTTCCTCTTTTTGAGTGAAGATATTTTGAGGTATATCAGTTGCTCCCTCCCCCCTCTGGTTTCAAATTTTTGAAACTTGTTTCCAAAGTTTGAAGACTTTAGAAAGTGTCAAGCCCCCTTTTTTTTTCTAAACTCGCTGTTATTGGTTCATCCAAGTCATTTCGGCTTCTGCCAAGTTGTATACCAAACTTAATTTTTATCATGTTCAGCTCATCCTAGTCATTGCCGGCTTCTAGCGAGTTGTGTGCTCAGCTTACTCTGTGCCTCTATTTGCTCATATGAGCTAAATGAGCTTATACTGAGCCATGCGCTTGGATTGCTTCATGCCTCTATCGGCTCATCTGAGCCGAATGGGCTTATGTCGAGCTATTTCTACTACATCAGAGTCATGTGCTTGGCTTACTTCGTGATTATGTCACCTTACCCAAGCCGAATGGGCTTCTGCCAAGCCATTTTCTCGACTTGTTCCGTTGGTGGCTCATCCGAACCGATCAATCTCGTATAAGCCGTTTCTACTTTTGTCGAGCCATTTTTCGATGGTTGTTCGGCTGGATCATTGACACAATCCAAGCTATTTAGCTATATTTGAACTAATTTGCACCCTTCAAGCATATGTTTCGTTATTTTGCATCAATTCGAGCAGCTATTATTTTGCATCAATCCAAGCAAATGTTTCTTTATTTTGCATCAATCAAAGCAGTTGTTCGACTAGATCTTCAATATTTTACAACAATTTGAGCAGTTGTTCGGCTGGATCTTTGTTGTTTTCCAACAATCCAAGTAGTTGTCTTGTAATTTTCCATCAATCCGAGTTGCTATTCAACTGGATCTTTGTTGTTTTACAACAATCCGAGCAGCTATCTCATTGTTTTCTATCAATCCGAGCAATTATTTCGTTGTTTTCCATCAATTCAAGCAATTGTTTGGCTAGATCTTTGTTGTTTTACAACAATATGAGAAGCTAATAGGCTAGATCTTCATCATGGGCCGATAACTTCATTTATTTGGAGCCTTTGAGCCTCATGAGTTGTGCTCATCAATTGAGTTGGTCTTTGGGCCCCATGAGCTTTGCTCATCAATTGGACCAGTTTTTGGGCCTTGTGAGCTTTGCTCATCAATTGGGCCAGTTCTTCAAGCCTCATGAGCTTAGCTTGGACCAGTTCTTCAAGTCTCATGAGTTTTGCTCATTAGTTGGGTCAATCTTCAGGCCTCATGAGCTTTGCTCATCAATTGGGTCAATCTTTGAGCCTCATAAGCTTTGATCATCAGTTGGGCTAGTTCTTCGGGCTTCATGAGCTTTTCTTATCAATTGTGTCAAACTTTGAGCCTAATGAGCTTTGCTCATCAGTTGGGCCAGTCTAGAGATGTGCACTGCTTTTGGGTTCGAACCATTTTGAGATTCATGCCACTCTAGGATTGCGCCACTTTGGAATTCACGCCATTCTGGAATTCACGCCACTCTAGGATTCGCAACACTCAAGAATTCGCACCACTCAATTTGGCGCCAATTTGGTTCTATAAAACACCTTCTCCCCCTTTATTCTCTCCTTGTCTCCAACGAAAGTTCTTCTCTAGGCATCAGGTACGCCCTTTTTCCTTTCTTCTTCACCTTTTATACTTTTGCTCAACATACTTTCTGTTTTGTATGCACTTTATGTGCTTTTCATAACTTTTGGCATGTTTCTTCATATGTTCTTCACATGTTCTTCCTATGTTCTTCTAAAAAAAATTTTAAAAAGAGTTTTCTTGATCTTTAGACGATAAGAGTAAAATATGTTTTTGTGTTGTTTTATTTTAGGAGCCATTTTTGTTTAGGATGGAAACTTCTAAGGTTGACTCCTCATCGGTAATTAGCTTAAGCAGCGCTACCCCTGAGAATCTGTTGGAATTTGTGTGTTCCCAAGAGGGGGGGTGAATTGGGTTTTAAAAATATTTATGGCTAAATTAAACTTTTACGCACCACATATCATATTCCATTAGCATAATACAAATGTATATGTAAAATAATTAAACTATGAGTGCAGACATACACGTGCGGTATATCTCATTTAATTTAAATGTGTGCATGTGAATAATTATAGCTGTAAATAAGCAACCATACACATATGGAAACTAAAGTGCAGTAATTTAAATGAGATAGGGAGAGAGAGACACGACATTAATTTGTTATCGAGGTTCGACCAAACCAGTCTACATCCCTGCCTTAGGCATACCCCCCAAGGATTACACTATCCCTGCTCACTTAAATGGGCGGAGCAAAAACTGTTACAACCTATCCTTACAGGACGAGATAAACCCTAACTCAATTACAAGGTTGAGTCCAACTTGTCTCACTTACGAGGCTGAAACTCCCTCGTTTAATTTCCCGACAGAACCCAACTGGTCTCACTTACGGGGCTAAGGCTCCCCAGTTCAATTCTGAGTTGAACCCAACTGATACATTAAAACATTTTTGTACATAAAACATGCTTCTAAAATACAAGTAGAGATGTACACATTAAAGCTCAAATATATGCACTCTCTAATGATATGCATTATGCTTAATAAAGTAAGGGTGCTATCAAATAATTTTGTACAAATAAAATTTATGAAAAATGAGTATTATTGTTCTCCTATAAATATTTTTTAAATAAAGAATAGTTGGAGAATTTAGGAATTTGAGTTCAAGAAAATATTTGTGCTATAAATAATTTTCTCCCAAAAATATTTATCAAAGAAATAACTGGGAGAAAACCTAAGCAATACTCTCAAAAATGTTTTTCAAAAATTAAGTGCTAAGTGAGAGTATATGCAAATAAAATGCCCTAAATGAAATACTCTCCTCAAAAATGATTTTGAAATAAAAGCATGAAAGAGAGTTGCAGAGATTTGTATAAAAGATTTTGCCCCAAAAGAATGATTTTGATAATAAAAAACGTTTTGAGAGAACTTTGATTAACAATGGAATAGAGAGAAAATTTGGGTTAATCAAAGTTACTAATCTGGAGTAATAAGGGGGTATTTATAGATTTTTAAGAAAATATGACTGTTGGGGATACGCTCGGTATTTTAAAAAGGTTTAATTAAAAAATTAATGATGTTTTAGTCCTAAAAAAAATTTCCAACCCGAGAGGTTCGGTTGACCATATTAAAGGTTCGGTCGACCATTTGACTGAGCTCCGTCGACCGTGGCAGTTTTGAACTAGGGATTTGGTTAACCATCTTAGGGCGATTTTGAACTCCCTTCGTGGGTTCGGTCGACCAAGACAAGGTCAATTGACCATTCTTCTAGGTTCGTCTAACCATGACCAAAATGAACTACACATTCAGTCAACTAAACAGTTGGGAGGTCGGGCACATGTCGGTTTGGTCAACCGTGGTCGATACGTTCATTTTCAGAACGGTCAACCGTGAAGTCAACATGTTGACTTCTTAACCGTTCGGTCGACCGTGGAATTTATACAGCCACAGGTTCACTCGACCATGGCTTAGTCAACATTGACTTATAACCAACATAGGGTTCAATCGACCAAGCTAAATATTACTAGGATGGTTCGGTCGACCGAGGCTATTCAAAAACACAGGCATGGCCCTAATTTTGACCCTAATTTATTTCTAACCTTTTGCATGATTTTAGTCTTTTAGAAAAAGGTTTTTAGTGAAATGTGTTGATCCCTTGGGTCTATCAACGGTTGTTTTGAGCATTTAAACATATTATGCAGATGCATGCATTATTACAAACCAAAATAATAAAAATAAATGCATATACAATTAAAATATGTCTTCTTTTCCTCTTTGCTCTTCAATCTTCATTGAATGCACCAGTAGTATGTGCTCTTTAAGTGCTTCTGGTTTCCATTTTCCTTTGTCTTATATGCGTGCCAAAATAAAAACCTATACAATCACTCAACGCACAGATAAGACACTGGTGCTTTGTCAGCATCAAAATAGGATTTGACTCAAAAAGCCAACAGAATCTATTGAGCCTACACCTTCTATATGTTATTCTAGACACCATCTATATCAGGGTGCCTAGCAGCTCAGAATCAGCTCTTCAGCCCAGTCCAAATGAGGAATGTTTATATGCTGACTACTTCGATATCAAGCTTAGGCTACCCTTTCATCCATTTATATCTAATGTCCTGCGATTTTACAACCTATCCCCTTTTCAATTGGCACCCTACTCATACCTTACCTCGGTATGCTTTGCGACTCTCCTTATCTGAAAGGGCTAGTAGCCTTCGGTTATGTTGCTGCAGTCCTACCATCAGAAAAGGAAGCATTTTGTGGAAAAAGAGGTATTTTATTTTAATTGCCTCCTTTATTTCACGTTATTTACCCCTGGCGCTTTATCTATCCATCAATGGAAGTATAGTGGCTTACAATTCTTATTTTGATGATAACAAATCAAATGATATGTTTAATATGTTGTAAGTAAAAGTTTTCAGGAAAATAATAGAGCTCAAGTGCATAAGAAAGTTCAATGGATTACAAAGAGCATGAAGAACAAAGTTATTTTGTGAAAAGCGCAAAGGAAAGATTGCAACTATAAAGATGATGGAAGAACAAGTTTGAAGACTAAACAAATTATACTTTTAAGGATATTCTAAAATGTAAGTACTGCAAAGTAAATCTCAAGTATAAAGTGATTTGAAGCTCATAGAAAGTCAAAAATATGTTTTTATACATATACCCTAAAGAATAATTTTCAAATCAATAAAAAGAAAGGGTTTAAGAAAAAGAAAATTTTTTGAAATTATGAAGGGACAGGCGATTGCCTTGATAAGGCAAGCGACTGCTAAATTAAATAGAAGGTTTTTTAAAAAGTCAGTAGCTAAATAGGCGACTACCTAAACTGACAGGCACCTGTGTGAACAAACTAGGTGACTGCCTTGGTACTGGCAGGCAACTGCCTGCATTCTGTGTTGAGAGTTGCTGTGTGACAAGCAACTACCACTCGAACGTTGGCAATAAATTTTTTTGCAAGAAGATTTTTTGAACCATGTTTTTGAATATATTTATTTCAAAATATTTGGAAATAAATTTTAGAAATCTTTGTGAGAAATGGATGATTTCTCAAGCCTCTATAAATAGTCTTAATCTCAAAATTTTAATGTGTCAAAAATCATAGAGAGAACATGGATGAGATATTCAAAAGAGTTTTGAAATTGGGCAATCTTCTAAAGTTTCCAGATCTAGTGATTTTCAACAAAATTTCTGATTCAGAAAAATTCAAAGGCTTATAGATCAAAGTAAGTTTTCAAAGGTTTTAGATCGACCGATCTTCAAGTATTCAAAATTTTATTTTCAAAGGATCTATAACTCTTTCAAGGTTAAGTTTCTGATCTGAAATTGATTTATATTTTGAAGCAAAGTTTTCCAACAATCAGAATCTTTCATTTTCTTTGGAAAAATATTAAGTAATTCATACTAAGTATTGAGCTTGAAATTTCTTATATTTGAATTACTTTGAGGTATAAAGTGAGCTGATCATTGTACTAATTTACTCTATTATGAGAGTTCTCCTTTGTACACAAATTTCCTTATTATCTTTCCAAAGCAATTCAGAGTTGTTGAATCGTTGAGTCAAATAAGGGGTTATTATTTGGAGAGGCGGGCTCTAGCCTAATCGAATGAGTGTGTTGTAAATTGGTATTGTTCCACCAGGTAACGGAACTGATATAGTGGAATCCTTTGGTGTTTTTGCCAAAGGCGAGGACGTAGGCTATGTTGAAGCCAAACCTCGTAAAAACTCTTATCTCTTTCTCTCTGATTTACTTTATATTCCTTACTTGCTATTGTTATATGATTTATATGTGCAGGTTGCAGGTTCTAAATTCAGAAAGAAACAAAAAATACTTGATATTTAGAAAGTACGTTTTGATTAATCGTTTTGCGGAAACCCAAGAAGGGAGTACGTTAATTAATCTGCGGAAATCTTGATCAAGTAGAGTGTATGCTAAGAGTTTACAGGAAAATCAACAAAAGCATTTACATTTTGATTAAGTGATTGAATTATCATGATTTCATTAATTGACTTGTAAATTTAAATTTCAGTATTCTTGAGTGTGGTTATCATTCATATATATCTTGTTTTCTAGGTTGTTAAAATCAAAAGTCTATAAATCATTAAAATTATAAAAAGAATCCAATTCACCCCCCCCCCTCTTGGGAAGCTATTCCTCATTTCAATTGGTATCAAAGCCTAGTTATAGAAATTCCTAACAAGAATCTATAAAAAGATCAAATGGAAAATATTAGAGTAGCACCTTTTGGTGAAGGACAATCCTCAACTCGTCCACCAATCTTTTGTGGACACAATTATACTTTTTGGAAAAAGAGAATGGAAATATATCTCCAACACATGGATTGGAAAGCTTGGGAAGTTGTCATGGATGGAAACCTTATTCCTTCTAAGTTAGTTGATGGAAAACATATTCCAAAAGAAAAGAAAGACATGACTGACTCAGATTATAAAATGCTTCAAATAAATGCAAGTGTTATAAACGCGTTATATTGTGCACTAAATGCAAATGGGTTTAATCGAGTCATGGCCTGCAAAACAGTTAAGGAGATTTGGGATAAACTAGAGGTAACTTATGAAGGAACGATTGATGTTAGAGACAATAGGATAGACATGCTGACAAGTGAATACGAAGCTTTCAAAATGAATTCTGAAGAAACAATATCAAGCATGTATACCAGATTTACCCACATAATAAACTCTCTAAGTGGCTTAGGAAAAACCTATACTACATATGAAATGATCAGGAAAATTCTAAGAGGACTAGCTCCTATTTGGGAACCAAAGGCCACAGCTATCACGGAAGGTAGAAATCTTAAGACTACTTCTTTGGATGAACTTATAGGCTCACTCCTTACATATGAAATGGCACTGAAAGAAAGGAATCCCGAACCAAAACATAAAAAATCCATGGCTCTTAAAGCATCTAGCCATAGTTCTAGTGAAGAAGAAAGTGAAACAAGTGACCTAGATCAAGATGAGTTGGCATTCATTACTAAAAGATTAGGAAAATTCTATAAAAGAAATAAAAGGTTTCCTAGAAAATTCTATAAAAAGAAAAGTGAAAAAGGAGATACAAGTAGGTAAGAAAACAAAGGTAAGAATGAACCAATCTGTTATCATTGCAAAAAGCCAGGGCATATTAAACAAGAGTGTCCATTACTCAAGAAAGATAAGAAGAAAAAGAAGGAATAGACTACAATGGTAAAACAAATAAAAAGAACAACAAGCTATACATGGGATACTTTAATAAGGAAGCTAAGTTCTATGCTAGCACTTCATCAAATAACAAACATGAACACACCACTTGCTATATGTGCAAGACTAAAGGTCATATAATGTTTAATTGTCCATTAAAGAGAAAATATGTTAAAGTCCAAGGAGAATGGAAGACAAATAACGGAACTAATAGTAACACAATAAAAGTCAAAAGAATTTGGGTTCCAAAAACTAACACTTAGTGTCCCTCATTATAGGTTTGCCTTAGGACAACAACGGCAACAGACAAATGGTACTTTGATAGCGGATGCTCAAAGCATATGACCGGTGGCAAGACCAAGTTCACTACCTTAAATCAAAAGGATGGGGGATACGTCACCTTCGGCGACAATGCCAAAGGTAAAATTGTTGGTATAGGTAAAATTGGTAAGGAACCTTTACTTACTATAGATAATGTGTTATTAGTAGAAGGACTAAAACATAATCTCTTAAGTATCAGTCAATTAAGTGATAAAGGGTTCGAAGTAATGTTCATGAAAGAAAAATGTGTCATCCAGAGTTCCAAAAATAAAGAAACCTTGTTTATGGCTCATAGAATAAATAATGTTTATTGTATAAAATTTGAGAATATAACAAATCAGAACATAACTTGTTTATAGCCATAAATGAAGCAAGTTGGTTATGGCATAGGAAATTAGGACATGCTAGCATAGACCTACTATCTAAATTATCTAAGAAAAATCTTATAAAAGGATTACCAAATATTAAGTATGTAAAAGACAAGATATGTGATGCTTGTCAAAAGGGAAAACAAGTAAAAACTAGTTTTAAAAAGAAAAAATTCATATCCACGAAAAAACCCCTAGAACTCCTACACTTAGACTTATTTGGTCCAACTAGAACCTTAAGCTTAGGTGGAAAACAATATGCTTTTGTAATAGTAGATGATGTTTCAAGATTTACTTGGGTAATATTTTTAGCAAACAAAGATGAAGCTTGCAATCAGTTAATAACCTTATGCAAGAAACTACAAAATGAGAAAGGTTATAATGTAACAAGCTTTAGAAGTGATCAAGGAAGGGAGTTTAAAAATAAGGAAGTTGATAAATTTTGTAATGAACATGGAATAACTCACAATTTTTCAGCACCTAGAACTCCACAGCAAAATAGAGTTGTTGAAAGGAAAAATAGAACTTTGCAAGAAATGGCAAGAACAATGCTCAATGAAAATAGTTTACCTAAATATTTTTGGGCAGAAGCTGTAAATACACCATGTTATGTTGTAAACAGGGTTTCAATAAGAGCAAAAATAGATAAAACATCATATGAACTTTTAACAGATAGAAAACCAAATATATCCTACTTTCATGTATTTGGTTGCAAATGTTTTATATTAAATACTAAAGATGACCTAGGAAAATTTGATGCAAAGTCAGATGAAGGCATTTTCTTAAGTTATTCTACAAATAGTAAAGCTTATAGGATTTATAATAAAAGAACTTCTACAATTATGGAATCAATTCATATAACTTTTGATGAATGAAATCATTATACAATTAAAGATATGAATGATGAGAAAGAAGTCACTTCACAAAAGAAAGATGTTCTTGAAATAAAAGAAGAAAAGAACAATGATGCATTAAATGAAAATCTTTCAAAAAAACTGAAACTTCCTAAAGAGTGGAAATATGACAAAAATCACCCAAAAGAACAAATTCTTGGTGAAACATCAAAAGGAATAACTACTAGAGCCACACTAAAAAATATTTGCAATCATTATGCTTTCTTATCTCAACAAGAACCAAAAAATATTGAAGATGCCTAGATCTAAATCCATTGGTGTTAAAGGATCTTCCTCTTCCACAAGAATCAATAACGATGAAGTAGAGAAATGGTTAGTCACTCCACACGCCAAGCAACTTTACCAAAATCAAATTGCTTCAACTGAACCACTATTAGGTAAAGTTCTCGACGTAACATTTTTCAATACTGATTTTCCCGAAATCATGGAACTTTTCAAGAACATCGGGTGGGATAAGTTTATCTCCTACCAAGCTAAAGGCTATTATCCAAATGTTGTGCGTATTTTTTATGCAAACATGGAGTGATGCGATAATGGAATCAAAACAAATTTTCTTGGGAAAGACATCCATCTAAATCCCATATCTTTGGGAAAGATTCTTCAAATTAAGCCAAGGGATTTTGAGATTCACATTATTGAGAAACAATGGATTATCACTCAAGGTTTTACACCACAAGAGTTTTTGCCACTGGTTATGACTGACACTCCAGTAAACTTTGGTCATCCTCCACTTTATAAGCAACTTAGTTTGAAAGCCCTCATTTTGCACAAGATTATTACAAACAATATTTTACCGCGATCTGGTTCTCACGATCACATTTCATATTTGGACTGTTTTGTAATGTGGTGCATTCTGAAAGGGAAAAAGATGGATCTTTCAAGTTTGATCATATAGTGGATTGTCATGAAATTCGATGCTCCTCATATTGTTTTACCCTATGCTCGAATGTTGAATATGTTTTTGCTCATTTAAATGTTTTAACACCATCATTCAATTTCACGAGCAAGACTCACTATGATATCTTTTCTGATACGGTTCTCAAACGGATGGGGTATAAGAATTCTCCACAAGGGTGGTTTCATAAAGGCCATAGAAATGTCTCATCTGCTCCACCACCTCCTACATCTTCTTTTTCAACACCTTCAGTTCAGCTTGCTTCAGACACTCCTTCATGGTTTGTTCCATTTTTTAACCATTACATGACATTTTGTGATGGTATGAAATCTGGCATCAGTACTTTACAAGAGAAGGTTACAGCCATAGAAACTCATTATTCACAAATTGATAAGAGAATTGAAAAGATTGAGCAACAATTGACTAGTTCCTCTAAAGGAAAATCTCCAATGAGTATCAGTTCTACTACATCCAGTGAGGATGAATCTGCAGAACAAGAAGAAGGAGAAGATGAATCTAGAGAACAAGAAGAAGGAGAGGATGACAGTGAGCAAGAGGATGGGAATCATAACTCTGAAGAACAAGAAGAAGAAGACGATGAAAGTGAAAATATGGAAGCCTCTGACTGATGTGTGTTTACCTATTACTTTTACGTGTTTATATGTGTTCTTTTCTATGTTTTTTATGTGTTTTTATTAACTAAGTTACTTTGGTGTTCTTAAACTAGTATCTTGACTTACAACATTACTCTGTTTTGTATTTTCTCCTTTTTGATTGATGTCCAAAGGGGGAGAATGTTTGAGAGAAGTTGTAAGTGCAATACAATATGATAAGTGCAATACAATATGAGAGTATGTATGGTTTGTGAAATTTTATACATGCTTATTGATAGGGGGAGCTATGAATATTAAAAATACATGCTTATTGATAGGGGGAGCTATGAATATTAAAAGCTTATTATTTTTTCTCTCGATTTGTCATCATCAAAAAGGGGGAGATTGTTGGCCTCATAAGGCTTACAATTCTTATTTTGATGATAACAAATCAAATGATATGTTTAATATGTTTCAAGTAAAAGTTTTCAGGAAAATAACAGAGCTCAAGTGCATAAGAAAGTTCAATGGATTACAAAGAGCATAAAGAACAAAGTTATTTTGTGAAAAGTGCAAAGGAAAGATTGCAACTACAAAGATGATGGAAGAACAAGTTTGAAGACTAAACGAATTATACTTTTAAGGATATTCTAAAATGTAAGTACTTCAAAGTAAATCTCAAGTATAAAGTGGTTTGAAGCTCATAGAAAGTCAAAAATATGTTTTTATACATATACCCTAAAGAATAATTTGCAAATCAATAAAAAGAAAAGGTTTAAGAAAAAAAAAATTTTAAAATAATGAAGGGACAAGCGACTGCCTTGATGAGGCAGGCGACTGCTAAGTTAAATAGAAGGTTTTTTAAAAAGGTAGTAGTTAGACAAGCGACTGCCTAAATTGACAGGCGCCTGTGTGAACAAACCAGGCGACTGCCTTGGTACTGGCAGGCGACTGCCTGCATTCTGTGTTGAGAGTTGCTGTGTGACAAGCGACTGCCAAGTCGTGGCAAGCAATTGCCACTCGAACGTTGGCAATAAATTTTTTTACAAGAAGATTTTTTGAACCACGTTTTTGAATATATTTATTTCAAAATATTTGGAAATAAATTTTAGAAATCTTTGTGAGAAATGGATGATTTCTAAAGCCTCTATAAATAGTCTTAATCTCAAAATTTTAATGCGTGAAAAATCATAGAGAGAACATGGATGAGATATTCAAAAGAATATTGAAATTGGGCAATCTTCTAAAGTTTCCAGATCTAGTGATTTTCAACAAAATTTCTGATTCAGAAATATTCAAAGGCTTATAGATCAAAGTAAGTTTTTAAAGGTTTTAGATCGACCGATCTTCAAGTATTCAAAATTCTGTTTTCAAAGGATCTATAACTCTTTCAAGGTTAAATTTCTGATCTGAAATTGATTTATATTTTGAAGCAAAGTTTTCCAACAATCAGAATCTTTCATTTTCTTTGGAAAAATATTAAGTAATTCATACTAAGTATTGAGCTTGAAATTTCTTATATTTGAATTACTTTGAGGTATAAAGTGAGCTGATTGTTGTACTAATTTACTCTATTATGAGAGTTCTCCTTTGTACACAAATTTCCTTATTATCTTTCCAAAGCGATTCAGAGTTGTTGAATCGTTGAGCCAAATAAGGGGTTATTATTTGGAGAGGTGGGTTCTAGCCCAATCGAAGGAGTGTGTTGTAAATTGGTATTGTTCCACCAGGTAACGGAACTGATATAGTGGAATCCTTTGGTGTTTTTGCCAAAGGCGAGGACATAGGCTGTGTTGAAGCCGAACCTTGTAAAAACTCTTGTCTCTTTCTCTCTGATTTACTTTACATTCCTTACTTGCTATTGTTATATGATTTATATGTGCAGGTTGCAGGTTCTAAATTCAGAAAGGGACAAAAAGTACTTGATATTTAGAAAGTACGTTTTGATTAATCGTTTTGTGAAAACCCAAGAAGGGAGTACGTTAATTAATCTGCGGAAATCTTGATCAAGTAGAGTGTATGCTAAGAGTTTATAGGAAAATCAACAAAAGCATTTACATTTTGATTGAGTGATTGAATTATCATGATTTCATTGATTGACTTGTAAATTTAAATGTCAATATTCTTGAGTGTGGTTATCATTCATATATATCTTGTTTTCTAGGTTGTTAAAATCAAAAGTCTATAAATCATTAAAATTATAAAAAGAATCCAATTCACCCCCCCTCTTGGGAAGCTATTCCTCATTTCATATAGGTTATTCTTTGCTTCTAGAGAATTGAACTCCCACGTGCCCCGCATCTGGTCAATACCTTTTGATGGTGATATTTCTTATCCTATATTTCCTTTTGTCTTTCAATTCACCTTGCTCCACATCTAACTCTGCCTATATTTTTATCTCGGCAACGCCATATGCTCCCTAGTTTTTACCCCATGGAGCAAGCCATCCATGAGGAACTTTGTCTTGAGGCCCGTCAAGGAATTGTTCCCAATTTCGAGCTACTCAAGGAACGAAACCTTGTGCAATGCGGGTTCAACCCCGTTCCATTTGGCCCTCACCTTTTATTTTTGTAGCCTAACTTTACAACCTTATAATATATGTGCTTACATTACTTCTCATATGCCTTTCTCCCCTTGCAGGCATGGAATGGAGTCACTTTAAGGACTTACTTTTTTTTTTAGTAAATGAGGGCGGCACCTCCTAGCTTTATTAGAAAACCCCTCACTTATGGCGGAGAAATATCGTGGTTCCGATCTTGAGACTTTGGAACAACAAAATCAAACTCCAAGACCCTAAAACCAACTTAACCAACATAATCAAAACCAATAAACCAATGACCAGCAACCAAACAAAAAACTAAGAACTAAACAACTATAAGAGGAAAACAAACAGAACTCTGGGAGATAATATAAAACATCACGAGTGCAAAGAAGGAAATCCCAACAAATCCAATCGAATCATTCCCCTGACTTGTTGTGGAAGATCATCCTAACAACTATATGATCGAAAAATACCAGATTCACCCTGTTGGACAAAGAAATATGCACTTTTATTCGCCTCCCTATAAACATGTTCCACTTTGAAATGCATGCCTCTCAATGCTAGCATAAGCTCTTCCCACAATTCCCATAAGTTCCAAACCGAGCACTTCCCAGAATTTATCCACTAAACCAACAAAGCATAGTCACATGCAATCTCCACTTGATCAAATCTGAGATCTTTGCACAGATTAATCCCTAAAATAATCACCTTCAATTCAGCCATGTTATTTGTTCTATAACCCAATAATAAGGAAAAAGCTGCTTTAAATAAACCTTTTTCATCTCTTGTCACACTTCCACCACCACAATTACCTGGGTTACCTCTACAGCACCCATCCACATTCAACTTAACCCAACCTATCCCAGGTTTACACCATCTGACTACACGAGGAGGACAAGCCCCCACATTTTTTACTTGAATATCCAAAGCACGAAGCACTGCAATATATGTGCAAGAAGCAGGTGCACATTTATTTAACTTGTCCAAAATGGATCTCAGCCAATATTTAATATCAAGCCACATGGTTCTCACCGAATCATGAATTGATTCCATCCTGGCTCTACATCGACGAGTCCAAAGTCTCCAAATGATGGACTAGGTATGAGACCTACCAAAATGCCTAACTGTGAGCCCATCTCGCACAACTAAACCAGACATTAACTCTGCCTTTCCAAGTACTCATTGCCATACAATTAACACCCAACGCCACTGCTGCTTGTTTCCATACCTCCTGAGCAAAAGATCTGGTACAAAACACATGGTCTAGAGATTCAATCTTGGCATTTGAACAACAATTACATCTAGATGCCATCTGAACACCTACTTTTTTAATACGATTATCAACCAGAAGACAAGCGAACCAAGACTTCCATATACAAATTGACACCCTTTTTGGCAACATAGGATGCCAGATCCATTTTGCAACTGAAATTTCCTCTTTACGCTCCCTTATAATTTCCCAAGCACTTGCCATGGTGAATTTCCCATCCATGAAGGTTCCCAAATTACTGTATCTGGACCCTTCTTGCAAGAAATAGAAGAATTCATTACTTCCTCAGCCTGATCTTCACCTAACAAATCCACTAATAAATCAACATTCCACCCATCTTTATCCTAACAATCTCAAGTTCGTAGCTTATGGTTACTGATTTCCTGAACCTTAACACAAATGGGATCGGAGGCTAACCATCGATCAAACCAAAAAGAAGCCAACCCTTCATAAATTTGAACATGGACATGCTCTAAAACTTCAGGAATCATACGAATAATCGATCTCCAAAATCTGGTTCCTTTATCTAGTTTCATTTCTCTTAAGTGGTGTTTCTTATACATATACTTGGTTTTAAAGAATTTAGTCCACAGATTATCCATAGTTAACAATCTCCACACAAACATCATATGCAAAGATTTTTTTACCTCCTCAAAATCCCTAATACCCAAACCACCCTCACAAAGAGACTTATATATATTAGACCAGGAACACCAATTCCTTTTCCTTTTGTCATTTACTCTACTCCAAAAAAATTTTGATAACATAGAATTTATCTTTGTGAAAACAGTATTAGGAATGTCCAAAACCGCCAATTGATAAACCGCCATTGATGATAATACATGCTTAATTAAAATTAGGCGGCCCCCTTGAGATAAAAGCTTAAATTTCCAACCCGCTATCTTTTTCCTCAATTTATCAACTAGGGGCTCTAAAATACGGGCCAAAAGACGACCCAAAACCAAAGGAACACCCAAGTATGTAGTAGAGAAACCTCCTTCCACAAATCCGATCGTCCTTAGCAAAGATCTCCTCCGAGCATAAGCAATTCTCTTTGACAAAAAAATACTTGACTTTTCTTTATTTATCAATTGACCAAACCAATCCTCGTATTTCTTCAGAGTCTTAATAAGCATTCGAATGGAACTTCTCTTACCATTGGCAAAAATAAGAATGTCATCCGCATAGAGAAGGTGAGATACCAAAGGCGCCCCACGAGGATGATAGTAAGCCCCTATCTTATTCTCTATAAAATTTTTCTTTAGAAGCTGAGAGAGAACTTCCTGTAAAATAATAAATAGATAAAGAGATAGAGATTCTCCTTGGTGAAGCCCTCGAGAAGGTTTAAAGAAACCTTTATAAGTGTCATTCATCATAATGGAGAACCAATGAGAGGAAACACATTCCGCCACTAAACCATAGAATCTTCGTGAGAATCCAAAGTTTTCCAGAACCAAGTTTAAAAAATCCCAATCGACCCTACATTATGCCTTAGCCATGTCCACTTTGATCATTACATTTCCACCATTAGATTTCTTATGCAGAGAATGAATCATTTCTTGTGCCAAAGAAATATTTTCAAATATACTTCTACCAGGAATGAAAGCTCCCTGTTCCGGAGAAATCATTGCAGACAATAAACCTGTCATCCTTGCAAAAATAATTTTTGAAAACAATTTGTAGATAACACTACAAAGATTAATGGGCCTAAACTTGTCAAAACTCTAAGGATTCTGAACTTTTGGGATTAGAACAATGTAAGATGCAGAATAAAATCTAGGAAGAGGAGATCTAGCAAAAAAATCTCTAGCTGCATCAATCATGTCTTCTTTTACAATATCCCAGCAATCATCGAAAAAATCAGAACCAAAACCATCCGAACCTGTGCTACTATTTCTTGGGATAGAAAGAATAACATCCCTTACCTCCACCTCAGACGGTTCACGACAAAGATCAATATTCTCCTCTTCAGAAACCATACGAGATATTATATCAACAAGGTTAGTTGTTCGACTGGGGCCTACACCTGTTAAGAAAGTTTGAAAATACCTTATTGCACCCTCATGAACAGCCTCCATAGAATCCAACACTTCTCCATTCGGAGGTTTAAATAAATGAATCATAGTATTCTTCCTCCTTTGGTTCACAAATGCATGAAAGAACTTTGTATTGTTTTCCCCCGCCTCCAACCATTTCTTTTTGGCTAGTTGAGAAATACGAATCTCCTCCCTCTTTTCCCATGCTTCCAACTCGAGTTTAGTAAGGAAAAAATCTTCCTCCATTTCTGGCGAATACCCTTCCTGAAGCTAAGCCTCTAGAACCTCCATACTTTCCTCCAATTTTTTAATGTTCTGTTGTACATGTCCAAAAACTTGTTTGTTTTAGTTTCGAATTGCAACTTTCGTATGTTTCAATTTACCAGCAAGTCTAACTAAACCCGAGCCATGAGATTCCTCCCTCCAGGCTTACTCCAAGCAAGACTTAAAATATTGGTGCGTGCTCCACATATTCTAATACCTGAAGGGAGAACGACCATACCGATTCAAATTTCTATGAAATCGAATAATCAATGGGTTATGATCTAAAGTCCTCCTCTTTCCATACTCAAAATAAATATTTGGCAAAACTTGGAGAAGATTTGAATTATAGAGCACCCTATCCAATTTTTCCCAGCTCCGAGAATTACCATTATAACCATTACATCAAGACATGTTGCTGCCACTAGCAACCAAATCCATAAGACCACAGTTGTCCAAGCAAGTATTAAATTCCTCCATAGCTGATAACGGCCTCATATGACCACCAATACATTCCGAATCTGAATGGATGATATTAAAATCTCCCGCCACTAACCAAGGGAAATCATCCCTCTTCACAAACTCCATATCATTCCAAAGTTCCTGGCGATCTGTTTGACGACATTTAGCATAAACAAATGAAACAAAGAAAAACTGGTCAACAGAACTAAAAATACCTTAAATAACTTGACCAAACATATGTTGTAACTCAAAGTGCACTTCCTCTTCCCAAAACATCCAAATTTTACCCTCTACTGAAACATTCGCACAAAAATTCAGAAAATTCAGAAAGTTAGCCCATTGCGACATTAGACTTTCATCAGAAAATGGCTCTAAAAGAATCAAAATAGAAGGCGAAAATTTCCTCATTAACTTAAATAAATGATTTTTTGATGTGCCTAAACCCCGCACGTTCCACACTAGAATTATATTAATCATAAATCAAGTTTCTTTAGACGGGTAATGACCCGTTGAGATTTCTTCTCACTTTTCCCATTAATATCCTTCAACTTAACAAGTGGAACATGTAAATCATCATCCGAACAAAAGCCTTTTTCCAATGGGAGTTTCTCTAGAGTATTTGTCTCCACCTCCCTATCCGATTCACAATTTTGTGGGACACACCTGGCCATGAAAATACACTCTTGTTCCAAAATTTCTATAACCATATTACTAGACGTCATCAACTGATCACGCACTACTATACCATCTTCCACTATCAGAATATCAACGACAGAAGCACCCAAGACTGGTTCAACAATCTCCTCCCTCTGCACAATCTCATACTAATTTGTGTTCTACTACAAAGTCTCCACTTCGGGCCTTGGATCTTCAGGAACAAACTCCCCCTCTTCCATATGACTTTGCGAAACTGTCTCAACCACTGGCAAAATTTATGATGTCGTTGCACCCTCTTGAGCCTGAGCCCCCTCTAAAGATTCTTCAGCAATGCATGGTTCTATCAATTCTCTCTAAACTTCCTTTCCTTTATCCAATTTCTTCACATGCCAAACTTCTTGTTGATTTTCTTGTCTACCATTTTCCGTATCCTTACTTCTATCCCCAATTTTCTATTTCCTTTCACCCCCTCAGCATACCACCTTTGAATGCCCCTATCTATGACATTTCTCACAATAAAATCCTTACTTTTCGTACCTCACTTCCTACCAAAATTTTTGATTTGAAGAAACAACAATCGGTAAAGCATCCACCTGATCTGCCAATAAATCCACCTCCACGCACATTTTCGCACCTGTGGCCCTAGTTCGATTAAGCATAGCATTGTCAGTTCCCAGGTATCGACCAAACCTCATGGCTAGAATTTGTAGACAATCAGGCCTGTGCATGTACAAAAAAAAACCAGGGAGAAATAACCATTGAGGGGCCAAGGATGGTTCCTACTTCAAGTTGAAATCCTTTTGTCCATTGAAAAAGACGAAACGAAATTCTAGCCAAAATCCTTCCTTCACGAGACCATCTATGAAGAAAATCTCATTCATTCTTCATCTAAACCAGTACACGAAAATCATCCATGAAACTAACAGAAGGGATCTCCGAAAGGCCCCATGACTTTATGATGTTCAAACGAATAATGTCAATGGATGGTCTAGAGCGCAAAAATTTCAAAACCAACGCAAACTGATAATCTTCCGCCACTTTGTTCATCTCAGCCTCAGAGAATATAAAACCGATATCTCCATTTACATCAACTGGATATCTCATGGCTAGTTTGAAAAAGGAAGACAACGGGTTAACAACATGAGAACGTGATACTGATTTAGAATGTTTCAGAGTACCAGTAGAAGAAAGCTTGTCGAAATTCAAAATCCTAGAAAACTAGCAAGCGGCAAAGTGGCCGTGGTTGTAGCTGATGACTATTCCCTATGGCAAAACATGCACAGTAGGAGGAGGCTGAGGATTTCTCCTCTGCAAATCCCAAAAATAGCACCGTCTGACTCTCCTCTACGAAACCCCAAACAGCACCTAGTCGCTGTCGTCGCAAAGGCTGGGGGTCCCGTCGTTGTCATCGCGAGATCTAGAGTACCCGAACTCACTGTCGTCCCGCCACCGTTGTCGTGAGAAGCTCTCCTCTGCTTCGGTGCTTCCACAAGAGAGCGAATCCACCGAGTGATCCCTCTGCTTCGGTGCTTCCATAGGCGAGCGGCTCTAGCGACTCGAGCGAGATGGCGACTCGATCTGGACAGGCAATCAGCAACATCTCCCTTCTTGGATGATGAAGCTAAAGTAGCGAAGGGTCATGGGTTGCAGTCGGCGACGGCGATGGCGACCAAACCCTAGACCACTTTAAGGACTTACTTGCTGAGAAAAAAGAGATAAAAAGCCAACTAAAAGAAAGCTTCGCTAGGGGGTTCTTCCTAAGTGGAGGACATACCTGAGACTACTAATGAAGTTCCATCCCCGCCACCTTGGCCTACTATACTTGAGAGGTCAGGTCTGCATGACTCCGTGATTTCAAGTGCTTACGCGTCAAAGTTGCGTAATTAGGCATTTAAATTCATGCATTAAAGATTATAATTTTAATTAAATACCTAATTATGTTCAATATTTTAACATTGCACTCGATTTATAATATTTGGATTTTTATTTAATAATTTATGATTTTTTGGTATTTTATTATTGCAGGGTAATTTATGGACATTAAAGCCAACATTATTTCATAATCTAGGCATAACTCTCTCATCGACTTCCGACCGAGATGATTCAAAATGTTGTGGAAAGCCAAGAAGATGTTCTACAAATTTCATGTTTTGGGTTTTGAGAGCTACATGTTGTAGGAAGGTCAAAATCGAACTTGAAAGTGTAAAACTGGCCATGTGTTAACAAAAAAAAAAAAAAGACTTGGAGGCCCATAGCTGATGTGACGTGGCCATCCAATTGGCAATAGGCGCTGGAGGCTTTTTAGGTGGCGCTGAGGATAGGGTTTTTCTTTAGGGCGGCATTAAAGGAAGAGTTGTATTAAAAAGGGGGAAAGGAAGCTAGGTTTTTGGAGTAGCTTTTGTTAGGGATTTTTTTTTCTTTTGGCTTTGGTTTGGGAGGCCGTGGACAGTAGGGAGCTCTGCGTAGCAGTAGGCTCTCCATTCTTCATCAAACTTCATGGCCTGCTCCTTTGTCTCTTCTCTCTCTCTCTCTCTCTCTCTCTCTCTCTCTCTCTCTCTCTCTCTCTCTCTCTCTCCTCTCTCTCTCTCCTCTCTCTCTCTCTCCTTGAATTTAATTTTATGGTTAAGCTTTTAGTTATTTTTATTTAAAAGTTAAAGTTGAGATTGAGTAATAGTGTTTATTTTAATTTATTGTTGGAAAATCCTTTTTATTAGATTAATTTTCATTTAATCTCTCTCTCTCTCTCTCTTTTTATGTTACTTTAATATTTATTGGAGCATTGTTAATTTCAATTTTGTTTTTCTTTCTTACTTTAAAATAATTATTGAACTTTAAATTGTGGTTGGATTATTCAGTAGTTTGTTCCTTTATTTTTATTCAAACATCTTTGTAGGATTTAAATATTTACTTTGTGTATTTTTTTTTTATTAAATTTAGCATTTTTATTTTGTTTAATCTTGTTTGGGCTTGTTATTAAATTTAGTATTTTTATTTAGTTGAGCTTTATTTATTAATTAGTTTAGTTTGTTTTTACTCAGTTGGATGATTGCATGGTTTATTTACTTCATTATTCTGGCATTGAGTTTGACATCTATTTAGTTATTTTTATGCATGTTAATCTTTTAGTTAGTGTTTACGTTATTTTAAATTTCATTGCAAAAATGTCAAAAATTTCAGGAACCTGAATCTAAACTGTGTTCAGTAAAAAAAAAATTTTCTTATTATCTTTTGGAATTACACAAAATTTAAAATTAAACTACATTGCCTAAGGAGGCGATCTAGCCCTTAGGCTAATTATTACACGACTGAACTCCTATATTTGGGATAGCTTCCGAACTGCTCATTTTTATAATTCCTCATAGGGCTCCATGCCGATGCTAGCCTGATAACTGTTATTATAAGCAAATTCAACTAACGGTAAAAACTAAGTCCAACTACGCCCAAAATCTAGCACGCACGCCCGAAGCATATCTTCTAATGTCTAGATCGTGCTCTCAGTCTGACCATCTGTCTGGGGATGAAAAGCGATGTTAAATGCTAACTATATACCCATAGCCTCTTGGAAACTTTTCCAAAATCGTGAAGTGAACCAAGAATCCCAGTCTGAGACTATAGATACTTCTACACCATGGACACGAACTATCTCCTATACATATATTTCTGCCAGTCTGTCCAAGGAATAGCCGACTTTAATCGGGATGAAATGGGCGATTTTCATCAGACGATTAAAAATCACCCAAATTGCATTCATTCCCTGTCACACTGGGGGTAACTCAGTAACGAAATCCATAGAGACGTGATCCCATTTCCACTCTAAGATAAACAGTGGCTGCAATTGCCCTACTGGTCTCTGGTGCTCAGCCTTAACCTGCTGGTACATCAAACACTGTTATACAAATTCAGCAATTTCTCTTTCCATTCCACTCCACCAGAAATACTCTCACAAATCCCTATACATTTTAGTACTACTAGGATCGACTATGTATAGTGATCTGTGAGCTTCTTCTAAGATTGTTCTTCTAATATCTTCATCTGCCATCACACACAGTCTGATGTGAAATCTTAGAGCTCCGTCATCAGAGATGCTGAACTCCTCTCCCTGACCATCCCGTACTCTGGCTATTACCTCTAATAACTCTGCGTCATCACTCTGAGCGGCCTTAATCTTCTCATATAGTGCAGGCTGTACAACCAGACTGGCAAAAAATGTCTGATGACTATCTTATACTAACTTTATGCTAAGTCTCTCCAAATCCATCAGGATCAGGTACTAAATCTCTGTGGCTGCCAGTGCTGATCCCACTTATTTCATGCTCAGAGCATCCGCTACCACATTCGCTTTCCCTGGGTGGTAACTAATAATGCAGTCATAATCTTTAATAAGTTTTAGCCACCTTATTTTCCTCATATTCAGTTCTTTATAGGTAAAGAAATATTTCAAGCTTTATGATCTGTGAAAATTTTGCACTTTCCACCATACAAATAATGCCTCCAAATCTTAAGAGCATACACCACTGCAACTAACTCCAAATCATGCGTAGGATAATTCTTCTCATATTCTTTAAGTTGTCTAGAAGTATACGTAATAACCCTGCTGTGCTTCATCAATACACACCCAAGACCCTTCAAGGACGCATCACTATATATCACAAATCCGTCCTCCCCTAATCGAATAGCCAACACTAGAGCAGTAACCAACCTCTATTTCAGCTCCCGAAAGCTCTGCTCATAGTCATCGGTCCATTCAAACTTTACATTTTTCCTCGTGAGTCGCATCAACGGACTTGACAAACTAAAGAAACCATCCACAAAGCACTGATAATAACCTGCTAAACTCAGAAAACTCCTAACTTCTTGAACATTTCCTAACCTTACCCAATTGACTACAGCCTCTATCTTACTCGGGTCAACCGATACACCCGCCTCAGAAATCACATGGCCAAAAGAAACTTGCCTCAGCCAGAATTTACATTTCTTGAACTTTGCATATAGCTTTTTTCTCTCAATGTTTGCAATACCAGCCTCAAATGATGCTCGTGCTCCTCAAACTCCTCGAGTAGACTAGTATATCATCAATGAATACAACCACAAACTGGTCCAAATACTGATGGAACACCCAATTCATTAAATCCATAAATACTACTTGTGCGTTAGTCAATCCAAATGGCATCGCCACGAACTCATAATGCACATATCTCGTCTGAAATGCTATTTTCAAAATGTCTTCCGCTCAAACTTTCACTTGATGATATCCTGACTGCAGGTCATTTTTAGAGTAGACCTGGGTCCCTTGGAGCTGATCAAACAAGTCATCGATTCTGGGAAGAGAATATTAATTCTTAATTGTTAGTTTATTTATCTCTCTGTAATCTATACACATGCTCATGGTCCCATCTTTCTTCTTCACAAATAAAATTGGTGCACCCCATGGCGACACGCTGGGTCTGATGAAACCTTTATCCAACAATTCCTACAATTGATCTTTTAATTCTTTTAACTTAGCTGGAGCTATACAATAAGGCACTTTAGATACTGGCACTGACCCCGGTAGAAGCTCCACAGTAAATTCAACTTCACGGTCAGGTGGCAAACCAGGTAATTCTTCTGGAAATAAATCTGAGAATTCTCTAACAACAGGAATATCAGCTTGTCTCATTTCTTCTTTTGATAACTCCTTTATGTAAGCAACAAATCCCTAGCAGCCTTCTTGAATCAGTTTCCTCACCTAAATTGCTGACGCAAGCTGTGGTGAAGAACGGACACATGAACCAAGAAACATGTATTCTTGCTCACCTGGAAGTCTGAAAATCACTTCTTTCAATTGACAATTAATACTAGCATGATTAACTGACAACCAATCCATACCCAAAATTATATCAAACCCTTGCATATCTAACATCACAAGATCAGCTGGCAATATCTTTCCCTAAATAATAATTGGAAAGCTTCTGAGTACCCTCCTACATCTCACCACCGATCTAATCGTCGTAGCTACAGCCAACCCAACA
This sequence comes from Malania oleifera, assembly GCF_029873635.1. NCBI lineage: Eukaryota > Viridiplantae > Streptophyta > Magnoliopsida > Santalales > Ximeniaceae > Malania > Malania oleifera. The sequence continues at coordinate 56,350,261 of NC_080427.1, read as the reverse complement.
TCCAACAATTGTGCCTCATACCCCATTAATTTGGCATATACCGATGAAATAAAAGAGTGGGTGGCACCTGTATCAAATAAAACAATAGCTTTATATGAAAAAATAGTAAGGGTACCTATAACTACGTCTACAGCTGCCTCAGCATCTCCTAGCGTCAATGCGTAGACTCTCATCAGTGCAGTGTTCCTCTGCTGGCCTCCACGGGGCACCTAATAACCACCCCAATATGGTTTAGGAGCTGGTGCATGGGCTGGCAATCCCTGACACGACCAAGATCTGTGCCCAGGTCTCCCACAATGGTAGCAAACGTCCTCTCCTATTCTACATTCACCTGGGTGTCTCCAGCCACATCTAAGACAAGTAGAAATGGCTTGTCCACTCTGAGGACCACTGCGGCCCGTCATCCGTCCCCGACCACCTCCATATCACTCTCCTCTCCATGGTCCTCTGCTGGAACTCGCCTGAAAGTCCTGTGATGTGGACCTCTTTCTCTAACTCTGAGCCGCGGCACTTCTCTGCAAACCACTCTCAATAATAGTAGCTCTATCCACCACCTCTGCAAATGTTTAAGCTCGAAAGCTAATGACTTGCTCAAACAAATTCTACCTCAGGCCTTCTTCAAACTTCCTTGCTTTCTTTTCTTCATCTGGTGCTAAGTGTGGGGCAAAACGGGACAACTCGATAAATCGTGTAGCATACTGAGATACGATCATCTGCCCTTGAGCCAAATGCAAGAATTATGCTGCCTTCGCGTTCCGAATGATAGCATGGAAATATCACTCGAAGAATAATTCCTTGAACCGATTCCACGATACTGGCACTGGATCCGGCCTCTACTCCTCAATCAAACACGTTGATCTCCACTAATGCTTTGCTTCTTCTATCAATTTAAATGACGCAAATGCCACTTTCTATTCGTTTGTGCATGCCAGCATTGCTAAAATCTCCTCAACATCCTGAACCCAATTCTCAGTTATGATCGGGTCAACTCCTCCAGCAAAAGAGGAAGGCTTCATCCGCGTAAACTGCTCGATTGTGCAGCCACGCTCTCCTCCACTCCTAGCCATCTCAACCATCACCTGCTGAGTGACGCTACATAATACTACATATGTATCTCCACATCCCATACTGGAGGGTCCTGGCTTATCACCTCTCGCATTAGTACCACTGCTCCCTGGATCCATCTTGAAAATTACATAAAACACCATTTCAAAATCCTATTTCCTATATAGATCTACTTTATTCCATTCAACTAAGAGTTCAGACTCTCTATTAACAATCTCCCATGTTCCTAACCCAAAATTCAATCATGCAACCTAGAAACACAACTCGTCGATAATTTACTATGACTTTCCTGAAATCGTCACACCAAGAAAAACACAGAAACCATTACGAAAATCCTGTATCTAAACCACAAAAAAAAACATCAAATATTTTTCCCTATTTTCTGGTATTGTTATCGCTGCATTCTAGAGTCTAAAGAACCTAACAACCTAGACTCTGATACCAAACTGTAACAACCTGCTATTTATATAAACTATAACGACCTACTATTTATATTACACTTTTTTTTCAATTTGTAAATCATAAATACTAACTGCCTGAAGTACAACTGATAATTCCAGGCTCAAAGAAGCACTAACGAAACTCTATATGTCATACATACCTAAGCAGCAATATACAAAAATTGAGAACTGTTATATACAATACCAGAAAACTAAAATATTCTGAAATATATATATTTTTAATAAAAAATGCCTAGTGATGTCACCATAATCTGACTAGCCCAAAACACTAGTATCTTATAAACACCTACCCTTCCAGTGTGGTAGTGCAAAATAATCTCTACTCACGAGCCAAGGCCGCTCGCCCAGCTGGATCTCCTGAAAAATAGTAAGTCACTGGAATGAGACGACACTCAATAAAAGGAAATATGCTATTACTAGTGCGTGGCGGCTGAGTTACACATTTAATATACTAAATAATGCTGATACTATAATATGAGTAAGCTGATAAATTGTACAGAACATATATAATGTAGTTTAAAATATAATTGTGTATCTGAGTTTGCTATCTATACATACTCCTACTATAATAATATAAACTGCTTTTGTGTGATATATTTGTACAAAGGAACTTCTGTTGTACCCTGGGATTCTGTATATCGTGATATAACCCCTCATGATAGGTTTGTGCGGCCCGTAGGCTGGACTTACTCTGGTTGGCCTACTAGGCAAGCCAATCTGTCTCTAACATCCGCCAATCTAGTCCACTGCAATCTCTCCGGGCAATCTCCAATCTAACATCATCTAACCAATCACCTCAACCGAGCTCGCTAGGGAGACTGCAATCTCTCTTGGCACGGTTAGAGGGAATCCACATACTAGCTGAGTAATGTGGGTGCACTCTATCTATAATAGCAACGGTACCGTGCTCTACTGTATATATATTGTCTATAATTTCCACAGGGATCTAATATTGTGTAATACTATATACATATATATATATATATATATATATTTATCTTGCTGCTTTTAACATGATTTCAAAACAACCATAAGACTATAAATCTGATTTGTAATATTTGGAATATCTGACTGATATATCTATAATATCTGTCTGAAATATATATAATATATGTCTGTAATATCTGCAATATCTATCTGTAATATCTGTATTCTCTATCTGTAATATCTGTAATATCTGTCTGTAATAACTATAATCTCTATCTGAGTGTTATGGTTTAGAAATCATGTTATTTTGAGAAATACTATAAGTCTCATTTTCTGCTAATAAACTTTAAATCTAGATATCTGTAAAATTGTATAATCAACATACTACACTATAATAAACTCATGCCACACATTTGATTAATCAAAATCACATGCTTCATATCTGTAATTTTACTGAAATAATAATATTCATGATATTCTGGAAAATAAACTGATCATCATGCTTATAAATATACATACATATTCTGCTGATAAACATTCTAAAAATTCCCTAACATAGCATATTTCCCTTACCTAATTTCCGAAAAACCTCTTTTGTACTCTAGTTCTATACCCACAGGATTCCCCACTCAACTTCCTAAAAACAACATCTCCCAGAACAAAATATCAATATTTCTCTGTGTATAACGTTTCCTATAACTATGGTAAAGGCGAATATTGTGTAAAATGTCTTACCCTGAGATTTGGATGAAATTCGAATCACTGCCACCAACGATCCGCTCTGGCATATTTGTAGAGAACTTTCCCAGGAGCGTCGTGGTGGCTTCAGATCGTCGATCTAGTGAGAAATGAAGCCAGGATTGAAGAGAGAAGGGGAGAGGGACGTTTTAGAGAGAGAGTGTGTGTTTCCTGCGCTTAATTCTGTAAAAAAATCTAGGTTTTAGCTATTTATAACCTTGGATTCATCAACGAGACACGTCATCTTGTCAACGAGTCCCTGAAGAAGTTTTTCGACGAACCTGAACCCTCGTTGATGAATTTCAGATGGCCTAAAACCCCTCTCTCGGTATCTTCTTGTCGACGAAATGTGTCCTTGTCGATGAAGCCCTCATAAGTTCTCGTCAACGAATCCCCTGTGTTTGTCAATGAGACCCTGTTTAATTCTCTGGGTTATTACATTTATACTCGACTTTATATGGCTAGATTAACTCTAAATTGTAATTTCTGGTTAACTCTATGTGAGTATATTGTTCTTAACGGTTAAATAGTGATGAAACTTGCATGAGTGACTTGCTTCGAAGTTGCATGATTTGTGTATGAATGAGCTTGTGTGTAATCTAGTGATATTCTTGTATGTGAAATGGTATATTTGTGTTGTATATGCATTCATTTAATATTCATTGGAATTGGTATTTATGGGTGTCGCCCTGGAAACCCTCACGAGACTACAACTCATCCACTAGGATCGACCTAGGGGTTTAAAGTCTTGTTGAATTTGGTAAATGCAACCGTGTTTCCTGCGAAAGAGAAGGTAGATAGGATTTGGTAGTTTTCTTAGCTTTTTTTTTTTTTTCCTAGGGACTAGCAAAACTTTGGTTGGGGGTGTGATTACACGCCAAAGTTGCGTAATTAGGTGTTTAAATTAATGCATTAAAGATTATAATTTTAATTAATTGCCTAATTATGTTCAATATTTTAACATTGTGCTCAATTTATAATATTTGGGTTTTTATTCAATAATTTATATATTTTTTGTATTTTATTATTGCATGGTAATTTATGGACATTAAAGCCGAAATTACTTCATAATCTGGCCATAACTCTTTTATTAGAGCTCTGATCTAAATGATTCAAAATTCTGTGGAAAGCCAAGAAGATGCTCTACAACTTTCATGTTTTGAGTTTTGAAAGTTACGGGCTGTAGGAAGGTCAAAATCGGCCATGTGTTAACAAAAGAAAAAAAAAACTTGGAGGCCCATGGCTGATGTGGTGCGGCCATGCAATTGGCAGTAGGCGCTAGGGAGAGGGTTTTTCTTTAGGGGGGCATTAAAGGAAGAGTAGTATTAAAAAGGGGGAAAGGAAGCTAGGTTTTTGGAGTAGCTTTTGTTAAGGATTTTTTTTCTTTTGTCTTTGGCATGGGAGGCCATGGGTAGCAGGGAGCTCTGCGCTGCAACAGGCTCTCCATTCTTCATCAAACTTCATGGCCTGCTCATTTCTCTCTCTCTCTCTCTCTCTCTCTCTCTCTCTCTCTCTCTCTCTCTCTCTCTCTCTCTCTCTCCTTGAATTTAATTTTATGGTTAAGCTTTTACTTATTTTTATTAAAAATTTAAAGTTGGGATTGAATAATAGTTTTTATTTTAATTTATTATTGGAGAATCCTTTTTATTAGATTAATTTTTATTTAATCTCTCTTTCTCTCTCTCTCTCTCTCTCTCTCTCTCTCTCTCTCTCTCTCTCTCTCTCTCTCTCTCTCTCTCTCTCTCTCTCTCTCTCTCTCTCTCTCTCTCTCTCTTTTTATGTTACTTTAATATTTATTGGAGCATTGTTAATTTCAATTTGTTTTTTTTTCTTTCTTGCTTTAAAATAATTATTGAACTTTAAATTGTGGTTGGATTATTCATTAGTTTGTTCTTTTTTTTTTATTGAAACATCTTTGCAGGATTTAAATATTTACTTTGAGTATTTTTTTTTTTTTATTAAAGTTGGCATTTTTATTTTGTTTAATCTTGTTTGGGCTTGTTATTAAATTCGGTATTTTTATTTAGTTGAGCTTTATTTATTAATTAGTTTAGTTTGTTTTTATTCAGTTGGATAATTGCAAGGTTTATTTACTTCGTTATTCTGGTATTGAGTCTAGAATCTATTTAGTAATTTTTATGCATGTTAATATTTTAATTAGGGTTTACGCTGTTCTAAATTTCATTGCAAAAATCTCAAAAATTCCAAGAACCTAAATTTAAACTGTGTTTAGTAAAATTTTATTTTCTTATTTTCTTTTGGAATTACACAAAATTTGAAATTAAATTGCATTCCCTGAGGAAACGATCTAGCCCTTGGGCTAATTATTACACGACTGAACTCCTATACTTGGGATAGCTTCCAAGCTGCTCATTTTTTGAGTGAGTCATCAGGTACATCCCTCCACCGCGCTATGTTACCAGAGGATTCTTATGATTTGAAGATGATGCTCCTGGAAGCTCTTACTTTGGCTACCCACCATGCTTCTTACCAAGTATGTCTTTGGTGTCTTTATAGGTTTGTTTGTTTGTTCACCCCTTTTTGTTTATTTTTGCCATTATTTTTCAGCTAGCAGCCATGAACCTAACGCTTGAAGACAAGGTAAGCGAGATGTACTGGGTTTCCACATAATCGCCACAACAAGCCCTGGATTTACAAGAAGAGTTGAGTGCACGTGCTACACAGGAGAAAGCCCTTGAAGAGGAGATTACTCAAATCCGAAATGTGGAGATCCCAGCCGCTATTGACTCCACTTTTAACAATGACCCTAAATCTGATAGTTTTTTGCGAGATAATGGAAAATTTGTCCTCCGACCATACCGTGGGGATTTTCAGAGATGTCATGTGTAATGACCCAAAAATATATACCATTTTTTTCCCTTACTTAAACTTTACTAAATACTGAAACTTAATTTATTATAATACCCTTGGATTATCTACTATAACATCTTAGGCCCCAAATGAACACTGAGGAAACCCTGTTCATTTTTGCATAGTTATGCAGCGGAAAACATAAAGCTATACAACCATATTTACAATACCATAATTCCATAATTCCCAAAATATACATACACAAAAACACCTCTCCTAGTAACATCCACCAAAAACACATCTCCCTGAAAACACTTACCCCACAACCAGGGCAGTGCAACAACCCCTCTATCGGCGAGCCTAATCTGCTTGTCTAGTTAGATCACTTGAAAAATGTTAAATCACTGGGATGAGACAACGCTCAGTAAGAAGAAATATGCTATTACTAGTGTGTGGTGATTGAGTTTCATAAATACTATACTGATAATATCTTATACTACAAAAGCTGGTAAAACAATATACAATACAACTTGCATTTATAGTTTAAAATACAACTGTAATATCTGAGTTCTCTACTTTTCATACTTCTAGTATTATAATATATCTGCTGATAATCTGTAAATCTGTATATGTATTCATAACTATGATGTTTACCTTGAAAAACTGTACGTCATAATTTAACCCTTCATGACAGGGTTGTGTGGCCCGTAGGCGAGACTTAACTCTAGTTGGCCTACCAGGATAAGTCAACTGTAACTCTACCAAACCTCATTCTGGCCATCTACAATCACTCTGAGGCACAGTACTGGTATCGACCTCGTCAAACCGGCCACCTCAGCCTAGTCTCTGGTGAGCCTACAATCTCTCCAGGCACGGTTGACAGAAATCTTCCACACTCTATCTGAGATGTGTGTTTGCACTCTATTTTGTAATAGCAATGGTACCATGCTCTGCTAATATCTAAACTGAATCATCAGGGTCTAATACTGTATAATACTATTTCCTATATATATATATATATATATATATATATCTTACTATTTCATCATGATTCCAAAATAACCATGACACCATAAACTATTCTAAAAATACTGTAATATCTGAGCTGTAATAACTGATATGTAATATCTGAACTATATATATTGTATATCATAGTGTTCTAGCTTTAACATTTTGGAAATCATGGTAATATGTGCATGCTATAGAATATCTGTCTGTATAATATCTGACTGTAAAATATATATGTCTGTATAATATATGTATTTCATAATTCTATATAATCTGATAATGTCTCATGTCACACAACTGAATAAATAAATATTCCATATTTTGGAAACTATGTAGGATATACAAATAATTTGCATACTGGATAATAATCTGAAAAACATATAATTTATTGATACACATTTCTCAATTCCTAACATAGGATATTTCCCTTACCTATATGACTGGGAGGCTTGCCTCCAATTCAACCCTCACATTATACATTTTCTGAATCTGCCTATTCATGATTTCCTAAACTATAATTTACCTGGGTTCGTGGAAAAATATTTGCTGGGGTCCTCAACCTATACTTGCAGAGTCCCAAAACACCCTAACCCTGAAATCATAACACCCTAATTTTTACTTCACAAAATACTAGTATATTCTAATATAACACAAAATATAGCCATAGTTAAACCTGGTAATACTGAAAATACCAAATAATATACTTACCCTGAAACTGAGATGGTGCCCAAACTTCTCAAATCAACATTCTGCTTCGGCTTGGTTGTAGAGAATTTCCCTAGGATCACTGTGGTAACTTTTGATCATCGAACTGGGGAGAAACGAAGTCGGAAACCTAGAGAGAAGGTAGAGGATTCATTTTCTAGAGAGAAAAAAAAAAAAGAAATGGGATGAATTTTTCTCATTGAAAATGAATTTTCGGCTATACATAGGTGGCTGACCATGTGGCCTCGTTGACTAGCCACGACACCTCATCGACGAGTCCAAGAAGGAGATTCATCGATGAACACATAACCCTCATTGATGAATTTCAGGCCTTGAAATGAACCCTCTCGGTAAGTTCTCGTCGACGAAACACGTGTCCCCGTTGACATGCCCAATAAGATTGCTCGTCGACGAATGCTCTACGCTCGTCGAGGATACCTTGCTGAGTCCCCCTTTGAAATTTCCTTCTCTCTCCTTCCTTTTATTATTTAATTACAATAGTTCTCCAGGTCTCTACATTCTCCCCTCCTTATAAAATTTCTTCCTCAAAATTTGATATATGTATTGAACACCATCCTTTAAGAAAAAAAAAGAGCTACTTATTTTATTAATTACCCTCACTTATGGCGGAGGAATACCATGGTTACATAAAGTTTTGGGAGATTACAAATACTCATAAAATAAAAATTCTCCTAAAACCAAAACACTATTTTATCCTATAATCTAAAATACAACTATACATTCATCACTCTGTACTGAATAAAATAAAACTTGTCATTATCTGAACAATATTGACAATTACTGTATCACATTAAATAGTTGTGGGTACCTCTGTCATATCTCCTCCTCTGGATCCTACGAAACCTCCTTTACTGCGTGATTTCTCCACAAAACTTTTACTAACGGAAGCAATACATGTTCCTTTCTGTCTAAGATCTACACTAGTCTCTCCTCGTATGTTAGTGTAGTGAGTCTTTGAGCTTTATCTCTGTATAACTGATTACATGGGAATGGTCTGGGACATATTTCCTTAATATGGAGATATGAAATACGTCGTGTATTTTGGACAATGCTGGTAGTAAAGCTAGTCTATAACGACCTTCTATTTAACTAAGTTTTTTTTTTTTACTATGACATTTAACAAGTTCTGATACTATACTGGATTAAACCCAATCATCAACCTAAGCAGTGAGAAGCAGAAATCAAATAAACATATCCATGTATAATTATATACAATACCAGAGTGCTAGAATGTATCCTCAAAATATACATATATATATCTGTTTTCCCAAAACACCCTCAACTGGCTAGGGTTATACAAAAATATTCCCATAATACTCACTTCACTGTCAAGGCAGTATTGAAGCCCCTCTATCTGCGAGCCTGGTCTGCTTGCCTACCTGGATCACCCGAAAAATGATTCAACACTGGGATGAGCCAACGCTCAGTAAGACGAAATATGCTATCACTAGTGTGTGGCAAATGAGTTACAATATTGTGAAAATATGTTGTTATATAATCATGTATAACTGAATCTATAAATGCAGTACAAGTAATAGAAACCATCCCTTTTTTCCATGTTGCTTAACATATTAGTAATTTAGGTTACTAATCAAAATACTTCTAATGTACATAAGTATATTCTCTGTCACTAAAAATCTGTACATACATAATAATAATTGAAATCTTCCTTGTGGATAACTGTGTGTCATGATTTAACTCCTCATGACAGGGTTGTGCAGCCCGTAGGCAGGATCTACCCTCGCTGGCTGACCAGGGTAAACCACTATACTCCCTCGGTCTGATCTGCCCTCCTCAACCCATATCTGATGGAGAGCCTGTCCACGTCTAGGGCACTATACGATCGACCTACTACCACGTATTATATGAATATGTGGTTGCACTCTGTAAACTGTATGTAGCTACGGTACCATTCTCTGTAACTGTATAGTCCAACAGGGTCTGATACTATATAATATGTTTCTATATACAACTATTTGATTTACCATGATTCTGAAATAACTGTAATAACCATGATACTAAAATAAATTGTAACTGTGTCAACTGTATCTCTGAACTGAACTGTATAATCATGGTACTGAAAACTGTATAATCATGGTACTGAATACTGTATAATCATGGTACTGAATACTGTATAATCATGGTACCGTAAACTATATAATTATGATATTCTGTAATTATTATAAAACATACCCACTGGTTGTATACTCTGTAAATCATATCCTAAAAATACTGTAAAACATGTTTCTTTACTATACCCATATTCTCAAGCCACACCGTAATTTAATAGATAATATTATAATTAATAAACTGTATAAAGTCCTACTGTGAATAATAACCTGGTAAAAATATACATTTGATACTGAAAATCATTTTAGAATTACCTAGCATAGCATATTTCCCTTACCTGATTACTAAAAAGCCCCTATGGTATATTGGCCTAACACCCGTAGGACCTCCTACACAATACCCTGAAAACAACATTTTTCATAACAGAATATCAATATTTCTTCGCCTACATCATTTCCTATAACTTTCAGAAGGCCAAAAATTAACTAAAAGACCTTACCCTGAATTTGGGATGAAATCCAACTTGATCCCACCGACGATCTGCCCCAGCAAACTTGAAGAGAACTTCGCCAGGAACGTCGTGGTGGCTTCATATCGTTGATCCGGTGACTAGCGGGGCCAAAATCAAAGAGAGAGGGAGAGATACCGTAGGAGAGAGAGAGAGGAGAGAGAGAGAGAGAGAGAGAGAGAAGCACTGAAATCGAATAAAAATCCGAGTTTGCACTATTTATATAGCCAAATTCGTCAACGAGACATGTCACCTCGTCGACGAGTCCTTCAGTAAATTCATCAATGAACCTTACCCTTCGTCGAAGAAATTCAGAGTAGCCTAAATCCTTCTCTCAGTATTTTCTTGTCGACGAGACAGGACCTCGTCGACGAGATTCTGAAGACCTTCGTTGACAAATCCCTGTATTCGTTGACGAAGCTTGGAAATTCCTTGAAATTATATTCTCCAAAATGCAATGTCATCGACGAAGCCTACTGCCTCCTTCTGTTTCTATTTCCATTTCTCTCCCTCATTATTATTTAAATACTATTATTCTTCGAGTCACTACATTCTCCCCTCCTTATAAAATTTCGTCCTCGAAATTTACTATCTGTATCTCTATCTATACACTCCATCATCTAGTAAAAGAAAAGGGTATACTTATTTTATTACCTTCCCTCACTTATGGTGGAGGAATACCGTGGTTACATGGGTAGTTCTAGGAGATTACAACCATAAAAGAAAATTTCCCCCAAAACCAAAATACTACCTATCATATACACTACATTACAATTCCACCATGCTAAATAAAATAAAATTACTATTACTTTAATTATACATCACTACTATGACCCACTAAACAAGTGGGGATATTTATGTCTAATCTCACTTTCAAGCTCCCACGAAACTTCTTCTATTGCGTGGTTTCTCCATAGAACTTTTACCAACTGTATCTTCTTATTGCGTAATTCATGGTCTTTCCTATCTAGGATCTGTACTGGAGTTTCTTCATATGCTAAAGCCTTACTTACTTCCAGTTCCGCATGACTGATAATATGTGAAGGATCTGGGACGTATTTCCTTCGCATAGAAATATGAAATATGTCATGAACTTGAAATAGAGATGGCAGTAAAGCTAGCTGATAGGCTACTAACCCAGTCTTCTCAAGTATCTCAAATGGGCCAATAAACCTAGGGCTCAACTTACCCTTCTTCCCAAATCTCAAGATCCCCTTCAGTGGAGTTATTCTCAAAAATACATGATCACCCACTTCAAATTCTAGTTTTCAGCGGCGAGTATCCGAGTATCTTTTTTTTGCCGAATCTGCGCTGCACTGATCCTATCTCGAATAAGTCGAACTTTATCACATGCTTGCTGAATTATCTCTGGACCCAAAACTCGCCTTTCACCTACTTCATCCCAGAAAAGAGGAGATCGGAATCTCGAACCATATAATGCCTCGTAGGGTGTCATGCCAATGCTAGTCTGATAACTGTTATTATAAGCAAATTCAACTAGCGGCAAAAACTGAATCCAGCTACCTCCAAAGTCTAGTACACAGGTACAAAGCATATCTTCTAATACTTGGATTGTTCTCTCCGTCTAGCCGTCTGTCTAAGGATGGAAAGCAGTGTTAAATGCTAACTGAGTCCCTAATGCCTCCTGCAAGCTCCTCCAAAATCGTGATGTAAAACATGGGTCACAGTCTGAGACTATGGATACCAGCACGCCATGGGGTCGAACAATCTCCTGTATATATATCTCTGCTAACCGATTCATAGGGTAGCTGACTTTAATGGGCACAAAATGCGTTGTCTTTGTCAACCTATCTACCACCACCCAAATGGCATTCTAACCATACGGCGTTGGCAGTACCCCCGTAACAAAATTCATGGATACATGGTCCTACTTCCATTCAGGAATGAAAAGTGGCTATAACTGACCAGCGGGCCTCTGGCGCTCAGTTTTAACCTGCTAGCACGTCAAACACTACTGCACAAATGCTGCTATCTCCCTCTTCATGCCACTCCATTAGAAATACTCTTGCAGATCCTTATTCATTTTTGTACTGCTAGGATGAACAGTGTATAAAGATCTATGTGCCTCCTTTAAAATCGTCCTCCTGATGCTGTCATCTGCAGGCACACACAATCTGGTGAGAAATCTCAAAGCCCCATCATCAAAAATACTGAATTCCTCTCCCTAACCATCCTGTATTCTGGCAATCACCTCCACTAACTCTGGATCATCTCTCTGAGCAGCTTTAATTCTCCCATACAGTGCAGGTTGTATCACTAAACTGGCAATAAGCGCCTAAGGGTCAACCTCCACTAATTCCACACCGAGTCTATCTAAGTCCATCTGAATCCGATATTGAACTACCAGGGCTAGCTATGTTGTATCTCTTGATTTACGGCTCAAAACATCAGCCATCACATTTGCTTTACCTGGGTGGTAACTGATGGTACAGTCATAATCCTTGATAAGTTCCAACCACCTCCTCTACCGCATGTTTAACTTTTTTTGTGTAAAGAATACTTTAGGCTCTTGTGATCCAAAAATATTTCACATTTCTCACCATATAAGTAATATCTCTAGATTTTCAGTGCATGTACAACCGCAGTCAATTCAAGATCATGAGTAGGGTAGTTCTTTTCATATTCTTTCAACTTCCTGGACACATACGCCACCACCCTACGATGTTGCATCAGCACACCCAAGCCCTTTCAAAGACGCGTCACTATAGATAACATAACCATCACCTCCCGATGGAATCGTCAGTACTGGTGCAGTGACAAGCCACTATTTTAATTCCTAGAAGCTCTGCTCACATTCTTCATCCCACACAAATCTGGCATTTTTCCTATTCAATCGTGTGAGAGGTCCTAATAAGAAAAACCCCTCAACAAATCGTTGGTAATAACCTGCCAGTCCCAAGAAACTCCTGACTTCCTGCACATTCCTCGGCCTGACCCAACTTACCACTGCATTGATCTTACTGGGTTCCACTAAAATACCGTCCCCTGAGATCACATGGCCTAAAAATGCAACCTTTTCAAGCCAAAACTCACACTTGCTAAACTTAGCATAAAGCTTCTCCTCCCTGAGAGTCTGCAACACCTGCCTCAAATGCATCTCATGATCCTCAAAACTCCTCAAGTACACCAGTATATCATCAATGAAAATTACTACAAACTGATCTAAATACTGGTGAAAAACTCTGTTCATCAAGTCCATGAACGTAGCTAGGGCATTCGTTAGACCAAACGGCATAATGAGGAATTTGTAGTGCCCATACCTAGTCCTGAAGGTTGTCTTCGCAACGTCCTCCTCTTTTACTCTCACTTGATCATACCCAGATCTGAGGTCAATCTTGGAATATACCCGTGTACCCTGGAGCTGAAATCATCTATACGGGGTAGAGGATATTTATTATTAACAATAACCTTGTTGATTTCTCTCTAATCGATACACATCCTCATTGACCCGTCTTTCTTCTTTACAAACAACACTGGAGTTCCCCATGGCGATACACTGGGTCGTATAAAACCCTTATTCAACAAATCCTGCAACTACTCCTTTAATTCTCCCAATACAGCTGGAGTCATACGATAAGGAACTTTAGAGATTGGCGCAGTCCCTGGAGGAAAATCTATTGGAAAATCCACCTCGCGCACTGGAGGCAACCCTGGTAACTCCTCTGGAAAAATATTTGGAAATTCTCGTATTACTGGGGTGCTGTCAATCTTCAATTCATTTTCAGATACTTCTTTCACAAATGCTATAAACCCCTGACCTCCGTCCAAGAGTAATCGTCCCGCCTGCACGGCAGATACCAACTGCGTTGGAGCACATAATCATGAACCAACGAATCTGAATTCCAGCTCTCTAGGAGGTCTGAAAATTACTTTTTTTTTACGACAATCAATGCTAGCGTGATTGGCAGCCAACCAATCCATACCCAATATTATATCGAACCCACACATATCAAACATAATCAGATCTGCTAGTAGCACTCTCCCCTGAATTTCTATCAGATAGCCCCTAAGTACCCTCTAACATCTGATCACTGATCCTGATGGTGTAGCTACTGACAGCGCTACATCTAATGACTAGGTCTCACTCTCAGATAATTTAACATAGGATGCAGAAATAAAAGAATGAGTAGCACCTGAATCAAATAAGACAATAAATGGATATGATAAAACAGTAAATGTACCTGTCACCACATCCGTAGCAGCCTCTGCATCACTCGGCGTCAGAGCGTATACTCGCGCAGGGGCCATATTCCTCTGCTGGCCACCACGAGGCACCCGGTATCCTCCACGAGCTGCCTGATGTCCTCCCTGATAGGGCCTGGGAGCTGGGACCTGGTCTGGCTGACTTGGGCATTCACGCACCACGTGACCGGATCTCCCACAATGATAACATACACCTCTGCCTACCCAGCACTCCCCCAAATGATGTCTCCCACACGTCTGACACACCGGGTAAGTCGGTGCACCCTGGTTCCCACGAGGTACTACCATCTGCCTCTGGACTCCCCTATTGCGACCTCCTCTCCATGGACCCCTACTGGTGCCAGCCTGAAAACCTTGACACGCAGGCCTCTTTCTCTGACTCTGAGCTGCTACACCCCTCTGAATGTCATCCTCAATAATCGCAGCTCTGTCTACAACCTTTGTGAATGTCTAAGCCCTAAAACCAATCACCTGCTCAAACAAATTATGCCTCAGTTACTCTTCAAACTTCCTTGCCTTTTTCTCTTCATCGGGTGCTAGATGTGGAGCAAAACGTGATAACTCGACAAACCGAGCCGCGTACTAGGATACGGTTATCTGTCCCTGTACCAAATGCATAAACTTTGAGTCTTATGGTATTATTTTGCGCTACACTCTTGAGTCTGCAGAACCTAACAACCTAAGCTCTGATTCCAAACTGTAACGACCCGAAAATCTATACCATTTTTTCCCTTACTTAAACTTTATTAAATACTAAAACTTAATTTACTCTGATACCCTTGGATTATCTACTATAACATCTCAGGCCCCAAATGAGCACTAAGGAAACCCTGTTCATTTTTGCACAGCTACGCAGCAGAAAACATAAAGCTATACAACCATATTTACAAAACACGCATAACAATTCGAAATCAATAATTTCAATAATTCAAAACGTTCAAAAAATCCAGTACTTTAATCTAGTAATCTCATATTCAAATTTAATCGGTTGGTTTCAAACATAATATCTATTAACCAAACCCTAGGCTTGAAAACCTTAATTTGAATGGTTGGATTGGCAAGTAAAAGTCGTAATCATATCTATATAAACACATACTGCATTTTAATTTGTAGAACTTAAAAAATTAACTGACATAATATAATCCCCTTACCTATTCCTGAAGAAAAAGCCTAAAACCTTCAAAACCACAAAAACCCTAACCACACGAATCAACCGAATATCGACAACCTACGTGCTAGGAGAAGGGAAAGAGAGTCGAAGAGCACTTGCAGAGAGTTCCCGGGGCTAGAGAGAGAGAGAGGGAGTCAAAACCCTAATTTTTAAAAAGAGAGAGAGAGAGAGAGAGAGAGAGAGAAAGCAAAAGAGAGTTATGAAGAAAAATAAGTAACTTAGCCCTTAAGTAAGCAAGCCCGCAAGAAAACCATCGATGGTTTTTTTGGGCTTGACAAAACCGTCGGTGGTTTGGCCGTTAAACAGCTCTTGGTAGTTTACCTACAAGAAAACCATGGTTTGGCCCTTAAACAGCTCTTGGTAATTTACCTACAAGAAAACCATCGATGGGTTTTTTTATCCTCACGAAACCATCGACGGTTTGGTCATGGCCAAACCCTTTTTCCTCTTTTTCCTTTTCCTTTCTCTTTTCTTTTATTTATTTCTTTATTTTCTTGGTTCGGGTTACCACATTCTCCCCTTAATACAAAAATTTCGTCCTAAAAATTTGCTAGTGGATTTCCATCACATTCACTGAATTATTATTGATCCACTGATCTAAATCTAGGAAGAGTTGGCAGCCACCCACATAGCAGCCCCGTCTCAAGTTTATTAATTACTCTCACTTATGGCGGAGGAATACCGTGGTTATACACAATATCTCAGGAGATTACAATATCCATACAAAACTCCCCTAAAAAACAACCATATACTAAAACTGTAAACAACTGATAAAGCTAAACAAACATACTCTAAGCAACTTATATACAAAACCAACACTTACCTACTATCATACCTACTTGTTTAGTGTTGAGCCTCTCCGAATAGCTGTCGATACTTCTAACATATCTTCATCTCTAATTCCCATTATGCTTCTTGTACGGCATGATTATGCCAAAGCACCTTTACTAGTGGAATCCTCTTTGTAGGTAGCTCCTGTTCCTTATGGTCTAGAATCTGAACTGGTATTTCATCATATTCCAAAGTGTCCCTGAGCTCAAAAGACTCGTAACTGATCACATGCAAAGGATCTGGAACATACTTCCTTAGCATGGACACGTGGAACATGTTTAGAATCCTAGACAGTGCTGGGGGTAATGCTATCATGTATGCCACCAAACCAACTTTTTCTAGAATCTTGAATGGCTCAATGTATCTAGGGCTTAGCTTCCCCCTTTTCCCAAATATCATTACCCCTTTCATCAGAGCATTCATAAAAAATATCGCATCACTTATCTCTTGTCGGCGTATATCCGCATAGCTTTTCTGCCGACTTTATGTTGTTTTAATCCTTTTCCTTATAAGCTTGACCTTCTTAGAGATCTACTAAACAAGCTCCAGCCCCAAAATCTACCGCTCACCAACATTATCCCAGTACAATAGAGATCGGCACCTTTGACCATATAGTGCCTCATACGATGCTATTCTGATATTGGCCTGATAACTGTTATTGTATGCGAACTCAACTAACGGCAGATATTTAATCCAACTACCCCCAAAATCCAGTAGACACACCCGTAGCATATCCTCTAGTATCTAAATGGTCCTTTCTAACTAACCATCAATCTATGGGTGAAAAGCAGTACTGAAAGTGAGTTGAGATCTCAATGCTTCCTCTAGACTCTTCCAAAATCGGGAAGTAAAATGCTGGTCCCTATCTGAAACGATGGACACAAGCACCCCGTGCAATTTGACTATCTCCTGCACATAGAGTTCTGCCAGCCTATTCATGGAATAAGTAACTTTAACTGGAATGAAATGGGCAGTCTTCATTAGTCTGTCAACAATTACCTAGATAGCATTCTATCCATGAAGCATCGATGGTAAACCCGTGACAAATTCCATGGAAATGTGCTCCCACTTCTACTTAGGGATGAGAAGTGGTTGCAACGGTCTTGCTGGCCACTGATGCTCGACCTTCACCTGCTGACATGTTAGGCACTGCTCTACAAAATGGGTGATCTCTCTTTTCATGTTAAACCACCAAAAAGATTCCTAAAAATCCCTGTACATCTTTGTGCTCCCTGGATTCATTGTTTATAGAGAGCGATGTGCCTCTTCCATAATGGTTCTTTTAATCTCAGCATCATTCAGTACGCATATCCTAGTGTGAAATCTCAAAACCTCGTCGTCTGATACATTAAAATCTACCTTTAATCCATTATGTACTCCATTCACAATCTCTAGCAACTCTACATCTTTCATCTCAACTGTCCTAATCCTTTCCCGTAAGGTCGATTGCACTACCAAGCTAGTAATGAATGCCTGGTGATTTCCTTCCACTAACTCCACACCTAACCTTTCCAGGTCCATCTTAATCTGATGCTAAACTACAACTGCTGAGAATGATGCACCCACTGACTTTCGAATCAAAGCATTAACTACCACATTAGCCTTTTCTAGGTGGTAACTGATGGTATAGTCGTAGTCCTTTATCAACTCAAGCTATCTCCGCTACCTCATGTTCAACTCCTTCTGAGTGAAAACATACTTAAGGCTCTTGTGATTAGTAAAGATCTCGCACCTTCACTGTACAGGTAGTGCCTCCAAATCTTTAATGCATAGACTACTGTTGCCAATTCTATGTCATGTGTCAAATAGTTCCTCTCGTACTCCTTGAGTTGGCGAGAAGCGTACGCGATAACATTTCCCTGCTGCATTAAGACACACATGAGTCCTTTCTGAGATGCGTCACTGTAGATCACAAATTCATCCTCTCCTAATGGAATGGTCAACACTGGGGCAATAACTAGTCACTGCTTCAGTTCCTAAAAAGTCTGCTCGCACTCACCAGTCCACTCGAATTTCATGTTCTTCCTTGTGAGCCGTGTCAGCGGACTTGATAGTCTAGAAAATACCACTACGAATCGGCCGTAATATCATGTCATACCCAAGAAACTTCTAACCTCATGCACGTTCTTTGGTCTCGCCCAATCAACTACCGCTTCTATCTTTCTCGAGTCCACTAAAACACCTTCTCTGGACACTACATGTCCTAGAGATGCCACTTGCTCCAACCAAAATTCACATTTCTTGAAGTTTGCAAACAATTTTTTCCCTATAAGTACCTGAAGTACCAACCTCAAATGAGTTTCATGCTCCTTAGGACTCCTTGAATAAACCAGGATGTCATCGATGAATACGACCACAAACTGATCTAAGTACTCATGGAACACCTTATTCATCATGTCCATGAATGCCGCAGGAGCATTGGTCAATTCGAAAGACATAACTAGAAATTTGTAGTGGCCATGAGCATTGGTCAATTCGAAAGACATAACCAGAAATTTGTAGTGGCCATACCTAGTATGGAAAGTCATCTTTGGTACATCCTCTAATTTAACCCTCACCTGATGATACCCGGATCGTAGATCGATCTTGGAGAAGACCTATGTGTCATGTAACTGGTTGAACAGATCGTCAATTCGGGGTAATAGGTACTTATTATTTACTGCCACTTTATTAATCTCTCTATAGTAGGTGCACATTCTCATCGACCCATCCTTCTTATTTACAAACAACACCGGTGCTCCCCAGGGTGATACGCTCGTCTGATAAAACCCTTGTCAAGTAGCTCCTGAAGCTGCTCCTTTAACTCCTTCAGTGCCACTGGAGCCATTATGTATGGAGCTTTCGAAATTGGTGCCATTCCTGGAATCAATTCAATGACCAACTCATCTCACGATTAGGAGGCAATCCTGGTAAGTCCTCTAGGAAAACATCTAAGAACTCCCTTACCACAGGAATATCCTTCAGTTTAAGTTATTCTTTTTGTGCTTCTTTCACAAACGCTAGGTACCCCTGGCATCCCTCTATAAGTAACCTCTTTGCTTAAATGTCTAAAAGAATTTTTGGTGCAGAGCGCACACACGACATGACAAATATAAACTCTTGCTCCCTAGGAGGTCGGAACACTACTTCCTTCATGTGGCAGTCAATACTCATATAGCTGGCTGCTAACTAATCCATCCCCAGAATGATATCAAAACCATGCATGTCAAAGATAATCAACTTAGCAGGCATCATTCTCCCCTAAATCTCCACTGGACAATCTCGAATCACTTTACTACACACTACCACTAACCTTGTAGGTATGACCACCTCTAACTCGGCATCTAACAACTTTGTTTCTATCCTGCATAATTTGATGAACCCCTGAGATATGAAAGAATGCGTCGCTCATAAGTCAAACAATACAATAGCTTTATTTGAAAGCACATAAATGTTACCTGTCACCACATCTCCTACATTCTCGGCATCACCAGAAGTCAAGGAATACACTCGCGCCTAGGTCATGCCCCTCTAGTAGTTCCCACACGGTACCTAGTTACCTCCTCGATACTGATGCTATGGACATGTGAAATTCAACATCGTGCAGCAATCTCGCACCATATGTCTAAGCCTACCACATCTGAAACAGCCACCTGTTCTGACCCTACACTCTCCCGAATGCCTCTTGCTACAAGTAGGGCAAACAGGGTAATGATGGGGTACCCTGAAATGTTCCACCACCCACCTCTCGTTGCTGGCCTCCGCCGTTACCATACCTCCTCCAAGGATCCTACCTCACACCCGTATGAGAACTAGATGGCATCGGCCTCTTCTTCGAGTTTTGAACCTCCACATCTCTTTGTAGACTCATCTCTACCATAGTGGCCTTATCCACCAGTGTAGTGAAATCCTACACCTACAACAGAGCCACCTGTTTTATAACCTCCTACCTCAGACCCCTCTCGAACTTCCAAGCCTTCGTGGACTCTTCAAGTACCATATAGGGAGCAAAACGTGACAACTCCACAAATCGGGCAGCGTATTGCTAAACAGTCAGCTATCCAGGAGTCGGGTTCAGGAACTCCTCTGCCTTTGCTTTCCTAAGAGAGGTTGGAAAATACCGATCAGAGAAAACCTCTCTGAAATGGCTACACGTCATCACCACCGGTACTAGTTTCTACTCCTTTAGCAGCTTTACAGCTTCCCACCATCTCTCAGTCTCTCCAGTCATCTTAAATGTGGCCTAGAGCACCTTTTTTCTCATCAATGCATCGCTGTACAACCAAGATCTTTTCAATTTCCTAAATCTAATTCTACGCAAGGATTGGGTCGGTACTTCCCATGAAGGTAGGAGGCTTCAAGCAAGTGAACTGCTCGATAGAACCTCCTAGCTCAATATTGGGATGATCCTGCCCCCGACAACTCCGCATAACCTCGGCCATAAACTGCTGGGCAAAATCTCGAAGCGCCACTGTAGAATCTCTACCACCCTTATGGGCAGCCTCTTCACTGCTACTCCCTCCATCGATAGCGTTACTGTCCTTGGGATCCATTCTGAAGATAAAACTAAAATGAATTTAGAATTCTAATATCCTAACATGTCTGGTGCAATTATAACACTAAAATGCTCACTTTAAATAAATCCCAAATACCAATCTTCTCCCCTAATTTACGACATACTCTTCCAATTTCATATTTCCGTTCTAGTTTCCAAGTTCTTACCACCCCCCTCAGAAACAAAACCATCAATGGATTGTTGTGGTTCTCAGAACCCATCGACTGATTCAAAAAAACACAGAAATCCATCAAGGGATTTTTGCCTCCAAGCTTACGAAACAAAACTCAAGATTCCTATTCTACCCATTCCTATCCTCGTCCCCAATCTAAACCTATACTCTGGTAAGATCATTTGATATAGTCTACAGAATCTAGTAACTTAGGCTCTGATACCACCTATAGCGCCCTGAACCCGAGAGTGGGCCCAAAGTGCAAGTAAAACATATAAGTATCTCTAATACCTTAAATGTAACGCCCTAAAAATAATTATTATAAGAGGATGTTGTGGTTTCAATATATATATATATATATATATATATATATATATATATATTAAATTAATATTTAAATATTAATAAATTAAATTAATTAAACAAGTAATATTATAATAATAAGAATTATGAATTAAGTAATATAACATATTAATATATTTATATATGTGTGTGTGTGTGTGTGTGTTAAAGGTTATTATTATTATTATTATTATTATTATTATTATTATTATATATTAATATATTGGTTTGTTGAAGCTTCTAGATGTTTCAATTTCAAATTGAAATTGGCCAGAGAGGGGCGCATCTCTTAGTCTCTCTCGCTTCTCATCTCTCTCCTACATCCACTTCACTCTCTCTCCTCAATTTCTCAGCAAATATTTGATCGATCCAAAATCAAAAAATACCACTGGGCTCCATTCTCCACCACCGACATTTCTACTAGAGTGGATTTGTCGTAGGAGCGACGTATACTTATCTCATAGGGTAAGGTAAATTCTCACTCATATTTCAATTTTTCTTAAATCTTAAGCCAAATTGACAATCGGACACCACCACGAGAATCTAGGGATGATTCTCTACAAGTCTAGTGGAGTGGATTTCTCGTGGGATCGTCATAGACATAACCCCAAAACTAGGATAAAACTAGGATAAGGGGGTTATTTAGATATTAATTGTTATTTAATTAATGTAGATTTGGAAATGTTAGAATATTGGGCATTCTGAGGTTGAACTAGGGTTACTGAATTCAGGGTTCAAGTGAGCGTCGCGGATATAATTTCAGGATCCCTCCAGGTGTAGTTTAGGAAACCAGGTAAGGAGAATAAATTATAACAGTATTTGTTGAGAATTATTAACTAAGAAATTATGTAAAAATGAAATATGATATTTTGCCTGAAATTATTTTGATACGATTATCAGATAAAAATTGTGTGGCATATGAGTTATACTAGGAACATATTTGAATTGGGTTGTGTGATTTGCATGAAGAAAATGGGAATATGATATAAATATATATACTGAAATGTTTTGTGTCAAGATGATTTAAAAGAAACCTAGTGCTATGTATATACTGAATTGAAACGAAATGAGAATTGTGTTATTGAGAAACAATGAAAATAATATATGTGTATGTATATTGAAGAGTTTTTTTAGAAATGATGAAAAGAGAAACATGGATATGTATATTGGAAAATAATAAAATGCTTTATTGAGAAATGTGTTTTTTGAAACATAAATACTGAATTGAGAATAATGAATGTAAATACTGGGAAATGAAAACATTGTAATGTGCGAAAGCTGCAATGGGATCATTGAAATGTGATTGATGAAATGCCAATACCGTATAATAATTGCAGGTATGTGGCAATCATAACCCTGAAGGATGGTTACAGAAACCCTAATGATGGGTAGTGATATTGAGCACGGTATCGTTGCTAGTGGGGATAGTGCAACCACACGGACTCTTGGAGCGTGTGTCATGGCATTCGACTGAGCCGTTTACTAGAGTTGTTATGCCCCTTGAGTCCAAATCAGGGCTATAGGCTAGTTAGTCATACTACAAATACAGGATATGTGATATGATATTTTGATCTAACAGGGTCGGTCAACTGCGGTTAGATCCAGCCTTCAGGCCGCACAACCCTAACCATGGGGGGAAGGATGGAGTGGAAAAGAGATCCTCAGGGCAACCATGAGTTACAGACGTGATATTGATACTGGGAACCAAGGATACCCATGTGTTGGATAGTAAAATGGATATGTGTGAGTTAATAACATAAATAATTAAAGTGAAGTAGAACTCTCCACCTGAGGGCTTACTGAATAAGGTGAGTGCCTTGATGAGTATTAATTATAGTCAAACCCGAGTAAATCGGGTAAGATTACAAACGATATCAGAGTAGAGGGGAGCTGCATGTATGGGTGTGCAATCTCCCCTATTCTCAAAAACTTCACTAGTAAATATGGGTTGTGTAAGAATGAATTTGAGCAATTGTTTTAAATCTTAAAAAGCTTGTGTTTTATATCTATATGATTATGAGCATATATGTCAGTGTATTTTCTCAGATGAATTGATGATTTGAAAAGTAAAATATGTTAAAATTGAACTCATATTGCCACACACTGTAAATAGTTTATTCCGTCTTACTGAGATGTGTCTCGCCCAAATTATCTAAACTTTTCAGGGAACAGAGACAGACTAGGTGATAGAGCTCCGTGTTAGTAGGAAGCTAAGACCCTAATATACAGGGTGGGTTTTTGGACTAGGGAGGTATGATTCCCCTAGGGTTGTATTGTTTTTTGGTATGGGATAGAATGTATGTGTATGGATATTGATACTCTAGGTATTGTACTCTAGATAGTATGTACATTATGTCTTTCGTTGATAGGTTAATATAAATAAAATGTCAGTTTACCGAGTACCCAATGCGGGATGGGCCATGTGGGTGGTATCAGAGTTGTTGATGTGGCTGATGTGATGTTTGATGTGTATGATTTAATTTTTATTGTTATAAAAAAAATGGTATAAAAATTGGGACGTCACAATAAATATTGCAACCCGCCCTAACCAGGGAATCCTAGGTGCACCTGTCATTACTAAAAATAAAATCATACAGCGAAAGAAAATACCTCAATCATATTACCATAGTTCTAAATTTTCCCAAATACATACATACATAACTCCATATCACAATATTACAACCCCAAAAGGAACAAAAACTACTGTCTAATGTCTCAACAGTTCTGACAATTACTATTAATTGTCTAATCCCAGCCCTATAGTATGCTAGGCTTGATTCCCTGTAGGACCTGAAAAAATGATTTGTATAATGGAGTGAGACACTTCTCAGTAAGATGGATTATATTATTATCAGTGTGTGCTAGCATGAGGTTTCGTGTGAACACATTACTGTCATTTAACTGTATCTGAAATGGCATTTTAAAATTGTACTACAATATATATCTGAAAATGCATAATTTCATAATGATAAATTGTTGGCTCAATATAGCTCATTTTATAGTAAATTTTCCCATATATGCCTAGAAGATACAACCTAGACTGCTGAACTAGCGTCATCACGCTTTCATATACTCATACGACATGCTTCCCCCCATGACGGGTTGTGCGGCCCGAAAGCGGGACTCGGCATATGGTCTGCCGACCATAGCTGAGTCAGAAAAGGTAGTAGTATGATTGTGCCTACCCTTAACCCGAAACTGCATCGAGAAGGGTCACCCGGAACTACATCGGATGGGGTCCTTGAAACTACCTTGGGGTAGTACTATACCCAGGTCTCTAATCGTCTAGCTATCATCACACTATCATCCTAATGTGATTGCACCACCTCCAAAAATTAGTTATGGTACCATGCTCATAACATAACATCTCATATCCACAGGGTTCTTAAATCATAAATGGCAATTTACATAATAATATTGAAATCATAATTCATTTTTCATAACACTATATAAAACATAAGTTGTTCATAATTCTATAAAATATCTGTCATATTCTATCTTGGTATAAAAACGGCATATCAAATCTCAGCATCTAGCCATCATATCAAATCTCGACTTATGGCCATCACATCACATCTCGGCTTATAGCCAGCACATCATATATCGACTTATAGCCAGCACCTCATCACAGGGCTTATAGTCAGCGCATCATACTGTATAAATATTCTGTTTATTTATGTCTTTTTAACTCGTTCTCATGTCACACAATTTTCATCTCATAAATCATAAATCAGTATATCATATCTGTCATATTCTTACAATTATATCATCTGCTTAAAAAATAAGTCATACCATACTACATATCTGCTTAGTTGAAAATATGGGTTTAATTATCTCCACTGATTTTATTTGATTAAAACATATATATATATATATATATATATATATATATATGTGTGTGTGTGTGTGTGTGTGTATGTATGTGGAGGGGAAACGGAGATAATCAACCCTACTCACTTTGATTCTTTATAAAGCACACATAACAATTCGAAATCAATAATTTCAATCGGTTAAAACGTTCATAAAATCTAGTACTTTAATCCAGTAATCTCATATTCAAATTTAATCTGTTGGTTTCGAACATAATATCTATTAACCGAACCCTAGGCTCAAAAACCTCAGTTTAAATGGTTGGATTAGAAAGTAAAATTCGTGATCATATGTATATAAACATATAGTGCATTTTAATTGGTGGAACTTACAAAATTAACTGACATAATATAATCTCCTTAGCTATTCTTGAAGAAAAAGCCTAAAACCTTCGAAACAACGAAAACCCTAACCGCACGAATCAACCGAATATCGACGGCCTACTTGCCAGGAGAAGGGAAAGAGAGTCAAAGAGTACTTGCGGAGAGTTTCCGTGGCTAGAGAGAGAGAGGGAGTCAAAACCCTAATTTTGAGAGAGAGAGAGAGAGAGAGAGAGAGAGAGAGAGAGAGAGAGAGAGAGCAAAATAGAGTTATGAAGAAAAATGAGTAACTTAGCCCTTAAGTAAGCAAGTCCGCAGGAAAACCGTCGACGATTTTTCTAGACTTAACAAAACCGTCGACGGTTTGGCCCTTAAATAGCTCTCGGTAGTTTACCTGCAGGAAAACCGTCGACGATTTTTCTGATCCTCACGAAACCGTCGAAGGTTCGGTCCTGGGCAAACCCTTTTTCCTCTTTTTCCTTTTCCTTTCTCTTTTCTTTTATTTATTTCTCTTCTTCTTGGTTTGGGTTACTACATTCAACTTGTACACCTTTGCTTAATTTGAGAAGTATTTATTTTTACGAAAAATATTATCTATTAACCAATTTGGCTCAGCCTAGTAAATTGAACTATGGAGACTCTACCCCGTAAGGAGGAACCTGTTTGCCTCGGCCTAGTATATTGAGCTGGGGAGACTCCGCCCCGTCAGGAGGAACCAGTTTGGCTCACTCTAGTGAATTGATCTAGGGAAATTTCGCCCCATAAAAGAAACAGTTTAGCTTTGCCCATAAGTATGCTGGGGAGACTCCACCCCATAAGGAGAAACAGTTTGGCTATGCCCGTAAGTGAACTGAGGAGACTCCGTCTCGCAAAGAGTATTGTAAATGGCGTCACTCTGCTTGGTTAAGTGAGCAAACAGTGTAATCCTTAGGTGGTTGGCCCAAGGTGGAGATGTAGGCAGGATTGGCCGAACCTCGATAATAAATCTTATGTCTCTCTCTCTCCCCCTATCTCATTTAATTTCCACACTTTAAATTCCGTACGTGTATGCTTGTTCATTTATTATTATAATTATTTTGCATACACACATTTATTTGAAATGAGATATGATACACACATGTATGTCTATATTCTTTACATAAATCATTTTACATACACACCTTAATATTTGAACAGGATATGATTTGTGGCGAATCAACGAAATTAATTAGCCAAAAGTTTTAATACCCAATTCACCCCCCCCCCCTCTTGGGAACACATTATTCCTGTCAGTTAAATACCCTGACATTGACACATCTAGTATCCATTCAGTGGGATATGGCAATATTAGTCCTCCATTGGGAGAAGAGGACGAGGACGATGATGACGAGGAATATGACACAGCAGGAAATTCTGGGGATTAAAATTTTGTCAAGGAACTTTATTATTGTCATGTAGTTGCTTTATAAGTGTACAAATATGAATAATATTATTTTCAAAAAATTTGAATTTCATGTGTTTTGAATCTTTTTCCCCTCCAAGTCTTTTAATGTGTATGTGCCTGGCTTGATCTCCGTTGCTATCTGATATGATCCTTCCCAATTGAGCTTCAAGTTGCTAGGCCCTAGATCGTCAAGATTATTTCGCACTTTCCTTAAAACCAAATCTCCTGGCTTGAAAATTCGTGCTTTGACCCAAGCGTTGTAATATTTGGCAACCCTTTGCTGGTAAGACGCAACCTTGATCTAGGCTTGATCCGGCTTTTCTTCTGGCACATCTAAATTCTGCTCTCAACTCCTCATTGTTCTCTTATTCGTTGAAATTAAGTCTCCACCAAGAAAGAATTCCTATCTTTGCCAGGATGACAGCTTCTACTCCGAAGGTGAGCAGGAAAGGAGTTTCTCCCGTAGTCGTTCATCAAGTTGTGTGCTATGCCCGCATAATTGAAGGGAGTTCCTCCACCCACCTACCTTACGTCGACTCCAAGCATATCTTTAGACCATGAAGAATTGTTTTGTTCATGCTGACATCACCTTGTTGTAGAATTTTCAAAAAAAAAATGGGAGGAACCGGGTTATGTCACGTGGCAGGGTGATGTCATGCTGACGTCACCCTACCATGGTGAATTTTTTTTTTTTTTTTTTTTTAAAGGAGTGAATCAAATGCACCACGTGTCACCACTCTAGGTGGACACATGGCCTACTGAATTGAATCGATTGACCGGGTTCAAACCGGCTGAACTAGTCGATTTTTCCTAAACCATTTTTTTTCATTTTATTTTATTTATTATTATTTTTTTATTTTATTTAAATTTTTAATTGGTTTTTAATTTTTGATAATTGGGAAAAAATTTTAAAAAAAAAACAGAATGCGAAAAATTTTCCAAAATTTTATATAAAAAATTTGAAAAAATTTGGGAATGTTTTTAAAGATATTTTTGCTTAAAATTTTATGATTTTACTTGATTTTTGTGTGTCTACGTCCCAATGTGTTGGTGTTGAGTATGCAGCAGAAGACTTTGCACAAACTCAAATCAACAATGAAAATAAATGAAAGTAATAATCAAAGAAACAAAATTTACGTAATTCAGCAATGTGCCTACGTCCATGGGAGCAACAATTGAATTTTCACTATCAATAATGTCAAAACTTACAACTAGGGTTACAAAATATGATTATCTACGAACCCTAAGCGTACAAGAACTTTAGAACCCATCTAAATCAACCCTATAGCAATCCCCAGAGGGAAATCCTCCAATCCCCCCAATCTACTCATCTTCGAATTAAAATTTTGTAACTTGAGCTGAATGAAACCATCGATAGTTTTAGCCAAACCATCGACGGTTTGAAGCCAAGAGTATTCTTTCTGCATTCTGTCTAAAACCGTAGACGGTTACAGTGAAAGCTTCAACGGTTATTCCAAATCGTTGCCCAAACTGGCGACGTTTTCTTCCTGCAAACTTCTCTTTTGTTCTTTACTTCACGATGTTTTCTCGGTGTATGTGTTCCACTCAAATATGAGCCACATTTCCAACACAATGATTTTAAAAAGGGTAAAGCTAAGGTATTTCAGACCTCGCCTGTATTAGCTCTGAGGGGGATTTATTTAACAAGATCTTCTCATTTGGAGGTCTTATTAGACATTCATAATCACACTTTGATTTTCACTTTTCTTTTAAATTTTATTTATTTATTTATTTATTTATTTATTTATTTTGTTTGTTTATTTGTTTGTTTATTTTTTAAAATTATTTATTCCAAAGGGATTAATTGAAAACCATTAGCTTCAATTTAGGAATAATTCATGATTAATTAGGCACCATTCATAGAACGGGTGTGTAGAGGATGCGGATACCTTCCCTTCATATAATTGAACTCTCGATCCCAACTCTAATAAAAGCAAACCGAGACTACAGGTTTCTTGGCCTAGGATTAGTCTGGATACCAATTAATGAGTAGTAATTAGGTGATCTAACCACATTTAGGCAAATAACAAGTTAGTGGCGACACCATCAAATTTTCAATATTATTATTCTATCATTCTGGACCCCTCTCCAAGATGTTGCAACTGAAAAAATAAAAATAAAAATAAAAATTGAAAATGGTAAGTTTTAAATAAGACTTTGAGTTGAAAAGTGTCATGAAATACATGAATTTCAGAAAAATTAGAGATTTATCATGGCCTATTAAAATCAAGAAAAATAATGGAAAACACAATATTTTTGAGATTTTTGAAAGTATTTTTCAGAAAAGAAAACTTTGATACTAAACATGGTTTGTTTGGTCTAATTCTGTTGGTTGAAACCATGATCTTTCTCGAATCATACAGTTTTTGAAAGCTAAAAACCCCTGGCTATGCCTAGGAATAATGAGAAGAAAACATCATACAATAAAATCCTCTCCTTTATCCTATGACAAGTCATAATTAAATTCTGGAAATCGAGAGGCAAAACTTCATATTTTTGAGATTTTTTCACATTTTCTGATGTTTTGGGATTTTCAATAAAGGTAAGATTAAATAATAGTAAAATACACACTAACACACTCAAACACATACATACCAAGGAAGTGAAAGAAAAATATCAAGAATGGAAGCCCAAGGGAGACTAAACTCATGAAAAAGATAAAAGATGAGGGATATTTAAATAAAGCAAAGTGAAATGGAAAATATCAATAAATTAACGACATAGGATATAGTGAGGGAAAGAATGAAGGCTAAGAAAGGTTGTGTAAGCGATTGGGCGACAAAGATCAAGTTGAGAATTTTTTTTTAAAAAAAAAAAATTAAGTAGAATGTCGCCCAAGTGAGACATGAACCTAGCATCGCCCCATTTATGCGAGACTAAATTCAAGTTTCAGACGGTTAAAAAGAAATCATTATAGGATGCAAGTTTGCTTGAACCCCTTCAATTAAGTGAATATCACCTTTTTAGGCTACTAAGGGTGATGGGATTTTGAGGCAATTAATATAGCTTTCAAAATTGTAATGTGTTACCTTACGATGGATAGCATAAAGAATTGACCAAGAATTTTTTATGTAAGGATTGCCTAAGAAAGGTAAGATATTGAAATTTATGATTGGCTAAAACTTTGGTCGCGGTTTACAACTACTCATTTTTAAGCATTATAAGTGACTAAATAGAACATCCATAGGAGGGGGGATTGTTTGTGCCATTTTTATGCACCTCTTGGGATGTGGTAATTGTCGCCTACTATAACAATCACTTAGGCACGTGATAAATAAGGTGAATCACTTACTGCAAACATCACCTAATGAACTACAATGAGAGGTTATCCACGCTGTCAACACGTATAGACCCGGATCCGACGCCTCAACAGGGATGGCAATCCTAAAATGTGTTTATGACATTTTTTTTGCACTTTATATATTCACAAATTAAGTCGCCACTAACTCCTTTTTCTTCCTAGGTATTATGTTCACCTAATTACTATCAATTAATTAGTCTTTGACTAATCTTAGGGTCCAAGAAATCAATAGACTATAGGCTACATTCTAGATCCATGTTCGGAGTCCAGTTATTTGACACTTCAAATCTTAAGATATGTTAAGTTCAAACACCAACCTTTTGCGCTTGTTGCATAAACATGATTCATTTCCTCTCTCTCTCTCTCTCTCTCTCTCTCTCTCTCTCTCTCTCTCTCTCTCTCTCTCTCTCTCTCTCTCTCTCTCTCTCTCTTCCCAGCTAGGTTGAACATATCCCCACTTGTGCCTCCAATCTCCATGTGCTCTTAAGGTCTTTAAATAGAGCAAGCGTTAGATTTTTATTAAGTTTAATTCCCTTCTTTCTAAAAACGCCCCTAAATTCAATGAAGACTTCCTTGTATGTCCAAAAGAGGTTTTCGATAATTCTTTTCACCTTTACCTTGGCTAATTTTTAATTAAGACAAGGTTAGCCCCTTAAGTTTAATTAGAAAGACTTCAACACAAAATTGAGGCTCTATAGTACTCCAAACGCACAATTTGCACACTAAAATGCATGGGGGGAGAGTCATGCTTTAATTTACAGCTCTTGGATTCAGATTCACCCCTTAATTGCTCCTTTAAGTTTAAATTATCCTAAATATTGGCTGAATTGACCCCAAGAAAAATAAAATGTCAACACATGACACACATATGATGAGTGTTGATTGAACATATGGCAATCAGCCATGCGACACAAACCATTCATCCCAAACCATCAAAGGAATAGTAAGGAAGATCACCCAACTATCCAAAGGTTGTCTATAGTCACCAAGCGAGGCAATCAATATATTACCAAGCTCAATCAATAAAGGTTACCTAATCATCAAGAGAAGGTCGCCCACTTTATTTATGACCAGACCTTTAAATGCTTTGAATTTATGACTTGTAACCATAGCTACATTTGGACACATTTTGGGGTCAAATTGTAAGTACAAGTTTGACTCAGCAATGGTATAAATATGTGATTAATTTCAATTGCGAAAAATCCCTAACAATTCAACCAAATCTAATATATCAATATAATAGCTTAGTGTTAGAACAAGCCACAGTGCCTTTTATCCCTCTCTTTCATTACCTCATCGTAATCTCTCTTTAATCTTATTGATCTGATAGGTCACACCCAGTTTTGATTATGACAAATACTCTTGGTACTGATAGTTGTACTAAAACTTGCATGCAGGTTCACTGTGCATGTACTAAAAGACATATCATGATGGTGTGCAGTGCTCGTGCCGAAAAATGAAGACTTGTGTTGTGTATTTGTATTCATTATTTCATTTATTCATTCTGGGATGTAAATTTAATTATGAACTGTACACTCCTATGACTTGTAATAATTTGCATCATGCATGGTAGGTAGGTATGCTCGAATCGACCCTAGTTGGACTTTAGTTACCTACACAAATCATCGAAAGACCTTAGGGAAGGTTGACCGATGCCAGATTTTTTCAGTGCACTCAAAAAGGCCTAGAATGACCCTAAGACACTCACTCATACATTTATATGTGTTAGTCATTTGAATAGGGTGATTGTTAGCTTAAACAGAACCGAAATGCACTAAATGTGCACACTCGGTCGACTGAACTTCCCTATACAAAAATGCCCAGTCGACCGAACTTCCCAGGAGTCAACATTTTGACCACATGGTCGATCGTGCCCATATTGCATTGCAACGCCCTGGTCGACTGAGTTTTCACGTGCTGGAACTCAGCGGTCTAGTCGACCGACCAAGTCAGATCATTTTAGTTCCGGTCAACCGAACCTCGCTAGAAGGGAAAATCGCCTTTGGACTTACAAGTCCGGTTGACTGAACGTGCAATTCATTTTAGTCCCGGTCAACCAAACCTCTAGAACTTCGGTCAACCGAACTTGCCTCGGTCGACTGGTGCTCTCGGGTTGCCCCTCATTTTTACCGCAATTAATATTTTTTAAATGGGGTTAATTTATTTAAATAATATTAAAACTTTATAATTATTCTATTTGTGTCCTTAACGGTCATTTTTTTTGGGGAAGTCTATGCATACCCCTTCATTTGGAATAATTAGCAAGAGATTAGAAAGATCATTAAGGCCAAAATTCTCTCAAATCTAAAAATCATTTTATAGCCAATACTACTTCCAAACACTCACATACTCCACACTCTCGATCTCTTTAAGCATTATGAGTATCTCTAAGGCTATTATGCTTAATCTCTCCAGCTAGAACTCTCACTTGTATTATTACTTGATTGATTTTATTTGAGAGTTTAGCATTAAAGTTCTTCCACCGATTTCATTTGATAAATCTTGCGTGGGAAGACTTTGAGGGTTGTGGTTCTTGCATTGTCATTGCAAGATACCTAAACCTAGTTTTTGGTGTACAAGAATCCTTTTCAAAAGCTAGTCTTTCAAACAACACCACTGTGCTTTGTATATTGAAATATTCTATTGAGTTTGTTTGATTTAACTTGCTTAACATATTTGAAACCCTAATCTGATTTCATGTTATTCACATATTGTGTTTCAAATCTTGCTTGAATATACACTCTAGATCTGGACTGAAAATCTATACGTGATTGAGTGTTTAGTACACATTAGAGCACTGAGCATATTTACATATCATTCGTGCTTACAATATTGATTGAGCTGTATTGGTGCACACATCTGTTTGTCTAGAAGCGAATTTTTGTGTACACACTTTATACACATTGGTTATATTCCGTGCATGGGTCTGAAGAGGGAGACTATTCCTATGGAATAGTCCTAGATTGGCTTAGATCCGGTTAGGAAAGGTAGGTGCGTCATCCTGTTAAGACGTGTTGGTTGAGGTCAGCCCCTTGAATTGACCTAATTTGTATAGATGCCGCTCCACCCATTTAAGTGAGCATTATAGTGGTAATCCTTGTGCTAGTGTGGCCAAGGCGGGGACGTAGGCACAGTTAGCCGAACCCCGATAACATATTGTGCGTGTTCTTTATATTTCCGCACTTTACCTTTACTGCACGAGTATGTTTATTTGTTGATTGCGTAAAATGACCCTAGGCTGTATTACACTGTTGATAAAACCAGTTAACCTAGGTGATAAATTTTAGATACCCAATTCACCCCCCCCCCCCCTCTTGGGGTTGCACCAAAGCTAACAAATCTGTTCCATCTTTACTTTCTCCTTATCCCTTTTAATTTATTTCCAATCAGCTTCGCTCATTTATCCTTCATTCTATGATTTCTCGTCTTGTCTTGTGGCTTGATTTCCTTTTACTTTAATAGGTTGAAACATTTCTTTACAATATAAAATGTCTTCCGTTCTAGTCTTCCAAATAGAATAATTTGGGGTCATGAGTTTGAACATGGTGTAACAACTCTCTTCCATTCAACCCACACAAAGAAAACACACTCTTAAGTACAACCGAAGGTCTAATACCAATTTTGTTGGCATGATAACAACCCCAAGAATATTCTACCCTTCTTTGTGCAAGCCAAATAGGAAAAATAATCTCTTACCAATTAATCTAACTACACATATCAATCAAACACATAAGAAATCATAAATCCATCCACAAGAGACAAGCAATTTTTACATGAAAAATCCTCCAACATGGAGGGATAACTACATGACTGAAGTCCAACAAATCTTCCATTATATCAATAATGGGATTACAAATGAAAATCCTTCTAGCCAAGTTAGAGATCATAATCAACAAGATGTATAACCATCAAGAGTCTGCAACTCTTGGATAACAATAACGCTCATCATCATAAGGTGAATTTATTGGATCTCACCAAGTGAGTATTTACAAAAGGCAAACGCGAATGTAAAAGTAATCTCCATGCCACTGGGAGTAATATATTGAAATTTCATAAAAATTGAGCTTTCAAACAATCTTTTGATCCTGCCTTCAAAAATGTAGAAGAGGGGAAGAAAAACTCTAGTTTTTCTTTTCTTTTCCTTTTCTTGCTCCCATGGGGTACCACTCTCTAACTTATTTTTCACAAGCACAAAAAAAATAATTACTTCTTATTCTTACCCAGCAGAATTTTTTTAAAAAAAAAATATGAAGAAAAAAAAAAAACACACGCACACACACACACATCACTACCAAAATGGAGCACCGCACCGCTCTCTTTTTTTTTCTTTTTTTCTTTTTTTTGCAAGCACACAAAAATAATGACTTTTGATTCTCACCCAAGAGAATAAACACACACACTTAACTTATAATATAAACACATGGCAAGTTCTTAGCACCCATAGGAACAAAGTCATTTTTTTTTTTTTTTATCCAGAGACTTCATTCTCAAGCCGATTCTCGACCTTCATGAGTAGCACCAACTCTGGAGACTAGAAAAGACCCCCACTGAGTAGGTCTCACCAAATGGCAAGACACCCTCACAAACCTCCCCCTCACACCCATGTGGAGGGTCCCACCAAGCCCGCTACCTTCAAGTCACAAGTTTTTCCATTTTTTTAAATAAAAGAAAAAAATAGACATGAATTTAAAGGTTCAAATAATATATAAAAATTAGAATAAAATTTAATATTAAATTATATTAATTTTTTTTAATTATACACAATTCTATATTCTAAAACTACCACTAGGCTTTTTTTATATGCAAAAAAAAAAAAAAATAGATCACTCTAATAATAATGACAATATTAAAAAAAAACAACAATAATGTTGCATTAAAGCACAACTTGCTAACAGTTTGTTTGGTCCCGTTGCTATTTTTCTTTTTTCTATTTCTTTTTTTGCACAATGAAAAAATAGGTTACAAAAATGAATTTATTTATGTTGTTAGTTTTTTATTTCTGTCGGCGATTTTTCAGCTGTTAGCAAAAAAATTAGAAACCAAATTTTATAAATTTTAGTTGTTTTAACAACCTTGTCAAAAATTTTTTTGGATTAAATCATTCATTTAACACTTATATATAAATTAAAATAAAATGATCATATGAATTTGAATATAATTAAAATAATATATATATTTTTTGTTTAAATAATAATAAATCTAATTCCAAAATATTTTTATTACTTTTCCATTGTCATGTCCAATAAATTTTTTATTGTAAAGTATTGAAAGTACAACACTCGAGTAAAATAATTATAATAATTTTTATTATAATATTTTTTTTAATGTGCATTATTTATAATTTTAATATTTTAACTATATTTTTATAATATTATTTAATTTAAACATGAAAATGAGCATTTTTTTTAATTAAGCTTTTAATTTGTATTAATTTTATAAATATCAATCAAAAAAGTTGTTGATTTTTAGTTTTTCATTTCTATTTTAGATTTTTAGTTTTCATTTTTATAATTTTTGACAGTTTGCATGCTAAATATATAATTCACATACCATCTTTGGTGTGCTCAATAGCCATTCCTTCCCTCCCTAAACAAAACATAGTTGAACCCAAAATTCCATTAAACTGTTCTTGCAAGTTGTGTTATTATCAGTGTACTTCCATACTTTTAAAGCAAAGAATGTAGTCATTTTTTTTCTGGTGGGGAGGGTCGGAGTTCGGAATGTATACTTCGAACAGCCTGGACTGCACCTTTCAATGAGAGAAAAGAGAGAAAACAAAACAAAAAATGATATATAGGATGATAATTTTACTTAAGATTCCAATGGTACAAATTAGAAGCAATGAATCAAGAGATCCAATATAAACAATTGGGACTATTTACTCAATTCAACAGATTACCCTGATTTTTGGCATGGCAGATCGTCATGTGGAAAGCAGTAACAAAAAGCAAATGAAGCCGTAGTCCAAGATTAATTTTATTCAACTGGAACGGATACATACTGTTTCCAACAGCTAATATTGACACAACCTGATTGAATCAATTACAAAGCAAGTTGCTCGTAGTTTATTCTCTTAAACCGTGGTGTAAGTCGTGCAATATCCTGTAAAAGTGGCATGGCTTCATCTCCTATTGGTGAGAAGGCCTGGTAGAGCTTATGCAATATGAACAATTACAACAACCTGAACAGGTTTGATGTTTATTGAGTACAGAGGTCGAGCTTGTTGGGCAAACCCATGTCAACATACAGCGATAACATTGATTCCAGTCGGTGCTCATATAAGGAATTGCCATAGTGAGACTAGCACGATGGTAATGCAGTATAAGGCAAGAACCACAGTACCCATTTCAACTACTTGGGAGTAAAATTGATAGGACAAACAGAGAATGCAACACAACGGGCAGCTTTTGCGAGCATGAACCGCTCATTTTCTGTCAATGGTCTCTCAATAACTTTCACAGTATTTGCATCCTGCAACTTAACACATTTAAACAACTGTTATCAACAGGAGTCTACTGCTTAGAGTGACAACGTCAACAATTTTTTACCATTCAAGCTAAAATCTCTTGTGGTTCATTTGGGCTACACAAATGGTGGTAACCCCTGCCCAATCCCATCACAATGATATTTGAACCTAGGACCTATAAAATGAATTTCAAAAGCAGAATAAACTGACCTTCTGTTGTTCTGTGGATGGCCTCACACTGGCAGTATCACCAACAAATATTACATTGTTAATGTTGCCCCTTTCATCCCTCTCCGTTGGTGAAGCTGTTGAATGTCTCCACTGCCCATTGGCGATGAACTTATAATAATATCTGAAAGGGGATGAGAATAAAGTTTAATAAGTAGTATAAAATGCTCTATTATTCACGAATTGCACGCCATCACATTGTATAATTTCCAATTGGACAATGAACTCATTCTCTTTTATCTTAAACAGCAGTTGTGGAGTGAAAAATTTAATATTCCAACATAATAAGCATTCATCCCATAGTGTCACGAGCTAAGCTTGTTCAGGGCATTATGTTTGTCTGTGACCGTTTGCCTCGTGTGTTTGGGATGGGTTTTCATCATGTAAATACTAGTGTAGGGTTATTTTCCAGTATTTATTTCATTGTATGCCAAAAGGCAGTATGATTCCTCGGTCACTTTGATGTTTCCTAGTGCCAAACTCTTTAGGGGAGGGTGAGTGTTCATCAGTCATTGTAAAACTCACTAGCTTTTGTCAACATGTTTAACCTACATGCCTCCCTCGCTAAGCACACAATGTCAACGGAGGTGTTGTTAATGAATTACGTTTGCTTCAATGTTTACTGCTTGCTTGCCACGGCTTTCATGAATTGATTACTGTTTCCGCTGCTATTTGAATAAATGCTATGAAAGTGTTTCGTGGACAAATTTTGATAAACGATAGGCTGGCTAATTAAGCAAGAGTGCTTTAGCTAGCGCTGCACGGCCCTTCACAAGGGTGTGAAAATAGTTGGACCGTGACACATAGCCATGCAAAGAAAAAGCTCCCTAATTTTATATCAGTTTCGATGCCTGCATTGCAGCATATATTACTGCTACTGTTATTGGAGAAGCCCACTTTAGTTATCATCTGGAGCAATAAAGAAACCTTTCCTTCATCTTCAATTCAATGATTCTTACTTTTGTGTCAATGGCACTACTGCACCAGGAATTGAATAGTTTGAATACTTCAAATTAAAGAGTAGGAACTCAATGAACCATAAAAACATCAGGCTTCAAGGATCAGTCTCGGTAATCAGCCCCAAAAGAAGAAACAAAAAGAAGTAAATACAGATTTTGCCCAGCACATTAAGCAGAAGCTTAGAACTAAACTTCAGAAACAATAGAGTTATGCTTACTTTCCCTGTGGAAGTCTAACTTCAACTTCATGTCTTGATCCACCCTTGTGGACAGCCCTTACAGGTTCCTTCCAATT
The DNA here is from genome assembly GCF_029873635.1 of Malania oleifera. NCBI lineage: Eukaryota > Viridiplantae > Streptophyta > Magnoliopsida > Santalales > Ximeniaceae > Malania > Malania oleifera. The sequence continues at coordinate 56,311,790 of NC_080427.1, read as the reverse complement.
TCCCGTAAAATCACCAACCAAGAACACTTCCTCACCCTGTAATACAAAGACAAGTAAATTTGCAGGGTTAGCACACAAAAGAACTATTAATCTGTAATTTTCTTAACTTCTGGTAGAGATTATTGGGGTAAAATCTACATGTTCTGAACCCCTTAACAGTATCCAGTCTGCCAAAAATGCATCAAGAGAGACATTCTGTAATTATTCCTTATTATATAGAAGTGATCAAGAAATCAAGATTTAATAAATTTAGGGTTGAGTCATCCATTACCTCATGCCCAATCCACACAAAGGTTACAGAATGTGTTGCAGGTCCATCATGTCTGTCTCTTTCCACCATGGCTATAAGATCCCATGTTGCCCAGACAATTGCTGGTCTACAGTCAGATGCACATCATATAATTTTAATTGCCTATTTATAATGAACATAATATGTTTTGGAATGTTATGTGGTGCACATCTCAAACATATGATACGTAATGAGAAATATATATATAATATCATTAACAAAATGTATTTGCGAGTAGCTGAATCATAGTTTGCAGTTTAACATGTGGCCAAGATCCACAAAAACAACCAAAGGATTATCGAATACAAGCACAGTTGCACCCTCACAAACTGGTGTCACAATTTATTTATTTATTTACTTTTTGCAAATATAGGCAGCTTATATTTAGAAAGCATGTGCATTACAAGTTTGAATGCATAATGACACAACTGAGAGAATTTTTTTATGCTATTTTGACCTACAGCCCATCTAAACTAAGTTATTCCAGCACAACATAGCATCCTAAAGCCAGTGAATGCTACAATACCACAGCCTCCAGAATATCCTTTCCACTGACACACAATCTGTGGGGACTTTCATTATGCCAAACAAGAGGTCCAAAACCCTACATGGGCTACCAAAGCATACAGGATATCCTCTTTACTGATACATAATTTATGGGGACTTTCCTTATGCTAAATGAGTTGTCCCAAAATATACATGGGCTACTGTTAGGATTCCCAAATCTGTTGGGATTTTCTATTTAAAGTTAGGATTCCCACATCAATTGAGATTTCTAATTAATGTGTTATGATTCCCAAATCAATTGGGATTTTATTTAATGTTATGATTATTTAATATTGAGATTTTTATGTAATGTATTAGGAATTCCCAAATCAATTAGGATTGAGTCCATTAAGGACTTGGATTGGGATATACATTCCTAATGCAAGTAAGGTTCCCTACCCTATATATATTATGGGGCTTTTTCATTCAAACAATAACATAATTCATAGCCTTTGGCTAATTTGGAGACAGATCCCCTCGAAATGATCAGCCCTATTTTCTCTTACTACTTTGCTTTCTTCCAATTTTCCCAATTTCTCTATGATAAAACCCTAGGGTCTTATCATTTGGTATCAGAGTTGGCATTCTTGTGGATGTCGTTAACCCGCCAATAAAAGCAAAATCTTGGAATTCTTAATCTTCACTCATACACAATGGCCTCGAAAAATTCAAAAGAGTTGAAGATGAAAGCTAGGCTAAAGGCTAAACTTAGGAATATGTTTTACGTCTCAATTTGAAGAGATCTAGGCATTGCTCTCTAAACTACTCATTCCAGCTTCCCACAAAGAGAGAGAAGATTATGCCTTTATGTCAACTAATTGTAGGAAGCAATCGTACATGCGCAAAGGAGATTACCAAGGAAAGCGAGTCCATGGTCCTTCTCGTATGATGGTGGAATTTCCTTAATGGATAGTGATGACCCAACAGGTTGGGTTTCTAGGGCTAAAAATACTTTTGCTTTCACCACACTGCAGAAAAATTTAAAGTTGAGATTGTTTCTATTAGTCTGGATACGATGTTATTCAATGGTATGACTAGATTGGAGTTCGTTATACAATGTCTTTATAGGCAAAATTTGTTTCTAGATTATTTGTCCGATTTGGGCTCATTGGATATGAGAATATTGATGAAGAGCTTGCCAAAATATGCCAAACTAGCATTGTCCTAGAGTACAAGACATGATTTGAATGGCTATCAAACAAGACTAAAGATTGGATGAAAGCCAACTCGTCGGAACTTTTATCAAAGGTCTCCTACCTGACATTCCGCATGAGGTCATAGTGAATCGGCCATGGACTATGACTGCTGCAATTTCCTTTGCACGATTAGAAGAATAGAAGTCGGGAGAAGAACGACATCGCTCCAAAAAGATCAATAGCAAGTAAAATGTCAAAAGCACTATTACACCATCTACTCCTTGTAATCCTCCTGCCAAATGATTGACTCAAGAGGAACATAAAGAGGGAACAACAAAAGGTTTGTGCTTGTGATGGAAAATGGCATAGAGGGTACAAAAGGGACGACTCTTGATGATTGAACCGGTGGAGGAGCCAGAAGAGGTTGAGGATGACCCCCCTTATTCAGATCAGGAAGGTGCTGAATCTAATGATAATGATAAATTATCACTTCTTGAGTTCATTCTTTAGATGGTTATGCTAATCCTCAAACCATGAAAATTAGTGGCTTCCTAAAATGCCAACTAGTTAGAATTTTAATTGATACAAGTAGCACTAATAAGTTCATGTGGACACTAAAATTGCTAAACTAACCAATCCTACGAAGCAACATGAAAAGTTTGATTTAAAGGTTGTAGATAGAAGAACCTTGACATGTCAAAGCAAGCCTCCGAAGGTTAAACTTATCATGCAAAATCATTGATTTTTTTTTTTTTTGGCTGCCGCTAAAAGACTATGAAGTGGTTTTAAGTATTGATGGTTAAGGACTTCAGGTGATATAGCTTGGAATTTCTCTAAACTGATTATGAATTTTGCAATGAATGGCTAGAGAGTGACTCTTAAGGCAAACATTATAATAATGTTACTACAGTTTCAAGCCATCGTATGGAGAAATTCCTTAAAAAGAGCAATATTGCTGCCCAGTACAACTTCAAGCACCACAGGAATTACAACATCAATCTAGCCAAGATGAAGGGCTAGAATCTCTTATTTCAAAATTTCCTGACCTATTTGTTGATGGGGATCAGCATGCCTTATGTATCCCTTTTACTGATATGATGACACATGGACGACCTTCCGATGTCCACTCCTTTGCTGACATGGTGACACATGGACGACCTCCAGATGTCCACTATTGTTTATATCTATTTTGCAGGAACACATGGGATTAATTGAAGATCTTCTACTTTTTTTATGGAAGACTTTTTTTATGTAAAGACTTTTCTATTGTGTTAATTTATATTTTTCGTGGATATGTTATTTCAAGATTATTAGGTGCTTGAAGACCCAAGTGAAGTATTGAAGCAAATTCCAACTCAAAACCCATGTGGGCCCCACATGGCTACAATGGGTCCCACACAGTTTTGGCCTTCCTTTTGGAATATGTTTAAATTTCAAATTTGAATTGAAATAATGCAAGACAACTAAGCTTGACTTGTGTGCTTATGAGTTGGAGTTTCATGTTTTTTAGTAAGTATTAAATGTGTTCGGTTAATAGTTGTTGAAAGTTGTTGAGAATTGTTGTTGAAAGTTGTTGAGAGTTGTTGAGTGTTTAGTGCTGTCTCCCAGGCTATGCCTATAAATAGCCTTCTTATTGTAAGAACAAGATACATGAAGTTGAAGTTGAATATTGAAGAAGCATCTCTTTGCTTAAGCTTGTAAAGCTTGTTCCTCACCTTGTGAGTGAGTAGTGTGCGGCTACGGCGTTCTCTACGAAGATCAAGTGGTGAGAGACCACTAAACTATCCAATGACTCCATCAACCCCTCCTCCATCTAATACTCTCACGGCCCCCATCAACACCACGCGGCCAACTTCTTCATATACCCACACGACGATCATCATCTACACTTCATTGTTGCGTTCATCTTGTGATTCAAATCTTGTACGAAGGACCTACAGTGTGATCTAACTACGTGTGGAACAACGTCAAGTCATCCAAACCAATCTCTTGGTAACTTCAGGACTTGTGTTTGAATCCTTTGCTATATTTTGTGAACCCTTACTAGTAGATTAAAATCACATCTTTTAATAGCCCATTTGATCCATAGATTGCAATATTGGTACTTGCTAGTTAAAATCAATTGTATGAATATTAGTTTGCTAACATAGAACTTTTATTCTTGAATCTTTGAAATAACAACTTTTCAGCATAAAACTTGACTCCTTTGTGAAAGAACCAATTGGGACTTAATTGTTAGACAAGTCATACACCTTTTGAAAATCCTTGAACATGTGAAATAAAGCATGATTTATTGTGTTTATGTTCGGATAATTAAATTCTTAAATTAAAGTGTTTAAGTGTATGTGCTTGTGTGAGGGTTGAATCGTAGGACATAGGTCGACCATTCCCATCCTACATCATTTGTAGAGCCACGGGGATTGCTATCTCAGCGAACGCATGATCACTACATTTCTCTATTGCCAGATAATGTCACTACTAACATCCGTCCTTATTGCTATCCTTATTTTTAGAAAGTAAAAATAGAAAGATATTGAAAAAGAAATGTTAGATGTTGGCATAATTCAACCAAGTTCATTCCATATTCTTCTCGTCTTATTGGTGAAGAAGGATGGCTCTTGGAAGACGTGTGTTGATGATCGAGCATTAAACAAGAAAACTATGAAGGATAAAAATCATATCCCTGTTGTGGATGAATTGTTAGATGAGTTGGGATGTGCCCGATAGTTCACCCAACTTGACTTGAGATCAGGCTATCACCAGATTTGAGTACATGAGGATGACATTCAGAAGACTGCATTTTGAACTCATGATAGCCATTACGAGTTCTTGGTTATGCCTTTTTGGTAGGATGGCAAAATGAATTAACGGGTCGGGTTCGGGCAGGTCATAAACGGGTTCGAGCTCAGGTTGGCTTGTTTAATAGCAGGTGACTAAGAGGGAAAATGTAAAAAAAAATATATATATTAAACTGAGACTCTGAGAGTGAGAGCGGAGAGGGAGGTTGAGAGTGAGAGGGAGAGGGAGACAAAGTGGGAGGGAGAGCACTAAGAGGGAAATTGAGACTAAGAGTGAGAGGGAGACTGAGAGTGAGAGGGGGACGGAGATGAGTGAGATGGAGACGACGGCGAGTGACTGAGTGAGACAGAGACGAGAGATTGGGAGCAAATCTGATCTGGCAGATATGATACAGACGGCGACGACGAGAGCAAGAGTTGTGAGATGGAGAGCTGCGAGTCTGTGACGTCATGCCGACTGCGAGGCTGGAACTACGAAAGCAAGAGCAAGAGCCGAGAGGAGAGAAGATCTGCAGAGGAGAGAGCAGTGGCAAGAAACGGGGAGGAGGGAAAGACATCTACGTGGCTGCGCCACATGCTGGTGCTACACAGCTACTAGGTTAGGTTTCATTTCAAATGCTTCCAGCCTTTAGAATAAGAATATAAAGTATCTATATGGAGATAAATGGGTCACCCGGCGAGTGACCCCACCCGAACCCGCCTAACCCGTTTAATAAACGGATCAGGTCCAAGTTCACCCGTTTATAAACGGGTCAACTTGCATTGACCCAAACCCGGTTTAAACGGGCGGGTCATGGGTTACCCATTGGGTTTTGACCCATTTTGCCACCCTTACTTTTTGGGTTAATCAATGTGCCTTCGACCTTCCAAAGTCTCATGAATGACATTTTCTGAACATTTTCCAACCTTACCTACGTAAATTTGTTCTCATATTTTTTTATGGTATCTTAATGTAGCTTTGCTCAATCGCATGTGGAATACCTTGGCCATATTGTTTCCCAAGAAGGTGTTTCAATTTACCCTTCTAAATTACAAGTGATGACAAACTAGCCCATTCCACAAATAATCAAAATGTTGCAAGGATTTCTAGGGTTAACAGGTTACTATCGCAAGTTTGTCAAGGATTATGAAAAGATTAGCACTCCATTGACCACTCTATTGAAGAAGGATGCATGCATATGGAGTGAGGAAGCTGAACAAGCCTCTGTGAAGCTTAAGCACGCAATGTCCACCACACCACTTCTTGCTTTACCAGATTTCAACAAGATGTTCATCATTGAGTCTAATGCATCAAGAGTTGGCATTGGTGCAGTTTTTTAGTGCAAGATAGACATCCATTGCTTTTACTAGTAAGGCTATTTTCTCCATCTCACATTGGCATGTCTGTTTAAGCAAAAAAGATGCTAGGCATGGTGCATGCAGTTACAAAGTGGAGACCATATTTAATTGGCCGGCATTTCCGAATCCGAACTAATCACAAAAGCCTGAAGTCTTTTTTGGAGCATAGAATCTCTTTCATGGAACAAAAAAAGTGGGTCACCAAGTTGTTGGGCTATGACTATGAGATTATTGACAAGAAAGGGACTGAGAATGTGGTGGCAAATGCACTTGCACGACTTCCTGAACAAGGTGAACTTTAGAGCAATTTTTGTACCTACATGTACTACTCTTAAACAAATCAAGACGTAATGGTGGCAAAATCTAGATACTAGAGGTATTATCCAAAAGCTATAAGAAGAGCCAACTTTAGTTCCTCCTTACTTTTGGGACTCTTTAAACTTACTGTATAAGGGGAGGATTTTATTAGAGCCTAATGCAGCCCATAAGAAAACCATACTACAAGAATTACACATCACCAGCTGCATGTCACCCTGATTTTCTTAGAACCTACAAGTACATTTCTCAAGAATTTTATTGGAAGAGAATAAAGGGTGAAATTAGGAAGCTTGTGGCAGAATGTGATGTTTGTTAATGATAGAAAGCGGAAACCATGGCAAGTCTAGGCCTTCTACAGCCTCTTCTTATTCCAAAAGAATCTTGGACTAGGGGTGTTCATGGTTTGGTTACCTAAACTGGACCTCTAGTAACCGAACCAAGGTTTTGGTTAAGTGCTTTTGTAAACTGACTGATCCGAACCCTTTAGTTAATCGTCCAATTAACCGACAGTTTGATTTAGTTATCCAACCGATTTTCAAACTAGTATACTTTTTTTAAAGAAAAATGAGATATTTTACTAGATTTTTGATTTAGTGCGTGCATTTACACTTTATTAATATAAATTAATCACCTAAAAAGTATTTGTGCATATTATTTTATAACTTTATTATATATCATATATATTATTATATAATTATATATAATATAAATAAACACATATATTAGTTCGGTTCAGGTAACCATCGGGTTCATGAACATAAAAACCAAAATTGAACTGATAATCGAAAACTATTAAAAAATAAATAAAAAAGAGAACCAAAATTTCAATTCAGTTTGGATCTAATTTTCCGATCGAATTGGGTTTCAAATATTTTTGAACAGCCTTGGCTTCGACTAATATGTCCATGGATTTCATTGAGAGACTACCATCTTCTCATGAAGTCTACTATTTTTGTTATTATGGACCATCTCACAAAATATACTCATATTGTGCCATAACTCACCCTTATACTACTATAAGTGTTGCTCATACTTTTGTTGAGAATATTATTAAGTTGCATGAAATTCCTCAGTCTATTGTCAGTGATCATGACAAAAGTCTTTACCAACAACATTTGGAGGGAGCTTTTCCATTTTTAATATCATCTACAATCAAATGGGCAAATTGAAGTTATTAACAGGTGCTTGGTGAATTATCTTTGTTACTTTCCTAGCGACAAACCAAAGGATTGGGTGCATTGGCTCCCATAGGCTAAATGGTGGTACAATACCACTTATCATTCCACCATCAAGTTGACTCCATTTGAGGCTATCTATGGTTGAGCTCCTCCTGTTCTTGCTAGGTATTCCGCTAGATCATCCAAAATTGATCAAGTTGATAAGGTCTTACATGATTCGAGACAAAGTGCTTCAACTCCTCAAGGAAAATCTAGTTGCAGCTCAAGCTCATGTGAACCAACAAGTTGAGAAGCACCATAGTGAAAGGGAATTCTTAGTGGCAGATTGGGTAGCAGCTTAAGCTCATGTGAACCAGCAAGTTGATAACCACCATAGTGAAATGGAATTCTCAGTGGAAGATTGGGTATTTCTTAGGCTATAGCCCTATAGACAGACATCTGTGGCTGTTCATTCATCAATGAAGTTGTCTCCTCAGTTTTATAGGCCTTACAAAATCCTAGAACATATAGGCCATGTTGCTCATCATCTTGACTTACCAACAGGTTTTAAGGTACATCCAATTTTTCATCTCTTGCCTCAAAAATAAGTTAGGAGAGCAAGTTGCTATGCATGCCACTGCCTGGTGTTGCACCTACTGGTCAAGTTCAAGTGTAGCCAAAAGCAAATCTGGATTGTCAATTGGTCAAACATAGACGTCAAGACATCACAAAAGTTTTAGGTCACTAGTCCCACTTACCATCTGAAGATGCAACTTGGGAAACTTATCAATCCTTGGAGAAGAGATTCCTGGAGTTTATTGTTGCACAACCTTGAGGACAAGGCTGACTTGAAGGAGGTAGGAATGTTAGGATTCCCAAATCAATTTGGATTTCCAATTAACGTGTTAGGATTCCAAAATCATTGGGACTTTCTATTTAATGTTAGGATTCCCAAATCAATTGGGGTTTCTAATTAATGTGTTATGATTCCCAAATCAGTTTGGATTCTATTTATTGTTAGGATTATTTAATGTTGAGAATTTTATATAATGTGTTAGGGTTCCCAAATCAATAAGGATCGAGTCCACTAAGGACTTGGATTGGGATATTTTACATTACTAATGGAAGTAAGGTTCCCTATAACCCTACAGGCCTTTTTTTGTTTAAGCAATAACATAATTCAAAGCCTTCAACTAATTTGGAGGCAAATCCCCTCGAAGTAATCAACCCTATTTTCTCTTACTACTTTCCTTTCTTCCAATTTCCCCTATTTCTCTATGATAAAACCCTAGGGTCTTATTAGCTACATTCTTCCCCCCAAGGCTCTCCCTCCTTCCCTCCCTACTATGAAACAGACCCTAGAGTTATGCACACATTCGCAGTAAATCAAAAGAAAAATAGAAGAAAACAAGAATCTAGTGATCTACGTGGTTCAACAATAAGCCTAAGTCCATAGAGTCACTACAAAATTTCTACTAAAATAGTCGATGAAAACTGCCTTGGGGTTTCAACCCTAGGCTAAAGCATACATATAGAGCCAACATATTTAAAAATACCAAAATACGCTCAAACAACAATATAATGACACTACAACGTGGCTCAAAATACCAAATCATAGCCCCCCTTGCAGCCCCCCAACACACCCACATGGAACAGCTCACTTGTAAACATAAGCCACAACTCAATCTCTACCTTGGCAAGTATTAACACGTGGAACTTTGAGACTTGTAACTCTTGTTATCATCCAAGTCTCTAACATAATCTACATTGATGATCCCCTCTATTAAAGTTCACCTGTACCAAATTCAAAGCCAAAATTTGTACTACCATTCAAGTGCCTGAGAAGCCACGTCAAAGCTCTCCAATGCTCCTTGCTTAGATTTTCCATAAACCGTGCACCCCAGAACATTGGTGTACGATATCCTCAATATCTCCATCCTCCTCTAAATATGGACATCGTACTAAAGATACTCTAAAATGATTTGCCAATGGAGTAGAAACTTCACTCATACTAAACCTCTCCAACACCTTCTCCATATAAGTCTTTTGAGAGACCCAAAGCTTTCTTTATTTCCTTCGCCCCATGCTAAACCTCTCCAACCTCTTTGCCACTAATTTGACCTTGAACAGTTTGCCTTCCATTTTTGAAACATCATCTTTCTTCTTGAATGCCAACTTGCATTCCACAACTTTCCCTCCATAATAAAGCTTCACTAGAAACCCAAGGCTGATTTTTGTGCAAATACTCTACCTCTTCCATTATAGCTTCCATCCACTTATTTCTCTTTGAATTAGAAAGAGCAACCATAATCCATAGTTTACGTATCCTGAAAAGAATTGTTTTGAAGCAGTCAACAAAATTCCTTCATCATCAGAATTATTGTCACCACACTTGTGATGCTTAATAGTCAGCCTTTCTTTTCTTCCTCCTTGTTCAAAAGAGGACAATCTCATTTATAGTGCCCTTTTTATTTGCACTTGAAACATTCCATGTTCTTGGGCTTTGATTTAGACTTTGATTGGGTGCCTTGGACTTTGATTTAGACCTTGGATCAATGGTAAGGTTGCTCCTTTGTGACCGTTTGGTCATAGGTTAGAGTCCAAGGAAATAACTTCCCTACATAAAAAGTAGAGGTAAGGTTGCATGCGCTGTGATGACCCTCCCCCTACCCTCGCAAAGTGAGGAGCCTTGTGGCCCAGGGATGCCCTTTTTTTTTTTTTTTTCATTTAAACTTTTACTTACCCTTATCCTTGGATCTTCCTCAACTACACCCGACATAGCAACCAAGCCCTTTAGTTGATGGTCCTCCTTGTCACGTATCCTTCTTGCTTTGTTCAACCTTAAAACCCCACAAACCTCTTGATAGGTTGCAGCAGACTTCCCATAGGGCAGTGGCACAACCAAGTGTTCAAATGAGGAAGAAACAGAAGATAACAACATCAATGCCTTACCTTCATCTTTAATTCTCACATTTACTTTGAGCAAATTGTAGAGAAATCGATTAAACTGATTTACATGTTGATTTAGATTTCTATAGGAATACAAAGAAACATTAGTGACTTCTTCAAGAGCAGTTTGTTCATGTTGTTCTTTGCCACAGAGACTCTCCAGTTTCACTCATAGACCTTTTTTTTGTTTTCTCCTCCACGTCAAATACAAAATTTTCCAAACAAGATCTAAAGGCAATTTGTTCTAGTTCTATCCAAACATCTTCATCCATCTTCTCCGGTTTCTCTCCTAATAGTGCCTTGTAAACTACTGATGAACCAAATTGGTTACTAGCATCTGCCATAAGCTCAACTTTCCTTTCCCATTCAAACTTACCCAACCTAGTTTTCACCCTGCAAATCTTTGTGGCAATCAAAATGTAAACCCTAGCACAAACCTAGTGCTCTGACACCAATTATTATGAAACATGCCCTAGGGTTATGCACATGTGCCGCAAATTGGAAGAATAATAAAAGAAACAAGAACACAACAACTTACGTTATTCAACAAGGCACGTGCGTAAATGGAGACTACAAAATTTCGTTCATATCATCACTCAAAATTGCCTTATGATTTCAAACCTAAACTACAAGCGCATATACACACATGGCCCCCATGAAAACCACAAAATATCCCAAGGCTCTCCCCCCCCCCCCCCCGCGGCCGCCCTTCACCCCACCCCCAAAAAGAAGCATGCACACACACACATGCAACTCAAAATTTATATGGTCCGTAACATGCCAATTAAATAAAATATTTTTTTTTTTTTTTTAAGTGTCATCAACAGAAGACAAATTTGAGACTGCTCATATTTATTCACAAATTTCTAATAGTTTTCACTAATTTCTAGAATCATGCACAAGACTATTTTAATCAAATTCTTTTTTTCTTTTTTTCTTTTTTTGTTAATGAGTGCCCCAACCATAAATTAAGTACCTATCTTTAGGACATTCTAGCATAGATACCCAGCGACAAGAGTTCACTTAAATATAGCTTCAATCTAGTGAGGAATTAAAGATAGTATTTGATAATTAATATTTAAAATATGGGTTAATTAGAAGATGGTGTGTTCCACTCAAATACTAGTATAATCAAAAGAGACATTTAATTTATACTAGTATATCATTATTCATGGTAGGACAAAGCATTTTTAAAAGAATCAAATTCAACTAAAATTGGATAGAATTATTTTTAAACATGTATGGCATCTTCTAAAACTATTATAAAGACTATAAAGTATATAATGTTAGCTAAATAAACAATCATTAAAATTTTACAAGAAATATAAAGAAAAAAATCATAGACCTATAAGTACCTTCTAGAATCTAGATAATAGTTGCTAACTTATTTAAATTAGGGAAAAAAATTCACCAATTGACCATTTAGTAAACAAGAGTAACAACTATAAAATTTTAAATATTGAACTGCAATTTATATAAATATTTAATTATTAATATATAGGAATTATGCGTCAAAATTATTGAATTTTACATGGGTCCCCTCATACCACTTTAGTATGTAAGTTAAATATTATTTTTAAATTTTAGCATTTCATAAATTAAAATCATAACTCACATGAGTACAAACTAATATTATTTTTATAAAAAGAGAAGAAAGTAAAAGAGAGATAATTATATAAGAGGAAGTGAATATCACTTGGTGTACTTAGCTTACAACTTTGAGATGTATATATAGCTATACAAGAGAGTGAGGTTATCCTAACATTCCGATGTGGGACTAAAAACTATACACTATGTTCAATACTCCCCCTCAAGCTAAAACGAATATGTTGACAAGTCGAAACTTGGAGAAAGCAGTGTGTAATAAACTTGGGTCAACAGACTTGGTGAAGACATCAGCAACCTGGCCTTTGGAGGAGATCAAGTGGGGAGAGATAATCCCTGAACAAACTTTTTCCTTGATGAAGTGAATATCCACCTCAATATGCTTAGTCCTCTCATGCAGAACTAAATCAGAAAAGAGAGATACAGCAGACTTGTTGTCACAAAACAACAAAGAAGAGTCTGTCACAGGAAAGCCAATCTCAGAAAGGAGAGAGTGTAGCCATAGGATCTAACAGGTACCTTGTGCCATAGCGCGGTACTTAGCCTCAGCAGAAGAACATGAAACCATCTCCTGCTTCTTACTCTTCTAAGAAAGAAGATGATCACCCTTGAAAGTACAATACCTGAGGTAGATCGTCTGTCAGTCTTGGACCTAGCATAGTCAGCATTAGTAAACATGAAAAGACCTGGTTGTATTCTAGATGAATAGAATAATCCCAGTCCAAGTGAGGTCTTCGCATACCGTAAGATGTGATAGACGACATCAAGATGTGAAGTCCGGGGAGAATGCATGAACTGACTTACTAGGCTCACTACATAGGCCAAATCAGGCCGAGTGTTGGTCAAATAGATAAGGCGACCAACAAGTCTCTAATACACCAAAAGGTCTATCAATAGAACACCAGACTCTGCAGAAAGGGAAATATTAGGATCCAGAGGCGTAGAAGCAGATCGACATCTCAACATACCAGTGTCCATAAGGAGATCTAGGGCATATTTCCGCTGAGAGAGGGAAATTCCCTTGCGGGAGCGTGCTATCTCAATGCCCAAGAAATACTTGAGGGGTCCCAATCCCAGATCCTTGATGTCAAAGGTGTCCCCCAAGTCCTTTCTAATCTAAGCAATTCCAAACAAGTCATTACCTATAACAATAATATCATCCACATAGATAAAGATAATGGTGCAAGGACCATGGGAGAGACGCCTAATAAAGCAAGTGTGGTCTGAATGGCGTTGAATAAATCTCATAGAGAGAACCACATCATTGAATCTTCTGAACCATGCACAAGGTGATTGCTTAAGTCCATATAAGGACTTGCGCAATTTACACACCTTTCCAGAATACTCCCCTGAGCAGAAAAATCGAGAGGGAGATCCATGTAAATAGTATCAGTAAGATCACCATTCAAGAAGGCGTTCTTGACATCAAGCTGATATAAAGGCCAAGTGAAAGATACCGCCAAAGAGATCAGGAGGTGAACAGTAGTAAGTTTCGCCACATGAGCAAATGTAGCATGGAAATCCTGACCTGGAATCTGCGTAAAAACCTTAGCCACCAAGTGGGCTTTATACCTGTCAACAGTACCATCTACAAGGTGCTTAACTATGAATACCCATTTACAGCCCACCGTGCGTGCACCTAAAGGAAGGGGAACAAGATCCCAAGTATGCTGCTGCTGTAGAGCTTCCATCTCATCACGCATGGTTGCAACCCATTTGGGGTCATGGAGGGCCTCATAAACTGAGCGAGGTATGATAATAGCATCAACATGTCCCAAAAAGGCTCGATAACTCGAGGAAATATCCTAATAAAAAAGATACTGGGAGATAGGGTAGTCAGTAGAACGGGCTAAAGAAAGTCTATTAGGAGATCAACGGATTCGAGAAGGATATCGTGAGGAGGGAGCAGGGGGATCAGGGACTGTAGGAGACATACCCGAGCTCAGTGAAGATGCTGGCAGAGGCTCCAAAGGGCTCAGTGGGCGAGTGTAAATCTGTGGAAAGAGAGAGATATGGTCCTGCCTAGTGGGGGAAAAGGTAGTGGGCTCAGAAGATGAAGACGACACCGAAGAAGAGGGCATTGATACAGATGGGAGAAAGATAGGCTTAGGTCGAGGAAGTGGAGATGGCACTGGCAGAGATATGGAAGGAGAGGAGTCAATGTAGAAGGGGGTAGACTCATGGAAAGTAACATCGAGAGAGTGATAAGTGTGCCAACCAACAGGATCATAATAGCGATATCCCTTAGACATAGAGGAATACTCTAAAAAAATGCATTGGATGGCCTTATCATCAAGCTTGGTTCGAGAAGGACTCCGACCATGATTAAAGCAAGTGCATCCAAACACTCTAGGAAGAAGGGAGAAAAGGGATCTGTCAGGATGCAGAAGATGAAGTAGAGCAGAATTCTACAATGCACGACTTGGGGTACGATTGAGAAGATAGGCTGCAGTGAGAACGGCATGAGGCCAATAAGACTTGGGGACTTGCATTCCCCGAAGAAGACAACGGACAATAGACATGATGTGGCGATTTTTGCGTTCAATCACACCATTTTGTTCAGGAGTGTAAGGACATGTCAGTTGTTGGAGAATACCTTGTTGACACAACTCAGCACGAAACTCATTATTGAGGTACTCACGGCCATTGTCAGACATCAAGATACAAACCATGATATTGTATTGAGTCTTAATCATTCACAGGAAAGCCTGCAAATGAGTGAAAACTTCAGATTTATTTTTCATGAGGTTGACCTAGGTACAACGGGAGTAATCGTCAATAAAGGTGACATAATATCGATGCTAAGTGAGTGAGAAGACAGGGGAGGAACCCCCGACATCACTATGAACAATATCAAAAGCTGCAAGAGAACGGTGCATACGAGACAGATAAGATGAACGAACATGCTTAGATAATTCGCAAGTAGCACACTCAAAATTTAAATTCTTACAAGCTTTATTAAATTCTGGAAACAGCCAACACAAATATTTAAAATTTGCATGCCCCAAACGGGCACGCCACAAATCCAAGGTTTGTAAAGAGAAAACAAGGGAAACATCAGAAGGCAAAGCAGATGCCTAAAAGCCAAAAGAGGATGCAGAATAGGAAGGCGGATCGCCAAAGTAGTAGAGCCCGTCCCTTTCAAAGCCCTTGCCAAAAATCTTCCTCGAACTCAGGTCCTACAAGTAACAAGAGTTGGGTAAGAAAACCACAGCATAGTTACATTGTGGCAATACGACAAACAGATAACAAGTTATAGGAAAATTGTGGAACATAATAAATAGGGAATAAAGATAGAGTAGAGGATAAACAAGCAGTGCCTTGGGTATGAATGGAACGAGAGGTACCATTGACAATGCGGACAGTACAAACCAACGAAGGGATAGGAGATGTAATGAAAGATGCCTCACCAGTCAAATGGTTGTTCACCCCTGAGTCCAATATCCAAACGGGTATGCCACCAGGCATGCCAAACTTACTTAAAAGGGCAGTAAGGTTACTTGCAGCAAAGGTGGTTGTAAAGGAGGATGCAGTCGGTGCAGCAAAGGCAAGGAGGCTAATCTGAGACTGAAGTTGGGTAAGCTAAGCCTGAAGCTGAGACAAATCTGGAACAGCAGCAGGTGTAGGAGTAAAAGAAGCCGGAGGTGCAGGAAGAGATTCTGCAACAGCTCCAATGTTAGAAAGTCCCCGACCTTTGCCACGACCACGACCATGAGAGGCCTGTTTGGAGTAACGCTCGTGCAGCTCAAGGTGGAGAATGAAGTAGCGCTCAATGGTGTAATTATTCCATTGGCAATGCTAGCAGAATCAAGTCTTGCGTTCAATAGACCTAGCACCAGTAGGGGCTGCAAGGGCAACCAGCTTAGGCACGCTAGAAGAAGCAAATCCAGGGAGCAGACGTCATCGCCGATCATCACCATCAATCATTGCAAATGCCTCGTACAAAGAGGGCACCGGGGTTGTGTTCAAATTCTAAGTCCAAAGTGATTTGAACTCAAGTTTTAAACACATCAAGAACTGATAAGTATGCGGATGATCCTAGCGCTTTGCCTCAATAGTTGCTGCCTCAATAGGAAACTCAGAAAAAGGCTCATACTAGGTGAGCTCCACCCACTGAGACTAGATATAGCCGAAGAAGTCAGTCACAGATAAACCCAAAGAAGCCCGAGTCGCCTGGTGGAGCTCCCGATAAGGCTCAAAAATCCAAACCTCACACCTTGTGTGGGCAAACATTTTGGTCAAGGTAGACCAAAGGATATGAACAGTATCGTGAAACATGAACATCATGTAGAGGCAGTCTTCCATAGAAGCAAATATTCAACCCAGGATGACACAATTGTCAATGGACCACTGTCGATGAGCCGAATCAGTATTAACAGGGCGAAACTCCAATCCTAACAACCACTCAGCCTTGCCATGGCCCTCAAGATATAAGCGAAGGGACTATGATTAGGCATGAAAGTTGTCGCCATTCAGAAGAATGCTGGTGACCTTCTGAACAAGAGCAATCTGAGTCATAGATAAGTCAGGGCGTGGAAGGTTCAAAGAAGAAGTGGTGGATTTACTATCCTTAGCAGGCATATCACTGTCCTTGGTAGACATTGTAAAGAAGAGGAATAGGCTGCAAAAGTATCAATGCAGCAAAGCAAAGCAAGTCGCCAGAAAAAGGACGCCGAAAGCCGCTGAAGTCACCGGGAAAGTTGCCGAGAATTTGTCGAAGTCACTAGAAAAGCCGCCAAAAGGCACCGGTAAAGTCGCTGGAAGTCGCCGCGAAGGGCGTTGAAAGTCATCGAAAAAGTCGATGGAGTCAGCGGGGAAGTCTCCGAAAAGTTGCCGAAAGTCGCCAGAAAAAGGTCCCCGGAAAGTGATAGTATGAAATGAAATTGGAAACTGAGTTTTCTGATGTACAAGATCCACTAAAAGTGGCAAGTACAGAGCATACGACTCAACCTACTACAAATAAAGCTTTATGATGCACAAGCTCCACATACGTGGCGAGTGTAGAGCATACGGCACAATTAAGAACCCGGACCTTAAACAAGGAACCTAACCTTGCTCTGATACCAAGAAGAAAGTAAAAGAAAGAGAACTATACAAGAGGAAGTGAATATCACTTGGTGTACTTAGCTTACAACTTTAAGATGTATATATAGTTATACAAGAGAGTGAGGTTATCCTAACATTCCGATGTGGGACTAAAAACTATACACTATGTTCAATAAAAAGATTCAAAATTTGATACATTAATTAAATTTCATCTTACCTGTACCAAGTTGTAAAATAAATTCTTACATCTTAAATTTTTTATACACAGAAAAACTGCATATTAAATTATTACAAAATCTCTATAAAAATAGAGAAATATGCTGAATGATTTCTGCAAAAAATCATTCTTTTAGATAATAATATCCTTGAATTCTTCAAACCATACTCTACTTGCCTTTCAAATGATAGCATATTACGTTTAGACACGTCTTTTAAAATATTGTGACCAACATAACTATTCCAAGTAGCCTTAGTGGCTACATAACCATATTTGATGTATTTTGATGATATCAACCTAATTGTAATTCCAAGTTTAACCTATCTTTGCAGATCAAGTTAGTACAGGTACAAGTAACAAATACATGAAGGTACTAGGTCAAAAGCAAAGATCGGATTGGGTGGACATTCGAGTAGGAAAGATCAAAGCTCACTCGGAAGAACTCAAGCACATCCAACAAAGTCATAGTGTAATAGGGAGTGCTTGAGGTAGGAACTGATATAACGCTTGCGATATTGTTTCACGCATGTTTATTGAGCAAGAGTTGAGCAAATTGTATGTGCATACTAGTTCGTAAGAGTACATAGGATATCACTAAGTCATAAGTTCAGTACTTATGAGTTTTTAGAGTCAAAACACAGAGTTTTATAATCCTTTACTCAAATGTATTTTACTATGGGACAAGTTTTAAATCATATTAGTGTTGTAATCTTTTAAAGACTTGGTCCCGATTGGGTTTAAACCTCATTCAAGCACCTAAAAATCAAGTTAATGAAGAAACAGGGCAAACCGTCGACGATTTGGCCCAAGTGCATCGACGGTTTCAGGTAGAGAGTTTAATAGATTTTGGCCTGAATGAAACTATCCACGGTTTGAGGGGAAACCGTCAATGGTTTGGGGAATCCGTCGACGGTTTGTGTCGAGATTCTACACCCAACGACTAGTTTTCAAAGTAAACAATTATTTTATTAGCCCAATGGTCACAAAACAGCTAGTAGCTCAATTTGCGTATAGATACAAGTCCAAAGGTTAGTTTTAATATTTATTTAGTAATTTACATTTCATTCCCAAGCACATCACATTTTAGTTCATCATTCTTGTGCTCAAAATCTCTCTTGCTCTTTAATCTAGTTGTAAATCATTACTTTGAGAGATTTGTGTGAGGTTTTGATTGTATCAAATATCAGCTCATTCAAGGAGCATTTGTTTTTGCAAATCATATTCATCGTCTTGTTGTAAACGGGTTCTTGGTGAACCGAATTGCAAGGGTTCTTGGTGAACCTTACTGGAAGGCTCTTGGTGAGCAAAATGGATTTGTTCCCGTGGTGTAGAGGCTTCTCCGCCGGTAAAGGAGTTGTGTTAGTGCATTGTGGAAACCTTAGGTGTGACTCAAGGCGTGGGCATAGGCAAAGGGCCGAACCACGTTAACATTGGTGTTGAGCTTTTCTTCCCTTCTCTTTAATTTATATCTTGTGCATGATTTATATTCTATATACTGTGATATAATCATTTGTATCTTGCAAAGATTTTATATTTTGTAGAGAAAATGGAAAATACGCAAAAGAGTCTATTCACCCCCCTCTAGACTCGACTCTAGGGCCAACAATTCCAATAGCCTACTTTATTTATACATACTATTATATAATAATTCAATATTAAGCAACCACAACAACAAGCCTTAAGTCCTACTAGGAATGGTTGTCACACGATCACGGGCATTTGCCTCAACTATCTCAAGAGCTATTAAATCCTTTCTAATTATTTCATTCCATGTTATTTTAGGTCTATCTCCAGCCCTTCTAACACCAGTAATAGTAACTAACTCACTACTCCTTACAGGTGCTCTTGAATTCTCCAATGTAGTAGTACTAGTAGTGCATCAAAGATGCAGTCATCGATTCTCCCAAAAGACCACAATTATAGCGAGCAAGCATATTAATGACGAAGGACGCATTTTCACTATGCTACTAATACTTGTACTTGCTCTACTATTTAGCCCAAACTTGATTGAGGAAGTGTTATAAGGCGTAAAAAATAAATAATAATAATAATAATAATAATAATAATTTTGTTAGGTTGTGCATACTATGAACACTTTGTGGAATAGGATGGCTAGCTCTATTAAAAAGATAACAAAAGAGATTTTAGTTGAATCTAGAGGAAGATTTTCGAGCAATAAAGAAAATTGGAGGTGGAATCAAAATGTCCAAAAAGCATTAAAGACAAAAAGAAGTAGGTATAAAACATGGCAAAATTATAGAAAAATAGAAAACCTTGAAAAAAATAAAGAGGCAAAGACCAAGGTAATGTAACTCAATATCTAATAACTCAATAACAACTTTACCTAACTTTTCAAGACAGCATTATTTTTATCCAAAATTCTAAATTATCCTAAATTTTTATTTTTAAAATTTAGTAGAATGATGTGATCTATTAGTGTCCATATATGTATATAATCAATAAAAAATCAAAGTAAATATAACATTAAGGTATTATCAATGTGTTTAAAATGCATATAAGCAAGTAAATAACTAGAATAATAAGAATTTAAAAATTCCTTTCAAAATTTGGGTGAAGAAATGTTTAATCATTATGAAACTTTATTTTTTAAAATGTAATTTTAATGTTATACATTACATATATGTAATATCATATTTTAGTTATTGCAAATCTATGTAGCGTAAGTGTCATGTGCAGTCCATATCTCTTTAACTTAGAATTTTTTTGAGCACTTCCATGTATCATATTTTAATTATTGCAAAATCTTAAAAAAAAAAATAAACAAAAACACACACACACAGAGAAAAGGGGCAGCCCAGCGTGCAAAACTTCTGCATATGCAGAGGCTCTGGGGAAGGGTTGGACCATGATGGGTCTATAGTACATAGCCTTATTGCAAAATCCATATATATCATATTTTTACTTTTTTCCCCCATCACTTCCCCATCACTCATTGGAACTCCTCTAAAATTATTTAAAAAATTTCTAAGACATATAATAATGCATCGTAATATATTTTTATTTTATTTTGTTCATTAAAAAAAAAAAAAGGCAGCATGGTGCACAAAACTCTTGCGTATGCAGGGTCTGGGCAAGAGTATATATTGAGATTTTTTACATAATAAAAGGAAGGAAGAAGATTCATATTTATTATTACATTTATAAACATGCGCAAATATGTATATATTAAAACTTAATATTTTCAATAAATAATATATTTAAATAATACATTTATATGCATACACACACATACATCAGTGTTATGTAAATAATAAAACTTAATATTTTCAATAAATAATATATTTAAATAAAATATTATATAACTTTAATCAGTCCTTTTCATGTCGTATCATGTCTTACATTCTCAGGATTTGTCATGTCCCTATATCAACATTGCATTGTAGCAATATCCCATTTTGCACCTGAATTTTATAGTTTCAAAGAGAACAAAAAGTTTTTTTATATAATTTAGAATACCTTTATTTTAGTTTTATAAATTAAACAATAACAATGTATTATCAATTATTAAAAAAACATATATATTACATTAAAAATTATCTAATTACACATGGCTTATTTACTAATATTTGAAATATATAAAAATAGCAAAATTTGTTGTCTCATCACATGATATCATAATGCAAAAGAAAGGTAGCAAGTAGTACCTGTCAGGCCTGCATGGATGCAACCCAGTAACAAAAGTGTAAGCTGCATGAAGAGAAGTATCTGTAATCCAGTGAAGATATGCAATCACACAAGCAGGGGATCGATCCAATCCAGTAGTACAGGTTACAAAAACACGATGGTTTTTTTTTAGCAAGCGTAATAGAAGCCCCACACAAAATGGTAGTTTCTTTCTGACATCAAAGGAATCTACCTCCCTGCAGACATAAATGCACGCAAATTTAGAGTGTTTTCACCTCATATAAACAAGCTAGAAGTTGTTTCTTTTCTCAAGGGAGGGAGGAGGCAAAGTCATACTTCCATCATTTCTAGTTTTTCCATTTCAAAGTGAGCATAAAACATTAAAGAAGCAAAATTCAGGCATTAGTAACTGTAGAAAAAAATATTCAGGCAATAAGCCAAGCAAAAATATTTTCACAATTTAATATGCAGACAACATTTCTGCCCTACTGCCACAAATTGAAAATCACACACACACACAACAAACATAGAGATTGATAGGAAAGTAATCAGTGTCATACGATTTCAAAAGGTAAAAAGTAAAAACAAAAAGAACGCATCGTCCTTCATCAACAAACAGAGCACGAAATAAAACCCTTCAATCACCTTATATAATAGGTGATCATCAGTATATTAAATCGTTGGCATGACTCATTAATTGACTTGGAATTGACTCCCCAATTTTCTGCTTCAGCTTCACTCTGAAAATTCAATACAGCACTGACACCCTGCAATGAAATTGCTCAGCACAAGATTCAATAATAAGTGCAAGTAAGTATAACAAAATTAGCATTTCATCACAATCAATAAAGCCTTTTTTTTCTTGTCCAAGTAGAAAAACTGATACTTTTACTAAGAGAGTAAACAACCAAGGCTTATAACATTGCCCAACTTAAGATAAAGCATGCAAAAGCAGCAAAACTAAACCAACCAGATAAAAAATGTGATGTTAGCAAAATTGCTTCATTTACACTGTTTACTAACTGACATAGTAAAGATAGGAGATGCCGTCCTCTTTTTCCAAAAAAAAAAGAAAATTATCCAGGTAAGGGCGTGCAGAGCAAAGAATATTATCAGACATAAAGTCATGAAACTAGCAATTAGAGTTGTAAATTTAGATGAATAAGTGACATGTTCAACTATAGTATACCACCAATGGATCCCTACAATATTTGTAACAGAATGGATCTCTTGACATTTGGTGTAGCTCACAACATTTTGTTCAAAAGAGCCTGTTTTTCTTCTATCTGCATTATTGAAAGCAATCTGACATCACTGAAAATTGCTTTACTTGATCAGCTGTTTATTCAAAACTATCATATTACAGTCATTACAAGAGGCCAAACAAATAAGCAAATAAAAAGTCTACTGATGACACCTTCTGCAATGCACAGGATCGAAACAAGTCAACAAAAGCATCCAGAATGAATAAAACCATCTGGAAATCAAAATTTTAGATAGTGTATTTAACAAAAAGCAAATAGAAAATAAATGGGCTGATAAAATCAAAGGTATAACGGCACTTACTGCATTTGACAAAGTCTCAACATCAGCTTCTTTCTGTATACAAGATCCTACATATATTTGCTCTGTAATCTAACAAATTTTACAAGAGTATTAAAATTAAAATTAAAATTAAATAATTCAAATAAATTAAACACTTCCTTAAAAAATGTAAAGGCATATTAAGATAGAATAGGTTGATTTATCATCTATAAAAAAGTAAAAAAGTGTCAAATTACCACTTCACCTAAAAGCTTAAGCCGTTAGGTTGTGGGCCAACAAGGTATGTCAAGCCTTAATACTCCCCTGCACGTGCAGCCCAACAGCACATGGAGAGATAAACAAACGATAAACAACACCCATAATAGGGAATAAGAAAATTCTTAACGAACAAACAATAAATGCGGGCAACTAAACTAGAACCAAGGATCTCCTGGCAACCAAGCTCTAATACCGTGTTAGATGAAGACTTTACCTAAAAGCTTAAGTCATTAAGTTGTGGGCTAACAATGCATATCAAGCCTTAACAACAAGGAATAAACTATATAGTACGGTCAACTGCCAAGATGAATAGTATTTTCACTGGGATGAACAAAAGGGTTTACATGGTGAAGAAATACTATACTAAACATAGTTACTAGAAAACCCTAACCACCCTAGCTAACCACGTATTGGTTCAAAAGTTCCAAAACATGGAACGTGGAACATTTTCGTTCAAGAATGCTAAATCTAATGATTCAAAGTTTTAATTCAATATTATTGAGTTAAAATTGGGGAATCATCACATTTTAATTATATTTCTATCATTATTAATCTATTTCTCAACAGAAAATCTCTTCTACATTTAAAAAATCCTCAACATCCTCTCCAAAATATACATGTGCCATTACACTTTTTCACAAATATATCAATTTATGTATATCCCAAATGTTTTACATTTTAGAACATGTGCCATACTACGATCCCGTTGCCATTCCACAAACCAGAATATTCCCCATTCTACGTAATGTGATATTAACTGAGCCTAGATGAATTTTTCATTTTTAGTCTTTAGGTTCATACATCTAAACAACACGAGAAGCAAAAATCCACTTGTATAG
The DNA here is from genome assembly GCF_029873635.1 of Malania oleifera. Classification (NCBI taxonomy): domain Eukaryota; kingdom Viridiplantae; phylum Streptophyta; class Magnoliopsida; order Santalales; family Ximeniaceae; genus Malania; species Malania oleifera. Next base: position 56,288,104 of record NC_080427.1, on the reverse strand, counting down.
TTTCAGAACGTGATTAAGTGGATTTATACATTGCTGTGCTTCAGATTTATTCATGCAGTATTTTAAAATTTAATTTTCTTTATTGGACAGCGAATAAAAGAATATAAATAGCTTCAGTTTATACTGTTTTATTTTAAATTTTTTGATGAATTATGTGTCCATGCCCACATATAAAATCTCCACACCCTAAGATGTCTAGGTTGACACTTGAAAAAGAATAAAGCATCCATCTCTATTAAATAACTACAAGCATGGATCAACTACCCTTTGTTCAGAGAACTACCATAAATATTAATCTGTCACTCAATGATGTACAGCTAGGCCTATGAGCCAAGTGCAAGCTGTGCAGATCATGGGTATTTGTGTGATATTATTTTCAAAGCTGAAACTAGGAATGCTTTGTTAGCTTCCTGAAACCGCTTACACTAAACTAAAGCCATTCACTCAGAAACCAGGAATCCAAACTATCATGACTATACCTACACAATATTAAGCAAAAAAATAGATAAAAATTTGACAAAATAATTGTTTATGTTACCTCAAACTATTAACATAATTATCAACCGAAGTAAGGAATAAATTACGATGTTCATAATATCAATTGAAATAGAGCATAAACAAAAAATGAAAATCATACCTTACTGCAGCGCATACCAAGAGAGTGATCATATTTCAGTTCAAGTTTAGAACGATCTAGTGCCTTAATATATTCCTCCAAAGGGAAGTTACCATGAGTCCATTCAACATCCCCAGACTCCTCCCCAGTAAATATACAGACAAGTTGGCTTATGGGCGCAGTATGAACATTTTTCTGCATTTGTGAATGAAGATGTCCTGTTTGATCACCCAAAAACTTCCATCCATGGGATGATATGAACTTTGACGAAAATACAACAAATCCAGAATTCACGCTGCCTTCAGAAGATGTTTGCAGATTTGATGCCAATAGAGTTTTGTTCCACGTGGCAATAGGAACCCGACCACCATTAAACAAAATAGCAAGATCACCCATAAGATGCAGTTGTTGAATTGGAAAAGGAGAAAAGGGCCTCTCAAGAACCAGGCTGCAAGATCCTATTTTCTCCTTAAACATATTCCTATTTAATCCCCACAAAAAAAATAAATAAAAGCCAGATCTTTAGCAGTTCAAGCATACAGAAACTCTACAAAATAATGCAAATTTAGGAACTAAAATACATGTGATTAAAAGAGAGAAAAAAAAAAATCTGGCACAAGGCACTAGTTTAGTAATGCCATTCAATGTAACTTTTTTGCTCCATAAACAACATCTTAATGCCTGCAAGACTGGAAAAACATGCTTCAGGTACCAGCCAACAATCTGAGAACCATGGGTAGGAGATTACTAGCCAACCAATAGCACTATTTGAATCACTTTTAATAACATTTCAAGCTTCTCAATATTTAGGATGGATAAAAAGATATGCCAAAATATTAACAATTTAGCTTTGACAAGTTGAACTTGTTGATAAGCAGATTATGGGTAATTGATGACTTGGCCTATGCTTATTAAATCCAATACAGTTTTTTATGTGCCAAGGACAGCAGACTAATGAAGCATCATATATCCTGGGCTGAAGTATGTAAATATTGACTCGTCAATTATCAATCGCATCCATAATACTACAACTACACTAAGGAAAGGGCAAAATATTAATAATAATGTTAGGCAATAAGGATCAAAAAACTTCAAATTACCAATGACCAGTGAGATATGTAATTTCATAAGAGGTCAAATGAAGCACAAAGAGTACTGAGCTGCACTGGTCACCTCCTTTTATTGGGTTCAGAAGTGTTTGTTTCTAAAACAACAGTCTACTAGAATGTGGGGTAACACTCTCTCTCTCTCTCTCTCTCTCTCTCTCTCTCTCTCTCAAAAAATTACAAACATGAATGCAATTATGTCCGACATTCCAACATAATGTTCAATCAGATATCGTCATGTAGTCGCCCCAGGCGAGATACCTACTTTCCCCCTCCACATAGATCAAGCGACATTACTCACTGTACATTAGCTCAAGAGACCATGAGTATAAATTCCGTTCATACTTACAAAGTAACAACAAAATTCCTACTCTTTTCAGTTTTAAATCTGGAGCAATGAACTAAATTTCAGAAAGGATCACACTATATTCAACAAGCTTACCGCACCTGATGCTTACACACTTTCAAAAAAAAAAAAAAAGTATATGCCAGATTCAGAACAGCACAAAGTTCATACTGTGTATCACCGAAGTCCTTGATCTCGACAAGCTTACCACCTGATGAATCACTAGTCTTCTTCAAAGTGTCACCTACCATGATTATTCTCGACTTCTCTGCATTGCCCTGTCACCCGCAGAACAGATTTGATCAAGTAACCAGGAAAAAAAAAAATGAAAAACCCACTAACGCAAATTGCAAATAATAAAGAATTAAGAAAACACACAACACAAACACAAAGACGAACCCCTTTCCTCAAGGCATGAACGAAGATCCTGCCGTCGGCGGAGAGAGCGAATCGAATGCCCAGAGGCTTATCGAGAGTGACCATGTACTCATTAAGGTTCATCTTCAAGGGGGAACCGCTGGACATGGCATAAACCCTCGTCACGGGTCTTCCCCCATTGACGAATCGGAGCTTTTGATTTCCAGGAAGAGCAGCACAAGAGCCTCCATTGATCAAACGAAGACAAGTCCCCCAAATGGAAGACCCAAGAGTGCAATCAAGTCGCGAAGATGAGAGATTACTGCCCAGAAATACAAATGGAGTCGAATCGACCCCCCCGGGAACAGAGAGTTGCAAAAGAGGAGACATTGATAAATCGAGCTGATGAATTGTTCACGAATCATCGTCGTCATCATCTTCATCACTGTTGATATTTATAGCTGGCATTTGAAAAAATAAATTTAAAATTATGTATACGGAAGTTCGAGCTGCTATGGGAAGTAGCCAAGTAGGGGTTGATAAGAAGCAGCGAAGCCACAGGGGGTGAGGTAAGAGAGTCCGATGCCACGTGGACCTGTAGAGCCCATTTCCACGTTGGGGCCGTGGCTTTATTAAGTGGCATCTCCACGTGGCAAAACGTTTACGCTTTGTCAGGCGCCGGAACACCGGGAGAATAGAATCTAGACTGGGGTCGAAGGGGCAGTTAGGTAACTTAAACAATAGGTCAAAGTCAACCTCGTGGCCTTTTGGAGACCGTTGATCAGAGACAAGTATGGAAAAAGTAGGCGTTGGGGGCGCAGAGGAATAAACTTATGAGATACGTGTTTGTCGTTGACGCCGCGAAAGGGTGATTGATCCCACGGGAGTTTTTTCCCGTTTAACTTCTTTTAAAAAATATGTATAAAATAATACTCAATTCTTGGAAGTACTTTTCAGAATAACTCTGACGTAATTTCGCTACTTCAAGGAACGAGATTTGCTTTTGATAAACAATACTGGTGTGGACACGTGACAAATCTCGTTGGTTCATCCGGCGAGATTTGCTTCGAATACTCAATGCTCATCCAGCTGACGTTCGATGCGTGGCAAATCTCACTAAGAGATTTGCTTCAGCCATTATAGAGTTCTTCCTCCTTCCATTGTCTTCGCAAACAAAAAGTACTCCTACGCAGGCTTTGCAGAGAGATGGGGAGGAGCAGAGCAAAGCAAATTACCATTGAAGGAGGCAGAGGCCGGACGTGTTGCGCAGGTGACCATTGCGATGAGAGGTTGCCTAATCGTTGAGAAGCTGTTATATAAACTCGAGGAGATGGGATAAGACACAAATCCATCATTTATTTTGTTCATAAATTTTTAATTAATTTATTTAATCGAAGAGTTCGTTTGATTAATTAAAGAGTTTAGTGTGTTGTTCACTATTTGAAGGTTTCGTTCGGAGAACACCTTTCTTTAAGGTTAGAGTTTTTTTGTATTTGAATTTTTTTATTTTTTGTGATACTGTCCAAACAAAAACATGCATGAAATTTATTTGTTTGAATTATATAATCGTCTTTGTATTTCTATGTTCTTTAACAAATTTATGGAATCATGTTTGTTTGATGTAGTAACAATTTTATTTCTATATGCATGTTGTTTATTATCTAAATTTATTTCATCTAAATTGAGTGGAAGGGTATCATTTTATTAAGTTTGTATAATGAAATGGAAAAGAAAATGATGGAAGAATATGATAGAACCAAATGATAAATTCAATTTAATTGAAGCATACAGTAACAATGCACACCCAATTTCATTGATTCAAAAAGAAAAAGAAGGGTTCTCAACTCCACATTTGAGCTTTTGAAGGCACGTCGTGGTCAGTTATTAAGTTTAATATTTTACTGAATTTAATTGTTGACTAATTGAAATTTCATGTTATCAATAAAATTAGACATCAGTTGGGTTTTATGATTTGATCTTGTGTTAAGTATTTTAAATTTAGTAGCATACAAATTTCAAATTAATTTTTATGCTGAAGTGTAATTAGCATGCAATTAAACTTGCTTATTAACCAGCCAAACTAATCTCACATAATGAAATCACTACAAAATAAATTTATTTCGTTTTCCCTTATCTCTCTTTTAATATTATATGTATGTAATTCCATTACCTACACACATTATTTTGATATATATATATATAATATAGGGATTCTCTAGTACTTTTAGATTTAACTAAAGTGACAATAATAATCGCATAAAATCAGTAAAAAGAAACCCTTAATTTTACTAATTAAAAATATATGGATTCAAATATATTTGGATTAGTAGTATTAAAACTATCAAATAATTTCAGTTTATATATATTAGAGAGCTGGTTAGCTTTGATGCCTTAAAAGGCCCTTTAATTTTGAATTTGAATTCTAATATTACATTTTGGTAACATTCATTTTGAGTAGAATCGTGAATATTAAATATGAATGTTTATTTTAATTTTTTTGTAAAACCAATTTCCTTTAAAATAATGATTTAATCATATGTGTTATTGTATTTTGCATAACAAAACTATATTTTGTATAGCATTTATCGATTTGCTAATTGAAATATGAAACTAAACATTATCTTAAAAGTACATGTTATCAATAAAATTAAACTTCGATAGGGTTTTGTGATGATTTTTAAAAAATTACATTAGGGCCTACAATAATTTGTTTTATTTCATACAAAAACGAAGTACTTGTTGATTGAATGGTGGACAATTAACTAATTAAAAGACCATTAGTAGTAACTATTATAATTGGGCGTTATGGGCTTTTGAATTGAGATTAAAACTTTTATATTTATGTGGAGAAGGGTAAAGGGACAGATTTGTTAACTTGGTGTATTAGTCATGCCTATAAATGAACTTGGGCGCCACTTTATTAAGTTTTTAAATATATAATTTTTCATTTAAGGTGTTAATAATTTATTATAATTTTTTTAAAAGGTAATATTTAAATTGTATATATATTTGTAATTATATTTTTAAATACATTTAAAAGAATAAAAAAAAAGTAGACTACTATGTAAAAGAAAAAAGTAATGATAATGTTCTGAATCATATATGCATGCAACTATACCCACACATATATTATTGTTAATTAAATATAATAATGTTATATTATTTATAAACCTATTAATTATTAATAAATATAATAAAATTAAGGAACGACCAAAAAGAACCATCTATAAATTTAAATTTACATTTAATAAATGAAAAAATTAATTTAACATAAATTAATGTCATAATCAAATGTTATAAATATATATTAATAATAAGATTATTGTTAATTAATAAAATCTACATACTAAAAAATTTAAAAGCTATAAGAGAGTTTAATGAGCATAATAAAGTTATAAGATGACTAAACGTGGTGATGGTTAATCTCCAAGAAGGATTTATATAATTTTTCTTTTAAAAAAAATATTACCAAAAAATAAAAAAACACAAATCTCTTGCAATGTTAAAAAATGTAACACTAACCTCTCGTTAACATTACATATATCGATACTAATCCTATGATCTCCTTATTTAAATGTTGAGTATTCAGATTGTTAACCTAAGAAATTACTACAACTTATGAAGTAAAAAAAAGATTTCAGGTATATTTTAAAAGTTTAAGAATTTTACTAAGTTATGAAGTGATTTATACTTAATTAAATAACATTCTGACTTGCGTATATAAATTATAAAAAATTATGATAAAAAATATTATTACCTTATCTTTGGAGAGACCTCAGATTTGAATGTGAATTTGCATTAAATTTAAATAAAATGTAATAGAAAATTATATTAAAAAATTATTCAAATACATCCAAATCCAAATTAAAGAACTAAAATTTTTTTAACGAAATAAAGACACTCTAAAATCTATATACTCAAAAATTTAAAAGTTATAAGAGAGTTTAATGATCATAATAGAGTTATAAGATGACTAAACTTAGTGAAATTAATTCTTGATTACTATAAGTAACACATATCACTTATATATATAATTTTGTTTTGCGTAGGTCTTTTTTATTTCCCGAGCGCCGATCTAAATGGCAGGAAGCTCAAGCAATGCTTCAGTGACGGTATTGTTATATATAGGGGGACATCATAATTGGAGCAGATGATGTTAGTTATAGTAGTCCGTTAGTTCGATCAATTCGAATTGGTCATAGGTGTAAATTAAATAAATTATATACGAAGATATATAAATATTTGCATATTGATCCAAATCAATATGCATTGCGGATGACCACAAGATACCCTTTACGAGGGTTCAAGAATACAGTCCTCTACGAGATTGTTCCCATATCTTATGATTATGGTCTGTGCATTGTGTTAGACGCACACTGCGTAGGTGAGACATATTTAACGGTGCAATTATATGTCAAAATCATTCCTCAAATGGGTATAATCGCAGCTTGCATATTATTTTTGATAAAAGTTTTTGGCAAACTTAAACCCTAAATATCAGTTGTTCTTTATATATATATATATATATATATATATATATATATATATATATATATATATATATATCTTTGAGATATTTGCTTAGGGTTTCCTAAATTTCCTTTAATTATTATACATATAGATACACATATCCTTGAGAGTTATCATATAGCCTGAAAAGGTCTCACTTGAGCATAAATTTATATCATTTGTGAGTGCATTGATTATATTGGTGTACTTATCTGCTTGCTGTGAATTAGGTTTATAAAATTCTTTTTAGTCTTTTTACAAATTAACAACCTTTTGTATACTTAGCAAACACACAAGAAAGTTTTGATTTTAAATGCTTAATTAAACCAACCACAATCCATACTCAATATCAACACAAGCCAAAAACATTTAACAATTACAATCAATCAATCAATCATTCAAACACACAATATTGAACCAATTGTAAGAGTTTCAGTACTTCTTTGATTTAGCGTTTGCAAAAACTCAGCTTAGAGTTTAAATAAAGCCTTGTATGAATGAATATTGGTGCACTTCTTTTACCAAGATTTCTGCAAACAATTAATCAACGTATTCCCTTTAAGGTTTCCGCAAAAGATTAATCAACGTACTTTCTTAAATTAAAAGTTTTTCTCAATCTCAATTTTCAGCTACCTGTACTTAGAAACACAATTTATATGTGTTGAAAATTTAAAGAGTAAAGGTTAAGAGCGAGACTGAGTTTTTTACAAGATTTGGCTTATACCCAGCCTACGTCCTCACCTTAGGCAAGACCACCTAAGGATTCCACTAGAATGTCCCTTTGCGGGCAAAACAAACCATTTACAATCTCTCTTTTAGGGTGGAGCCCCCTCTCTAAGTGATACCTCATACTCGGTATAACGATCCAATAAATCTAAAGTTTACCTTCCTCTTTTAGGTTCAAGTGCGAACCTAAATCTTGAAAAGGATCACACCTGCACATACCTGCACTAAAACTCACATATGATCATATGAATTGAATAAATCTAGAGTTTACCTTCCTCTTTCACTTCTATTTCTTCTTTTCTGAACTCTGTGTTTGTTTGATTTGAATGTCTGGCTCTCTGGCTCTGCTTCTGAATTCTGCTTTTGAATCCTGCCTTTGAATACTACTTCTGTTCCTAAATTGCTCAGCTACTGCTTTTGAGTTGTTGCCCTATGTTTGAATTTCACCACGCCTTCCTCCTAACTAATCCCAACTCTCATCCCTCATAAAGTTTCCTCTCCGGATGCCTTACTGCTCTCTCTCTATTTTAGTAGGATCACTCTAACTCTCACTTTTTCTCTCTCGGTTTTTGTAGAGTATGCATGTGCCCTATGTTGTGTGTTTCAGCTACAGTGAGTTTTGGAGTCTTAATTGGAGCCAAAATCTCCAACGAGGCCCTCTCCCAAGGGAATTCCTCACCAACGAACTGTCAGAGAATAATTCCCTTTAACAACTCACATGTGATTTTTGCATTTTCTTCTACTTATTTGGAATTCCAATTAACTGATCTTGGTGTATTTTGTGCGCAGGTGAGTTGGAGACTCCAAGTGGCAGCCCACGAGTGGAGGGCAGGGCATCTTTATTTTTTGTATTATCACTTTTATTTTTTGTAATTTTAGCCTGTTTGTACGCACGAGTTGCCATGTACTGCAACCATTATTTGTACATTCTTGTATTTTGTACTTTTTGTTTCCCTCCTTTGTATTTATTTCCTATTGTATACTTTTTTTCCTACATGTATGTCATACCCGCACGTGCTCCCCCCCTCTCGGAATGAAATTGTGATGCATGCCCTTTTAAATTTTGACTTTGGAAGTTGACCACTTTTGAACACAAATAACCCAGTGAATATGACTTTAATAACCAAACAAGACCTGCCCTAAAATTAAGACCCAATTTCAAAAATATTTAAGATTTTGAAAGCTCAATTCCAAATTTGAAAGTTCTCAGACTCATGGAAACTTAAAGGACTCGATCAACTAAACTAATTTTTGGGTTTTGAAATTAAAATTGAAACTTAGGGAATAAGACCTAGACTTAGTATGAAGAACAATGATTTTGAAATTAAAGGACCATACTCGATCAACTATGAGGACTCTAAACTAATTTTTTTGGGTTTTGAAATTAAAATTAAAAACTTAGAGAATAAAACCTAGACTTATTATGAAGAACAATGATTCTGAAATTAAAGGACCATAAAGCCTAGCCTACAATGAGTTTAGAGACTATGGGGACTCAACTAAGGAGATCTGAAGTGGTCTAAAAGGATTCTATGATTATGATCAAGAAAACGATTTTGAGAGACTATATTTTTTTTAAAAGTTTTTAAGGGAATTAGGAAGGACTCTATTTTTGAAAATCACGGGTATTCAGGGTTTTAATTTTAAAATTTAGGGTCGTTTAGAGCTCAAAAGTCAACTTTTGTTTTGTTGGGTTTCCTTGGGGTGGTCTGGTTAAAATTAGGGTGTCAACAAGCCTCATACTCGCTAGTGAGCATGTCGATTCTACTATCTCTAACATCTACCGTTCCTTCATAGGTTACCTATAACTTATCCCATATTTCTTTAGTTGACTTACATGTCATGACCCTATTGAATTCATTAACGTCTAAAGCACAATATAGTGCATTCATGGCACTTATTACTTGCATCATTTTATAGTCATTATCAGTCAAATCTTGTTCTTCTTTAGGCACTTCTTTTCCATCTACTAATTTAGTAGGAATGTAGTCACCATGTGTGACAACTTTCCTTGCTTTTCAATCCATAGTTTGAATATAGATTCTCATTCTTCGTTTCCAAAAGGTGTAGTTTGCACCGTAGAAAAAATATGGGGTCTAGTTAAGGATTGTCCCTTAGCAAAAAGGGATACACCCATCTAGATCTTTATATAGCTTCTATTTAAGATTTACTATAACCCCTCTTTGATACCAATTAAAAAGGAAGGTGAATTCCCAAGAGGGGGGTGAATTGGGATTTTAAAATTTCTTTGATTAATTCTTTTTCAATTTATTTTAAGTTCAGCAGCCTCGCAAGCAAAGTTGTTTTGCAATTATAAGTACAGAGGAAAATTAACTTTGTAAAACTTTTATGAATGTGTATACCCTGCTCAGCACCTTAACACAATCCAATCAACACAATCACAACACAATCCACACAAGATAAAGAATTCAGTAATGCTGTCAAGTTTTAGCACTTTATCAAACCAAAGTAGAGTTTAAGAATATTTGTTTCCTAATAAGAAGCCCTATATTAGTGTACCTTTTTTCTCAATATAAACCACAATTCAAACTTCCAACAATCTTCCAAAAACTCAGACTTTAAATAAAATTTCAGTTAATTAGTCTTGGGTGTTAACCAATCAACGTACTCCCTTTAAGGTTTCCGCAATATATATTGATCAACCAACGTACTCCCTTTTGGTTTCCACAATCCCAAAATCAAATTAATCCTTGGTTTATTTAATTTCCAATCCACGTAGTTTATATGATCAACAATTAAAATTCAACCATGCAGTTGATATAAAGGTTTGGTGTACAAAGACACTCTCAACAAGAGCAGATTAGTACAACAATTCAGCACTAAAATATACTTCAATTCAAAATAATAATTGAAAGAGTTTGAAGCCTTTAGAAGTATATCATTGTGAGCTTTCTTTCTAGATTGAAAGAATTCAGTATAGGCTTAGAATTGTGTGAGAGATTCCTAACAAACCTCAGTAGAGAATTCAGAAAGTAATTGCACAAGAGAGCTTTTGTATTGAGAGTTTTGAGAGTAAGAAAGCTTGATTGCTGTAATTGCTTGGTGTGTTTGAATCCTTAGCCTTGGGGAAGTATTTATAGATGATTAATCAAAAGTATTTTGTATTCCCCAAGTGACTAGTGTTTCCCAAATTTTCATAACGGCTAGAATTTAAAATTTTAAACTTGGAAAGTATCTGTTAAGTTTAAAATTAAAATCTCGAAGAGTCAATCGACTAGAAAATATGAGTCATCGCCTGGAACCATTTAAAACGCTTAGATTTTCAAAGTCAAAGTGAGTCATTAGACTAGGAAGACACGAGTTAGTTGACTGGGATTTCTCGGGTTGTTTAAAAATCAGTTCAATTTTTTGTCAAACACCTGGAAAAACTGTGTCAGTCGACTGGGCCCTCTTAGGTTGTTTCAAAATTTATTCAAACATTTGTCAGTTGATACAGAACAACTTGTCATTCACCTCGAAAGACCAAAAAACTGATTTTTTAAATTTATTTTCAAATTCTTTTTGCTCTTTTACTTTCTCCAAAATAACTTAAGTCTTTTGATTTGAAAAGTATTTTTTGGGGTTTTTCAAAACATGGTCTCTAGGTCAATGAGATTCCTAATGAGTTTCAAATCCAATCAAATTATCATTTGAATAAAGTACTTATATAGAGACTCTTCTTAAGACTTTAAAACACTTTCTAAGCTTGGAGTCTTCATGTTTGTCCTTTGTTGAGTCATTTGAACTTTGAGCGTCAAAATTCTCTAAGATTTTAGCAAGTCCTCTTTGATATTCATGCTCTCATGATCTTCAAGCTTTCATATTCCTTTTTCATGGAATCTTGCAATCAGCTTTTGTATTCATTGGAACTTGAGCTTATTGACCTGATTCCTGAAGTTTCATCACTTGCAACAAAACATGTTAAGTGACATTTTATTTGTTATCATCATAACAAGATTAGTAAGTCATATTAGGCCAACAGGTACGATTAGATCAACTAATTACTACTAGTTGATTGGTCTTTAGGCTAATCTTAGGTCAAGGAACTAGTAGGTTAAGTCGGTAGGGATGGAGAGTTCAATTATGTGAGAGGAAGGTATCAACACCCCCTACATATCCGTTATACGAACGGTACCAAATCAATTATGAATTATCCTTAAATTGAATATAATAGTCGTTGATTAACTCTTTTAAAATAAAAAAATAAATAGATAAATATATAAAATTCGAAAGGAAAATATAGTGCGATTTAAAAATATCTAATAAGACCCCCAAATGAAAGGATCTTGTTAGATAAACTCCCCTCAGAATTAATATAGGTGAGATATGAAATACCTCTTTATCCTTTATTAAATCATTGGGACGCACACATACAAAAATCAAATAAAATAAGCAAAAGAATTTTTAAAACATTCATAGATTTTTTTCTCAAAATTTTATATAAACTTTTTCTAAAAATTTTCAACATCTTTCTAAAATTTTTGGGGATTTTAAAAGGAATTTTCTCTTTTCTCTTTTTTTTTTGCCATTTTTATTTTTCATTTTTTTTATTATTTGAGTCAAAATAACTCAAATACTTTTCATTTCTTTTTCCTAATTTTTAAAATAGTTTTCCTGATTTTTTTATTTTTTATTTTTTTCTCAATTTTAAAAATTAAAAATTAAAGTAAAAATAAAATAAATAAAACTAGTGGTTCATAAATCAAGCCGGTTCAACCAGTCTGAACCGAGTTTAATCCGATAGGACTTGGTGGGCCATGTGTCCAACCACAATTGTGACATGTGGTTCACTTTGTTTACTTTTTTTCAAAAAAAAAAAAATTTTACCAAGGTGACACTAGCATTATGTCACCTGCCATGTATTAACTTTTTTTATTTTTTTATTTTTTGGTTTCCTTTTTTTTTTCTCCTTTCCTTTTTTTTTTGCCATTTTTATTTTTCATTTTTTTATTATTTGAGTCAAAAATAACTCAAATACTTTTCATTTCTTTTTCCTAATTTTTAAAAATAGTTTTTCTGATTTTTTTTTCTAAATTTTAAAAATTAAAAATAAAAATAAAAATAAAAAAAATAAAACTAGTGGTTCATAAATTAGGCCGATTCAACCAGTCTAAACCGAGTTTAATCCAGTTGGACTTGGTGAGTCATGTGTCCAATCATAGTGGTGACATGTGGTTCACTTTGTTTACTTTTTTTCAAAAAAAAAAATGATTAGGGTGATGCCAGCACGACGTCACTTGCCACGTATTAACCTTTTTTATTTTTTTATTTTTTGATTTTCTTGAATTTTCTTAAGAAAGTTTCCCCCAAATTTTCTTATAAGCCAAACAATCAATAAATTGAAATTTTGGGCTTGAATTAATTTGGTTCAAATAACCGCCTAGATAGCTTTCAGTTTAGGCTTTGGGTCTGGACTTGATTTGGGAATTGGGCTTAGGAAAAATAATTATAGGCTTAAACTAACTAATTGGACTGTAACAAACTAATTGGGTTGGACCCAATTTATTTTAGGATATTGAGCTAAGTATTGATTCAACAAGTCGATGGACCCAAATCCAACCTGGACCTAAGTTTTGGGTCAATGGATCGAACCTTGGGTCAACGAGTCAAATTAACAAGTCAATTTCAGAACAAAATTTTGCAATCTCAAATCACTGGATCTTCCAAAATTTGTATAATTTAAAAGCAAAACTAAATGCAAAAACAAAAACAAAACCAACCTTAGTCTTTAACTTCTTTTGTCTTCAAGTTCAATGTTAATCCTTCAATTCTTCTTTTATTTTGGTTCTCTGTCGTCCTCAAATCTTCAAGTTCTGACTCACGAACTCCAACTACCTCTGCCTAAACTTCTCTGAATTCTTTCTTTTCCATCATAATATCTCCAATTCCCAAGCTCTTTAGCTCACTCTTGATCAGAACTCTCTGATTTTCTCATAATTTCATATATGATTTTTCTCTATGTCTGTGTCTTTGTGAATGTATGAATATTTGTGTGTGTTTGTCTCGGATAGCCTCTTAATTTCTCGTTGTTCTTGCTCTTCTGTGGAAGCCTTTATTTATAGGCTTGGGGACTCGGCCAACATTAAAAAATAAGCAACCAAATTAGGAAGTAGATTACTCCTCCCTTATTGTTAATTTCCTAATTGGCTGCCCTTCCATGTCTGTGTTTTCCTACTTACAGAAAACTTCTATCATAGACCTAGGAGCATTGAAACTTGATCTCTATGACTGATTTCCTTCCATGTGCGTCTTTAACAGACCATTCAAATTTGGGAGCAAATCATTCCATTTTATTGTAAATCATTCAATTTGAGAAACAACTCATTCAATTTTTATTTCAGATCAATTAATTTAAGAAAGAAATCACCCAATCTTTATCAACTTAAGAAGCAAATCACCCCATTTTTATTGCCGACTTTCCCTAACCCCTTTCTTTGTGCGTGTGTACAGGTGCCAGCGGGGACATTTGGAGGATCCAGATATCCCTTATTCTTTTCTATTATTTTTTTTATTTTTTGTTGTATTCAAAATTTTTCCTGTGTTTTCTTTTGTATCTTTTTTTTTGTATTTTCCTCCTAAAATAAAAATGTACAACTTTGTTATAGGAAACAACCTGTATAATTATGATTAATTTAATTAGTATATAATAATAAATTATTCATTACCATTTTAAAATTATTCATTACAATTTTATCTATTTGTGACGTAATTTTTTTATATTATTTCACCATTAATTCATTATATTCCAAGGAACCACATATTAATTTATTAAATTTCAAATCTTACATGTAAACATGGTCAATCTTTTTTCTTGAAGCTATCTAGATAATGCTGCCCAGAATCATTGAGGGTGATGATGCAGTGTGAAGGGATGACTACAACTAGGGTTTTTGCTTTTCATCACCTGTCCATTTTGAAAAATGAATTTACCTCAACAGCATCACAATCAATGAACCAATGCCAATATACGTATTAAAGAAGTAATATTGATTGATTTGACAGAGGATGCTTTGCAATTCATAAAGTGAATAACAAGTTCATTGATTGGGTTTGATTACTTTAGTTGAGGTCATTTTTTAGCATATGTAGAATAGCTTCAATTTTTTTTCTTCCATTCTTGTTGAAATGTGAATATCACTTTAATTTCATCATTTCCCTTTTGGGAAAAGTCATGGGACCTTTCCTAGCCTATTGAGGTTCCAAGAAATCATACTCTCTTAGGTGTTATTCAAACTTTCACATTTAGCTAATTAAACTATTGAAATCCCTATTAGGTTAGTTTTTAAAATAGTAGATTTCACAAGGCATTAAATGTAATGAGTTAAAGACATGAAAAGACATTAATATAATTATATCAAATGCTATGGACTCTCATTGTAGAGGTATACTAAAGGCATATATGATTTAAAGCCCTTAAAGGGTACCTATTAATTACTGTGTTGGCTGGCTAATAGGTATCACAATGTAAAACTGTTTAAGTAGGTATTATAGCTTTATTTTTAGTATCTTCTGAGTAATGTAGACTCTTCTCATGTGGTGTATTATCTATATTTTAGGATTATTCGTTGTACTCTTGACTGTACTTGCATATTATACTAAAAATTTTGTAAACTTACTTCTAGAATATATAGCACCGACCGATGACTTTATCTTCAATAATTAGAACAACTATTATATGATAGAAATATGAAAGAAAGGTGAAGAAAAAAAGTTAAAAGGTATGAAAAAGTAAAAGGAATATTTTCCTTCCAACCTCTTACTCTCAAAATTGCTAGGATAGATTAGAAAGTGCATACAAAGGAAACGAATATTATTTCTTCTACTTAATAGATTTTTTTTTAAAAAAAATGATAAAAATAACAGAGAAAAAAATAAATTATTTTATTAAAAGCAATGGTAATTAGATAAATTATATCATTTTTCTACTTTCAATTTTTTTCTCTTGTAAAATTTATTTTTTATTAAAAACATTTATAAACAACCATATTTCCTAACCTCTATCCTTCCTACCAACAAGTATCGTGAATGAATAAAATATATTCTTTCACCATATTTATTTGTTCCTCTCGATCTTTTAATTTTTTCATTGAATGGTGTTGACTTTTTGAATCTGATCCCTATTTTGATGCTGACAAAGCATCTGTATCTCATGTGTACATTTAATGTGTGAACAGGTCTATATCTTAACTTGCACATGAGGTAAAAGGAAAATGAAAGTCAGAAAGACCTCAAAATTATACATCCTAACATATTCCATGAGGTTTGAAGAGTAAGACAGATGAAGACATCTATTTTTCAATTGTATTGCATTGTGTTTTATATTTTGGTTTGTAATAATGCATGACATGCATGATGTGGATGATAAGTTTAGGACAACCGTAGTTTGACCTTAGGGACCATAACTTCCACGGAAAATCCTTTTCATAAAAAGCTAAAATCAAATAAAGATTTTTTGAATAGCTTTAGGATCAAAATCGGAGCAAAAACAAAACTTTCAGTCAGCCGACGTTGGATTTTTGGATTTAATTAAAAAGCCTCGGTCTACCAAACCCTTTGCCTAAAAACTTTTTAAAATTACTTAAAACTTATAAAAGTTTTTAGAATAACCTTGGGATCAAATTGATGGCAAAATAGTAAATTTCAATACTCTCGGTTGACCGACCACTGTTGTGTTATAACCCAATGGTCGACCGAATCACTGTTCGTCCCGGAGTCAAACAGCTGATCATGTCTTGGTCGATCGAATTGTTTTTGAACTAACCTTACTCGATCGACCGACCTATACAAATATACTTTTTCCAACTACTTAGTCAACCAAAATTATAGTTCAAAAAGAGTTTGGTCAACCGAACCTCATAGATGGTCAACCAGATCTTTGTCTTGGTCAACTGAACCCATGAAGGGTTCAGAATCACCCTAAGATGGTCGACCAAACCTGTAGTTAAAATTTGCCTTGGTCGACCAAACTTATTAAAGTGGTCGACCGAACCTCTCGAGTTAGTCAAATTTTTACCGCAGTTAAATAGGGTTAATTTTTATTAAACATAATTAAACAATTCCCAAAATACCTTTTATGTCCTCAATAGTTATTTTTTTGTGGATATCTATATATACTCTCTCATTTGTCTACATTAAGCAAAAGATTAGTATATAAATTCTCTAAAATTCTTTCTCCCATGTTTACACTTTCAAGCAAAAATCTCTTACTCTCTTCATCATTCTTTTGCAAAATCATCTTGCAAGAGAGCATTTGTTTAGGGCATATATATCATATCTTTGATTTATTTCATTTGATAAATATCTTTGGGAGCTTACTTTGAATAGCTTGTGAATCTTAAACATTTATTGCAAGTGTTCAAAAGCTTATTTGTGCTATATTGCAAAAATACTTTTTGAGCATTAAACCCTAAGATCTCTTGTGCTTTATCTTTTGCATATATTTTCATTTGGAGATATTCCTTTGGGTTAAGATCTTTGGGTTAAGATATTCTCTAAAAACATAATTCAAAGGTCATATATATTTGTTCGTGAAAAATTGTTTGAAACCGAAAACCCTAAGTTCTCATTACTTCATTTGAAAAATAATTTTTGGAATTTTTTTTTATTAGGGGTTGAATTTTTCAAACAATTATCATATACATCATTTTCAAAGATTGTAAATATATTTTAAGAAATTATCTACACTGGCATTGAGCTTCATTTCGTATCATACGTGAGGGCATTGTACTTTAATTGTTGTACACATCTGCTTAGTTTAGAAGCACATTTGTCTGTACACAAAAATTATTGATTATCCGTTGTATTCCTGACGAGTTGTCGGAAGAGGGAGACTAGCCTTGGGAATAGTCCCGAATTGCTTTGACTCAGTTAGGAGCGCACCATATTGGTTCAAACCCGATTAAAAGAACTAAGTGCACCATCTTGGTAAGGTGTTGTAAACGGTGTCGCTCCACTCGTGAAGTGAGCAACTAGTAGAATTCTTGAGTTGTGGCTTAAGGCGGGGGACGTAGGCAGTATTGGCCGAACCCCGATAACATATCTGCTGCCAGTTTTATTTTCTGTAATTTACTTTCTACACTTATATATTAATATTTATTGCTCTGAATGTTTGATATACTAAGATTGCTTTAATTGCTTATATATCTGCTCAGTAGTTTATCTGTTGAATTGGTATCTGTTTTAGACAGACCCTAAGTTATGGTATACTGTTATTGGATTAGTTATACCTAGGAAGAAATAATTTTAAATTTCCAATTCACCCCCTCTTGGGAATACACCAAAGTCAACAAATGGAAAACTAATAAAACCTTTGTCCACAATTTTTCATATATATATATATGGCAATTAAATAATAATAAAAAAGTGTTCAGAGCAATAAAACACTTCATTGCATAAAAATATTTTGATAGAATTGTGTATTGAGTTCTCAACATTGAATTAGCATCTCAATTTGTGAATCAATTTGAAAATTAATTTTAAATCACAAGTTTACATCATTTTTATTGTCTGTTTCGTTTATGTTAGACATGTGGCAAATTTGTGCTACATTCATTAATATCAAAGAGGGTACCTATTAATTATTGTGTTGGTAGGCTAATATGTATCATAATGTAAAATTTTTTGAGTAGGTATTATATCTTTATTTTTAATATCTCCTGAGTAATTTAGTCTCTTTTCATGTCGCAGATTACTGTATTTTAGAATTATTTGTTGTACTCTTGACTGTACTTGCATATTATACCAATAATTTTTTAAAATTACTTCTTGAATATAGCACCGACAGATGACTTTATCTTTAATAATTAGCACAACTATTATATGATAGAAATATAATAGAAAGGTGAAGAAAAAAATTTCAAAGATACGAAAAGGTAAAAGGAATATTTTCCTTCCAATCTCTTACTCTCAAAATTACTAGGATAGATTAGGAACTGCATACAAAGGAAATGAATGTCAAACATTGGAAAAAAAAAAAATTGTGTTTTTTTCCTTCTTTCTGTTTACAGAGATGGAGATACACATATATAGAAGATTATTGAGATTTATATTTGGATATACAAAAATTATGGCTAGAATAAGGGGTGACCTTTGACAAGAGATTTACATTCAAGGCTCATCCTTATAATCTCCCTAATTTTAATGACAGCTCACGCCAACACTCCCCCTTAAGTTGGTGCATACAAATCTCTTGTGCCCAACTTGTCAAGTGAGTTATAAAAGTTCTTACTGCATACTACCTTTGTAAGTATGTGATGAGTCCCTAAAATACATGATTTTACACCCTCATTTACCTTTGTTTATCTTTGTTTTATTATATAATTACTTAGAGTTATCATTGTTTAGAGTTACGCAAGGTTTATTTGTCTTTTTAGGAAAAACAGGTTAAAACCAAGGAATTAGGTGTACGAGAAGTTAAAGGAGAATTTGGAGAAAGGCAAAGCTCAAATCAAATGCTCAACCAAACTATTGAAGCTCCAAATCATCAAAGGAAAAGAAGACTTTGCTCGACCAAGGGGTGCGACTAGCAACTTGTAGCGACCCGTAAAATTTCGTTTAAAATCCTCTAATACCACCTGTAGTGATTTGAATATTTCATATAGCGAAAGACCTCCAATACATATTACCAGAGTACTAGTTATCCCAATAAAACAATATCATTTCTGATATCACAATTAACACCCCTAAAATTCTAAATACATCAAAAACATAATTTAATAAAGATCTATTCTAAATAAAACTTTCTATTCCACCCATGCTTCCACTGTGCAACTCTTATTATTGTTATGCTCCTCATGGCATTTGAAAAATATTAGATAATGATGGGGTGAGACACCTCTCAGTAAAACGGAATAGATTATCATCAATGTATGGCAGATGAGTTTTTACATAAGCAAAACATAGTCATTAATTTAACTTTAACTGAAAAAGGCACTTATATACCATAACTCACACCTATACAATTTTAAATACATATTTTCTACTCAAACATACTTTAACTTAATAGATAATCATGTTTTCATAAATCTACATATATATACATAAAAGAATTTCCTAGATAGAACTATCATATAACATCATGTATAATCCCCCATGATTGGGTTGTGCGATCCGAACGCTAGACTTAGCGATGGCTGGCCTACCAGGCTAAGTCAAAACTGTTATGTCCATAGTACGATTGCCCATCCAACTTGGTTCAGTCGTCCGGACCTCGTGGGTAACCTGCTCCTGCAATACAACACTTCAAGGGCCAATTGCCTGTCATTCGCCTACACTTATTTGATTGTGTGGCTGCACTGCATGTAATACTAGCTACGGTATCGTGCTCTAAATCATAATTAGTCCATTAGGATTCTGTAACCATATACTTTAATTCATATAATAAAACTATAACAAGATCTCATTTTCGTACGTCTGTATAAAATCTAACATGTTCATAATTTTGTATAAAATCTGTCATATTATATTTCTATATAAAACTGTCATTTTATAACTCGGCATAAGCCGTCTGAACTTTGCATAAATCCATCTAAACTCGGCATTAAGCCATCTAAATTGTCATTTCCTTACTATATAAAAACCATCGTGTTTAATCATACAATAATAATTATTCTCATGCCATACGATTTGACTAATAAATCATAGTATAATAACTTTCCGGGAAAAAATATATTTTGCTGAAGACAAGGGTATGATTAATTTAACCTATTTAATTTAATTCCATTATATTCCAAGAAAACCCGATATACTCAAATCCCTGCAGTTTAATTTAATTCCAAATTATTCCCAAAAATATGATATAACCAAATCCCTACAATTTAATTTAATTTTAAAATATTCCCAAAAATCTAATATAACCAAATCACTGCAGTTTAATTTAATTCCAAAATATTTTCAAAAATATAATATAACCAAATCCATGCAATTTAACTTAATTCCAAAATATTTCCAAAATTTTGATATAACCAAATCCCTGCAGTTTAATTTAATTCCAAATATTCCCAAAAATATGATATTACCAAATCCCTATAGTTTAACTTAATTCCAAAATATTCCCAAAAATATGATATAATCAAATCCCTACAGTTTAATTTAATTCCAAATATTCCCAAAAATCTGATATAACCAAATCCCCACAGTTTAATATAATTCCAAAATATTCTCAAAAATCTGATATAACCAAATACTTGTAGTTTAACTTAATTCCAAAATATTCCCAAAAATATGATATAATTGAATCCCTACAGTTTAATTTAACTCAAACATATTTTAAAATAAAATATGAACATAAATATAATTAATTTCACATATTCAATTTAAATTGGGAATATATTAAATAATACAAATTTAATTAAATTCATGTACTCAAATTTAATCGGGAATATTTCAAAAATAAACCCGACACAACCCAAGGGGCGACCAAGTCCTCACTAGCAAAATCCAAGGTTCAAACTAAGGAAGAATCGCTACAAGGGTCAACCAAGCCCTCGACCAAGTGACTCTCAAGGGCGACCAAGTCGAGATACTGAGGCAGGACTGAGATCAGAAATACCGAGAGCCTCGACGATGTGCTTGACCAAATAAGCCATGAAGTGCGACTATGTCGAATTCCTGAGATTCTCTGAAGTTCGAGATCTTGCAAGCCTTGACCATTAACTCGACTAACAAGACCCTATGGTGCGACTGAGTTGACAATGCTGAAGATTCAAATCCCTGCTTTCCTAAGAGAATTGACCAGGGCGCGCACAAAGAAGACATGGGAGCGACTTGGTCGACAACGACAATCTTCTACGTGTGATATGCTGCAGACTTTCATATACTATGAAACAAACTTTGTAAATCCTAGAGCCTATAAGTAATTGCTATGAACATGAGCTCTGGGTTCCCTTTTGGCTTCTCTTAGGTTAGAGAAAGACCTAAGACGTCATTAAGAGCCAAGTTAGAGTAGGAGTAGAGTATATTTCAATTCCTCTTTCGGTGTGTGCACGAAGTTTCAGACGGCCTGTGACAACCGGTGGCGTTTGTGTAATCCTTGTGTATATTTCATGATCATTTTCTTGTTCCTTCTTGCGTTGGTGACAGACGTACTAAATACAAAGAATCAATCCTTTACTTTCTTTCTCTTCACCGCTTTATTTTACATGCTTTCCTTTACCGCTTTTGATTTATTGCTTTGATGAATAATGAAAAGATGCAGTAAGGAATAGCATGTAACGACCTGCTTAATTTTCATGAATTTTTTTTAAATAATTAAATACAATATCAACATATCAAATCCAGTAGGACATACTCAACTTGAACCCGTGGGTACCAGGGACATACCAGAAACACAATACGGAAGCCTAAGTAGTAAGAAACATAAAATCATAATATCATAAGTGCAAAACCATCCATCTTAATACCAGAGTTACTACATCCATCGTATTTAGGTATATACATCCCAAAAAGAAAGTCGTAGGGACATTTCCCACAAAATCCATCCGTCCCCACCAAAACTTACCCTTCAAAGAGGGCAGATCAACAATACTATCTCAGCAGAGCTTTATCAGCTCTTTTATCAGGGGCTCCTAAAAAATTTATATAATTTGGGATGAGACACCTCTTAGTAAGGGAAATAAACTAATACTAGTGTGTGACAACATGATTTTTCCGTGTTATACATAAACCATATATAAACATATTTAGCAAATTGTTATATCATATTTGGGAAATCATATATCATCAAAACATTGCAGAACATAATGTATTATCATAGCATAATTCGTCTCATATAATAATAATACAAAAACATCCCTGGAAGGTTAGCTGGTTGTTGTCATGTATTACCCCCACATGACTGGGTTGTGTAGCTTGAAGGCGGGACATGACAATGTTTGGCCGACCACTGCCAAGTCAATAGTAGTCTATAAGTCCGATGGGTCTACCAGATCTGGTCCATACACTAGGGGCGCTCACACTTTTTAAAACCACATCAACTATTCGTCCTCACGCTACTCCGTACAGTAACGTTAGCACAATATCGTGATGATCACGAACACATAGTAGTGGTACCGTGCAAGTGCTAGCCTAAACCAAGCTAACCAAGTTCTGATAACATATAGCATATAATGAAACAGTGATACATGGATATTTCATACTACTAATTGTCAAATCAATATATATATACACACATCATGAAAATCATCGGCCCGTACGCTGGCATTTCATATTTTACCATAACTCGGTCCGTACGCCGGCAAATCATATCCATAACTCGGCCCGTACGCCAGCAAACATATCCATATCTCGGCCCGTATGCCGGCAAATCATATCCATAGTTCGACCCATACGTCGGTAAATCATATAAAATTCTCAGCCCATATGCTGATTTTTCATTATAAAAATTCATATCTTTATCATATTCCCAAAAAACAGTATTTCATTATAAATTTTACTCATGCCACACGAAATAGGTTCATACATAGTTAAGCATATCATCTTTTAGAACAGTATTTCCCAAACATAAAGCATATATAAATATATTTATTTTTTTGAAATCAGATGCTGTAATAACATACATACATTTTTATAAAATATCTAACTTAGTTTATTCCCTTACTTGATTCTTGAAAAGCCCATAAGACAACAATCTTGCACTTGCAGGGTTCTCCGTTCAATACCTTGAAAATGATATTTCCCAGAACTAAACTTCAGTATTTCTACGCGTACTATGTTTTCTACAACTGTCAGGAAGTCAAATATTGAGTAGAAAACCTTATCCTGAATCTAAGATGAATTCTAAACTAGCCCCACCAACGATCTACTTCGGCAAATATGCAAAGAACTTCCTCAAGAGTGTCGTGGTAGCTTCGCATAGTCAAACCGGTGAGAATCCGGCCCGAGATCTTAGAGAGAAGGAAGAAGGAACGAAAATCTAATCTAGAGAGAGAAGGAGTTTCTTGCGAAATTTCTGTTGAAAAATCCGATTTTAGCATACTTATACACTAGCCTTTGTTAACGAGTCACGTCACCTCGTCGATGAGGTCAAGAAGACAGTTCATCGACGAACTCTTTCCTCGTCGACGAACTCTCTCATTGTCGACAAAATTCAGAATCATCCAAAACTTCTCTCGGTATTTTCTCATCGACGAATCACACCCTCGTCGACGAGCCCAATATGCAACATTGTCGATGAACGCGACCTACTTTGCCCCCTTTTTTAATTTCCTTTTCTCCCTTCCTTTTATTATTTAAATATTATAAATTCTCTGGGTCACTACATAGCAGTACTATTGTTTCAGTCAGGATAAGTAGTTGGCTACGAATACGCGAAGGTATTTGTGATCGTTGAGACAGGGTATACTCTGGTTCTCGACCATGCTCCGAACGGTTGGTGCACCCTTGCTACCTTGTGCCCTTGAATGACACACTTCCGTTTTGGCCTAAGATGGCTCAGGTTAGTACTCTTATGTATTCCTAGTTGAACGTAGTCAGAGGCAAAAAGTCTAGCACCTGATTCATAATCTCAGCACTGCTTTGTAGGAGTAGGGTAATACAGTTTTTACTTGCTCTCCTGTAGTTGGTTAGATTTCTCATCTTTTTATTTTTCTTTTTACACAAGGCATTAATAAACTGACTATGAAAGGGTTTGCAACTACATGGTTTAGTCCTTGTAGATCGACACCCGACTTCCCCACTTTCTACTGAACTTGGGAATAGTTAGGTTTTTGAGACAATGGTGAGTGGGGTAGGCAACAGTACCATCAGTGAAACGACAAGGACGAGAAGAATTTGTTTGGGCACGAGTGATTATAGGGGATCGTGGTGGAACTAAGATATGAGAATTAGAGGGAGGATCCCGAGCAGACTGAGATCGAGGAGGAACGTCAGACGAAGGTATTGAAGTAGGGTTTGGGATTGGTAAAGTGTGGGATGAAGGAGAAGGATTTGGAGCCAGACAAGGAGATGGGGTTGGGCCAATAATGGAAGGGCTGGAAGGTTCGGAGGATATATGTGGTAATGGGCCAAGAATAGATGGGCTAGAAGAATTTGGAGTTGAAAGAATGGGGAAGATGGCTTGGGCAGGAACCGTAGGCGGTGGGGGTGAGGTGGGCTATTTACATGAGAAAGGGAAGGACCGTTCATTGAAGAAAACATCACGAGAGATATAAATTTTATGAGTCTTGAGGTCCAAACATTTGTATCCTTTATGGGTCAGGCTATAACCAAGAAACATGCAAGAAGTGGATCAAAAATTGAATTTGTGAAAATTGTAAGGTCGTAAATTTGGTCAGCACTCACAACCGAACACTTTGAGGAATTTATAATCAGGTTCACACTTATAGACCATGGAATAAGGGGACTTATTTTTAATAGTGGGAGTGGGAAGTAAATTAATGAGATAAATTGTAGTTTCAAATGCTTCGGCCCAATAAGCAAAAGAAAGAGAGGAATGAGCTAGCAGGGCAAGCCCAGTTTCAACAATGTGATGATGTTTGCGTTCCACAAGTCCATTTTGTTGATGAGTGTGAGGGCATGAAAAACGATGAGTAATCCCAAGTTGTTTGCATATAGAGGTGAGTGGTTTAAATTCACCACCTCCATCAGTTTGTAATGTAATTAACTTGGAATTAAACAATAATTCAATAAATGGCAAAAATGTTGAGAAAATATAAGGTACATATGATTTTAATTTCATCGGAAAAAGCCAAGTGAAACGAGTATAGTAATCAACCAAAGAAACGTAGTATTTATAGCCATTGTGGAAGACATAGTGAGTCGAGCCCTATACATCAGCACACATTAACTTTAAAGGCCTAGTATAATGGGCCGAATTTGTTTGAAAAGGACGCTGATGACATTTAGCAAGTGGACAAGCTGAACAAAAGAAAACTGAGTCAGTTAGGAAATAAGGCAAGCGCTTGGCATGCAAGACGCGAGAAACTAAAGAAAAAGATGGATGCCCAAGCCAATGATGCCACTAATCAACTGAAGTTCGTTCACCAACATTGTAACAACCTGCTATTTAACTGTTATATATATATAAAACATGCTCTGATACCATACTAGATTGATTCAAATTATTAACCTAAGCAGCAAGAAGTGAAAATCAAGTAAGCATATCCATATATAATAATAATACAATACCAGAGTGCTAGTAGGTTTCCAAAATACACATATTTAATTGTTCCCCCCAACATCCTCAACCGGTGAGGACTCTACAAAAATACTCTCAAAAATATACTCACTCTCTCTGACAGGGCGGTACTGTGACCTCTCTATCTGTGAGCCTGGTTCGCTAGCCCAACTGGCTCACTTGAAAAATAATTCAACATTGGGATGA
This sequence comes from Malania oleifera, assembly GCF_029873635.1. Taxonomy (NCBI): domain Eukaryota; kingdom Viridiplantae; phylum Streptophyta; class Magnoliopsida; order Santalales; family Ximeniaceae; genus Malania; species Malania oleifera. The sequence goes on along the minus strand of NC_080427.1, from coordinate 56,262,125 downwards.
GTCAAAGCTCAATAAGACGAAATATGCTATTACTAGTGTGTGGCAAATGAGCTACAATATTATGCAAATCTGTTTTCATATAATCATGTATTACTAAATCTGTAAAGCACAATACTAGAAATATAATTTTCATCTTTTTCCTATTACTTGACATTTCTGTACTTTAGGTTTCTATTCAAAATACTGCTAATAAATGTATATATTTTTTGTTTTTGTAAAGCTGTATAAACATAATAATAACTGTAAACTTCCCTGTGGATAACTGTGTGTCATGATTTAACCCCTCATGATAGGGTTGTGCGTCCCGTAGGCGAGATTTACCCTGACTGGCCAACTAGGAATAAATCACTATACTCCATAGTCTGACCAGCCCTCCTCTACCCATATCTGATGGGGAGCCTGTCCACTCGTGGGCTCTATGCGATCGACCTTTATACTACGTATTATCTGAATAGGTGGTTGCACTCTATAATTGTATGTAACTACGGTACCGTACTCTATAAACTGTATGGTCCAACAGGATTTGATACTATATAATATATCTCTATATACCACTATCTGTTTTACCATGATTCTATAATAGCTGTGTAAACCATGACGCTATAGAAAACTGTATCTATAACTCTGTGTTTCTGTATTGAACTGTAAGACTATATGTCATGGTACTGTAAAACTGTATAATCATGATATTTCTGTAATTACTGTAAAATACATTCACTGTCTATATATTATGTAAAACACATATCTAAAAAATACTGTAAAGTATGTTTCTATACAATGTACATATTCTCAAGCCACACAGTAATTTAAAAACTTATTAATCACATTTGGAAAACTGTATAAATCTCTGCTGTAAACAATACTTTGGTGGAATATTTATAATTTTCATACTAAAAACATATTCATATAACCTAGCATAACATATTTCTCTTACCTGTTTCCTACTAAAAATTCCCTACTATTATGGTCCAACACCCGTAGGGTTCTCCACTCAACACCCTGAAAATCATAAATCTCAGAACTAAACATCAATATTTCTTGGCCTACATCATTTCCTATAACTGTCAGAAAGCCAAAAACTGAATAAAAAACCTTACTCTGGATTTGGGATGAAATTCAACTTCGTTTCCCCGACGATCCGCTCCGGCAAACTTGTAGAGAACTCCGCTAGGAGAGTCGTGGTAGCTTCAAATCTTCGATCTGGCGAGAAACAGGTCCCGAAACGAAGAGAGAAGTGAGAGGGTCCGTGGGAGAGAGAGAGAGAGGAGAGAGGGAGAGCGCTGTGAAAATGTGATAAAAATTCGATTTTTATCTATTTATAGGGTCAGATTCGTCGACGAGACACGTCACTTCGTCGACGAATCCTTCAGTAAATTCGTCAACGAAACATTGTATTCGTCGACGAAATTCAGAGTAGCCCAAACCATCTCTCAGTATTTTCTCGTTGACAAACCCCTGTATTCGTCGACGAATTTCCTTATGTGCTCATCGACAAAGCCCTATATTCGTCGACAAACCCTGGAAATTTTTTTTAAATTTTATTATCTCCAAAATGTAATGTCGTCGATGAAGTCCACAACCTCTTTCTGTTCATGTTTCCATTTTCCCTCCCTCTTTATTATTAAAAATACTATTATTCTTCCGATTCGTTACAAACATGGGCAGATGGGGAAAGCAAATTAGGCATGGTGGGGGGGGGGGGGGAAGATGTAAAAGGCCATCACGAGTGAACTCGATGAGGAGGGTTGTCTGGGTCTCCTTGTCCTTCACAGAAAAATGAGTTGCATGAAATTCAAAATAGCAATTATTATCAGTGCAGAATATAAGAACAAAGACAAGATTTTTGGTAATAGGAGGAACATGAAGAAGATTACGAAGAAGGAAGGGAGAGGAGTTGAATTTAAGAGAGGAATCACTGAAGTTATCTATGGAAATACTGGTGCCGTCACCCACTTTAATGGTCTCATTTCCAGTATAAGGTTTCAACGACAAGTTCAGGTTAGACAGATCATGAGTAAGATGATGAGTGGTCGTGGAGTCGGGGTATCAAACTGAATCGGAGGATGGAAGCTGTGTTGTGTAGTTTGCTGAGAATGTCTTCGGTGCTTCATACTGGTAGGAGTGATTGAAGCGCTGGAGGCACTGGAGCACAACATGCCCAGTCTAGTGACAAACTTGGCAGATCGGATGGTGAGAGTTGTATTGCTGATACTGCTATGGCTAAAACAATGGAGAGGAGTATTGTGATTGTTGAGAACGTCCACCACAGTTGTTAGAAAAAGGGCTAGTCAAAGTAATTCAAAGACACACCTTCACGGCAGTTTTTAACAAATATGATATGTTTCTAGTCAATATGTAATTCAATTGTTAAAAGTTGTCTTGTTTCAGTTATGTAAGGAAGAAATAGTATGTTTTCTTCTAGGGATTCCTAGACTTGAATGCATTGAGATTGGCTGATTCTCTTTGGATCTTGGGTATGCTAGGGTTTTTGGATGTATTTTCAATTTGGTATAATACCTTGTTTGTTTGGCCTGGGTATGCCCAGAGTATTTGTACATACGTACTTTGATCAATATACACTTTTACCATTTGATAAAAAAGAAAAAGAAAAAAAGGGTGACCTTGTCCATGTCCGTGATGGCCACCTCGAAAGGGGCTGCGACCACGTTGATCACGCGAAGCTGAGATGAAATGAGCAGATGGCTCAATAAAGGTAAAAGGGGATCAATTAATATGGGAGAGAAGAGTTTCATAGATCAGCAACGATTAATAGAGTTCATAAAAGGAAATAAAGTCTCTGCGCGTGGTAATGGAGGTCACAAATGACTCATAGGAGGGACCAAGACCATTGAGAAGGTAAGTAATCATCTCCTTCTCGGACAGAGGGATGCCAGAGGAGGCAAGCGAGTCAGCTAGTTGTCGCACTTTTCCAAAATAATCTGAAATCGATTAGTTGCCCCTGGACAGGTTCGTGAGTTGAAATCAGACTTGAAACTCTTTGGCTTGAGATTGGAAGGAAAACATGGAAGAGATAGAGGTCCATAGCTGGTAAGAGGTAGTGGAGGAAAGGACATGAGTTAAAATAGATTAAGAGAGAGATGAGAAAAGAATACTTAGTACAAGTTGATCCGTTTTGCGCCAAGCATGAAAATCTGGGTTGGGTTTTGGCAGTTCGACAGATGAGCTAGAAAGAAATTCTAGAGGTGGAAGGGAAGACCCATCGATGAAGGAGAAGAGGTCTTGACCTCTGAGATATGCAGATGTTTGGACCTTCCAGAGAAGGTAGTTGTCTGAGGTTAATTTTGTGGTGACAATGTGAGAGAAGGACGAAGTAATGGTAGGATTAGGAAGTGAAGGGGAGGAAGGAAGAGGAGGAGGAGGTGGTGGAACGTCAACCATGGATCAGGGACGGTGAGTCAGTTAAGCTCTGATAACATGTCTGGCTGATACAAAGAGAGAAAAATAGAGCACATCGGGCAATGAAAGAATTTCCTCTTGTGTATTATTATTATTATTATTTTTATTGGATTACGCACCGGGTATCCATGTGTCCGTTTTACGGTCCACGTGACTAATCCTGCGCCTTGAAGTTGACCTCACAACTCCAAAGGGAGGGTAAATTCAGGAGTTCAGGAGCGGAAACGAGCCCAAGAGGGTTTGAATACTTGACCTCATGAGTGGCACTCTCGCAGCCCACATTACCACCTGAACCACATACAACAGAAGGTGTTTGCGAAAATGCTTAGCTTATATAGGACTATGGGACATCAAAGCTCTCCATTCTAATAATCACATTCAGCGTTTTTTAATCAGTCACATCAATCCCCAGCTTAAAAGACGTTGGTCCATCTAATATTTTTTTTTAATATATGTTGAATAAATAAGTGATATTTCAAAGGCATCAATTTGGGGGGGAAAAAAAGTTCAGTTATATTAAAATAGGAAAAAACTACAATATGTTAACTATTTCTTAAAAAAATAAAAAAGGAAAAGAAAACTAAAACAGGGAATGAAGCTAAGCAATTTTCGAACTCATAAAAGCCAATTAAACCTTGCCAAACACACCCTGCTGTAAAATATTTTTGTTAGGGTAGTACTTGAGCACTTACAAAGTGTTCCTAGCTTGAGGCTGGCTACTGGCTAGGTCAATGGTCTCCACCAATTATATTTTCTATAAAATTTTGTAACCAAACTAAACGACAAGTGATTGAGTTGAAGTATCCCTCAAGATTTGGGAGTACAGTACCCTTCCAACATATTAAAGGAAGCTAGTCTAGCTTTCTTAAACTCATTAATTTATATATGTAATTTATCTATGTGATATCTTATGGAAGGTCAAACCTTTTTAATGATAGAACAGAGATGATTTAGAGAGATATTTGATTTAAAATTTATATTAAAATAGTGTTTATGAGTATGAATTTTAGGTTTTAGATTTATATTTGTGTAAATTTAAACAAAACGTGTCATGAACTTGTATATATAAATCCAAATCAAAAAGCTCACAATTCATGATCCGTAGCACAAACTAAAGCTGTGTTTGGGAGCATAAATTTCGGACCTCATATTTGGATTTGAGCGGGTTTGGATAAATTTTAATACAATTATATATTACATCTTATCCAAATCTGATACAAATTCAAATCCAGAATTTCTCCAAATATAGGGTAAGAGTTGCATTAAATTTGGATTTTTAAAATTGTATTGAAATTTGTTCAATTTACCCTCATTTAAATCCAAAAATATGAAATTCATGCTACCAAACACTACTTAAGGATATTTTTATAATTTTAATGTTCAGTCACCTATTTCCTATCTAATGTTACACTAAATAAGATATAATATAGAATAACAATTATCTTTCATATGTTATACAATTATGATATACTCAAATTTAATCTAACTTAACTCAACTTTAAGTTCACAATTTAATTACGTAAGGTTTCGACTTAATTTGGCTTTTAAAATGACCTTTTAAAAAGGAATTGATGAAAAATAATTGTTTTACATTAATTAAAAAAATATTTGGCCCCTTGTGAAAAAGAGTATGCTTAAAAGGAAAAAAAATTGGCTCCGAGTAATTGGTAAAAAGGTGGAAAGGTGCCTAAACACATTTAAAACAACTAAAATAGATATCTAGTTTTTAAAAATATAATTATGGATTGATAGTTTTGTAATATTTGAAAAAAATTAAGACGATAATGAAATTATATAATTTTGTTAGAGAAAAAAACTAACTTTTAGTTTTTAAAAGTTTGAAATATGTAATTTTTAAAAGTTCACCAAAAATTAAAAGTTAACTTTTAAAAGTTATAAAAATAATCCACCTTTTACTTTTAAAAAAAAAAGAAGTTGAAGCAAAAAAGGGAGCCCAACCCTTGGTTTGACTCCATTGTTTTTTGTAATGATTTAAAAAAAAAAAAAAATAGAAGATGAAAATAATTTTTTTATATATTAATTTGAAAGTGTTAAGGAGTTGTTGAAAAGAAAAAACTGATTTTAAGTATTTGATAAAAAAGTTATAAAAATTTTAATACCTAGAAGTTAATTTTTTTCTCCAATAAATTAGATAATAATAAAATTAAATATTTTATTGGAGAAAAAAATTAACTTCTAGGTATTAAAATTTATAGATTCATGACTTTTAAAAATTCACTAAAAGGGTTTAAAGATAATTTTTAAAAATTGAAAAAAATTATTTATCAAATAGGTTTGATTCAATTTTTACTTAAAAAAAAAAGTTGAGAGGAAAAAAGAAAGTGAAATCCTTCTCATGAACAACTTTTTATTTTTTAGGAGAATTATAGTCTTTTCATCCATGATGATGTTATTGGATGTCATATGTCTAAGAGTTGTTATTAATTAAAAATATAATAATTTCTTTCTTCTAGATCATTGTCACAAGGTGATCATATATCACCTTGTATGGAACGATGAATATTACGAGCCGAAATTGAGTAGGGATTTGAAAAAATTAAGCCCCCTACCTAATATTTGAAAACTATAAATCTAAAATTTAAATTTAAATTTATTAAAATTTCAATAAAAATGTGATAGGTACTGAGGGAGCGGGATCCGAAGTTCATGGAGGACGGCACCAGCTGGCGGAGGAGGAGAGGTCTGCTTCAATTAAAAAGCCTGAATGGCAGTCAATTAATTAAACAAATATTCGTTCGACCAACACAGCCTAACTTTTGAATTAAAAATCTCAGTGAAAAAAAAATTAGCTCAGATATATATATATAATGCCTTCGGACTTGAATGATGACCACTTAGTACCAACCGATTTCTGGAAATGGAAAGGCCTTCGGACAGCCCCAATTAATTCTCATCCATCAAGAACAATTTAAAAATAACAATCACAATCCTCCGGATAAAGAATTAGGAAAATCTGAGGCACACAAAATTAATGGTTCTGCGATGCGCCTGTTAATTTATTTACATTATTTATATAAAAAAAAATGTTTCATCTGCAGAATCCAGGAGAGAGACCTTAGCAATGTCAGTATGGAGGATAGACCGGAAAGTTCCTGCTGAATCCGCTAACATTGGCGAAGAAACCAAACAGATCCTTCCTGTACGGCAGATACGAACGCCTCTTCTCGCCTTCCTTCAAGGCTCGATTCTTCACGTAGAAGATCTCGTGAGCTGATAACACCTTTTCGTTACGAAGTTCGTTCGGCAGCTTTGCCTTCGCATTCGATTTTCCGGACAAAAATTCGCCGGAGCTCCGGCGTTGTTTTGTTTTCGAAGTTCTCTCGGTCTTCTCAGTAATTTTCTCTTCCTTTTTGCCGCCAGCGGAAGTACCGGTGGCATTTAAGAACACGAAGGAGTCTTTCCCGTCGCTATGGCTCCGGCGAAGTAAATCGCGAAACCTCCACCGCCTACAACACGATCCTGTGGAGCTGCTCTTCTTACACTTCCCAGGAGATGCCTCCGACGCCTTCGGCGTCCAGGCGCAGTACGTCGACGGCGGAAGGCTTTCCGGCTCGTCCGCCTCCGACGAGGACGACGACAGAGGATCCCGATCTTCAAAGAACAGCTTCCTCAGAGGAATTCCAATCGACGGTACCTCCCCGGTCCGGGAATCAAGCACTCGACCTTTGTCCAAGAGCAAATCGCGATTAAAAACGGGGAAAATCGGATGACTCTGACCGCCGTAGAACATGTTGTCGGCAGATACAGTAAAAGCATCGGCGCCGGAATTGCTCCCACAGCGAACTACGCAAAACTCGAAGTTGTCATCGACGTCAAGCCCCCTTTCATCTTCTTCGGCCAGTTTGGAATCAAAGGCGAACTCGTTGCGAACTTTGTCAGCGGCGTCCGTCAGCTCGCCGGAAGTGTAGCTGTTGAAGCTTGGGCAGAAAGCCACTTCTGTGCTTTCTTCCTGCATCTGTAGATTTATTTTCTAGTTCTTGCGACGATTCTGGTCTGGAGCGTTTGGAGAGAGAGATTGATTGAGAGAGAAAGAGGCGGAAGTCGTGAGATAATCCAGCGTTGAGGGATTAGGCGGGCGAGGGATTTATATAGATAGGGAAGAGGAAAAGAGGGAAGCGTTAGCCGGCTCTGAAAATAAAAATGGGTATTTGGATTTGACGCTTTGACGCGATTTCTCAGTTATTTCTCCACTTCTTTTTGTAGTGTTCTTGTTCCGCACGATTCACGCGTTTCCGTGGCACGTGTGTGCCGGCATCCTTGCCCCACGTGTCTGGTACGTGATTACCATTTTCTATTTTTAAACCAAAAATAAAAATTAAATTCAAGACTTAACTAAGAGGCTATTTATTTTATTTTATTTTTAGTCTAAGAAATTAATAATAATATTTTTATTTTTATTAATAAAAAAATAATTTACAGGAGGATGCTCTGTCATTTTGTGCTTTTATTACTTCAAATGTCATACATTTTCTTCTACTAATGGTATTTTTAGAAGACCACTTTTTTTTTTTGGTTAGATATTCTAGAAGAATTATTTTTTCCCTGATGGGGAAAATCCAGTTAATATATTATATTTGATATTAAAGCTCAAGCTTTGGAGCGATCTTGTTTTATGTTGTTTCTTTTTTCAGGCTAAGTTTTCTTTGCTTGCTTTTTGGTGCTCTTATTTTTTCCTTCTGCTAGTATATTTCCTCTTATATTTTCTTTAAAAAGTATTAATAAAATGTGTGACAATAATATAAATTTTTAATACTTCAAATGGAATTTTGAAACATGTATCTTTAGTAAGATATAATATAAAATTATAATAATTTTTTTTCAATTTTAATCTCATAAATTAGAGGTGGCAAAACGAGTTAACAAACTGGGTTCGGGCAGGTTACAAACGAGTCGGGATTAAATGCGTTCAAGTTCAGGTTGACCCGTTTATTAATGAATGACTATTATATAAACTCAAACCCGCTCGTTTAATTAACGAGTCACCCCGCTTAAAAATTGTAATTTAATTATTTTTAAAATTTTTAATCATTTCATATAAAATGACATATTTTTTAAATAAAAAAAAAAAACACTCCTTCATTTTATTTTTAAATGAGTAGTAAACGGGTGACCTGACCCTAACCTAACCCGCCTAACCCACTTAATAAACGGGTCGGGTTTGAGTTGACCTGTTTATAAACGAATAAGCTTGTATTAAACTCAAATTCGGTTTAAACAGGTGGGCCACGAATCACTAGTAGAGTTTCGACCTGTTTTGCCACCCCAGTCTGAAATTTATATTTTCAAACACAATCATTAATCATGTCACTTGTTAAATATTAAGACATTAAAATATTTTTTTTAAACAAAAATAATCTACTAAAAAGACAAAATTATTTCATCTCTCATGGGTTTGATGTAACCCTAACCCTATATTTAGAGAGATTTTGGATTTTGAGTTGTATTATATTTGAACAAAATATAACATAAAATTGCATTTAAATTTATTCAAATTGCCCCAAATCCAAATCCAAATCCAAGTCTCGAAATTTATGCTCCCAAATGCAGCATAAATGAAATTTAAGATCCATTAGACTAGCTTCTAAGAGTAAGATTTTTTTTAAGGTTATAACAAGGCTGATCGACCTTCTTTGAGGTTTATTAAAAAAAATATGAACATATCTTGATGTTTAAAAATGATAATAACCTAACTTTCAAATAGAATGACACTTCAACTCTGACCTCTTGTAAAAGAATATTAACATTGTCTCTAAGCATATGATCAAGTGGTAAGGATTTGTCCTAGAAGGTCGCTTGCAGCATTGGATCTGGGGTTCGAAACCTACCTCCTATGTGTTGGCTGTGAGCACGGTTGGCATAGGTGTGGGATAAGTTGGGCGCGTAAGCTCAAAAAACCCGGTGTACCCAAATTTAACATTATAATGATATATGTATGTAGAAGTCCTAATCCCTAATATAACTCTAATACCATTCTTATACAAGCTTTACCGATGGTGTAACTAATACAAAGATATAACGTACTTGTACGAAATTAAAAATAAACATGCATATCATCAAGTATTTCTTATCCGATTCTTTTTTTTTTCCTAATATAATTTATATGTCATTATGAAGGAAAAATGACACGTCAGCTTTTATTTTCACTGGACATCATAAATCAAAATCATTTGTTGAACATCAAAAATTCTTTTTAATGAGTAATTAAGAAAACGCACTTTCCCCATAACACTATCCTTCATTTAACATTGTATCACTCAATTTTTTTGAGTTATGGATGCGATTATTTGCATCAAATGATTTCAAATTATATGCAATGAAGTAGCAATTGTTCATAGAAGATTCATATTATTGTCCCCCTTTTATATATGAATCAATCATTTTATATAATTGATTACTTAAAAGGTTTAAAGGATTATCGATCTCATGATCAACAAAACATTACCATCATCATTATTTTAATCTTTATGATAGGAGTGTCGAAAAACTATCATCGTGACAAAGACCGTAAATGTTATTTAAGATATAATTAAAGAGTTTTTTTATTAATCACACAGTACTTTGTAAAAAGATTTTTTATTTGTAGTTGTCATGATTATAAAGTTATTCTTGAAAAGTTTAATGATATAAATACATGATTGGTAAGAATTAAATTATAATAGCAATACCAGTTCTGTTGAATAATATATATATTTTTAAATATTATTTATTACAAGTTATCATATTATCTCAATGCTAAATATTGGGATGAGCATTTGGTCAGTTCGGTGAATTTGATTAATTAACTGAATTAATTAAAAAATTTCGGAATCGAACCGAGCGAAATTCCATATTTAACCGAATTTAAAACCAATCAAACTGAATTTTGGTTAAATCGGTTAACCGATTTTAATTGATTTAATATTTTTAATATATATATATATAATATAGATTTTTTAATATATATAATTTTAATATGTACAATATATAAAAATAAATAATTTTTTAGTATATATATAATATATAAAATATTTTAATATATAATATATAATTATATATTATTAATTTACGCTATTCGGTTAATTCGATTAACCGAATTAACCGAATTGAAAATCGAAAACCGACATTAAACGAAAATAAAAATTGAATCAAACCGAATAAATTTTTAACCAAATCGAACCAACCAAATTTACTCGGTTAATTCGATTTTAACCGAATTATGCTCACCCCTAACTAAATACGAGTGAAATTTAATAAAAAATATTATTTTTGAGCACTTAAACACTATTCAAAGAAATTAATTGAAAGCACCGACTTGGCACGGAAGTTTGCCATTTCATGCCTAATTGTTATAATGTTCAAAATTTAATGAACCAACTGGCACTTAGTTTTTGGTTAATTAAAACTAGTTAGATGTGTTGTTAATAAAATAAAGAGAGAATTATAAAAAAATTAAAATAAAGAAATTTAGAACTATAGAAATTCAGCAGTCTAATTCTTCAGGAACTAAATATTGTTAATCATCTTTTTTATCTCAATTTTGGTTGTAACATATTCTCAAGATAATCATCAACATGTATAATATACACGTTTTATAATATTTCCCCTTGAATAACTATACACTATGAATATGTTTCATTAAAACTTTTGCTAAGGAAAACCCTGTTGGCCGGACAAAATCTTGACGAAGGAAAAAGAGTACAGTATACATACTTTTCCTAAAAAATACAATCAATTAAGAAATGTCCTTAAGTTGTCGCATTCCAATGTTATGTACATATTTTTTGAAAATTGAAGTTGACAATGCTTTTGTGAATAGATTTTCAGGGTTGTCATTTGAATGAATTTTATAAATGTCAATATCTCATTTCTTCAGAAGTTCATGAGTATTAAGGTGAATCTCAGCATTAAGTATCCATGGTAGATAATTTCTTCCAGAAATATCAAAGGCAATAGATTCAAATTTTGTGAGGTTTGACATTATAAAGTCACTTTGAAAAACAAATAAAAATTCAAATTTAGGTAAATATTAAAATGAAAAGGTTATTCTCACATATATTTCAACATAAAAACATTTAAAGACACGTATTTAAGATAAGAGATATAGTTAACACAAATATAGTTTGACAAAAGAAAAAAAAAAACTAAAGTTATATATATAACAAATGTTAAAAAAAAAAAAAAACAAGATTCTTACCTTGAAATAATACTAACCAAATTTAAAAGATTCTACTATACCATTAGAGACTTGATCGTGCTGATAACGTGTTGTAAATAAAATAGGGAGAGAATTATAAAAAAATTAAAGTACAAAAATTTAGACCTATAGAAATTAATCATTTTTTTATCTCAATTTTGGTTGTAAAATATGTCCTTATATAGGAAAAAATTATATTGGCATCCCAAATGTCAATTTCAAAATGAACCATCATGTGGACATACCAAAAGTTATAACTTATTCTCAAAATAGTCATTCACATGTGTAATATACACGTTTTACAACATGACGTACATTATTTAAATTCAAAAATGGAGAGAGTAATTAAAAACAGTAGAAGATACATTTAAATTCTCTTAAACTTTAAAGCTAAAATAATTTAAAATAAAGAATTAATCAACATAACTAAATAATGTTTCACAACTTATTTTAAAAAATTAAAATTTGGATTGGAGTCCGAAACTGCTGCTGCATATATCCAACAGATCAAATATAAGGTCTAGAAACATCAGACGGTGCACAATTTCTCCTTCTTCACTTCTAGAAGTACAACCAAAAAATATTTTTTTCAAAAAAAGGCAGAGAGAATTTCTAATAAAAGAAAAATAAAACAGCACAGCACAGCACGTAGACCTGTAGGCGTATATATGAAGAGTGAAGTATGAATGGTGGAAGGGATGGCTAGAGTAGCAATTAAGTCTCGTGATCCTTGACTTGGGCCGCACACAACCCACATGCACTCATTCATGTGTTGCATATATTAATTAATTAATTAATTTGTGCATGTATGGGGGATAAAAAAAAAAAAAAAAAACAAGGTGCATTCATGTTTGTGGTTTGATTTAATATGAATTGAATGATATGGGTGGATCTTAAATGAGGTATTTTATTTATTAGATATTTAAATTTTAAGTGTGTAAGGTCTAATCATCTCACTTTTTTTTTTTTTGGTATGAAGATACTTAAAACGACAAAATATATATATATACGCATACTAGGGATGAGCATAATTCGGGTTTAACCGAATTAATAAACTGAGTTCGGTCGGTTCGATTTGGTTAATATATATGTTCGATTTAGTTCGGTTCCAGATTTGGATAATTTCAAATTTTCGATTTTTGATTTGAGTATGGAAAATTTTTAATTCGATTGGCTGAATTGACCGTTTGTACACCCTTAACATATTCATAATATGGATTGTGCACGATAATTTCAGTTGGACACATTTTCAAAGCTGTGCCCTATTTTCTATCTACTCTGCTCTTAAATAACTCTTAGGTCTTTGATATATCAGTGCACATTATCAAATGTCAGGAGTGAAGTTCATTTAAGACATCATCCTTGCAAGAAATGTGGATGCCATGTGGTTCTCGTTAGTTCATATGCTAATGGGTTAGTACCTTGTTTGGTACATGCTAATTGCATCCAACACAACCTCTATATGCAGTTGGAGTTGCCAGCTGGTTTAAATTTAAGTATTGCAATCTTGAAACATCAAAGAATTTGTGTGTGTGTGTTTCTACATGTTGTTGAGTGTATTTTATTGTTATTAATAAAAGATTAATCCTTGTTTGGTTTGAAGAATGATAATGAAGTAGGAAAGGAATCGAAGAAGGAATGGAATCAAGGTTGAATGGAATTGTTTCTCTAATGCAATTATTGCGTTTTTTGTTAATAACATGGAACGACGGTAGAAATCCAGTTTTATTTCTTTAAAACATTTGGTATTCTGCAATATCTTCTATAATGGAAAGGAAAATGGGTCATTTTTAATTAAAAATTCCTGATACATAATTATTAAAATTTTATCATTATTTTTATTTTATAATAGTGATTTTTATTAGTTTAATATTATTTTGTTGTTATTATTTTTTATTTTTATCTTAATTATTATCCTTAAAATAATAATAATAATTATTTTTCCTTATTATTATTATTATTATTATTATTATTATTATTATTGTCATTGTAATTATTATTAGTTGCTATATTATTTTTTTATTACTTTTGCAATAATTATTGTCCCTAAAATAGTAATAATTATTATTTTTGTGCTTGTTGTAATATGTAGCTCATATGTTGAGTGGAACGCATGTACAAAGAGAAAACATGGTGGAAAACAAAGATGCTTGTATGCAGGACCAAACCGTTGATGATATGTTAGGTTCTGAAGAAATAGTCGACTATTTTATAGTGTTACATCAAATGTTTGAACGGTTTTGTTAGTTTCAGAAGAAATAGTTGACTATTTTGTAGTATTCTTTGTAATGTTACATCGACTGTTTGGTCTCGGCATCAAACCATCGAAGGTTTTGTTCGGTTACTCAGCAATGGTTTTTGAATTTTGAATTTGGAAGTTGTATAGGTTGGGTTTCGAGGGGAAAACCTCCAAGAGGGTTATATATACATGTTGCATGATGTAACTCTATGTCTTTGGACACAAGATAGTGAAAATTTACTGTCGTTTACTCCCGTGGATCTAAGCATTGTTGAACCACGTAATTCTTCATGTCATTGTCTTATTACTTTCATATAATCTGCATGATTGTGTTTTTTGTATATTTCATTATTGGTTGCTGCATTGTAGGATTGTTTACTTCTGTTGCGCATTCATTTGCACAAAAAATTGGTATCCAAGCATTTAGTTATAATGGCTTCTGAAATTTCTTATGCAAAGTTTGATGTTGTTAAGTTCGATGGAACGAAAAATTTCAGACTATGGCAGAGGAGGGTTAGAGATTTGTTAATGCAGCAAAATATGGTGAAGGCATTATATGGAGGTCAACCAGAAGGTATGGATGAAACAAGTTGGAAGGAGTTGGAAGCAAAGGCTATGACAACTATCAGACTTTGTCTAATTGATGACGTGTTGTATCACGTCATGGATCAGAAATGTCCAGCGAAAGTTGGGCAGAAACTGAAAAGTCGGTTTATGTCCAAGTCTTTAACGAAAAAGTTGTATCTTAAGCAGAAGTTATATTGGCTTAAGATGGCAAAGGGTTCGGATTTAAACCAACACATCAATGTATTCAATCATATTATAAGTGATTTGATGTGGGTTGATGTGAAGTTTGAGGAAGAATACAAGGCATTGATGCTACTGAATTACTTGCCTGCGTCTCATACGTATGAAAATATGGTTTCTACTCTGACATGGGGAAAAGAAACCTTGAATTTGAAAGAGATAACAAACGCTCTGTTGGGTTTTCATCAGAGGAAGAAAGTCTATGATGAGATTTCACAAGGTGAAGGGCTTATGGTAAATGGTAACAAGGAATATGGGAGAAGCAAGTTCCGGAATGAGTCGAGTAATTGTAAATCTCTATCGCACTTTGGGAAGAAGAAGGAAATAAGGTGTTTTAAGTGCGGGAAAATTGGGCACATAAAATCGAAGTGTCTGGAGTGAAAAAATGGGAATACAAAAAATCAAGAGGAAAATCTGCGAATGTAGTGGAAGAAGGAGATTTAGGGAGTAATGATGGTGATATGCTTTCTATTTTATTGGGCTCAGAACGCCTCATGGATTCTTGGATCCTAGATTCGAGATGTTCTTATCATATGACACCAAATAAAAATTAGTTTAGCACCTACAAGGTAATAAATTCTGGTTTTGTTCTAATGGGAAATGATGCTTCATGCAAAATTGTTGAAATAGGAAATATCAGAATAAAATGTATGATGATGTTGTGAGAACATTATATGATGTAAGACATGTACCAGATCAACAAAATAATGTGATTTCACTGGGCACTCTAAATTGTAACGGGTAAAGTTACAAGTCTGAAAGTGGGATAATGAAGGCGTGTAAAGGCGTCTTGATGGTGACGAAGGGATAGAAATTAGCGAAAAATATCTATGCAGCATTGGGTACCACAGTTGTAGGTTGAGTTGGAGCTATAAATTCTGAGTCAGATAATACTATTTTGTGTAAAACATCCACACACAAGATGGAGGGAATTCTTAACTGCATTTATTCTTAACTATATTTATTCATATGTTTGGGGACCGGTGATGATAGCATCACGGGTTGGACATGTGTACTTCGTGAGTTTATCACGAAAGGTCTTGGTGTACTTCATGCAACACATGTCAAAGATGTTTGCCAAGTTTAACTTGTGGCTGAGGTGGAAAACCAGGCTGGGAGAAAGATTCTCAGGTTAGACAATGAAACTGAGTACGTTGGTGTTCAAGGAGTTTTAAAAGCAACATGGCATAAGGATACATTTCACAATACGTAGGACACCACAATAGAATGGTGTGGTGGAAAGGGTGAACCAAACTCTAACTGAAAGGGCTTAGTGTTTCAAGTTGTTTCTAGGGCTTGCAAGGATCTTCTTAGTAAAGTCAGTGAGTATGGTGAGTTTCTCAATTAACGGATCGCCAAGGGTATCACTAGATTGGAAAGTTGTAGAGGTGGTGTGGAAAGGTAATTCGGTAGACTACTTCAGTATGAGAGTGTTTAAATGTCCAGCCGTGCATGTTTTTAGTGAGGTGAGATCTAAGTTTGATGCAATGTCTAGACGGTGCATCTTTCTGGGGTATCAGAAAGGTGGGTTCAAGTTGTGTGATCTAATGGCAAATAAGGTGGTGATCAGTGGAGACATGGTTTTTGGTAAGAAAGTCATGGTGCGGTGTACTCAGGTAGACGAAGAGAAATAGGTTCTAGAAAACTATAGTAGCAGTGAGCATGTGATGCATGTGGAGTTGTGTTGAATTTTTGAGTCCGATCGTTGTTTTGATGCCGGCAAAGCACAAGTATCTTATGTATGTATTCAGTATGTAAACAGGTTTATATTTCAACATACACATAAGGGGATTGAAAATGGTAGGCAATGAGGGACTTAAAGCTCATACTTATGGCGTATTCAATGGGAAAATGAAAAGCAAAAGAAGAAAAAGACTTGCATTTTTATTTGTAATTGCATTTAGATATGTTTGTAATAATGCATGACTTGCATGATGTGGATGAAAGTTCAGTGATGACCATAAACTGACCATAGGGGACCAACACTTTTCATGAAAAATGTTTTCATAAAAAGCTAAAAACATACAAGGTTTTTAAAATAAATTTGAGGTCAAATCAGGGCTAAAATTGATTTTGAACTTGCCTCGGTCGACCGGCCCTTGCATGTTAAAAATTCCTCAGTCAACCGACCTTCGTAATGGTCTATTTTATTAAGCCTCGATCGACCGACCATATTTTAAGCTTAAAGCCTTAGCCGACCGACCTTGCTTTTTGACTTGTTTTTCAAGGCCCAGCCGACCAAGCCATATTGTAAGGACCGAACCTGAGAAATGTGAATTAAACAAATAAGAAAAGGGGAAGGAATGTAAAAAGGTGAAAATAGCAGGGCTCGTCGACGAGGCTCTTTCGCTCGTTGACGAAGTCTCTTCTGTGGCTCATCGACGAGATTCAAAGGATTGTCGACGAGAGTATACTGAGAGATTTCTAGAATTTTGGAATCTCAAACTAGTCGACGAGGCCAACTCTATTGTCAATGAATGCCCTTCTTATGCTCGTCGATGAGCACTCCACTTTGTCGATGAGTCTGGCCAAGTCAACTAAATTATAAATATCAATTTCATTGCTTCATGGTTAAGAAACTCAAAACTCACTCTCTCTCTCTCTCTCTCTCTCTCTCTCTCTCTCTCTCTCTCTCTCTCTCTCTCTCTCTCTATCTCTCTTAAATCCTCCGTTGTTCCTCACCCGAATCCACGATCAGACGTTACTACGTGGATTGGGGGGGAAAACCTCCATGGTTGTAGCGGATCGGATCTTCATTTTGAGGATTTCTGGGTTTTATCCCAAAATTGAGGTAAGGGTTTAAGTTTGTTTTTGATTCAGTAGATCTGTAGTAAATAGGATTATGTTGAAGTGTTATTCTTTGGTTTTTAGGTTTTGAGAACTCGGTTCATTGTTTTGGAGCCGTATAGTATCTATGCCCTTCGTAGAGTAAAGGTTTTCTCTCAAAAATATTTTTTAAGTAAACAATGAAAATTGGAAAATGATTTTTCTCAAATATGACCTTTTATAAAATCAATAGGCCTTTCAAGAATATATATATATATATATATATGAAAGTGTATATGTGCTCTAGCCTATCTCAAGTTGCTTAAAAGGTTTTCTCCAAAAAGTTTTTCAAGAAGAAATTAGAAGGAATATGGAAAATGATTTCTTCAAATAAAATTGACCTTTGAAAAATAAAATCCAAGAAGGATCTCAAGAAAAATATATGAGAATGAGTAGGAGCTCAAGCCTTACTTGTATAACCCCAAAATAATTTCCCCAAAAGAGATTTTCAAAAAGAAAAAGAAAGAGAAATATGACTTGATGCTCAAAATGGAGTTTATAAAAATGTTTGGGAATCAAAGAATAATGAAGCATGCTTTCAATCGCTTTATCTAACATTTTTCAAGTGCTTTAGGTTTGAATTTATAGACAAAAACCAAAATTAGTTGTTTTATGGCCGTTGGTGTATTAAAATATAATTTAATTTGAAAACTAGCCGTTTTTCGGCCGTTGGGCCGCTTTTTGTGCGAACACCCTTCAGCTTTTCAAACAAAAATTTTCCTATACAACTCCAAATTAGAAGTTCTTGATATCAAAAGAAAGTTAAGAGAAAATACCACAACTTTAATGTTGAACACTCTTTAAGATAAGGAGTGATTGATTGATAAAATCGCTCATCAATGAGACAAAAGAAACATGAAGGGAATTGTACACCCTTCAGTATTTTGGATATAACTATTTATACAAAACTCCAAATTGAATGTTATTGGTATCAATAGAAATCTAAGATAAAATCTCACAACTTTTATGTTGGACGTTTTAACATAAGGAGTTTTGGATAGAGAAAAGTGCTCATTAATGCTATATAAGAAACATGAAGGGGTCTTTGAAAAGCTTGCTTTGGAGTTTTTCATTTCAAAAAAGATTTTTGCACTTGAAATGATATTTGAACATTTGTAAAATGATTTTTCATGAAATATAGAGTGTCTAAGGTCAGTCTAAGGTCAAGTGTGAGTTTCAAATTAAATCATGAGATGTATGCACAATTATGGCACAATTTCAAAAATGATTGTTTTTCAAGGCACAGTTGACCGAGCCATATGCTTAAAAACTCCTAGTCGACCAGCACTGCTCACTCCGCAGACTGGCCTGAAGCCTCAGCCGACCAAACCTATGAAGGGTTCGGAATCGCCTTTGACCAGCCGACCAGTGCTTTCCATGGTCGACCGAACATCCTTTAAAATTCAAATTTTGAACATAGGTCAACCGACTGGCGCCTTCGTCGGCCGACCAAATCTCTCGGGTTGGTCAAAATATCAGCACTAAAACATCATTAATTTTTCATTAAACAAATTGGAAAAATGCCTAATAGGTCCCAAACAATTATATTTTTCAAGAACTTTATAAATACCCCCTTATTACTCATTTTTTAATTAATGCTTAGATTATAAATCCTCCAAAAATATTTTTGTGCTTAAATGTTTTACTCACTTTTTCTTTTTCTCTTTGAAAAATATTTTTGAAAGGGAGCATAAGTTATTTCTCACTTTCTTCGTTAGCAAATTCATTGCTCTAAAAGATTGTTGAAGAATAATTCTCGTGGGCATATTTCATAGCATTTGTAAGCATTCACTCTCACTCACTCTTTATATTTGAAAATCATCTTTGCGAGTAAGCTTTGAGTTCTCCCATATATTTTCTTGATAAATATTCTTTAGGAAAACTTTTCTAGCTTGTGAATCTTTGCATATCTATTGCAAGATTTCAAATGTAGAGGCCCGAAGAATTATGGTAATTAAATAATAAAGAAAGGAAAGAAAAATAATTTTTAAAAGGGAACTTACAGGGTCTCGTCGACAAACACAGGGCGCTTGTCGACGAGCATCCTTCTTGGGCTCGTTGACAGGGATTTCATCTCATCTATGAGAAGTTACCAAGAGGGCCGTTTTCAGGGACCGAATCTCGTTGACGAGGAGTAGGTGTTCGTCGATGAGACTACTGCTTGGACTCGTCAACAAGGAGACGTGGCTTATCAATGAGGCAACGTGGACAACACTCCATATAAAGCCCAAAAACGGATTTTTAATGAAAGAAATTCATTTTAACAGTCTCTCTCTCTCTCTCTCTCTCTCTCTCTCTCTCTCTCTAAACGAATTCTCTCACTTCTCTCTAAGATTTCGACTTCGTTTCTCCCTGGTTCGATGATCAAAAGGTACCACAGTGATCCTGAGGAGATTCTTTACAACATAACTGGAGTGAAATGTTGGTTTAAGAAGTTTGGGAACCATCCCAAAACTAGAGTAAGTGAATTATTGAGTATTTTCAGTATTTCCCAGTTCATTTGAGGCTAGATTCTGTATCATATGCGAATATACAGAGTTTTGTGAAGTAAAATTAGGGTTGTAATGCCTCGAACCCATAAACCTAGGTGCGGTGCATTATACCTGATAATATTATGATAAATCATAATCCATAACATACGTAGCAGAAAAACATAATCATAATCTCCATAACCGTAATACTATAATACCATAATATACCAGAGTTTACTATCTCTATCTAAATTCCATATAATTCATCCATCACTTGCATTTTCCATAGATACATACATCTCCAGAACATTTTAGTATTTTCATAACCATCCTTACTCAACAGCCATAAAACATAAAGACATAAAACATAAACATATACATCCCCAAAATATACTCAACATAAACCCTTTCTCTTATAGTCCTCAAAAATGCTAAAATACCCTCGAGCTCCTAAGCCCGACCTCGAGGATGACCTGAAAAAGAAACATTCATATTCGGGTGAGACACATCTCAGTAAAGGAAGAAACATATATATTAAAATAGTGAGTGGCTAACATGAGGTATATAGATATCATTTTAAATACATTTGCAAATCATTAACATAACTCCGAAATCATTTTTTGAACCTAATCAAACACATGCAGAGATTTAGCCCACGAGATTACCCAAGGATAGGGGTGATTACCCGCCTATACAAGTAGCACCCCTCTGCTCTGATACTTAGGTAACCCTAAGGCCTCAACTAAAGCATATCAGGACACTCACCTTACTCAGCAAGCCCTCAAGTGTTAACTTGATCTCGTACTCACGCATTTAATAATAGTTTACTAGCAAAGGCCCTAAGGATAGAGAATTCTATCCGCCCATACAGATAGGTTCCCTCTGCTCTAATACATTATGTAGCTACCACCACATCTAAAGCTACTAGTGCACTCGCCTTTCTCATCAAGCCCTCAGGCGAAGAGTTTGCCTCGCCCAATCGTAACATGTTCTACATACATAGATACTTCTAATATCATAATACTTTATTCCTTTCTGTTATTATTCATTCATACACATTTGCTCATGTTCATAACTTAAATGTTGCATTTCGTTTCACTTTAAGTGACTCTTTCTCATTTACTTCGTTCACATTTGTCATTTCATTTCATGGTCATTCCATTGTCATTTCATTGCATAAAATTTTCATTTCATTCGTTCGTACTATAGCTGCTCTTTAGCCATCATTTGTTAGTCCACATAGAAATGTGCTAGAATCTGCTAACATGGCTGTCTTTCATTTGTCTTACATTTACATGGTTGCATTTAACATACACAGGCAACATTGTCCATATCATATTTTATTCTCAAAACTTTACTTACTTAGCCCGCATCTCATACATTTAACATATATTTGCACAGAATCTCATGTCACACAATTTAACAGTATAATTCATACATGTTCCTATAAAATAGGCTAACCCACATTTAACATTTATATGCGGAAAATACATTTCATTTCTTACATAATTCCTCAGAAAATACCTTTCACTTTCATTCATTTACTTTCACATATACATAGCTATATAAACAATCCTAAGCTCAGAAAACATGGTTTTACAGGGTTGGCATTTTATACCCATTTAAAAACATATATATACATAAATAACATATAATCCATTTTAATTCATGAAAACCTGATTTAATACATAAATTTCCCTCTTACCTGACTTCAGAACTACGCTGGTAGGATTCTCGAACCGATACCCATAGCGTTCACTTAGATCCTGAATCCAAAAATCCTAGTTTAATTAGAATAAATTCTAATCAACTCAAATCTTAAGAAAAATACTTATTTACTACTTCCTAGACTCCAAATAACATTATTCCTTAAGAAAATCCCAAAATAACTTACTTACCCTGATTTTGGGATGTTTCCAAAACCTTTCAAACCAACGATCAGCTCCTGCAGCCTTGCAGAGAACAATCTTATGAACCTCATGGTGGTTCCGGATCATCAAACCGGGTCAAAATCGGCCCGAAATCGAAGAGAGAAGGCTGGGATATCTTTTTAGAGAGAGAGAGAGAGAGAGAGAGAGGAGAGAGAGTTCGCGAGTTTCAAACTAAAAAATGAAGAACAGTCTATTTATATGCAGGGCTTCGTTGACGAGACACATGGGTTCGTCGATGAGGCACTGTAGAGATTTCGTCGACGAGAAAATACCTTTGTCGACGAAATTCAGAGTTCCAAAATACACTCTCTCGGGATTCCTTCATCGATGAGTAATAAACTTCATCGACGAGCTTAGAAGGACACTCGTTGACGAATACAGGACATTCGTCAATGAGGCCTGCTTTTCCTTCTTAAATCCTTCCTTTATCCCTTATTACCCATTAATCCATTCCATTTATTATATTATTTAATTATTTTAATTTCTGGGTCATTACAAGGGCATTATATTTTCAAGAATAGGGTGTTTTGGGGACCCTGCAGGCAAAGGTTGAGGACACCAGTGGGTGGTAATTCAGGAACTCAGGTAAAATAGTATATAGATTATAGTTTAAGAATTGTGCAAATGTGGATTTGGGGAACTATGTATGTGATAATTATTTAGGTGAATTCAATTGTTTGATTGAGAAATTATATGTGTATTATCTCAGGATGTTGAAATGATAAATGTCGCACGCGTGAGATTGTTAATAGCAATTAGAACTCAGATAGTCAGGTAAGGGAGATATGCTATGCTAGGAGATTTTAGTATGGTCTTCAGTATAAAATATACATTTTACAGATTATTATTCAGATTATAAAATATTAGTATAATAGAAAATACAGATTTCAGAGCAAGTGAATCCAATTATTTAATTGTGTGGCATGAGCTAGTAACAGAGTAGTACAATATTTATACAATTACAAATACCATGTTTTACAGTATATTAGAAGAAATATCATGAGATATATATGTTTTATAGAATGATGAATTTTCAATATATATACAGATAGAAATTATACAGTATATTCGGAAACATGATTTACGATATATGTACAGAAACATATATTTTTTTTAGAAATTTCAGAATATCATGATTTCAGAACCATAACACCCAGATACTCAGATATTTAGACAGATATTTAATTATACAGATATTAAATATTCAGTCAGTTACTCAAATTTTCAGATTTATTCAAATCAGTTTTACAGTGTTATGGTTATTTCAAAATGATGGTAAAACAGTAATATAAATATATCAGTTACATATATAGTATCAGACCCTAATGGACCAAATTCAGTTAGTAGAGCATGGTACCGTAGCTATTTTCAGTTCAGAGTGCAACCACATAACTCAGATAGTATGTGGATATCAGTTGTCGATCGTGCCTATGTTGTGGATAGGCTCCCCATTAGTTAGGGTTGAGGAGGCCTATCGAAATTTCAGAGTTTAGTTGACTTATCTTGGTCGGCTAGCCAATGATAGGTCTCACCTTCGGGTCGCACAACCCTGTCATGAGGGGTTAAATCATGACTTTCAGTTATCCATCTAGGGAACTTTCTAATTTATTATATATATATATATATATATATATATATATATATATATAGATTTACAGAAACTGTAGACATACCTATGAATATTAGAAGTATTATAAATAGAAAATTTAGATATATAGTTTATGATAAGTAACATAGGTATGAGCTATACTGTACATTATCTATACGTGTTTTCTCAAATTTAGTTATTTATAGTATTTCTAAATCAAATTTTACAAATATGTAAACTCACCTACCACACACTAGTAATAGCATATTTCGTCTTATTGAGCGTTGTCTCATCCAAGTGATTTAACATTTTTCAGGTGATCTAGCCAAGCGAGCAGATCAGGCTCGCAGATAGAGGGGGACTACAGTACTGCCCTGTCTATAGGGTGAGTATTTTGGGCAGTCATTTTGAGTAGTCCCTGGGTTCAAATGAGGGTATTTTGAAAATGGTTATGTATGTATATTTTGGGAAGAATTATGACACTCTGGTATTGTATATATTGATATGGTTGTATGTATTCTGCTTACCGCTGCTTAGGTAGTTTATTGGGTTCCAGTTTCCACGGTCCTTATCTGGTCCGTGATGATGGTTTGCTTTATTAGAAGGTATCAGAGTTGAGAAATTTTACAGTTATATATATAAAAAAAAATGGCATGTAAAATCAGGTCGTTACATCAAAAGCTCACACATTCATTATTTGCAAAAATATTCTTGAGCCAAAACTTTAGCTTTCTTAGACAAACATTTTTGAATTTCATTTTCGAAGAAAGCACTTGAGATTTTGAGATCTTTGAAGGTGTTTATCGTGTATTCCTTTTTTATCAAAGATCATACATATATTTGTGCAAATATTATTTGATAAGAAAAACCCAAGGTTCTCCAACTCTTTATTGAGAAATCTTTTTGGAGAAATATTGTTTGGGTTTAAATCTTTGAAGAGCTTATTATATATATATATATATATATATATTTTTTTTTATTCAAAAATTGCAAAAAATTATTTTGAGAAAAATATACATTCTCTATTGAGCATAAATCATATCATCTGAGAGTGCATTTTAGAGCTTCATATTGTACATCTCTGCTGTTGTAGAAGCATTTTGTTTGCACACAAAATTATTATCTTTGTATTCCAGGCGTGGCCTGAGGAAGAATACACTGTTTTGTAAGCTGGTGTACCGGTTTGGCTCTAGCCCAGTTAGACGAGCTGAGGAAACTCCGCCTCGTAAGGAGATCTGGTTGTGGCTCAACCCCATAATTGAGCTGAGGTGACTTTGGCTCGTAAAGAGAACTAGTTATGGCTCAGCCTCGTAATTGAGTTGAGGTGACTCTGCCTTATAAGGAGAACTGGTTGTTGCTTAGCCCTGTAATTGAGTCGAGGAGACTCTGCCTCGTAAAGAGTATTGTAAACGGCATCGTTCCGCCCGATTAAGTGATCAAAGAGTGGAATCCTTGAGTTGTGGCTTAAGGCGGGAACGTAGGTAGGATTCGCTGAACCTTGATAACAAATATTGTGTCTTTCCCTAAGCTATTTAATTTCCGTACATGTATGATCATTGAAAAGCAAGGTGTAGTCCCAAGAGGGGGGATGAATTGGGTGTTAAAAATTTCTTTTAAATCTTTTTAAGAATTCTTAACTTGTTATTGATTTTTCAAACTTTCAGCAAAAACTTATTTCTCAATTCAATTCACCATAATACAATCATTCAACCATCCAAGTAATCAATCATCCAATCAACCAATCACAATTTGAAAACAAACAACCAAACCAAAATTAACACACACAACACTTTGGTAATATAAGAACTTAAAATGGTTCGTTTGTTTATATAAGCCCTGTATATATGAAAATTTGTACTTGCTGATATAAAGCCCTGCATTGATGGGTTGGCTTCTTCAATATGATGTGCAATATAACATTCAATCAACACAATATCCACACTCTTCCCAATATTTAGAACTCAACTAAACTCTCAGTTAATATATCTTTGGGATGTTAACCAAGTAACGTACTCCCGTATGGTTTCCGCAAGATATGGTGTAACCAACGTACTCCCTTTCGGTTTCCGCAACCCAAATCAAAATTGGACTTCAAGTTTACTTGATTTCCAAATATACGTAGTATATATGAATATCAATTAAACCATCTATGTAATTTAAATATACTGAAAATAAAGAGTAAGGGAAAGGAGAGTGAGACAGGGATTTTTACGAGGTTCGGCTTATACCCAGCTTACGTCCTCGCCTTTGGCAAACCACCAAAGGATTCACTAAACCTCTTCCTTTAACGGCGGAACAAACCTTTACAACACTCCTTGGTTAAGGTTAGAGCCCGCCTTCTCCAAACGATGTCCCCTCGTTCGGTCACTCCTTTACGCTAGAGCCCGCCTCTCTAAGCAATATCCATTTGTTTAGCCAACGATCTAAACAGTCCTTGGAATCGTCAATCTACAATAAATATAACCAAAATTCGTGTACAAGAATTTGCTCCTACAAAGAGCTGATTAGTACAACAATTACAACACAATACAATACTTCAATAAAATTTAGAATATGAAATTCAAATATGAAGCTCTAAATTTGTATCACCGTATGATTCTTTCAATAAATGAAAGAAGTAGTAATTGAAGCACAATCTCAGTAAGAATCAGCAAGACTTTTAGCAACTTCGTGCAAGATGTGAGCAATAGAGCACTTTCAGAATTTCAGAATACTTGAGAGAAATTTGATTGCTGAATTGAATTCTCTTGTTCTCTTGGTGTTTAAATTAATGAAACCTGAGGGTATTTATAGATGTAGAAAGACTTATTGCTTGTTCCCCAAGTTTACTTGGAGTAGGGTCCAAGTTGTAATTTAGTTTGGGCTTCAAATAATTTAAATTTCAAAAATATACCTATTGAGAATTTTGAAAATTTGTCGCGAGCCAAATGAATGTGAAGTCATTGGCAGTCGTCTATCCATGTGTATCAACTATAAAATTCACAAACAGAGAGGTGGCAATCGCTTGTCCTCAGGTTGGCAGTCGTCTTTCACTAGAATAACTCAATTTTAAAACAACTCAGAAGGGTGGCAATCTGCTGTCCTCATGATGGCAGTCGTATGTCCATGAACAAATCTATTTTTCAATATACACAGAAGGTTGGCAGTCAGCTAGCAGAACATATACAGATGACTCACTAGTCACTGGCAGTCGTCTGTCAATTGCTTGGCAGTCGTCTATCAGGCTTCTAACTTGTGTTAAAAATGTTTCAAAAACATGCCAGTCGTCTGTCATTAGACAGATAGTCGTCTGTCAACTGACTTATCTTCTTTTAAAAGCATTTTTATCTCTCTTATTTTTGCTTAAATTGTAATGACTCGGAGAAATTGTGGTATTTTAAATAATGATAAAGAGGGGGAAAATAGAAGTTGGAAGGGAAAAGAAAGTGGCATCAGGCCTCGTTAACGAATGCGAAGCGTTTTTCGATGAAGTTACAATTGGGCTCGTTGATGAGGACGTGTCGCGTTTGTCGACAAGGACGTGTCGTGTTCGTCGACGAAGTTTCAATTGGGCTCGTCGACGAGGATGTGTCTCGTTAACAAAAAAAATACTGAGAAAGGGTTTTAGGTGATTTTGAATTTCGTTGACGAGGAGAGAGTTCGTCGAAAAGTCTTCATCTTGGCCTCGTCGACGAGATGACGTGGCTCGTCAACGAATCCCAGTGTATAAATAGAGCCAACCTTCATTTTTTGGCCATTTCCGGTGCAAATACTCCTCCTTATCTCTCCTTTACGCCCCTCCTCCCTTCTCTCTATGATCTCGGGACAATTTTCTACCGATTCGACGATTTGAAGCCACCACGACGCTCCTGGGAAAGTTCTCTGCAAGTCTGCCGGAGCGGATCGTCGGTGGGGTAGAGTTGGAAACCATCCCAAATCCAGGGTAAGGCTTTATACTCAGTATTTGGTTTCTTGACAGTTGTAGGAAGTGTAGTACGCGTAGAAATATTAAAATTTAGTTCTGGGGAACATCATTTTCAAGGTGTTGATTGAGAAACCCTTTGGGTGTGGGACTGCTTTTTTTAGGGGCTTTTCAAGAATCAGGTAAGGGAATAAACTAAGCCAGATGTTTTTATGAAAATTATAAGTATGATTTTATAGCATTTGATTTCAGATAAGTATATATATATGCATTATGTTGGGAAATACTGCTAAAAACGATAATATGTTCTGATTATACAAAATACCCATTTTGTGTGGCATGAGTAGATTATATGATGAAATACTGTTTTTTGAGAATATGATAATGATATGGATATGATTTGCCGGTATACGGGTCGTGTTATGGATATGATTTGCTGGCGTATGGGCCGTGCTATGGACATGATTTGCCGGCGTACGGGCCGTGCTATGGATATGATTTGCCGATGTACGGGCCGTGCTACGAAAAAATATGAAATATTGGCGTACAGGCCGATGATTTTATGATATATATATATATATATATATATATATATATATATGCAAAATGATGTGATGATATTGATTTGGCAATTAATAGTATGAAATATCCATGTATCACAGTTTGGTTATATGCTATATGTTATCAGAACTTGGTTGGCTTGGTTTAGGCTAGCACTTGCACGGTACCGATGCTATGTGTTCATGATTCATCATGATATTTGTGTTAGTGCTGCTTTATGGAGTGGTGTGAGGTTGGATGGTCGATGTCGTTCTAAGCAGTGTGAGCGCCCCTAGTGTACAGACTAGGTTTGGCAGACCCATCGGACTTACAGACTGTACTTTTGACTTGGCAGTGGTCGGCCAACCATTGTCAGGTCCCACCTTCGGGCTACACAACCCAATCATGTTGGGGTAATATATGACAACAGCTAGCTAACCTACCGGGGTTGTTTTCGCATTATATTATATGAGATGAATTATGTTTATGAAAATCTTGTATGTTTTGTCATGATATGAGAATATATGTTTCCCAAATATGATATAGACAGTTATGTTGATATGTTATGTATGATTTTATATAGAACATGGAAATACTCATGTTGCCACACACTAATATTAGTTTATTTCCCTTACTGAGAGGTGTCTCACCCCTAAATTTCATAAACATTTCAGGAGCCCCTGATAGAAGAGCGGATAAAGCTCCGCTGAGATAGATACAGCTGAGTTGCCCTTTCTCGAAGGGTAAGCGTTTTGGTAGGGTCAGATGTATTTTGTGGGAATTGACCCTAGATCTCTTTTGGGCTGTGTATTGTGTATAAATGAATACAATGGATGTAGTACTCTGGTATTATGATGACTGGTGTTATGTAAATGGCTTTATGAGTTATTGATGATTTTATGTTTCTTGTTGCTTAGGCTTTCGTTATGTGTTTCTGTTATATTCCTAGTGCCCACAGGTTTAGGTTGATCATGGTTTGCTGAATTTATTATACTGATTTGTATTATTTAAGAAAAAAAATGTGTGAAAATTAAGTAAGTCGTTACATAAATAATCTTGAAATATAAACTCATTTAACTTTGAAAAACATGTTCCAAGATTTTAAAACTAAGGTTTCTTAGTGTGTCTTTGCCTAATGAGCTTCAAAATGAAAAACATATTTGGACCATTCTTGAAGTACTTACAAAGACTTGTCCTAAAGACTCATTTGACTTTTCGTTGCTTTGAGTTCTCTTTGTCTTCTTTGCTGATCTCTAATCTTTCAGACTTCTCTGAGCTTTCATTTTAAACTTTGAGCTTTCCATGTTGATCTCTTTAAACCTCATGCTCTCATGATCTTCAGGTTTTATCTTTAAATCCATACTTCAAGCTTGATATAATCATCCTTATATGAAGTACAAGCTCCTATGAATTCTATAACCTTGCATTCATTATTGAGTCCTGAAAATACATCACTTAACAAAAGCATGTTATGTTCCGCTTGTTTGTTAGCATCAAAATAGGATATTAAGCCTTGTAAGGCCAACAATCTCCCCCTTTTGATGATGACAAACAAGAAGCAAAAATTGGAATGAACCTTAAAAAGATTCCCCTTTTCAATAAGCATCATCTTAACAACATTTGCAAGATCAATATCAATTTCAAAAACTCTTTTGCATTCACGCTCATCACTTCATTCAAGTTCAAGTTTATGAAATAATATCAAGTTCATGGTCAATTTTTGTAATAACATGCTCAATTTTTGCTAAACACTTCTCCCTCTTTTGACATCGATTAAAAAGAGGAAAAAAAAAAAATGATGATCAAGTTCAAATATCATTTTGAGTATATCATCAAACATGTGTACACACTCAATTTATTTTTCAATATAACATGGGTAGTGTGTTTTAATAGTCATGTATATGAGTTGTAACATCTTTACTAACAACTTTTTCCCCCTTTGACATTATTCAAGATACCAATTGTTGATTTTATGATACCAATTTAAAATTTAATTCATGATATCAATTGATTAAAAGGGAAACGATCATAATATAAGCAATAAGTCATAACACTCCCCCTAAATTCAATACATTCAGTTTTGTTACCAATTATACTTTTATAATCCCATGTTTCAAAACATTGATTCACATCATGTATCAAATATCAATATCATGCTAATATCATCAATGTCATACCATGCTCATAGATATAATCATACTTGTCATGCTTAAAAATAAATTGAACTTTTAGATTGTGATACCAAGTGAGCTTTTTAATTTTGATATCAATTAAAATATTCATGGATACCAAAGTAATTTATAGATACCAAAGTCATATTCACATTATACATAGCTCATGGATACCAATATAACTATTATATCTTTCATAGCTCATAGATATCAATATAAAGAGCAGTAAGTTTATCCATGTGATTCATCAATAGTATGCATGGTCAAGAATTAATCTCATATCAAAATTCATGCTTTTGCTCAATAATCTCATGCTCAAATTTTCAACATAGTGAGCCATAAAATATCAATATAAGTCAAGTCAAGTCATACATATGAAGCATATAGCATATCATATAGGCATGTAAGCATGTAGCATATAGACTATCATTTTCAAATATCTTTTTCTTAATCAAGATACTTATGTGACAAGCTCAATTTGATATTTTTTTAATGTTTTCTTAAGTTAAGCCTTGTAAAAATCATCCTATGATGTTTGCTAACAATGTCATTTTGAATTTGTTATAATAAGCTCTTAAACTCATCTTTAAGTTTTCCTATTTCAACTAGTTCATTTGTTGATCATGAATTAAGTTACTTTCTCAATTTTTAAAGGGGAATAACTTAATCTATGGAGTTTTTCATTTATAAACTAGTCTTTCATTTTGGTACCCAAACTTTTTTAGGTCCTGATGGTTTAATAAAAGATGTTTCTTTTACTCTCCATACTTGTTTAGTTTTCACACTTTTTCTCTTAAATGGACATTTAAACTTTATATGCCCATTTTTCTTACATTGATAGCATATAGTGTTGGTGTAGGCATTTGAGGAAGTGCTAGCATAATTTTTGGATTCTTTTGAAAAATAACCTATATAAAGATTCTTTTTCCTTATATTTTTAATTCTATTAAAACCAATGCCTTCTTTATTTAGAATCATCCTTTGTGAGCCTATTATTTTGTCAAAGTTTGTTTTTCCTTTTGTAAAATTATAAATGACCTTTTCTTTGTCTTTAATCTGATTTTTGAGATCATTTATTTCAATGTCTTTCTTGTTATCATCCTTCTTTTGTGATTTCTCTAACTCTAGAGATAATTTTCTTATTTTATCCTCTAATTCAGAAATATATATATATATATATATATATATATATATATATATTTCTCATATACCGTAGAGGATAGGGATCGAAGGTCTTTTATCATCTTTTCATTCTTACTTTCTAATTCTTTTATTTTCAAGTGTTTTTCTTTTTCAGCAAGATTTTTACATTCTAATTCATTTGTTATAGCTTCATTTTTACTTTCTATTTTCTTGATTCTTGAATCCTTTTCTCTTTCAGCAGTTTTAAGGGATTCTAATTCTTTTATTATACTTTCATTCTTATTTTTCAATAAAGTATTTTGTTTAGTTACTTTAATTAACATTTTATGCACCTTGAATAAGTAATTTTGAAGTTCTTCATAAGATGTCAAGCTTTCATCATTGGATTCATCACTACAAGAATTATTTGAAGATTTAGATGATGAGCTTTCCTCATTGTCTCAAGCCATAAAGCATGTATAAGCAACCTCTTGGTCACTTGATTTATTTTTTGAACTACTTGTACTCATCATGTCCCAAGTAGTGGCTTTCATGGCATTTTTCTTTTTCTTCTTAGACTCTTTCTCTAGTAGTAGTGGACATTCTGATTTTACATGTCCAACTTTATTGCAATTGTAGCATGTATGAGTTTTATTCTTTGATTTCTTGCTAACTTCTTCTTTTTCTTCATTTGATTCAGATTTGAATTTTCTTCTCTTGAATTTGTTTCTCCTTCTTAGTATCCTTGCTAACTTTTTAGATATGAAGGCTACTTCATCTTCATCCATTTCTTCTTCACTACTTGAGTTATCTTGTAAGGCTTTGAAGGCTATTGATTCTTGGACTTTGGTTTTTCCATTCTTTTCATTCATTGTCATTTCATATGTAAGTAGAGAACCTATAAGTTCATCTAAGGAAATGGTTTTCAGAGTTCTTCCTTCAGGTATGGCAGTGGCTCTTGGTTCCCATTTTGGTGGCAGCCCTCTAAGAATTTTCCTAATCATCTTATAACTAGTGTAGGTTTTTCCTAGTGCATTTAGGGAATTTATTATGTGAGTGAACTTAGTAAACATATTAGTTATGGATTCATCCTAAAAGCTTCATATTCACTTGTAAGCATATTGATCCTATTATCCCTAACATCTATAGTTCCTTCATATGTTACTTCTAATTTGTCCCATATTTCCTTAGCTGATTTGCAAGCCAATACTCTATTAAATTCATTGGCATCTAAAGCACAATATAGAGCATTCATAGTACTAGAGTTTATTTGCAACATTTTATAATCTCTTTCAATCATGTCTTTCTTTTCTTTAGGTATTTTTTTTCCATCTACTAATGTGGTAGGAATTAGATCACCATTCGTGACAACCTCCCAAGCTTTCCAATCCATGGTTTGAAGGTATATTTGCATTCTCTTTTTCCAAAATGTATAGTTGTGTCCACAAAAGATTGGTGGCCTAGTTGAAGATTGTCCTTTTCCAAAGGGAGCTACACCTAAGTGTGCCATTAGGATCTTTTTATAACTATTATTTAAAATTTTCTATAACCCCGCTCTGATACCAATTGAAAAGCAAGGTGTGGTCCCAAGAAGAGGGGTGAATTGGGTGTTAAAAATTTCTTTTAAATCTTTTTAGGAATTCTTAACTTGTTATTGATTTTTCAAACTTTTAGCAAAAGCTTATTTCTCAATTCAATTCACAATAACACAATCATTTAACCATCCAAGTAATCAATCATCCAATCAACCAATCACAATTTGAAAACAAACAACCAAACCAAAATTAACACACACAACACTTTGGTAATATAAGAATTTAAAATGGTTCGTTTGTTTATATAATATATGAAATTTTGTACTTGCTGATATAAAGCCTTGTATTGATGGATTTGCTTTTTCAATATGATGTGCAATATAACATTCAATCAACACAATATCCACACTCTTCCCAATATTCAGAACTCAACTAAACTCTCAGTTAATTTATCTTTGGGATGTTAACCAAGTAACGTACTCCCGTATGGTTTCCGCAAGATATGGTGTAACCAACGTACTCCCTTTCGGTTTCCGCAACCCAAATCAAAATTGGACTTCAAGTTTACTTGATTTCTAAATATACATAGTATATATGAATATCAATTAAACCATCTATGTAATTTAAATATACTGAAAATAAAGAGTAAGGGAAAGGAGAGTGAGACAGGGATTTTTACGAGGTTCGGCTTATACCCAGCTTACGTCCTCGCCTTTGGCAAACCACCAAAGGATTCACTAAACCTCTTCCTTTAACGGTGGAACAAACCTTTACAACACTCCTTGGTTAAGGTCAGAGCCCGCCTTCTCCAAACGATGTCCCCTCATTCGGTCACTCCTTTAGGCTAAAGCCCGCCTCTTTAAGCAATATCCCCTGACTTAGCCAATGATCTAAACAGTCCTTGGAATCGTTAATCTACAAGAAATATAACCAAAATTCGTGTACAAGAATTTGCTCCTACAAAGAGCTGATTAGTACAACAATTACAACACAATACAATACTTCAATAAAATTCAGAATATGAAATTCAAATTTGAAGCTCTAGAGTTGTATCACTGTATGATTCTTTCAATAGATGAAAGAAGTAGTAATTGAAGCACAATCTCAGTAAGAATCAATAAGACTTTTAGCAACTTCGTGCAAGATGTGAGCAATAGAGCACTTTCAGAATTTCAGAATACTTGAGAGAAATTTGATTACTTAATTGAATTCTCTTGTTCTTTTGTCGTTTAAATTAATGAAACTTGAGGGTATTTATAGATGTAGAAAGACTTCTTGCTTGTTCCCTAAGTTTACTTGGAGTAGGGTCCAAGTTGTAATTTAGTTTGGGTTTCAAATAATTTAAATTTCAAAAATATGCCTGTTGAGAATTTTGAAAATTTGCCGCGAGCCAGACGACTGTGAAGTCATTGGAAGTTGTCTATCCATGTATATCAACAATAAAACTCACAAACAGAAAGGTGGCAGTCGCCTATCCTCAGGTTGGCTATCGTCTATCACTAAAATAACTCATTTTTAAAACAACTCAGAAGGGTGGCAGTCGGCTGTCCTCATGATGACAGTCATCTGTCTATGAACAAATCTATTTTTCAACATACACTGAAGGTTGGCAATCGGCTGGCAGAACACACATAAATGACTCACTAGTCATTCGTAGTCGTCTGTTAATTGCTTGACAGTCATCTGTCAGCTGACTTATCTTCTTTTAAAAGCATTTTTATCTCTCTCATTTTTGCTTAAATAAGCTTGAAATATAAACTTGTTTAACTTTGAAAAACATGTTCCAAGATTTTAAAACTAAGGTTTCTTAGTGTGTCTTTGCCTAATGAGCTTCAAAATGAAAAAACATATTTGAACCATTCTTGAAGTACTTACAAAGACTTGTCCTAAAGGCTCATTTGACTTTTCATTACTTTGAGTTCTCTTTGTCTTCTTTGCTAATCTCTGATCTTTCAAACTTCTTTGAGCTTTCATTTTAAACTTTTAGCTTTCCATGTTAATCTCTTTAAACCTCATGCTCTCATGATCTTCAAGTTTTATCTTTAAATCCATACTTCAAGCTTGATATAATCATCCTTATCTGAAATACAAGCTCTCATGAATTCTTTAACTTTACATTCATTATTGAGTCCTGAAAATACATCACTTAACAAAAGCATGTTAAGTTCCACTTGTTTGTTAGCATCAAAATAGGATATTAAGCCTTTTAAGGCCAACAATTATGATTGATTATTTTATATACATGTTTTATACATTTATGGGATTAGAGATTGTGTAGAAAAGACCCTAGGTTGTGTGTAATACTGGCTGCGGTTTGAAATTGAACACACATAACCGAGGAATAATTTTTTAAATATCCAATTCACCCCCTCTCTTTGGAATGCAACATTCACTTCAAGTTGGAAACTTATGGCAGAGATGACATTATTCATAATGCAGGGAGTTCTAGCTCGGGAGACTAGCAGTATCACAGTATAAACTGTAGTAGAAATGAGATTGTGATGCAGGTGGAGTTATAGACTCAGGGCAGAGATGACATTGGTTATAATGCAGGGAGTTCTAGCTCTGGAGACCAGTAAGACCACAATAGGCTCAGACGCACTATCAAGCCACTGCACAGGTATGGATTTGATCATGATATGGTGTCTTATGTACTCATAACTACTAGCAAGGTTCCTACTATTTTTTAAGAAGAGGTGCACAACCAAGGGAAAAGTAGGTGGATGAGTGCTATAGTGGATTTGATGAAGCTACTGTATAAGAATCAAACATGGGAATTGGTGGAGCTTCTAGAAAGGAAGAGGGCGATAGGATGCAAGTGGGTGATTTCTCTATTGCTTTATTTGAATGACATTTTAATTGCTTGGAAGACTTTGACCAAGGTTAATCAGTTGGAAACTATGTTGAGAAAAGAACTTGACATAAAGATTTTGGGTACGACAAAGAAGTTTCTTGGGTTGGAAATTTGCAGGGACAGAGTTGCAGGGAGATTGTGGCTATCTTAGGGTAGTTTTGTGGAGAAGGTGTTGGATAGGTTTAGCACGGTTAATGCAAAATTGTCAACTAGTATACCATTGGTGAATCATTTTAAATTGTCAACCGCTCAATGCCCAAGGACAGATGATGTGGTTCGTGACATGTCAAAGGTCCCCTATTTTAGTGCAGTGGGGTATTTGATGTATGCTATGGTTAATACAAGATCGGGTCTGGCACAAGCTGTCAGTGTGGGTACTTTAGACTATGGCATTATGTTCGACAAGAACAGAGTGATCCGTCAGTTGTGGGATTTGTGGATGTAGGCTATGCAAGGAATTGGATGACAGAAAGTGTACAATAGAGTATGCGTTTACTATTATGGGAAGTCCTATTTGTTGGAAGTTCAAGGTACAGTCTTTGGTTGCACTATCTACAACTGAGCCGAGGTATATGGCAGTAGCCAAAATTGTCACAGACAAGTTCAAGCATTGCTTGGACTTGGTTTATGCCTCCAGTTGTTAGATGGGAGGCGGTCCCAACCTATTATCCTAGGTGGAGCAGCGGATTATGTTTTTGGTTTTCTACTAAGGCACATATATTCGTCAAGGTGGAGATTGTTGTAATATGTGGCTCATATGTTTAGTGGAATACATATACAAAGAGAAAACGTTTTGCTTGAAATTGTCAATGGTTTTGTCAAGTTCAGAAGAAACAGTCGACTGTTTTGTATTGTTACATCGACTATTTGGTCTCAGGATCAAATTGTCGA
The DNA here is from genome assembly GCF_029873635.1 of Malania oleifera. Classification (NCBI taxonomy): domain Eukaryota; kingdom Viridiplantae; phylum Streptophyta; class Magnoliopsida; order Santalales; family Ximeniaceae; genus Malania; species Malania oleifera. Next base: position 56,225,638 of record NC_080427.1, on the reverse strand, counting down.
TGATATGTCTGAACTATCGATGGTTTTGCTCGGTTACGCAGTGCTGGTTTTCGAATTTTGAATTGGGAAGTTGTATAGGTTGGGTTTTGGGGAGAAAACCTTTGAGAGGGTTATATATACATGTTGTATGATGTAAATTTATGTCTTTGGACACAAGATAGTGAAAATTCACTGTCGTTTGCTCCCATGGATGTAAGCATTGCCGAACCACATAATTTTTTGTGTCATTATTTTATTACTTTTATATAATCTGCATGATTGTGTTTTCGGTATGTTTCATTGTTGGTTGCTACGTTGTAAGATCGTTTGTTTCCGTTGCGCATTCATTTACACAACAACACTTTTTTGTTATTATTTTCTTCGCTATTATTACTATGTTATAGTAATAAATATTGTTATTAGATTTTATTATTGTTATTTTAATTATTATTAATTGTTATTGTTTTGATTATAAGAATAAAAATTAGTATTATTATTATTGTTGCTTTTGTTTGATTATTATTATTAATGTAATTATTAAAAAATGACTGATAAGGTTTATACTCTTATAGAGTTAAAATCTGTGTATCATATTCCTAATGCACCATCACCAACACCATCACTTTTTTCCTTCTAGATTATATATATATATATATATATATATATATATATATATATATATATATAATGTAGTGTTGTTTTTTTCCTAGGGAGTCCTATGATAACCATCAACTTCAGGCTTACCTAATCGCTGACCTATGCCTTATGCCTTGATTACATAATTAATAATACCCATGATTAACTAAATGCTTTTATAATCAAATAATTAAACAGTTCAATAAATACTTTTTCCTGTTAATTAGTGATTAGCTGTCCCCTACTAGATACTAATTAGCATTTGCATGACGTGTCCTTTTCACCAAACTCAAACAAATTGAATCCTTAAACAAAATCCATGGGACTTGGTGACTAGCTAGCTAGCGAGGTAGTGACGATTTTACACTTTAATAAATTTATGGGGATGAAAAATTAAAGATGAAGGCTTTCGTTAATAGATACACATAATTAGGGGTGTGCATAATTCGGTGAAAATCGAATTAATCTAAACAATCAATCAAATTTGGTTGGTTCGGTTTGGTTAATTTTTAATTCGATTCGGTTTTATGTTTCAGTAAAATCGATTATTCAGTTTTTAGATCGGTTATGGAGAAATTACATTTCGATTAACCGATGTAACCGAATTATATAATTAATTATTAATTAAATATAATTAGGGTTTAATAATTATTATATAATTAATAATTAAAGATTAAAAGCATACAATCATATTTTTTTTATAATTAATTATAATTTTATTCTGTTAACTAAATTAACTGAAAATTCGATTCGATCGGGTGAGATTTGGGTAAGAAGGGTAATTCGATCGATTCGATTTGATTCGGTTATGATGAATAGTTAATTAAATTTTTTTGATTAATTTGATTAAATCGAACCGACCATGCTCTTACACATAAATATTAGTTTATTTACTTAATGCAATGGTTCTTCCACACTGGCCGGCGTGGGGCCGACGGGGCCGGCGGTCCACTTGGCAGGATGAACACTTGTGATGGCGGCGGCCAGGCCGTTGCAATAACACTAATTGTGAGACGTACCTAAAACGCAATAATAATGGCGTTGAAAACATTCATTGTATGCACCTCCAATTATTGACTTGGCATTTGGAATGCATTTCATATGAATGTGAAAAAATGTCTGAACCTCAAATCAAACACAAAACAATTATATAAAAATAAGATATAGCTTTTTCAAAAAGAATACTAATTTTTAAAATATATATATTTTTTAAAAAAAATTGATGCAGTGTTAAAAGGGTTTTCTAAAAGGGCAAAAGAGGAATGACATTCCCAAAATCTAGCAAAAAGGATATGAAATTTTCCTAAAGTACAAAAAATGAAATTATAAAATTTTAGGGCAAGTTTGGCAGAATACATAAAGCACCCTTCGAGTTTCAAAAATCACAAGAGTACCTCTTGGTTTTAATATTTATTTTTTGGAATACGTATACCCCCTATTAATTTATTGCAAAAAATAAGCGTCATAAAAAATTCAATTTCAAAAAGTGAGATTTTTGTGCTTCAAACTAAAGGAGGTTTTTATTCCCTTAAGTTCTTCAAATTTTGAAATCCCAAGGGAAGTTGTCTCTTCAACAAACAATTAGTTCTCGGACTAGAAATTTGGAGATTTGTTTAGTGCAAGGGTGAAAATAGACTTGTTAGGGCAACTCTTGCCAAATATGCAAGGATGGAGGAATGGTAAAAGAGTAGTAAAAGTCTAAAAATCATTTTGAATGAGGAAAAGAATGAGTGAATGTGACTGAAAATAGATTAGAAGAAATAGGGAGAAAGTAAAGAAGAGACAAAATAAAGGGAGATAAGAGTGACATAACAAAAAAGAAGGATAAAAGGCACTAAGGTCTGTTCTAACATTGAGCTATTATATTGACATATTGGATTTGATTGAATTGTTAGGAATCTTTTATAACTGAAACTAATATTTATACCCTCCCAAAGTCAGGGTCAGAGTTATAATTTACCCCAAATTGTGTCCAAAAGGTAACTATTGTTACAAATCTTAATTTCATAACATTAAATGTTTAATCACAAACTAGGACTATTCTAAAGCATTAATAATGGTCCAATAATTATAGTTGACTCTCACATATCATATCCAATGATTACTTGCCTTGTCACCTAATGATTGGGCGACCTTCACCCGGTGACATATTAGATTTGATTGAATTGTTAGGAATCTTTTATAACTGGAACTAATTACATATTTATACCCTTCCCATATAGAGACCCAAACCCGAAAAAATAAGGAAAATTAAATAAGAAAGGAAAATTTTAAAAGTAGAAAAGCAAGCTTCGTCGACGAGGTCCAGGTTCTCGTCGACGAAGGCCCTTAGGTGTTTTGTCGCCAAAATTCAGAGTCTCATCGACGAAGAGATCCAGAACGGTAAAAAAAAAAAATATCAGGATTATGATTTTTGTTTGCTTCCTCATTAAGAAAGTTAAATCTCTCTCTCTCTCTAGAATGACAAACCACACTCTCTCTGTCTCTCTTCGGTTTCTTCACCATTCGTCGCCCAAATTGAAGATTGGAAGTTACCACGAGGATTAGGGAGCAAATATCTGCAATCCTAGCGAAGTAGATTCTTGATTTCGGGAAAAAGTTAGGATTTGGTTTTTTTAGCATCTCGGGTTGTTTTCAGGAAAAAGGTAAGGGGATTGAGTTAAGTCAATTTTTGAATAAAATTGAACCGTTTGAAATGTTTATGAAGTAAGTATATTTATGTTTTAAGTTGAGATTTCTAAAACTGACCGTTCAAAAGATCCATTTTCAAACCTAGGATATATGTTATGGTATTTTCAGTATAAACGAACTGTGGGAAGCTAGGTTTTATATTTTAAACTGTATATGTTATGTTTTCTTGGTTGCCTATGGGCTATATTCAAAGTACAGGAAATTATGTTGCAGGTAAATGATATGTATGTATTCCTTTGTAACCGAAATGATAAATGTTTTTGAAATACCGGAACTGCTTATGAAAGTACAGGATTATGTTTTCAGCCGTGAGGGCCAAGAATATGTTTAACAACTATGAGCCGAGTTTTATATGACGACCAAGGACCAGTGTGACAATCCGAATGATAATAACGTAATTTAAATAAAGAGGAAGGGAAATTATCAGGATCTCGTCGACGAACACAGGGGATTTGTCGACGAGGGTATAAAAGGACCTCGTCGACGAAGACAAGATTCGTCGGCGAGAAGATACCGAGAGAGGGTTTTGGGGAAGTCTGAAATTTGTCGATGAAGGTGCAGGTTCGTCAATGAAATTTCTATAAGACTCGTCGACGAGGTGATGTTTCTCATTGACGAATCCAGTCCTATAAATATCAAAAACCCGGATTTAAATTTCAAAATTAAGAAATCTCTCACCCTCTCTCTCTCCTTTCGGCTCCCTCCTCTTCTCCCTTCGATTTCGGGCTGGATTTTCGCCAGATCAATGATCTAAAGCCACCACGACGCTCCTAGGGAAGTTCTCTCCAAATCTTCCGGAGCGGATCGTCGGTGGAACTCCGTTGAAAATCATCCCTGAGTTGAGGTAAGACTTTTTATGCCGAATTTGGTCCTACTGTAGTTATAGGAAATGATATTCACATGAAAATGCTGAAGTTTAGTACTGAGAGTTTTCATTTTCAGGGTATTGATCAGGAAATCCTACGGGTGTGAGTCCAGAATTTATAGGGGCTTTTCTCAGTAGCCAGGTAAGAGAATAAACTAAAACAGTTATTTTCCATGCAAATTATTATTATGTATGAGTAAATTTATTTTCAGGAAAGCATGTATTATATTTGTATATTACAAAGGAAATGCATGTTAGGGAAAATACTACTATTATATTGAAATGTATATATATATGTATGAGATGCCAGAAATTATGATTTTAGAATACAATGTATGGCTTTATACAGCAAATGTGTTGCATGAATATTACTTTACGTGAAATGTATTATGATATGACTTTGTTACGAATGAAACATGTTTTTAAGAATATGAAATGTTATAGTACAAATGATGTTGAAAATATATGATAATTGATTTATTTTCAGAATGGTATATATGAAATGTTCGGCGCGAGGCCGTATTTATGAAATGTTCAGCGTGAAGCCGTATTTATAAAATGATTTTCGGCGCGAGGCCATATGTATGAAATGATGTTCAGCATGAGGTCGTACTTATGAAATTATGAAAGATGCTATATTATCATGTATTATATGTTATCAGAACCCGAATGTTAGTTTAGTTCAGTTCAGGAGTTCGGTACCATAGCTTATAGATCAGATATCTATGATCAGATTGGTGCTAACCACCCCACGAGGGGGTGGGAGATGGATAGTCGATGTGGCTTTCAGTAGAGTGTGGACGTCCACCTGGCAGTTCGGACCAGGGTGTGGCGGACCCATCGTACTTACAGACATTTTTGACTCGGCAGTGGTCGGCCAGCCATTGTCGGGTCCCGCCTTCGGGCTGGACAACCCGTTATGGGGGCTAATACATGACATCAGCTAACTGTTCATCCTGGGTATGTTTTCAGTATTATCAGTTATAACAGATGTTTTATGTACGATATGATTTATTACAATATATGAAAGTATATGATTATTCAATACGATATGATGAATGTTTACAGAAATATGAAATGTATTGTGTATGTATAATTGCCTTAAATATTCATGTTGCCACACAACTGTATTTAGTTTATTTTCCCTTACTGAGAAGTGTCTCACACCCGAACATAATTAATTTTTTAGGAGACCCTGAGAGACCGGCGGGTTGTGGCCGCCGTTGAGCTTGTTGAGCTTCCCTACTAGAAGGGTAAGCATTGATCTAAGATCAGGGGATTTTGTTGTATGATCCTAGGGTTATTTTGATGTTTTGGGGATTGTATTCAAATACTGTATTTTGGGAATGTAGCAGACTTTGGTATTATGTAATTAATGGTTTGATGGATGTAAATTATTTTTACTGCTGCTTAGGTTTCCACTATTTTATGTCAGGCTATCCACGTTACCCACAGGTTCGGGTTGATGTTATTATTATTTACGTTTATTATGTGATAAGTTAAGCAGGACGTTACAACCATAGCTTTTTAAATTCTAGGTTTTATATGAAATGAATATGAAATATGGTTTTTATTACTAAAATTGCACTATATGCTTCAGGAACCCTGAGGACCATTATGTTATGAGCACGGTACCGTTTCTAGGAATTATATATGTGGTCATGCGCGCGCGCACTGTACTGCGAGAGTGGTTTGGGTGGTTTCAGCCGATTAGCCTCTGTAGAGGGTGTACCTTTTCTGGAAGCTCGGACTTTCAAGATATGGTAGGGCAATCGGAGCACGCAAGAAATTGCGGATGCCTGCATGGACGACGTTAGACGTGGATGTATGTTTGACTTTGTCTGGGTTGATCACCACAAGCTTAGTCCAGCCTTGGGCAGTACAACCCTAACTATGGGGGTTTATACATGGCGGTTAGTCCCACGAGGTGTCTTTTATGCATATCTGTATATTTATGTAAATGAAGTTATGTGATTAATGAACTATTTATGTCAGGAAAATGAAACAAGTATTTTTCAACTGTACAAGTACATATGATGTAAAGATGGTTGTTTTTGGTTAAATGAAGAATAGATATTTTTTGTAAACACTAATGCATGCTGCCTACACACTGATATTAACTTGATCACCCTTATTGAGAAGTGTCTCACCTTATTATACAAATCATCTTTTCAAGAAATAACAGGTATCGTGCTTAGTAGCGTCAGGGGGGGCGGTGAAAGTTAGAATAGTCTTTTTGGGAAGATTTGTATGATCTCAGGGTATGTATGTTATGTTGTAAGTTAATGGATATGTGTTATGGTTGTATGGACCAAACTAGCTGTCCAGTTTTGGGTCAATTTGTAATATGGATGTTTGGGAACTTATATGTATGAAAAAACTTAGAACTTTGATAATGTATATATATGGAGAATGTTTCATTACTTCTGCTGCTTGTTTATTGTTATGAGATGGTATCAGGTACACAGACGTCACTAAAGTAGCACCCCGGACCCATGTGGCGAGTCTAGGCGTTACATTTGGTATTAGAGCCTAGGTTTGCTAGGTTCTGCAGACTTTGTCAGTGATAATTACCAGAGTATAGGTTGAGATGAGTTAAGGATAAGAATGGGTAAGTTAAATTGGGTCTTAGTTTGGAAGCTTAGGGACGATGATCTTTCAATGGTCTTCTATATTTTTCCTGGAGTGATGATTTTAAGAAAACCATGGTAAATCCATCGATGGTTTCATTTCTAGGTTAAGGGACTGGAGCTCGGAAATTTAGGTTAATATCGATAGGTTGGAAAAGTATGAATGTAGTGTCGACATCATGATTAGGGGTCAATACCTTGGCAGTTTTGTAGAGATAATGTATAAGTGATTTCTTTAAACTACGAATTTGTATGTTTTAACTATTAGTCATTCCATACTTGCATTGACCTTAATAAATATGGAATTTCTAAGTCGGTTTCTATCCTGTACTCAGGATGGAACCCAGGGGAAAGAAGGTCATGTCTAGGGGGGACAATCATATGGATGCCTCCAGCAAAGATGACATTGAGGCCTCGGTTGCGCTGCGCAGTATAGCACGCTAGGCTAGGAAGGAAATTCGGAGGGATTCTTGAGAACAAGGTCAGCTAGAGGCAGATAGGGGTTGCATGTTCTAGCAGTTTTTGTGGACGAATCTACTGGCATTTCAGGAGGAATGAACCTGATTGCGGCAGAAGACTAGATTCAGAAGATGGAGGAACTGTTGGGTGTGCTGGAATACATAGAGGAGTATAAAGTGAGGTTTTCCACCTTTAAACTGGTGGAAGAGGCAAAGAGATGGTGGAGATCAGCTAAGCTGATGGAGGAACAACGACCAGGGTACGCATCTATTACCTGGAGCTGTTTCAGGGAAGTCTTCTTCAGCAGATACTTCCCCATGGCCACTAAAGAGGTGAAGGAAGAGGAATTCCTACATCTGACATAGGGGTCCTTGTCAGTGTAGCAGTATACGGCCAAATTTGTGGAGCTATCTCGATTTGCTCCATATATGGTCATGGATGAGGCGAAGAAGGCTTGGATGTTTGAGAGAGGGCTAATACAGGAAATACACATGCAGGTGGTTGCGTTATTGGTCAAGAGGTTTACTGAGATGGTGGATAGAGCCATGACGGTAGAGGCCAGTATTCAGGAGGGGGACAGAGAGGCAAATCAAAATAAGAGGCCCTTGCCTCAGAGTTATCAGTCCAACTCCAACTAGAGCTTATGGAAGCGGCCTAGTAGTTCGTCAGGCCAGCGGCAGGTGTCGGGATCTCGAGCCTCGTAGGGGAGTTGCCAAAGTGCCACTTATCTCGAATGCCATAAGAAGCATTGGGATGAGTGTAGGGTTGGAACAATGTTTGCTATCGCTGCGGTGTAGCAGGGCATCAAGTGCGGGAGTGTCCCGCGACAATGAATTACACACCTCATCAACAGCAGTATGGGGGAGGGAATCAGGCACCCTGAGGTAGTCTCCAGGGGAATACAGCCCAGGCACGGGCGTACTCTATGATGCTGAGTGATGCCGAGCACAGAGGGGATGCAGTTACAGGTATTATTTTTATGTTTTCCTATAAAGCTATTGTGCTTTTTGATTCGGGTGCAATCCACTCATTTATATCTAGGGATTTTGTTGAAGTATGTGAATAGAGGCTCAGCCGTTAGGCATTTAGTTAAGTGTGGCCACACCGACTAGGTCGGTTATTATATGCAGTAAGGTGGTTAGAGACTACCTAGTGGAGATTCAGGAGAGAAGGCTGCCTGCTAGCCTAATCATTTTAGATATGCATGGATTTGACATTATTCTAGGGATGGATTGGCTAGCATCCAGTTACACAAGCATAGATTGTCACAGGAAGGAGGTGGTATTCGGATCTCCGGGGGAGCAAGAATTTAAGTTCATAGGGTCGTGTGTGCGCTCTACACTGCAGATCCTTTCAGCAATACAGGCAAGGAGATGATTTCTAGGGGGGTTGTTAGGGGTACCTTACGTATGTGAAAGAAGCCCCAAAGGAAGGATGGAAGCTGGAGGATATCCCAGTGATAAAGGAGTTCTTGGACGTGTTTTCGAAGGAATTATCGGGGTTACCTCCTGATCGTGAAGTGGAGTTCACCATTGAGTTGACTCCAGGGATGGCGCCAATCTCCAAGGCTCCGTACCGAATGGCTCCGATTGAACTGAAAGAGCTAAAGAAGCAACTACAGGAACTTCTAGATAAGGGTTTCATTAGACCGAGCGTATCACCCTGAGGAGCATCGGTGTTGTTCGTGAAGAAGAAAGATGGGTCGATGAGGATGTGCATCGACTACAGAGAAATTAACAAGGTAACAGTAAAAAATAAATACCCATTACCGCATATTGATGACTTGTTTGACCAGCTAAAGGGTACTCAAGTTTTCTTTAAGATTGACCTACGATCTGGGTATCACTAGTTAAAGGTGAAGTCAGAGGATGTATCGAAGATAGCTTTTCGAACCCGGTATGGCCATTATGGATTTCTATTTATGCTGTTTGGTTTGACGAATATGCTTGCACTATTCATGGATCTGATGAACAGGGTGTTCTACGCATACTTAGATCCGTTCATGGTGGCATTCATTGATGACATCCTAATCTATTCGAGGAGTTCTACGGAGCATGAAGCTTATTAGAGACTAGTACTTCAGGTACTCAAAAAGAAGAGATTGCTTGCTAAATTCAAAAAATGCGAGTTCTTGCTAGAACATGTTGCATTTCTGGGACATGTAGTGTCCAGGGAAGGAATATCAGTAAACCCAAGAAAAGTCGAAGCAATAGTAAATTGGGCGAGAACGAAGAACATACATGAGATCAGAAGTTTCATGGGTCTGGTAGGGTACTATCTCTGATTTATCAAGGGTTTTTCTAGGCTGTCAGGTCCTTTGACACAACTTATGAAAAAGAACGGTAGGTTTTATTGGACTAGCGATTGTGAGCAGAGCTTCAAGGAGTTGAAGCAACATTTAGTCATAGCCCCAATGTTGAGCATTCCATCAGGGGATGGTGATTACATGATCCATAGTGACGCATCCCAAAAATGGGTTCGGGTGTGTTTTGATGCAATAGGGTAAAGTTATTGCGCATGCTTCTCGCCAACTCAAGAGTACGAGAAGAATGACCCTACACATGACTTATAGCTAGCAGCAGTAGTATTTGCACTAAAGATTTGGCAGCACTACCTATATGGTGAAAAGTGTGAGATCTTTACTAATCATAAGAGTCTCAAATACTTCTTTACCTAGAAAGAGTTGGATATAAGGCAACACAGGTGTGTTGAATTGATTAAAAACTACGATTGTTCTATTAGTTACCACCCCAGGAAAGTTAATGTGGTAGTTGATGCGTTGAGTCGGAAGTCGGTGCCTGCATCAGTCTCAGTGATTAGGATTCAACATGAGATCAGGATGGACTTGAAAAAGTTGGGGGTAGAGTTAGTAGAAGGAAATCACTAGGTATTCATTGCTGGCCCAGTAGTGCAACCAACCTTACAGGAGAAGATTAAATCAGCTCAGATAAAAGATGTAGAGCTAGCAGAGATTGTGAGTGGGATACAGGATGGGTTAAACACAGATTTCCATGTCTCAGATAACAAGGTGTTGAGATTTCACACCAGGATCTACGTGTCGAATGATGACAAGATTAAACGAACCATCATGGAGAAGGCACATCACTTTTTATATACGGTACATCCAGGAAGCACAAAGATGTACATGGATCTACGAAGTTCTATTTGGTGGTCTAACATGAAAAGAGAGATCACCTATTTCGTAGAGCAATGCTTGACATGTCAGTAGGTGAAAGGTGAGCACCAAAGTTCAGTAGGATCATTACAGCCACTTGACATCCCAAAGTGGAAGTGGGAGCATATATCGATCGACTTTGAGTCGGGATTGCCTTCGGCGGTGCACGAGTAGAACGCTATCTGGGTTATAGTGTATCGGTTGACGAAGACTGCGCACTTCGTTCTAATCAGGGTCAGTTATTCCATGGATAAGCTGGTAGAGCTTTATGTGCAAAAGATAGTACGGCTTCATGGCGTCCCAATTTCTATAGTTTTAGATCAAGATCCACGATTTACCTCTCATTTCTAGAAGAGTTTGTAGGACGCCTTAGGATCTTAACTCACCTTCAGTACCACATTTCACCCACATACGGACGAACAGTCTGAGAGGACCATTTAGATTTTGGAGGATATGCTGCAGGCATGTGTGCTAGATTTTGGTGGAAGTTGGATCAGATATCTACTGTTAGTTGAATTCGCATATAATAATAGTTATCAGGTCAATATTGAGATGGCGCCATATGAGGTCTTGTACGGTCGCTGATGTCGATCTCCGTTATAATGGGATGAGGTAGGCGAAAGACAGGTGTTGGGACTAGAATTAGTTCAGTAGACCTCTGCAAAGGTCGAACTTATCAGGGAGAAGGTAAAGGTGGCACAGTGTCGGCAGAAAAGTTATGCAGATACTCGCTGACGGGTGCTAGAGTTCAAGATTGGGGATATGAAATTCTTGGGGATTGCTCCGATGAAGGGAGTGATGAGGTTTGTAAAAAAAGGCAAGTTAAGTCCTCGGTACATTGGGTCATTTGAGATCCTAGAAAGGATAGGTATAGTCGCTTATCAAGTGGCGTTACCACCAGCATTTTCTAGAGTTCACAACATCTTCCATGTATTAGTGCTGAGGAAGTACGTATCAGATCATTCGCACGTGATCAGCTATGAACCCTTAGAGATTGGGGATGTTTTGACTTACGAGGAGGCACCAGTTCGGATTCTGGATCAGAAGGTACAAAAGCTACATATGAAGGAAATACAGTTAGTAAATGTACTGTGGCATAATCATGCAGTTGATGAGGCTTCTTGGGAGCTAGAGATAGAAATATGCTAGAAGTACCCACAACTTTTCAGTACTGATCAGTATTAGATAAACTGGTATGGTTGAACAAGTACGTATTAGTCATATATACAGGTTAGGAAAGGTAAGTATGTTTAGTTTGTCAATTGTTTGTGAGTTTATGTATGGATGATCTCTGATAGAATTATGTATGGTATTGAAAATTCCCGAGACACTATGTGTAACCACGGTATTCCTCCACCATAAGTGAGGGCAGGTAATAAATTTGGGACGGGGCTTCTATGTGGGTGGTCGCCGGATCTTCCTAGAGTCAAGGATGAAATTTTTATACGGAGAGGAGATTGTAGAGACCTGAACCCAAAAAAATAAGGAAAATGAAATAAGAAAGGAAAATTTTAAAAGTAGAATAGCAAGCTTCGTTGACGAGGTCCAGATTCTCGTTGAAGAAGGCCCTTAGGTGTTTCGTCATCGAAATTCAGAGTCTCATCGATGAAGAAATCCAAAATGGCCAAAAATAATATCAAGATTAGGGTTCATCGACGAAGTCCTTCTTTCGTTGACGGACGACCTTCTGTAGCTCATCGACAAAGGCGCCACTTCGTCGACGAATTTGACTAGGTTAAGAGTCTATAAATGGATTTTTGTTTGCTTCTTTATTAAGAAAGCTAAATCTCTCTCTCTCTCTCTCGTCTGTTTCTTCGCTGTTCGTCGCCCAAATCGATGATTGGAAGTTACCATGAGAATCAGGGAGCGAATATCTACAATCCTAACGAAGTAGATTATTGATTTCAGGAAAAAGCTAGGATTCGATTTTTTGAGCATCTCAGGTTGTTTTCAGGAAAAAAAGGTGAGGGGATTGAGCTAAGTCAGCTTTTTAATGAAATTGAACTGTTTGAAATGTTTATGTTTTCAGTTGAGATTTCTAAAATCAACCATTCAAAAGATCCGTTTTCAAACCTAGGATATATGTTATGGTATTTTCAGTATAAATGAATGGTGGGAAGTTAGGTTTTATATTTTAAACTGTATATGTTACGTTTTCTTGGTTGCCTATGGGCTATATTCAAAGTACAGGAAATTGTGTGGCAGGCAAATGATATGTATGTATTCCTTTGTAACCGAAATGACGAGTGTTTGTGAAATATTGGAACTGCTTATGAAAGTACAAGATTATGTTTTTGGCCGCAAGGGCTAAGATGATGTTTACGGCCGCGAGGGCTAGAAATATGTTTAACGGTTGTGAGCCGAGTTTTATATGATGGCCGAGGGCCGAAGGTTTTGAAATTCTAGGTTTTAAATGAATATGAAATATGGTTTTTATTACTTAAATTGCATGATATGCTTTAGGAACCCTAAGGACCATTATGTTATGAGCACGGTACTATTGCTAGAAATTATATATGTGGCCATGTGCGCCCACACTGTACTGCGAGAGTGGTGTGGGTGGTTTCAGCTGATTAGCCTCGGTAAAGTGTGTATATAAGAACTCGAACTGTGATATATGGTTTAATTATATATATATATATATATATATATATATATAAGGTTAATTTGGTAATTGAGCAGAGTTTGTCGACAAAGCCAGAGTTTGTTGACGAAGTCTATGTGCTTCTCGTCAACGAAGTATAGAGGCTCGTCAACGAGGAGAAGCCGAGGGGTTCTGGAAAAATCAAGAATTTCAAGCTCGTTGACGAGGTCACCATCTCGTCGACGAGGTGTCTTTAGTGCCTCGTCGACGAGGTCGCCATTTCATCAACGAGGGCGACCGAGTCAAGGGCTATAAATATCCATTTGAGTTGCTTCCAAGCTAAGTTAACTAAAAATCCTCTCCCTTTCTCTCTAGAACTTGAAGAACACTCTCTATCTCTAGTTTTCTTTACCGTATGTTGCTGGAATCATAGACTTATCATTACCACGAGGATCGCAGAAGGATTCTCTACAAAACCTACGGATCGGAATCTCATTCTGGCCATTTTTGGGTTTTGGCTTAAAATCGAGGTAAGGCTCGGTTTTCTTTTCTGATATGGTAGTTTGGTAGAGTACGGAGTCGTGAGTATATTCTATACTGTGTTTTGTAGGTTTTGAGAACTCGATTTGCTGTTTAGGGACGTAGAGTTCGGGATTGGTCTTTTAGGGGAAAGGTAAGAGAATACAGTTTATGTTGGTTATTTTTGAAATCGGACTCGGTAGAACTGTGGTTCATGGTCCTGTGTGCGTTTTAGTTACTCATTTGGGGGAATCTGACGGGTGAAATTATAGGTTTTTCGTGTTACAGTTTTGGGAGAAAAAGGGGGTATTGGGTTGTATCCCGGGTTTTGTTGAAAACCATTTGTATATTGTGATTTATACTATGTAATAGGGATGGTCGTATCTTGACTTTGTTTTAAACTATATATGATTGGAAAACATGATTTTCAGATTACCAAATGGGAGTGGTTTGTTTGGTTATATGAGCATGCATAGTTATGTTTTTGTTGAAATGCAATAGGAACTAGGTTTCGAGTTGTTCCAAGTACAGAAAGAGTGTCTGGCTCTATATTCGTGGGCATATGAAATCGCTAGGCCATGTGTGGCAAGAGTGTCCGGCTCTATATCTGAGGGCGTGAGCCTTACCGGCTGATCACTGAAGGGTGTGGATCCACTAGTTTGTGCCGGTACGATGCCATGGGAGCCTGGGGTTCGCCATGTGTCGGTGGCTCCGTGCATCGTGGGTTGGCTGCGGGCCAACGCTAGATATCGCGGATCGGCTACGGGCCGAGGGGTGTGACGACACTGTGTAGATCATGGGTGTGCGTATGCGTATGTGTGCGTGTATGCACTGTACTGGAACTGTATTGTGAAAATACTAGAATTGGATTTAGCTGTGTATATTTTCTGTCATCATAAAACTCGAATGTCACATAATAATATAACCTGTGTTTGCCTTACTGATATGTGTCTCACCCCTACTGTACATACATTTTTACAGGTCCTTAGAGTAATCGGAATTAGCATCCTGTTGTAGGGAGCGTAGTGGCCAGTATACTGCAGGTAGCGCTTGGGTACGTGCTGGGACTTTTATTTCGCGAGTTTCTATTTTGGGGTATATTTGGCACCCGTATGTACGTTTTGTATGTATGGAGCCTGGATTCCGTTTTGTATAGACTCTGGTATGGTATTGTATTTGTATAGAAAGACCTTTTCCGCTATGTATGTGATTGTATATGGATGTGTATAGGGTGCCTGGGGACCCCACGGGGTCGGACCCTCATTCTTTATGCTGTGTCATTTGTTATTTGTATGAAATAGGGACATGTTAGGTTACTAAAATCACCCCTGGGTCCCATTTCTAGGTTCGGGGCGTGATAACTTGGTATCAGAGCTAACTAGGTTATTAGGTTATGTAGACTTGGTTAGGCTTAGCTGTGAGTGCATACCATAGTATAAGATGTTGGGTATGAGTAGAGTTGATTGAGGGTTGTTCGTTTGCTAAACCGAGACTTGTTGGCGGTATTCTGTGTTTTTCCTGGAATGAGGATTTTAGTAAAAGCAAGGCAAACCAATGATGAATTCTGTGTCGATGTGATAGGATAGACCTAGGCCTGTAAGATGGTAATTAACATGATTGTGTGTCAATTATTGTGTTAACTGTACATAATCTAGGAGTCCTAATTGATTCCTCTTCTGTTTTAGAATGGAGCCCAAGGATAATAACTTGGAGTGTGGCTCCAAGGAGACTGCCAGTGATGAGTCTCCGTATCTGCCTTGGGGTTTGACGAGGCAGGTTATGCATGAAATCGAGTGGAGTGTCAGGAAACGCAAACGCTCTCCTACTGCTGCGGGGTGTACCATCGAGAGGTTCACACGCATGCACCCGCCGACATTTGCAGGGGGACTCGACCCAATTATAGCAGAGGACTGGGTCGAAAAGACCGTGAGGATTCTGGAAGTCCTCCATTGTACAGATAAGCAGAGAGTCCTATACGCTACTTTCCAGTTGTCTAGGGAGGCGGGGCGTTGGTGGACTGCTGTGAATCTGTTGGAGATGCATAGAGACGGTGTTTCAGAGATGTCTTGGAGTCAAATCAAAGAGTTATTCTTTGAGAGATACTTCCCAACCTCCACTCATGATGCGAAGGAAGATGATTTTTCTGCTCTGTCGCAGGGAGATATGACGGTGTAGGGGTACGCTGCTCGGTATATAGAGTTATCCAGCTTCACACTGTGTTTGATCTCAAGCAAGTATGAGAAGACTCAGAGGTTTGATAAGGGTTTGAGGAAGGATATCCATAGGCTAGTGGGTATGCTTCAGATCCGTGAGTTCTTGGTTTTGGTGGATAAGGCCATGGTGATTGAGACTGGCATCCAAGAGGATGAGGTGGGTCAGGAATCGAAGAAAAGGAGAGTACCTTCTGGTCTTCAGTCGGCATCTCATCAGGGATCATGGAAGAAGAAGAAGAGCAAAGGCTCAGGTTACTGTCAGAATATTGAGCGCTAGGGTGCTTAGGCAAGCCAGACTAGTGGTCATTGTACCAGATGCCATAAATGACACAAGGGCGAGTGCCGGTCATTTGGGGGTAACTGCAACAACTGTGGCCAGTCAGGTCACATGGTTTGCGATTGTCGTGCACTGAAGTGAGACATGCTTGCGTCTAGTGTGAACTGAGGTAG
This sequence comes from Malania oleifera, assembly GCF_029873635.1. Lineage (NCBI taxonomy): Eukaryota > Viridiplantae > Streptophyta > Magnoliopsida > Santalales > Ximeniaceae > Malania > Malania oleifera. The sequence continues at coordinate 56,209,437 of NC_080427.1, read as the reverse complement.
CTATCAGATATCTCGGGGAACTATTCAGGAGAGTACAGCTCCGGCTAGAGTATACTCTATTACTGCAGTGGATGCTAAACATGCATGGAACGTAGTGATAGGTACCTTATTATTTCTTTCAAATAAAGCTTCTGTTTTGTTTGATTCAGGTGCAACCCATTCTTTTGTATCTGTGAGTTTTTTTAAACGGTGTGGGGTTGAGACCCAAGTCATGAACGAGGTATTATCCGTTGCTACACCATATGTGAGTATATCTTTATGTAGGAGGATATTAGCAAACTGCCTAGTGTTAATTTAGGAAACGCTGCTACTGGCGAATTTCATGGTATACAATATGTCGGGGTTTGATGTCATTCTAGGGATGGATTGGTTGTTCTTCAGTTATGCTGTGATCGACTGTCGTAGGAAGGTACTAGTTTTCAGATCTCCTGGGGAGCAGGAGTATGAATTTGTGGGATTGTGTGTGTGTTCGACGCCATAGGTTTTATCGGCATTGCAGGCGAGGAGGTTACTCTTGGACGGGTGTCAGCGATACCTAGCTTGTGTGAAGGAAGGGCTACGGAATGAGTTAAGACTCGAGGATATTTGGGTAGTCAACGAGTTCCCAGATGTGTTTCTAGAAGATTTACCCGGTTTGCCTCTGGATCGTGAGGTGAAGTTTGCGAAAGAGTTGCTACTTGGCAAGGCACCAATCTCTAAAGCTCCTTACCGAATGGCTCCAACGGAACTTCAAAAGTTGAAAAAGAAACTACAGGAATTACTGGCCAAGGGCTTCATCTGACCGAGTGTTTCACCCTGGGGAGCTCCAGTATTGTTTATGAAGAAGAAGGACGGGTCGATGCATATATGCATTGATTACCATGAGATCAACAAGGTGACTGTGAAGAATCGTTACCCGTTACCTCGTATTGATGATCTCTTTGACCAGCTGCAGGGAACACAGGTCTTTTCGAAGATCAACCTACGGTCAGGATATCATCAGGTGAGGGTTCGATCTGAAGATGTTACGAAGGCTGCTTTTCGAACCAGATATGGCCACTGTAAGTTTTTGGTTATGCCGTTTGGGTTGACCAATGCTCCGGCAGTGTTCATGGATTTGATGAACAGGGTTTTCCATGAATAACTGAACCAGTTCGTAGCGGTTTTCATTGATGACATTCTGGTGTATTCGAAGAGTTCGGATGAGCATGAGAACCATTTGAGGTTGGTACTACAGATTCTGCGGGAAAGGAAGTTGTATGCCAAGCTGAAGAAGTGTGAATTCTGGTTGAATCAAGTTGCGTTCTTAGGCCATGTGGTGTCTAAGGGTGGCATCTCAATTGATCCTAGAAAAATTGAAGTTGTGGTTAATTGGAAGAGACCGAAGAGTGTGTAGGAGGTTCAGAATTTTCTAGGACTGGCGGGTTACTATCGTCGGTTCGTAGAGAGTTTCTCTAAATTGTAGGCCTCTGACATGTTTGACCAGGAAGGGGGTGAAGTTTGAATGGACTAGTGATTGCAAGCAGTGCTTTATAGAGTTGAAGCACCGGCTGGTTACTACTCCGGTTTTGACCATTCCTTCACAGGATAGCAGTTTTATGATTTATAACGACATGTATCTGAAAGGTTTGGGTTGTGTGCTTATGCAGTAGAGTAAGGTAATTGCTTATGCTTCTCGGCAACTGAAAGAATACGAAAAGAATTACCCTACACATGATATGGAATTAGTTGCTATTGTAAATGCACTAAAGATCTAGCGACACTACTTGTATGGTGAGCAGTGCGAGATTTTCACTGATCACAAAAGCCTCAAACTTTTTCTTGTAAAAAGAATTGAATATGAGGCAGAGACGGTGGCTTGAGTTAATCAAGGACTACGGTTGCACCATTAGCTATCACCTAGGGAAAGCTAATGTGGTGGCTGATGCGTTGAGTCAGAAGTTAGATCATGCGACAGTATCTGCGGTTGTAGCTCAACATCATATCAAACGGGACCTTGAGAGCCTGGTGATCATCATACTTTTATTGCTAGCTTGGTGATCCAGCCGACTTTGTTTGAGCGTATTAAAGTCGCGCATGCTAGTGATGTAGAGTTGGCTGAGACCGTAGAGAAAGTGCAGTAGGGATTAGCTGTGAATTTTAACATCTCTGATGGAGGTTTGTTGAGGTTTGGACCAGGTTATGTGTTCCAAACAACGACGAGATCAGAAGGACAATTCTGGAGGAAGCGCATCGTTCCTTGTATATGGTATATACTGGTAGCACTAAGATGTATCGTGACTTGCACGAGATCTTCTGGTGGTCTGGTATGAAGAAGCAGATTACTCAGTTCGTGGAGTAGTGTCTGACGTGTCAGTAGGTGAAAGCTGAACGTCAGAGGCCGGCAGGGCTGTTGCAGCCTTTGCCTATTTCGATGTGGAAATGGGAGCACATTTCCATAGACTTCGTTACTAGATTGCCGCCAGCTCTTCATGGGTAGAATGCTATTTGGGTGATTATGGATAGATTGGCGAAATCTGCTCATTTTATACCAATAAAGGTTAGCTACCCTTTGAGTAGACTAGTGGACTTGTACGTGCAGGAGATAGTTAGAATGCATGAGGTGCAGGTGTCCATTGTATCAGACTGAGACTCGAGGTTTACCTCTCGTTTCTGGAAGAGCTTATAGGAGGCATTGGGGACGAAGCTTACTTTTTGTACAACATTCCACCCCTAGACAGATGGACAGTCGGAGAGAACAATACAGATCTTGGAGGATATGTTACGGGATTGCGTATTAGACTTTGGTGGTAGTTGGTTAAAGTTTATGCCGCTTGTAGAGTTTGCCTATAACAATAGCTTCCAGGCTAGTATCGAGATGGCACCATTTGAGGCATTGTATGGTCGGAGGTGTCGATCTCCTTTGTATTGAGACGAGGTTGGTGAATGTCAGGTGTTAGGACTTGAACTCGTGCAGTAGGCATCTGAGAATGTGGGTTTGATCTGAGAGAGGATTAAATCAGCTCAAAGTTAGCATAAAAGCTACGCAGATGTTCGTCGCCGTGAGTTGGAGTAAGAGGTGGGGGTTAAGGTATTTCTACGAATCGCTCTGATGAAAGGGGTGATGAGATTTGGGAAGAAAGGCAAGTTGAGCCTGAGATATATCGAACCATTCGAGATTCTTAAGCGAGCGGTTCCAGTACCCTATAGGATTGCACTACCCCCAACACTTTCAAGGGTTCATGATGTGTTTCACGTATCCTTGTTGAGGAGATACGTGCTAGATCCTTTGCATGTCATTAGTTACAAGGACTTGGAAATTGGGGGTACTTTAGCGTACGAAGAGATACCTATTCAGGTTCTGGACTGTAAGGTTCAAAAGCTTCGCACCAAGGAAATATCGTTAGTTTAGGTATTATGGCGGAACCACAAGGTCAAAGAATCTTCTTGGGAACTAGAAACGGAGATACACCGGAAGTATCCACAGTTGTTCTCAGTGTATGTGTATTACCCTATTTTGTATGGAATAGGTGGTTAGTCTTTGGGAGTGTGTGTATTTATGAACTCCTATGATGATATGTGTATGTAACCACGGTATTCCTTCGCCATAAGTGAGGGTATATATGTATACATTGTGACTAGGCTGCGTTATGGTAGTCGCCGATTTTTTTTTTCCGTTCTAGAGTCGAGTGCGTGTTTGTATGAGTTCATGAATGAGAGATTGCAAATTTTGAGAACGAAATTTTTGTAAGGAGGGGAGGTTGTGATATAAGGTTTAATTATATATAAAAAAGGGAAATTTGGTAATTGAGCAGAGCTTGTTAACGAAGCTAGAGCTCGGGTTGCCGTTTTGGGGTATGTTTAGCACCTGGATGTACGTTTTGTATGTATGGAGCATGGACTCTATTTTGTATAGACTCTAGAATGGTACTATATGTGTATAGAAAGACCTTTTCCGCTATGTATGTGATTGTATATGGATGTGTATAGGGTGCCTGGGGACCCCATGGGGTCAGACCCTCATTCTTTATGCTGTGTCATTTGTTATTTGTATGATATAGGGACAGGTTAGGTTACTAAAATCACCCTTGGGTCCCATTTTTGGGTTCAGGGCGTGACAGTGTACTTTACGTGGAAGTCCAGACTTTCAGGACATGGTAGGGCAATCGGAGCACGCAAGAAATTGTGAATGCCTGTGTGGACGGTGTTGGATGCGAATGTATGTTTGACTTTATCCAGGTTGATCACCCCAGGCTTAATCCAAGCCTCGAGCAGCATAGCCCTAATCACAGGGGTTTATACATGGCAGTTAGTCTTAGGAGGTGTCTTTTATGCAAATCTGTATATTTATGTAAATGGTGTTATGTGATTAATGAGTTGTTTATGTCAAGAAAATGAAACGAGTATTTTCAACTGTATAAGTACGTATGATGTAAAGATGGTTGTTTTTGGATATATGAAGAATGGATGTTTTCTGTAAACACTAATGCAGATTGTCCACACACTGATATTAACTTGATCACCCTTACTGAAAAGTGTCTCACCTCATTATACAAATCATCTTTTTAGGAAATAATAGGTATCGTGCTTAGCAGCGTCAGGGGGGTGAAAGTTAGAATAGTATTTTTGGGAAGATCTGTATAATCTCAGGGTATGTACGTTATATTGTAAGTTAATGGATATGTATTATGGTCGTATGGACTGAACTAGTTGTCCAGTTTTGGGTCGGTTTGTAATATGGATGTTTGGGACTATATGTATGAAAGAACTTAGAACTCTAGTAATGTATATATATGGAGAATGTTTCATTACTTCTGCTGCATGTTTATTGTTATGAGATGGTATCAGGTATACAGATGTCACTAAAGTAGTACCCCGGGCCCTCGTGGAGGGTCGAAGCGTTACACCCCAAGTCAGGATTGGAGTTATAATTTACCCCAAATTGTGTCCAAAAGGTAACTATTGTTACAAATCTTAATTTCAAAGCATTAATAAGGGTCTAATTATTGTAGTTGACTCTCACATATCATATCTAATGATTACTTGCCTTTGTCACCTAATGATTAGGCAACCTTCACCTGGTGACTAGGCGACCTCAATTGTCTAGGAGCCTACTGGTGGCTCCTTCATGTTTGGCAATAAATTGTTTGCCTCACCTATTTACTATACAACCTCCTAGATGGTTAAACAATGTCCATTACGATTCTTGAGATGGTTTCGTGATGAATGATTCATCTTGTTTGGGTGACTATCATATGTCTAAATAATACTAGTCATATGCCTGGTCTAAAAGGACCTGTTGTTGTAGTTCCTACAGTGACCTAGTCATATGCCCTGGAGACTGCCATAATTAGTCAATGATTACTATAACTCAGAGCACAAACATGACAAACAAAAATATAGATACGTTTTTTTTATCTATGTCTTTTTTGCCTGCTTTGAATGATGTAACTTGAAAATCGGTAATAATTGTCACCTCAATTCTAAATAGAAATAAAGTAACCATGTATCAATAAATTTCCTTAATTTATTCATGACTAGTGTACCTTTTTTAATGTTAAACTAAAGTTGAGTTACGCATCCCAACTTCTACAAGCAAAAATCAAGTTTATTCAAGCTTTGCGGTCAATTATGGTCGCAAATGTTGCATACATGTAAAATCACTTCAAATAATATCAAAATTCAATAAGAAATGATTGCAAATGCTGGAACTAAAAATATTTCCACTTCTTTACTCAGACGATCTTAAAATACAATTTATATTTACCCTAATAGAGAAGGAGGGGAACATTGGCTAAAATCTTCAAAATCGCTTGTCTATTAATAAATCATAAAAACATGAAAAAAAAAAAAACCAGAAAATTGATAAAGGAAAATACTAGATCCAGAAAAACACAAATTTCAAAAAATAAAAATAAAATTTAATAATGACAATTGATGACATGCAAAAATCTACCAATCCATTTGTATAATCACTACAAAGGTTATGCCTAATTTTCATGATGAAGACAACCATACAGAAAACTAATAACCTTTAAAAATTGAACTAAAGTTAACAAAAAAACTCACATACAACCAGGAGGAAGAAATCAAGGATGATTGTCACATTTACAAGAACTCCCATTTAAAGGTAAATGGAATAGAAAAAAGGGAGGTAGAATTTGAATTGTGTCGATGTAGAAAAGGAAAGGTGGAAGCTAAACAGTTCGAATTTATATGGATAAAATGAAGACTAGAATGGGCATGCATTCAATTTTGGATTTGAAATATATGTGGAATTATAAATTTCATAAATACATAATGAGGTTTACAATTTGAATTTTGATTTTTGTCACTTTAGAACTACCATGATTTTGTCTTTAGTCTTATAAAATAGTTTAATAATAATATTTAATTTTATGTATTAGTAATGTCATATGAATATTATAAGGAAAATTCATTTTCAACATCATGTTTAGATTAGCAACAATTTTTAGAATGCTATAAGCCAATATTTTTACAATGGGTTTAGAATGAGATACCTTAGCCACTTCTCCGAGTCCCTATTTATAGTGAAGGAGTTTGACTTGAGGGTAATTCGCCATTTTATGGGCGAATTATGGTGTGAGCGTGAATCGCTCCGATTATTGCACCATTGGCATGGATCACTCTGGCCATTATAACGCCGACGTGGATCACTCTAGCCATTATGGGGTTGACACCAATTGCTAGCTAGTTGAGTTCGGTGGTGACCGCTAGGCTTTGATCCCCCATTGACTCATGGTGGTTGATATATTTGCGTATATCAGTTCCCCCCTCCCCCCTTTAGTTTCAAATTTTTGAAGCTGGCTTCCAAAGTTCAAAAGTTGTTGTTATTATATATATAATGGCTTGTCGGCCGGACTCGATGGGCGATCGGCTAGTCCGAGCTGAGGCAGAGGCCTGCACAGCTCTGCCGAGCCAAACTCAAGGAAGGGTCGGCTGATCCCAGCAAGTTTTGTGTCGAGCGGTTCCTCTTGAGGAATTCGTGCTTAGCAGCTCTTCGAGAGGAATATTTCTGCCGAGCAGCTCTTCGAGAGGTGTCTCACTCTAAAAATGAGCAGCACAAAGGCTATCCCAGGTATAAGAGTTCTTTCATGTAATATTTAACCCAAAGGCCAGATTGTCTCCTATGGGAATGCAGATTAATTCCAAATGTTGTGTAAATCCAAAAGAAAATAAGAAAAGAAAATTTTCTGAACACAGTTCAGATTCAGTTCTTGGGATTTTTGAGATTTTGTGAGAGAATTTAAAACAACACAAACTCTAATTAAAGATTTAACACACATAAAAATAACCAAAAACTCACTTATTAAACAAAGATAAACCAAAATTAAACTCAACAATAACGTAAGAATAAATACCCAACTCAACACAATTTGAACGCAATAAATAGATCTTGCAATATCTCAACAAAATAAAAATAAACTAAACCAGATAATAAATAAATAAAGTTCAACTAAATAAATTTAACAACAAAAAAACTTAAATAAGATTTAGCTCCAACAATGTCTTTAAAAAAAAAACTGAACTTGATAATTAAAAATAAAGATAACCCAAAGAGATTTCAATTCAAACAAAGACTTGTAAATAATAAAAAAAAAAAATGAACTGAATATCAAAAACTAACCCAACCAAAATTGAAATTCCAATAATAAATTTTTATTAAAGACAACTAAATAGAGAGAGAATAGAAGAGAGAGATAAAAAAAAGAAGAAAGAAAGCAAGCCGTGAAGAGAGGAGAGTTCAAGCCAAAGCTGCCCCCTTTCCCAAGCTGCTGCGGCTACCCACCAATGCCACCGGAAGTTCCCAATAAAACCCTATAATAAAAAAAACCTACTAAATACAAACCTCCAAAGTCACCTATTAATGCTCTGATTGGGAAAAATTTTTTCAAACTAATGCTCACGTAATTTCGCAACTTGATGCTGCGAGATTTAAATTGATGGGCTGCTGGAAAGGAGACACGTGGCACGGAAGGAAGCAAATCTCGCAGCCAGCGGGAAGTTGACGCGTGGCACGGAGGCTAACAAATCTCACAGCTCCAAACTGCGAGATTTAAAGGGAGCAACCAGCGGGAAGGTGACGCGTGGCGAAATCTCGCAGCACCAAGTTACAAGATTTGTATACATTTTTTTTATATATGTATAATATATATATTATATATATTTATATATTTCTCAATATAATATATGGATTAATTTAAGGTATTGTTTAAAAATACATGGGTGCTTCATCAATTTAAAATCCAATTGAGATTAGGAATTTAAGCTATTGGACTCTTTTCCTATTTTAAGTAAATTAAGAGTTAGGGTCTAAAATTAGTTTATTTATTTTTTAAAAAAAATCTATTCAAAAAAAAAAATTATACCAGGAACTCGAATTGATTATGACCATTTTGGTTTGTGTATAAGTCAAAATAAAATTATTATAAGGAGAGTCAAAATTAAAATAGTTTAAGAATGTCATTCAGGCCACTTGACGTATTGTTCCATAATGCATAGGAAAATTTGTAAATTTTTTGCATTGATTTGTTACGAAAAAAAGGACAAAAAGTTTTAGCAACAAAAGCCTGTAATCAAAATAAAGTTATTACAGTCTATTACATTTTCTATAAATTACACAACTAAATTTTTGTAATAAAATCATAAAATCAAACTTTATAGCAAAACAAGTTTTTCCCCAATCTTTTGTCCATAAACCCATAAAACTTCTAATAGCTCAAAAATTCAACCTATAATCTCACTCTCATTGCATCTTTCTAATTTTTTTTTTAATACACAAGTAATCTTGCTTTGACTGCCCACGACACTAAATACATCGCCAAGAGTAAAATTCATTAACCAAATACCATACAAATTTTAACGATATGAATTTTGCACTAAAATATTATTCAATTTCAGGAATGAACTTAACTAGGCAATCATATCTTCAATATTCAATTTTTTGTTCAGTATTCAAATTACAATTTCATGCCAGAATAAACTAGTTAATTAAATTTAGAAATACCATTCAAACTTAAAATAACAAAAATTTGTTATCCATTGTCATCTTAGGTGAAGGCTTCCGCAATTTGCATGTTGCAACATATATATAACTGTTATGTGTCATTTTTTATATTTGGCAGTATTTAATTGTTTGGAACAAAGGTCGAATCTTTCACTGTTTAGTTAAATAAAAGTTATTTTATTCATCTTAATTTAATTTGAAAAATTATATAAATAAACTTCAAGAGTATGAAGTGCGCACAAGACACATGACTATACAAATGAAATTAAAAATAATCAAATATTATACAAGTGAAATAAAAATAATCAATGATATATAAAAAAGAATAAAAAAATAATCATTACTATACAAATGAAATCAAAACAATCAATGATATATATACAAATCAAATGCAATGAAAATAAAGCTAAACTACTCCGTGCCACAGCGAGGTCGTCTACGGGGTGGTGGTGGCTGCCGTCTGCGTCTACCCTCTCCCTACTGGTCAGCAACATCAGGTGTCCTATCCCGTCATCGTGGATATGGATCCTCTCCGCCAAGAGGTACTGCATAATCATCATCCATGCGGAGCGCATGCGGTGAGAACTGATACGATGTCTCGGGACGAGAACGAGGTGGCATAGGGGGTGCATCGACCTCCACCCCATCGAAAAGATTGTTAAATAAAAATAACATCGATGGGGTAGCAGCAGAGTCGGATAGGGCGTCAGCCGGTCTACTCGATGGTCCGGCAATATCAGCTGCAGTGGAAGGCACATAAGGCGCTGATGGGCTGAACACGTACTCTGCCTATACGACAGGTGGCGAGGAGATGGGAGTCACTGGATGACTAGAAGAGGCATGTCATCCTCCTCGTACTGGAGCTGGTCGACCTCCTCATGCTGGTACATCAGGTCGACCTCCTTGTGCTGGGAACCGTTGACCGTCCTCGTGGACAAGGTCCAGTGCAGCACTCATCAATCAGTGGATCGCAAGGTCGGACAAGATCTGGTCTGCCTTAATGATTATGTTAGCCTGCAAGATATGAAAATATTTGATTAACACATTTAAATCGTAACGTATATATAACAAAATGAGTTGTGGGTTAAAGTCTTCTTACGAAGCTCAAATATACAGCAGCGGTCCTATCGATAAAGCGACGTGTGATAGACCTATACCAACTGAAGTATGGGTCATCCAGACGCATCAAACCATGCTTCGCCACTCCTGTTATGATGTAGTCTCGCCGATGCTCCCATGCAGTGACGAATATCGCGTGCGTAGTCGACCAATCTGTGACCCCTCAACCGCGCCCATCCATGCTGTGGAGGTCATCCCCAACAATATCTACCCTCGACATTAGAAATCGGGCGGGAATGACCTATTGATACCCGAACTGTAGCATGACACGATTGGGGAGATACCACTCAATAATATGAAAGCATATGAGTGGCACTCGGGCTACCCACAAGTCACTCCCGTCTGCATAGTTAGGCGGTAGGTTGGTTAGAATCTCTGCCGGAGCATGTCCAACTCGAACCTATACCAGGGCAATGTGTAAAGCGCAACCATTGGTGCCCTCAAGTCATCTCTCCATCTGTATAAGATGGAACGAAAGTTTCCAAATGCAATGACTAGTACGTATTACGAATTAGTACTCATAATACTTATAGAGTGAATGAGGAGGGATAGATGAAATTGGTACTAACCGGTATGCAAGTGGGAGAGGATCAACCGGACGACCGTTCTGACCCCTCTGAATTTGTAGGAAACCTCACCCCATAGGCGCGAAGGAAGGAAATCTCTCCTAGGCCCAAACATGGAGTAGGCAAAGGGGGCCTGCACTCAGTGTCTTCGAGTGGTGCGCGGTGTGACACATCTCTTTGTACAGCCACGCCAAAGTAGCGGACCCCCAACTGTATAAGTGACACGCTCCGAAGTCCTCAAGCAGTGGAAGGAACATCAGATGCATATAGCTACCCGAAACATAAGAAAAGATCACCCCACAAATCAAATGCAACAAGTGGGCTCGTGCGTGGCATGCTCTTGTCGATGCATCTGCATCTACCGAGAGCTGACGAAATGCATCCCCCTCGAGGAACCGCATACGAATGTGTGCACCAACCAACTCGATGTCAGGTGGAACGACCCCTAACAAACGGTCGCACATAGTACACAGGGCGATTCGACCCTAACGGTCTGTAGGTCCCTCCACTGGTCCCACAGTACGACCGGTCACGGCTCGCCCATCAATCGGCAACCTAAACAAAACAGCGACGTCCTGTAGTGTGACGGTTGCCTCGCCATGATATAGGTTGAATGTGTGCATCTCGAGTCTCCATCGCTCCACTAATGTTGTCACAAGATGCCAATCGAGCTGGATATGAGCAATTCGATAAATGCCATAAAACCACGCATATCGTATTAGCTGGACAATGCAGGGGTCTTCCTCTAACCAATGCTCCTCAAACTGCTTTGCCCCCTATGCTAAACAAGGGGTCTACATGCCCATCAGCCCATGCCTGGCTGGCCCGGTGATCATCGCCCATCGTCAATATGCTTGGATCAGACAGCCCTGGATCAAACCTGTAAAATGCATCATCGCATTAGAATAAGTATATACAAAAGAAGAAGGGTCTGAATGAGTCCCAAACTGCCTACGAAATCAACGCGACGGTCTAACTGCATCCCTGGGTTGGGTCCTTCTCGGACACCTTGTGCGATTATGTCCTTCTTGATGACATATACTGCACGTGCTCCTCTTCCTACCTTCCCTTGCGTCCATCTCATTGTGTATACGGGAGCTCCTAAGACGACCTTTTTGTCGAGCATATGTTGGATTTGCCTGTATAGTTGGCAACGAGGATGCTGGCCAGTACGCCTCATGCATAATTGGATGAAAATCTGCCGAATATGTCGCATAGTGTTCGGTGGTGCTCCAACATAACTCAACGTACTGCATAGCATTCAGTCGTGTCTCCGCACATGCAGCGAGAAGGTGGGAGAATGGAAAGTGTAACGCTTTCCACTTCCCACACGAGCATTTGTGTGTATCCTGAATGCGCAGCGTTTGCACGTTGTTTCTTTTATGAGGTCCCAACTGCGCAATCGTGATGCTAAAAGTACCCCTAGACCGGTTGAACATTGTCACGCGATGTTTGATCGCCTTCAACTTCCTTCTTTCCATCGCTAGCAATATATGAGGAGTGAATGCATTTCCTCTTGATATTGCGTTACGACCAACCTCCCGTCGGCTGTTGAAATAAAGTGCAACATGATAAATGGTCAGTTGCACAAGGGTAGTGATTGGGAGGCTACTAGCACCCTTCAGCACGACATTGAAACATTCGACGAGGTTAGTCGTCATGTTCCCATACCTTCTGTCACCATTGTGGCACTGAGTCCACATATAAGGAGGGATCTGATAAAAAAACGTCTTCGCGGGTTCACCACCCTCATCGAATATCCTCTCCATCCATATGTTAAACTATCTTACCTGATGCTCCCTTCCCACTCACTCAGCCATACGCTTAAGATTGACAATGTGCACTTTCGTGGTGAAGTTGCTGACCAAGTGTCAAAGGCAGAATCGGTGGTGGGCACGTGGTGGTTGCCAATCGGGATTGCAATGCACTGCAGCGAGGATCCCTGGATGCCTATTTTATATAAGGAAAATGTCATCCCTGCCGGTAATGGAACGAAGACAACACAGAAACCAATTCTATGTGTCCAAACTTTTCTCTTGCATAATAGCGAATGCAAGGGAAAATATTTGGCTATTTGCATCCAGGCATGTCGCAATAAGGAGTTTTCCCTTGTACTTACCGTTCAAGTGTATCCCATCTACACATATAACAGGAGGACAGTGGGGAAAACCCTGAATAGATGCTGCGAATGCCTAAAATATTGATACAAATATTACGGTCTAATCGCTACCTGGTATAGGATTCCACCTCCACTTGACAACAGTACCAGTCCATCTACCTAGGCAAAGTCTGATAAGACTTCTCCTAATCGCCGAATACTTGGACAATTGTGTTCTGTTTGCCCAACCAAATCTTCTTATACGAGATGGAATAGCCGAAACGACGATCTATGAATTCTTTCAATGTAGCAATTAAGGTCAACGCATCACCCCTTATCATATTCACAATCTCCCTAGCAATGAGGGACGACGTGATTTGGTTATGGTATTGCGAGAGAAGTTCGTTCAAGCATGTGTGCGGACCACCATATTGAGTGATTTCAAAAAATTGGTGCTTTTTACGATACATCGCACGCAGTCTCCAACTGTAATCAGAGTTCTTACACCTAACAACCCATAACAGTGGGATCAACTACACGATGTGGAAATCATGGTGCGTTCGAGCGTGGTATATTCGCACAATAGCTATCAACTGATCTTTCGACTCGAATAGCATCCCTTGACTCAGCTCTGACAATTCATCCCAACGAGTTACCCGTACAGGAAGCTCCTCACCACATGGAAAATCTGCAGCATCTACGTCAATTACACCATACATAGGAGGTTCGTCCATGAACTCGGCATTATATGTGGCATCATTCGTTTCACGGGGGGGTGGGCCGACATCATCGGGGAACTCGTTCGTCCCTTCACCAATTTCCTACTCGTATGTGTCATCTTGTAAATGAACATCATTCGTGATGTTCATTCCATCGTCTAACGCGTTGTTCGCAATGGCGAACAACGATTCTGGTTGTTCTGCTAGAACTTCTTCACAAACACCATGATCATCTATGTCAATAATAGGTTCTTCGTAGGTCTGTGGCTCGAACGATGATCCCGGACATTCGTTCATATCCACAATAGGCATCCCACCAACATTTGGATCTTCTTCCTTCGCTTCAACCATGTGCTCAATAAACGTTCCCGGCTGCCCATCCGCAACGACACCCATGTGAGGAATGTTTTTGACATATAATTGCACAGTCAAATATGTCGTCCCTACGCAGTATGCATCCAACACAATGCGCAAACCGTAATCATCAGTTACGGGAACAACCTCATAAAGGACTGTATCATGATGCCCTTTAATCGGGTATCTTGCGGTTACTTGCAATGCATATTGATTTGGATCAATATGCAAGTACTTGTATATCTTCATATACATTTAGTTAATTTACACCTATGGCCAATTCGAATAGGTCGAACTGCCGGAATACTATAACTAACACCAGTTTTTTCGGTTATAATGTGACCCCTTATGTACAACAATACTATCACCGAAGTACTGCTTGAACTTCCTGCCATCTAGATCGACGCTCGGGAAAGATAAAAGACATACGCAAAACAGTAATTGTATGTATAAGTAATATGCTAAGTCAATAATAATCAAGAATTATTTTCACTACATTCATGTGTATGCAATCTTCCCTAAATGTTTCATTTGTCACTTCAAAAATATTTTTGCATGCATTTATGACTTTTTTGGAAAAAGTCCTACCGAAATTTCAGCAGCATGCCAGCTGTAATTTGAACATTTACCCATTTTTACAAGGATCCTAAAACGTTTGCTAGCAATGTAATAACATAGTTTGAGCATGCGAGAACCTATGATATCTACTAGCATGCAATTCAAATCACTGCATCAGCCATGCAGGAGGCATTTAAATTCTCGTTTGAGAAAGAAAAAAGACTTATTCACTTGATAACAATGTATTTTTTATACTTATAATAAAAGTGACTGTCCTAATACTACTTGTATAAGAAAATGTTTGATAAAGTAATGGTGATGAAAAAAAAATCATGTGTTAGAAAATATGAACCACAAAAATTTGAAACACTATTTTTTTTTTACGAACCCTAGCTAACCCTTTGAAGCACAACACAACGCATTATTCATAGTTGTACCTTTATTTGAAAAAGTTTTGTTAATTACGTAACTAAAAATGATGATAGTGGTAATATTTCTTTTACAACATATTTTTCTAAATAAATGGATTAGTTGATTATGAGTTTGGTCAAATAACAATAAACTTAAAATGATAAGATCTAAATTTGGCTTTACAGGGGTGTTTGCGGTTGAAAAATAAGCATGAGAGTAGTTGTGAATGTTTGTTCATAAAACAAAATACTTATAAGTGCTCATTGTTATATATATTTAGTTAAATTAATATATAAATAGTGGTAAACCTATGCTTAAAGTTAGATTGTTCTCTACTTTGTGAGGTTAATGCTTAATGGCTTGAGATGAGGAGGAAGGTAGGAATTAGGTTTTTTAAATTTTGACTTCAATTAAAAATTTGAGGCTTCAAAAGTACACACAAATTTGAATGTTAATATCATTTTTCAATTTTAAAATGACAGAAATTAGTATTAAGGCGTGAAATTCTTTTTTATGAAACTATGCTTATTAAATATATTTCAAGTTTTTGTAGCAACTAGTGCTGTTACTAAATAGTGTATGACCAACTTTGAAAACCATCACAATGGTTGCACCTCTTAAAAAGATTAATGCTTTTTTATCTTGTAAATAAAATTATGCATAGAAAGAATAATTTCACTTTGTCAATCGACACTGAGAGATCAACTTATTTTGATCAAATGTCACTTAAATTTGTGTTCATAATTTTTTTATGTAGGCATCCACCGTTTCTTTTAAAGGGATGTTCTGTTTTAATCTACAATAAATTATGCTCCTTTATAATAAAATAGATTTTACATTATATATTATAAATAATAAATAATATACTGTAAAATATATGTTGAACACCTTAAAATCAATTAAAAAATAGTATTGCATTCAAGAATATATATGTATAAGAATACGCATGTCAAACAAATTTGTACGTAGCTAGTGGGTTATATTAAACTGATCTTCATCAAAACATCATTCATTGCTTAGCAAATTTTAAAATCACAAACACTGCTTTTGAGATTTTGCAATTTAATTTCAATTTAACTAAATATACATAATAATGATAGATTTGTAACTAAACTATTATTGCTCAATTACACATTAATGTCAAGAATGTGATTTATATGGTGCAATATCTATAATAAAACAATTGTTCTTAAATTTTTTCCTAGTATTATGTATGTGAGTAATAAATTTAACAGGCAGAACATGAAAAAATATATATAAAAAAGCAACCTTCGTCTAGATGCAGCAACGAACCGAAATAATCCAAACGAAACTATGAAATAAATCCAACTCAATGCAAAATTTTTTTCAGTAACTAAAACAATGAAATTCACGTTTGCTAAACAAAAAATACCTACCCCATATTCTCCCTTAATTAGCCTCCCCTTCGCCCGAACGAACGGTCACCTACAAGCGTGAACAGTCACCTGCAAGTGCAAATGGTCACCTGCAACAGCCTCTCTACAATCTGCTTTCTCCTCTACAAATGGTCGTCTTCTGAGCGCTTGGGAGAGATATGAGCAGATGAAGCAAATCTCGCAGGATAGACCTGCGAGATTCTCCACGTGTCACACGTCCGGCTATTTCAAAGACAAATCTCGCAGCTTGGTGCTGTGAGATTTCGTCATGCGTCACCTTCCCGCTGGTTGCTCCCTTTAAATCTCGCAGCTTGGGGCTGCGAGATTTAATCCCCTCCGCCACGCATCACCTTCCCGCTAGCTGCGAGATTTGCTCCCCTCCGTGCCACGCGTCACCTTTCCAGCGGCCCATCAGTTTAAATCTCACAGCATCAAGCTGCGAGATTACATAAGCATTAGTTTGGGAATTTTTTTCCTAATGAGAGTATTATTTAATATTTTATTTATTTTTAATAATAAAACGGGAAAAAACTCCACATGCAACCCTCTGTTCTAGCCTTGCATAGCTAGCCCAGCTCACAGCACTTCTCCACTTCACGCACTGCTCAAACTAGCAAGGCATGCATGTACGTAAGGCCTCCACGTCGTACAGCCTTTTCATGGCTCCAACCCAACACACACACATTTACGGGCCCAGCTCTTATTGCATGGCCTTCTCACATTTACATGTCTTCATTTCAAAGCCCACATGGCCCATCTTCAGCACAACCCACGAATGCACACACGCACGGCTTCGGTTCACTTACGTAGCCTTATAAAATTTTTGTTTTCTTCAACATTAATTTCCAAAAAAAATTCCTGTAGTAATAAAGCACCAAAAATCCTTAAATTATTCAATAAAAACCCAAATATTATAAATTGATCTCAATGTTAAAATATCAAACTTTATCAGACATTTAATTAAAATTATAATCTTTAATGCATGAATTTAAATGTCTAATTACGCAACTTTGATGCGTAATCAAGAGGAATTCGTGCTGATCAGCTCTCTGTAAGGCATTCGTGCCTAGGAGATCTTCGGGCTGCATTTGTGCCGAGTAGCTCTTCGTGAGGAATATTTCTGCCAAGCAGCACTTCGAGAGGCATTCATGGTGAGAACCTCTTAGAGAGAAATTCATGTCGAGCAGATCTTCGTGAGGCATAAGTACCGAACAGCTTTTCATGCGGCATTCTAGCCAAGCAGCTCTTGGTGAAGCCTTCGTTCCGAGCAGCTCTTTGCAAGGCATTCGTGTCAAGCAGCTCTTCGTGCAACATTCGCGTGAGTAGCTCTTTGTGAGACCTTCATGCCGAGTAGCTCTTCATGATGCATTCATACTGAGCAGCTTTTCATGCCGTATTCGTGTCGAGCAGCTCTTCATAGGGCATTCGTGCCGAGCAGCTCTTTGTGAGGCATTTGTGCCAAGCAATTCTTCGTGCACATTCATGCCAAGTAGCTATGGCCTAATGAGTTGTGCTCATCTTTTGGACCATAATCTGGCCTAAAGAGTTGTGCTCGTCATTCGGGTCGTCTTATGGCCTAATGTGCTGTGCTCATCTCTTGGGTCGTCTTTTGGCCTAATGAGTTGTGCTCATCTCTTCGAAGGTCTTCTGGCCTAATAAGTTGTGCTCATCTTTTGGGCTGTCTTCTAGTCTAATGAGCTGTACTCATCTTTTGGGCCATCTTCAGGAGGGAGGCTCGGCAACTAAACTGCACTTGCAGTGTCTCGAGATCCTCAATTATTTTTTATCATACCTGCATGATTTCAAAATTTCTTGTTACTTGAGCAATACCTAAAGAGTTTCAAGATCTTCCTCAGGATTCATTGTTGCGCCTCTTTGGTGTGTCTCCCTTGGTTGGGATGCGTGTTTATATGGACTCTTGTTAGAGCACATGTCTAATATGTTATCAGGATTTCTATCTTTCTTGGGACCACGCGATGGTATAGAGACTTGCATCCTTTTCCTCGATACTTGAGCTAATTAATGGTTTCTCGACTCCTCTAGATGTGTGCTTTGTGGAGGCTTTCTTGCCCATTTGCTCCTTGTCTCAGCTGAGAGGTTCCTTTGTCTCTAATAGGTACGCTTCTCCGTTCGCCTTTCTCTTTATGTCTTTCATTGCTTTTGTTTGCCTTTTTTGTGTAAATTTTTTGCTTTGTTTTTCATGTGTTCTTAATGTTCTTCACATTTCATTTGAATGTTCTTCATGTTTTTTGTTTCCTTTGAATGTGTTCCTAGTAAATTATAAGAACTATGTGTTGTTGATCCAAATTTTTGTATAATGTAAATTGTTTCTCCTTTTGACCCTTTAAAGCTTCGTTCCCATGAATTCTTTCGAGGCCTGCTCCAGCCCTCCTATTACCGTAAGGAATGCTTGATCTAACCTCTCCTTAGCAGAGATGCAGACCATACATCATTTATTCGTTATCCCTAACAATATCCACCTCAGACTGCCTACTAGCTCTGAGTCTACTCAATAGCTATGTAAGAACCTGAACCGTGATAGGTGGGCTTAATTAATTAAATGAGGGGCAAAAAGGTAAATTAGGCAAGCCTGGTCGACGAATTTAGAATTCATCGATGAAGTCTCAAGGATACTCAACGACAAGTTTCAAGGGCTCGTCGACGAAGAGAAGTCGAGAGGTATTGGGAAGTGCGATGAAATTCAGGGCTCGTTGATGAGGAGAAGCCAAGGGGTTTCAAAAATTAAAAAATCCCAGGCTCGTCAACAAGGTCATGGTCTCGTCGATGAGAAGACTATAAGGCCTCGTCGATGAGGATGCAATTCGTTGACGAGAACAGTTGAGTCAAGGGTACTATAAAGGGATATTTTCATTACTTCTCAGCTAAGAAATCTCATTTTCTCTCTCTATCTCTCTAGAAACTCTTCCTATTCTCCATCTCTCTAGATTTCTTCGTCGTTTGTCACGAGAAACATTAATTCGATGTTATCACGAGGATCGTGGAAGAATTCTCTACAAGTTCTACGGATCAGATTTTCAATTTGGCTATTTTTGAGTTTTGGCGAAAATTTGAGGTAAGGCTTGGTTTTTGTTTCTATTCCAGTAGTTTTGTAGAAAATGGAGTCGTGAGTATATTATGTATTGTACGTTGTAGGTTTTGGAACTCGATTTGCTGTTTAGGGACCTCAGAATTCGGGATTTGCCATTTGAGGAAAAGATAAGGGAAATTGTGTTTATATCAATTATTTTTGAAATCATACTTGGTGAAGCTATGGTCCACTATCCTATGTGTGTTTTGATTACTCATTTAGGGGAATCTGACAGGTAAAATTATGGATTTTTCATGTTATAGTTTTGGGAAAAGGGGGTGACGAGCTGCATCCCTAGTTTTTTTGGAAAACCGTGTGTATATGGTGATTTATACTGTGTAATAGGGATAGTCGTGCCTTGACTTGTTTAAACTGCATATGTTTAGAAAATCATATTTTAGATTACCAAATGAGTGCAGTTTTGTTTAGTTTTATGTGTATGCATGGGTTGTATTTTGGTGAAATAGGAACGGGGTTCCGAATTGTTCCAGGTTTGAAAAATCTGGCTTTTTTCGAAGAGTGTGCAATACCAATAGATCAATCGGCTTTCGAGCCGAAGGTGTGTGAACACTAGATCTGCATTGGTTCAACGCTGATGTTATGCCAGGTTACCGGGGACACCGGCGTTTGCCAAAGGGTGTGAAATATCACCAAATTGCCAGTTTTTACCGAAGGGTATGAAATACCACCAAACAGTCCGCTTTGAGCTAAAGGGTGTGACGACACCAGATTGTATTGCTTGTTTTTTGAAAATACTGGAATTGGTTTTGACTATTTTGACTGTTGAACTATGTATGTTGGTATGTCATGATAACACTCACATGCCACACACCAATATAACCTGTATTCTTCCTTACTGAAAGGTGTCTCACCCTTGTTGTACGTACATATTTTCAGTTCCTTTGGGTAATCGGAGCTAGCTTCTAGGTGTATGTACCACAAATAGTGCTTGGGTAAGTGCTAGGAATTTTGTGCTCGGGTTGTCGTTTTGGAGTATGGTTGATAACTGTGTTGTGTTTGTGCTATGGAGCTTGGGCTCCTGTTGTATAGACTCTGGTATGATACTGTATGTATATAGAAAAAACCTTTTTCTGCTGCGTATATTCTATTGTGTATGGATGTGTATAGGGTGCCTGGGATTCCCATGGGGTCGAACCCTCATCCATTGTCCTGTATTTTGGTTATATTTGTTTGATACAGGTACATGTTAGATTACATTTTCACCCCTGGATTCCATTTTCGAATTCGGGGTGTGACAAGCTAGGTCCTAGCGAGATTTTTCTGTAGATCGACTACCTTGACTTAGGTCTTTAGCTTCCCTTCTTAGCTTTCTTTTCCAATGTGCTTCGTTTTTATAACGTAGCTCCTTCACAGCTAGCCCCTAACTCTTACTTGTCATTAATGTGTTTTGCCATTCTTCTCCTTAAACGAGGTGACCAGCCCACAGTGCCTCTGTTTCAGAGTTGTTTTCAAATGAGAAGGCATATTGTAGAGAAGGACCTGTACTATTTCAATTCCCTTCCTGATTACAAGTTGTTCAACCCTGGTAGCTCCTCCATTCACGATTTGAAGTTTCGGTTCTTTTTTGGTTCTAGGGAGCTAGATTATAATGGGTCCGCGTTTGGTCTACTCCTCTTGATGGTGATGTTCCCCCCTTCATCCTTTACTTATTCTTCACGTGGCTCGGTTATATATATATTTTTTATATAACTGTATCATTTGTTGTAGCCCGGCTGTGGCACTTGGTTCCCACTTTGTCCCTCTTAGAGCAAACTATCCTTCGAGAATTGCGGGCTAGTGCTCAGCAGGGAATTATTCCCCATGAATAATTGCTCAAGGAACAAGTCCTTGTGTAGTAAGGACTAAGTCACGTCTCTTATCGTCTCTACTTTTCATGAGTTTTATGCATATACATGTGTTTGGATGTGTTTGATTTTTCCTTGACCTCCCTCTTTTCTTTTTATAGACAAGGACTTTAATCAATATGAGTCTGTGATGGCTAAAGTGAAAAAAAAGAGGGCGAGTAAGAAGAAGAAGAAGAGGAGAGACTTACAAGGTGATTCTTCTTAGCTAGAGGATGCCTCCATAGCAGATAATGATCCTCCTTCATCTCAGGTTATTCCCCATGCTGCTAACTCTTCTGGGGGGAACCCATCTTTCATGATCCCACTCTTTCTAGTCCTGCCCTTCGATATGTAGTGCACGTTGAAGAGCTTGTGGAGGCGAAGCTCATTCTCCCTAAAAATCTGCTTTCTAGTATTCAACACTCCACTTATTTGGTAACTTTGTTAGTTTTGCACACGAGGTTTATTTTTGCTATTTCGTGCTAATTTCGATATTGTTTGCAGCTAGGGACCATGTCCCTGGCCGCTGAAGATAAGGTGGCTGAGATGTACGGGATCTCTACAGAGTCACGGGAGAAATATGTTGTTGCACATAATGAGTTGTACGAAGCCAAAACCGCTGCTGATCATCATGGGAGAGCTCTTTAAGAGGAGATTGTGAGGATTCAGACTGAGGAAATCCTTGTTGCTGCCATCGCTGCAGCATCAAAATACCGAAGCTCCAAGAAATTTATCCTTGACACTTCCAAGTCTTATCGAGTATGCTTTTGAAGATGCTGAGAGCAGGTTAAGACGATGCATCCTGACCTTTCTCTACATAGTATATGCTCATATGGCTATGGCAATGAGAGCCCATAATTAGGGGAGGAGATGGATGAGACCGAAGAGTTTTAAGAGGAAGGTGGGGAAGGCAGTAAGGCTGGCGATTAGGAAATTTCAACTCAACATTTTAAGCATAGTATTTCTTCAACATTTCAGAGTTCCACGTGTTTTTTTATCTCTTTTGCCTCTAAGTCTTTTAAGGTGTATGTTCCTAGCCCGATCTTTGATGCAACTTGGTATAGCCCTTCCCAATTGGGCTTCAATTTGTTTAAACTGGTTCTGTAGGGTTGCTTCACGCCTTCCTTAGCACCGGATCCCTTGGGTTAAACATTCGTGCCCCTAACCCGAGTATTGTAGTATCTGGACACTCTTTGTTGGTCTGCCGCGATCCTCGTCTGTGCTTAGTATTGTTTTTCCTCCAAAAGATCTAATTCTGCCCTTAATTTTTCATCATTGTTCTCCTCGTAAAAATTTTGCCTTCACCAGGAGGAGACTCCAACTTCTATAGGGATGACAGCTTCTGCTCCAAAGGTGAGCATGAAAGGGGTTTCCCCCGCAGTTGCTCGTCGAGTTGTGTGGTAAGCCCATACAATGGATGGGAGTTCTTCTACCCACTTGCCATGTGAAGTCTCGAGTCGCATTCTGAGACTGTGTAAAATTGTCCTATTTATATTCTCTACTTTTTTGTTACTCTGCGGGTGTGCAACAGACGTGAACAAGACTTTAATTCCCAAGTCGGCACAGAATTTTTTGAAGCGGTCCTTGTCAAACTATCTCCCATGGTCTGTGACTATAGCCCAAGGGATGCCAAACCTGCAAACTACCGAAGTCCATACGAACTTGGTGATGTTACGCTCTGTTATGTTTGCTAGGGCTTCTACCTCTACCCACTTGGTGACATAGTCAATGGCCACCAGTAAGAATTTTCGCGGCCCTTTCGCTTGAAGTAATGGTCCGAGGATATTTAGTCCCCATTGAGCGAAAGGACATGGACGTTAGGGGGGAAAGAGCAATGTACGGTGTGGTATACCCGCGCACCTCTGGCATCTGTCGCACTGTTTAACCATCTCAACGGCATCTTTCCTCATGGAGGGTCAATAGAACCCCTGCCTTAGAGCCTTGTGAGCTAAGGCACTACTGGCCAGGTGGTTTCCACATATCCTTTTGTGGATTTCTCTCAACACATATTCTCCTTCTATTATTCTTAAGCATCGCAGGTATGACAGCATTAGGGATTGCCTGTACAACTCTTGATTTATGAGTGTGTACCTGGCTGCCTTTCTCTTTAGCTTCACGGACTGCTTCTTGTCACCTGGTAAGGACCCATCTCGGAGGTACCATATTAGAGGGGTCCTCCAGTCTTCCTTGTTAACTTCTATAGCCGCCATATTGACACCGACCTCTTTGTGGGAAGGCTTCCCAATTCTTTTTAAGTAGATGGCATTTTCCAATCTGGTTTTGAGGCTGAGGCCAATCTTATCAGTGCATCAGCCTTTAAGTTTTCTACTTGTGGTATGTGCTCTATATCGAATTGAGCGAATGTTCTGATGTACTCTTGCACTTTTGCCAGGTATTTCATCTTTTGGTCCCTAAAATCAAACTCTCCCTTCCTTTGCTCAACCACGAGCTGAGAATCACTTGAGACTTGAAGTCGAGTTACCCCGAGCAATTATGCTAGATGTAGGCCCGCCAACAAGGCTTCATATTTAGCATCATTATTAGTTGTTGCAAACTCCAACCTCAGTGCATACAAAATTTTTGCGTCTTCTGGTGCCGTAGGAATTTGCCCAGATCCCACTTCGGCGCCATTTGACAACCCATCGACGTGCAATACCCAAGCATTTGGTTCCTCTGTTCCCCCGCAGGATTGTTCTACCATGAAATCAGCAAGCACCTGAGCTTTGATAGCAAACCTTGGCTTGCAGTCTATATCGAATTCCCCTACCTTAACTAACCACTTCACCATTCTCCCCAATGTCTCCAACCTTTGAAGGATCTGTCTCAGTGGTAAGTTGGTCGGCACAATTACCCTGTGCGCCTGAAAGTAAGGTATCAACTTTTGAGCTACACAGATGATGGCAAAGGGTGCCCTTTCCACTATTGTGTAGTCGGTCTCAGCTCCACTTAGCACTTTTCTTTTGTAGTAGATGGGCTCGTGTTGCCTTCCCTCTTCTCTAACTAGGACCGAGCTGACCACATGCGGGGTGGAGGCGACATACAGGTAAAGGTCTTCCCCTGCCTCTGCCTTTTTCAATTATGGTGGGGAGCCAAGGTACTACTTAAGTAGCTCGAAGACCTTACTTTGTTCCTCCCCCCACTCGAATCCTCCCATTTTCCACAATGCCTTGAAGAATGGTAGGCTCTTATCTCCCAAGCAGCAGACGAACCTACTGAGCAAATCAATCCTCCCACTTAGAACATGGATCTCCTTCTTCATTCAGGGTGTTTTCAATTCTAGCAACGCCCATAATTTGTCGAGGTTAGTTTCTATTCCTTTGTGTGTCACCATGAACCTTATAAATTTCCCTACAGAGACACCAAACATGCATTTAGAAGGATTTAATTTCATTTGATACCTGCATAAGAGCTCAAATGCCTCCTTTAAATCATTGCAATGCTCCTCCACCTTTAGACTTTTCACAATCATGTCATCAACATATGTCTCCATCGTTTTTCCCATTAAATATTTAAATATACTGTTGACCAGCCTCTGATATGTCGCATCGGCATTCTTTAACCCGAAGGAGATCACTCTATAGTAGTAGAGCCCCCTTCGGTTATAAACGACGTCTTCTCCTCATTTCCAGGGTGCATACAAATTTGGCTATAACCTAAATATGCATCTATGAAGCTTAGGAGCTCTTGTCCGGACTTTGAGTTTACTAGCTGGTTGATCTACAGAAGGGGGAAGCTATCATTTAGGCACGCCTTATTCAAATCTGTGAAGTCGATGCAGGTTTGCCACTTTACGTTCAGCATTTTTACTAAGACCGTGTTGCTAAGCCATTTTGGATAGCTAACTTCCCTTACAAAATTAGCCTTTTCTAGTTTAGTCACTTCTTCTTCTATCACTTTGACCCGCTCTAGCGCGAAGCTCCTCTTCTTTTGCTTCACAAGCTTATGGTTAGGGTTCACCTGTAACATGTGTTCCATAATCGTAGGTGTAGCACCCCGAACTTGGTGGAGCCTAGAGTGCTATTCTCCATACAGGTATCTCTGATACCATAATTATAACAACCCGAACCCAAAGTGGGGTATCGGGTACACCTATCCATAACTTAATTTAATATCATATAGTGGAAAATATTTTAAACCTCATATACTATACCACCATTATTACACATGTACCTCCAAGCATTCATATTACATCCCAAATAGACAAAAACATATCTATATACATATTAGTGTCTCACAAGCACTTTCTTTAAGCTATAATAACTAAGCCCCCTCTCGAAGCTCGCTAAGCTCAGCTCCCTGGATTTCCTAAAATCTTAAATTATTGGGGCCAGACACTTTTCAGTAAGATGGAATAGATTATTATCAGTGTGTGGCTAACATGAGTTTTAGTGTAAGAAAAATACATTCATTAATTTAACTTTAACTAAAAAGGTATTTATAAACTGTACTCACACCTATATAATTGAAAATACATAATTTCTTTTCAAAACATACTTTGACTCAATAAATAGAGTTTTTTACATAAATCCAAATATATGCATAGAAGAACCAACCTTGTTGAGCTAACATCATATATAATTCCCATGATCGAGTTATGCGATTCGAAGACTAGACTTAGCTTTAGCTGGCCCACCACCAAGCTAAGTCAAAAATATCCTGTCTGAAGTACGATATGCCCACCGCATCCTGGTCCAGGCCCAGGAGGGTACTCTCCTCTTCGCAAGCCAAATTGACTATCTATGGCCTACACTTCCATTATAGTGTGGCTGCACTAACAATTTCACTAGCTATGGTACTGAGCTTCATTTACATCAAGTCCCTCAGGGTTCTTAAAACATATATTATAATTTACATAATAAAAATAATAACATGATCTCATTTTCTCAACTTGGTATCAAACCATCATTTCAAATCATCATTTCACATATTGGTATAAAACAGTCATACCATAACTCGGAATCAAAGCATCATTTCATAAATCACATTATTCTTAACATTTTCTGATGTCAGTATAAACATAACTTTTACCATACCATGCCATAAAACCAATAGGTTTAATTATGCAATAATAATCATTCTTATGCCACACGATTTGAGTGACATATCATAGTATAATAAGTTGCTTGAGAAAAATATATTTTGTTGAAAATAAGGGTATAATCATCTCTAGGGTTTACTTTAACTCAAAATACCTATTTTTATAGGAAAAAAGTAGATGATTACCCTACTCACTTTAGTTTTCTCCAACTATGTATATAATAAATAAAATCATCATTTTCATATGCTTTATTCTTTCAGAAAATCATATATAACATTTTTGTATCCCAATACTTCATTTTAATCGGTTAAATTTCTAAATAAACTGACATAATCTATTCCCCTTACTTGTTCCTAAAAATCTACCTACAACGTTCGAAGGAAAACCCTAGCTTTTCCTTAAACTTGCTGAGGAGAGAGGAGTCGGCAAGCCGAGAGGAGGGAGAGAAGCGATCAGAGAGCGAGAGAGAGCTCGAGAGGGCTTTAGAGAAGGAGAAACATAAGAACATGTAGAGAGAGAGAGAGAGAAAGAGAGAGAGAGAGAGAGAGAGAGAGAGAGAGAGAGAGAGAGAGAGTGTGTGTGTGTGTGTGTGTTTGTGTGTTTTTCTAAAAAAATGAGCTTATTCCTATTTATAGGCATGCTGGCCTACACGAAACTGTTGACAGTTTCCTGAAACTGTATATGGTTTGGTCACTTACCAAACCAAATTTTCCCATGTTCTAACATATAGGATCTCGGTAGTTTGAAATCATTGACAATTTTCCTAAGCTCCTTGAAACCATCGACAGCGTGCTCACACAAAACCGTCGATGGTTTTTCTTAGATTCCCCAAATCATGGACGGTTTGGTCTTGGTACCAAACTATTTATTTTCTTTTCTTTTTATTTTCTTGGTTCGGGTTCCTATAGTAGGGTTAATACCTGTCATGTCATTCGCCAACCAGGTGAAGATATCTACATACTCACTTAGTAGTCGGCTCAATTCTATTTTCAAAGTGTCTAATAAGGGATTCCCAATCTGTGTGCACTTCTTCTGGTTGCCGCATATCGGGATGCCCATGAGGTCTTCATCTAGGGTGCTGATCTGTAGATTTTCTCCCCTTACCTCCAAATCTTCGATGGTCAGGGTCTCCCGTGCCTTATTCTTGCCTTTTATTGCCATCATGTAGCAATTCTGAGCTGGTGCCTGGTCTCCTTTGATCATCCCAGCCCCATAGGGGGGGGAGTAGGGAATTTCACCTTCAAATGATAGGTTGATGTTATGGCTCGGGTTGCGTTGAGCGTGGGGCGGCCTAGTATGATGTTGTAAACCACTGGCCGATTGACCACTAAGAAGTCAATCATCTAGGTGATTTGTTGTGGGGATGTCCCCATTGTCATGGGGAGTGTTATTGTACCCATTGGATGGACCACGTCTCCTCCAAATCCAACTGACGAGATGGAAATAGACTTCATGCATTCTCCACCAATTTTCATCTCTTGTAGTACTAACCAAAATATTATGTTGGCCAAGCTCCCAAAGTCTATCAGTACTCTTCTTACCTTATAGTTGGCCACTAGTAGTGACACCACCAGGGCATCATCATGGGGCTGTTGCACCCCCTCCTTATCTTCGCTATTGAAGGCGATAGTATCTTCTTGCTTTTGTTTCTTTTCGTCATTTCCCTGTGTTAAGAGCACATGTTTAGCATACCTCTTCTGCCATCCTTGCTGCTGGCCGGTCCACCAAAGATTACGGCAATCTCCCTGACAATCTATTCTCCCTTCTCTTCTACATTAGGTTTTCTTTGTTCACGAACTTCCCTTTGATGATCTCCCCTTTTCACGAACCCTGACAGGTGCCCTCTTTTTATTAGGGTCTCGATTTCATTTTTAAGGTGAATGCACTCCTTTGTATCACGCATGTGGTCCATGTGGAACTAAAAAAACTTCAACATATTTCTCTTATGCAAGGGCGTATGCATAGGCTTAGGCCATGAAACATATCCCTTTTCTCTTATGTGTATTAGCACATTAGTTCGTAAGGCATTCAGGGGAGTATAGGACTAAAACTTACTTGTGTGTCCTGACCCCCTAGAGCTGCTTTGTAGCTTGCTGCTCTCCTATCTTTTTCCCACTCTGGAAGTTTCGTCGACGTCTCCCGCACCCTTTATTTTCAACTCAGCCCAATCTCTCCTCGTATCCATTACCTCTTCCAAGTTGATATACTTTGGTGCCCTTGCCATAAGTTCCCCCATTTCTGCTAGGGGTCTCTTTCCTAGTGAGTATAGGAAGTCTCCAGGCTGAATGGTTGTGGTTAGGGCTGCCAATGCTACCCTGTGATCCAGGTTGCGGATCTCTAGGGTTGTCATGACAAAGTGATGTATAAACTTCCTAAAAGTATCTCTTTCTCCTTAGATCAGCCTCATCAGATGGGCCTAGGTTTTGGCTATCCTATGACTGCTGATGAAACTTCTAGTAAATTGCCCAGTACCATGCTCTAGCATTACCTTTAAGGGTGGCAGAAAAGCCATGCCACATGATGGCATTAGGTGCACCTTGCAATTGCATTAGTACTATGAAGGTATTGAGGTGATCAACTAGGTCTGTCGATCCTTCGTATCTTTCAAAGGTTGGCATTTTAAACTTGGGAGCGGGACCTCCATCACTTCTTTGGTCAAAGTCGGATCCGAGGACATCAATGAGGCTTCTCTATGATAGGGGTTGGTTCGGCCCTTTTTTATCATCTTTTCTATCTAGTCAATCTTCTTGATCTTTTTCTCTAGCTCGATTGACTGTTGTCCATTGAACCCCACACTATTGGCTTCCTCCACCTTTTTTGCGGGGTTGGTTTTTCCATTGCTCTCCTTTTGGTTTTCTACTTTCTCTTATGAATTAGGATAAATTGATTGTTGGTGGAGAACAGGTTCTCCATGAACCTTTTTTTGTAAAATCATGTTGAACATGTCCTCCATTTTTCTTCAAGGAGGCTACCATGTCCTCTATTCTCCTTTGGAAGACAAGGAATTCCTCACTTGTAACCCCTAAACAGTCTCTGAGTGAACTGACTGGGGTGATTGATAACCCATAGCAGGATCTGACCCAGAATTGGTGGTTGTTGCCATGATTCAAGAATTGAAGATCGGAAGTAAAATGAACACCTCTCAAAAGCTTTCTCATATACAGAGCCAACTGTTGCGGGATAAAACATTGATGGATCTCTGATGAACCTTCCGATAATGATCACTTGAAAAAGAAGAAAATGAGAGTCGCTTGGAGGACCCGGGGTGTACTCCGAGAGATCACTCTGATGCCTAGGTAGGGGATTGCTCTAGAGAGGTTGAAAGTAACAGTAAACCTTAGCCACTTCTCCGAGCCCCTATCTATAATGAAAGAGTTTGACTTGAGGGTAATTCGCCATTTAAAGGCAAATTATGGTGTGAGAGTGAATCGCTCCGATTATTGCCCCGTTGGCGTGGATCACTCTGACCATTATAGCACTGGTGTTGATCGCTCTAGCCATTCTGGGGTTTGCACCAATTGCTAGCCAGGTTGACTTTGATGGTGACCTTCTAGGCTTTGATCCCCCATTGACTTATGGTGGTTGATATATTTGGGTATATCAATGGTGTTTCCAGAACATTGTAAATGCAAATCTATTTTATTAGGAATAAAAAAAAATTGAAGGCTACCATGTGTGATAATTAGGAGAAGATCTCAGTGCATTTTAAGAAAATCCTTCTTTCAATGATTGTAGAATGCATACATGACGAGGTGACGAACTCTGTCTTCAGCTTAGTCATTTTATTTGCATATCTAGATATGCAAGATGTGGTCGATCTACTTATTCACTAATATTTAAAGACTAATTTGTAGATATTTGCGTTTATTCTACCTAGGGTGTGCAAAATTCAATGAAAACTGAATTTAATCAAAATAACCTATCAAAAATCGATCGATTAGGTTCGGTCAATTTTTAATTCGGCTTGGTTCGGTTTTATATTTTGGTAAAATCAATTATTTAATTTTTGGTTTGGTTATGGAGAAATTACATTTCAGTTAACCGATTTAATCGAATTATATAATTGATTAATAATTAATTATAAATTATATAATTTATAATTAGGGTTCCATAATTATTATATAATTAATAATTAAATAAAAATTCAATATTGAAAGCATATAATAATATGTTTTTTCCATAATTAATTATAATTTGATTCGGTTAAATTCGGTTAACCAAATTATTCCAAAATTTGGTTTGGTTGGGTAAGATTTGGATAAGAAGGGTAATTCGAATGGTTAAGTTATGATGAATAGTTAATTGAATTTTTTGGTTAATTTGGTTAATTGGTCAAACCGATCGATTGCACACCCCTAATTCTACCTGTTGATATCAGCCTGCGAAATGAGGCATGGCTCCCTAAAGGGTAAAATAAGAGGAGTAGAGTCGCCACTATATTTATTTTAGGAGAAGTAAAAATAAACTCCTTTTGAAAAAGAATATTCTTTGAATATTAGAAGGGATAAAGTTTAATTGTGTTTATGGCAAGTTTGGATTAAGGATTTTGCTTAGAAAAAAAAAAAAGAAATGGAAGAAAATAAGAAGTAAATTCATTTTCCACTATATTTTCTCTCTGTATCAAATACCATTCAAAATATAAAATTATTCTAATATGATTAAAAATTAAGAAAAATAAAATATTAAGGATTTCTAAAATTAAAATTTTGTTCATTGATTTTATATATTTTTTATTTTGTCTGTCACTTTCTTTGATAACCAAACATGAAGAAGTGGAATCCTTCTTATTTTCCTTTCTTTTTCCTAGTATTTTCCAAGTTCCAAATGGGATGTTAAAGAAGGTGGATAATCAATCACCACAAAGGTGGTTAATTAATTAATTAACATCCTTGTCACCCATTCAAATAACGATTACAATTGATATAACTTTTGAAAACCTAAAAATAAGTTACTTGTTATCGTGACATCCCCAAGGGGTCAACTCCCGAGATACGGAAGTTAAATCTTCATGTGAATTGGGAAAATCAATATATGTGTTATAAGGCCGGATCCAAGAGTATAATTATGTAAAAGGAAGATATTAGCACTCCTTTACATTTGTCCAAATGACGGTACTTGATTAGTTTAGGATCACCTACAAAATTAACCGACCAAGACTCAAAATTTTCCCCTTCATTTCAATTACCAATCCAATAATATATTAGGAAACTCTACAAAAACAGAATTTGCTCTCACCTTGGGATCCTCGAAGGCATGCGAAGACACAACCCCCAACAATCCTTGTGAGGATTAATTGATTGTTGGGTTTATTCTATATTAGATGTTTCCTTTGCTTGACCTTTTAAATATTGGGAGAGCTTGCGAAAAACAAAAAGTCACTTGTCTCTGATTTCTCGAGGGCATTCGAAAACATAAACCCCAAGTTCAGAGGAAAATTTATTATGAAATTTTATTTCAAAAACACATGCACTTAGTTGCAACGTCTTGGAGGGCCAATCTCACGAAACAAGTGGGATCAAAAATCCAAAATGCTTTGACCAAGTGGCAAACTTGATATTATGGGATATGATATGGGTTGAGAAATATGTTACTTTTAAAAATAATGGAGTTACCACTAACCTATTTATTTTAGGTGCAGTAAGAACACCTATTTAATATACTACTAGTTCATTGGTCACCTTGGTCTAGGAAGCCGGCAATCAATGATTTGCGTCACCATGTTTGGATTTGGGAGTATGGTTATGCAAAAGAAAAGTATTAGCACCCCTTTACAACTGTCCAAAGAATGATACTTGATTAGCCGATCAAAACTTTAATTCTCCAATTTATTCAATTATCTGGGCTTTAAATATTGGATAGCCCTGCAAAAGACAAAAACTATCCTCACCTCATGACCCCAAAAGCATGCTAAGAACATAACTCATGATGATCCTTTTGAAGATTATTTATTTAAGATTTCTCTTTTCTTTTAAAATGTGTTCATTACTTGACCTTTATTTTCAAGACGATGCAAACAAAACAAAGACTTTGTGCCTTCAAACTTCAAAGGCAGGCAAAAACATAGCCTTTAAGATTTAAAGGAAAAATCAATAAGGTTTTTTAATCAACAATGCAACAAGGTAATGGCATAGCCTTTGAGATAATGACATAGCCTTTTTTTCTCTCTAATTTCTTAGTTTTCTAACTTACACCCTAAAGGTGTGGCCTTGGTTTCATCCATTTGGCAAATCAAGCCATTTCTTTGGAAGGGTAGTGAAGGGACTTCCCCTCATCTATAAAGGAGAGGCTTTATTGAGAGAATAGGGGCGGTAAGCATTTGCAATAGTAGGTATTCCCCCAGGGGGTTAGGCTATTAGCGTGACTTGTTAGAGTTGCTTGTTGTTCTTCCCCGTGGGCTGTACTGTTAGCACAACTTGTTAGACTCCTCTTGCTGCTGAAAATTCATTGCCTGCACCAAAAAGCCTACCAGAAACAAGTGAGGTATTATCTTGTACTCACTTAAGGGAGGGGTCCATATAGCTATGCTAGTCCGCCTTATTTTTGTCTAAGGAAAAAAATCTCGTGGCTGCTCCACTGTTCGTTTGAGCTGCTATATCGAATTCCCCGCTGGCCATCGGGGACTGAGTGGTAAGGCCATGGTCTGCAGGGGAATGGATCACTCATTCTTCCATTGGGGACAGATGCACGAATGACAACTACATCGCTCAACTATTTGTTGAACATTAATTTTGCACGATGTAAGATTAGCATCAACTAGGATTATAAAACGGATTGGGCTAAAGGAAAGGGAGGAGTCAGTCATTTTGCCATTGATTACAGGCAAAGCTTCCCTGAGCTACATGTCGCACCCCGAACTCGGTGGGGCTCATAGTGCTAAGTTTCCATACATAAATCCCTGTGATAATCTTTAATACCGTAACCATAACAACCCAAACCCGAAGTGGGGTATCGGGTACACCTATCCATAAATCATTTAAAACATGCATCGAAAATACTTCATACCACAAAAACTATACCAGAGTACTAAACCTTCTCATATTTACCCATGTATCTCCAAACATCCATAACATATCCCAAATATAAAAACAAAAAAACATATCTATATACACATATATATACATGCCAGTGTCTCACATGCACTTACTTTAAACAATACTATCTAATCCCACCCCCAGAGCTTTCTAGGTTTGATTCCTTGTATTCCCTGAAATGTTGACATTATTGGAGTGAGACACTTCTTAGTAAGATAGAATAGATTATCTTTAGTGTGTAGAAACATAAGTTTTAGTATAGTAAAAACGTATCCGTTAAATAATTAACTTTCACTGAGAAATAACGTAAAACTGTACTTGACTCACTCTAAAAATAAGCAACTCAGAAGTTATCCCAAGTATAGGAGTTCAGTCGTGTAATAATTAGCCCAAGAGCCCGATCGTCTACTTAGGAAATGCATTTTAATTCCAAACTCATGTAATTCCAAAAGATATTAAGAAAATAAAAATTTACTGAACACGGTTCAGATTCGATTTTCTAGGATTTTTGATATTTTGCAATGAATTTAAACCCTAACTAAAAATTAAACAAGCGCAAAATAACTATTTAAATGTTAGATTTAAATACCAGAATAACGAAATAAGTAAACCCTACAATCATCCAACTGAATAAAAATATTAACCTTAAACATAAACCCAAGCAAGAATACAATCTAAATAAAAATAGCAACTTCAATAATAAAAACAGCCAATAAAATAATTAAATCCCAATAAAAATTTTAAATAAGAAGAAAAATTGAAATTAACAATAATAATGCTCAAACAAGAATTTAAATGCGAGAGAGAGAGAGAGAGAGAGAGAGAGAGAGAGATTTAAATAGGAATTTATCTAGTAAAAAGAAAGTTCTTAAATTAAACAAACTATTTTTAAACAAAAACTAATCCAAACTTTGAATGAATTAAAAACTTAACAATAAAATTAGTTTTAACAAAATTGAGTACAAAGAAAGAGAGAGAAATGAGAGAGTAAGGGAGAAGAGAGAGAGAGAGAGAGAGAGAGAGGAAACTGGCCAAATTGTGGTTGCTATGCACGGCCTCCCCACCTCCTTCCAAGCCCCCCTGCTAAAAGTTAAAGAAAACCCTACCAAAAGCCCAAAAAAAAAAAAAAAATCACTTTTCAACCCTACCTCCCCCTTTTCGACTTTTCAATATCCAAATTAATCAAAAAAATGAATTCCCAACCCCCCCCCCCTTTGCTTTTGTACGCATGTTCCGCATGGCTAGGTCATGTCAGTTTTTTTTTTCCTTTTTTTTTTCCTTTTTTTTTCTTTTCTTGTTTCTTCTTCTTTTCTTTTTTGTTTCCCAGCAAATAAGCCAAATTTTTATTGTCTTAGAGCCCATATATCTCAAATCTTAAAACACAAAATTCGTAGAGTACTTCCTCCGCTTTCCCTATAATTTTGAATCGTCTCAATCGGAGCTCGTACAAGAAAGTTACACCCAAATTACGGAGTAATAGCATAATTGTCCATAAAAACAACTTATGGTAACTTCACGTCTGATTTCGACCTTGATGCAGTTAGTATCTCTCAAAATGCAAAACATGAAAAAAAAATAGAGTGTTACCTTCAATCATCTAAATCAAAGGTCAGATGAGAGAGTTACGCATAGATTACGAAGTACCATCGATTTTTAGCTTCCAATAGTTGTCCTGCAATAAAAAATACCAAAAATTCATAAATTACTCAATAAAATCCAAATATTATAATAGAAAACAATGTTAAAATATTGAGAGTAATTAGGTATTTAATTAAAAATGTAATTCGTAATGCATGAATTAAAACACTTAATTATGCAATTTAAGCGCATAATCACACTTCCAACTAAAGTTTTGCTAGTCCCTAGTAAAAAAGAAAAAAAAAACTAAGAAAACTACCAAATCCTATCTACCTCCTCTTTCGGGGGGACACAGTTGCATTTTCCAAATGCAACAAGGTTTTAAACCCCTAGGTCGATCCTAGTTGACGAGTTGTAGTCTCGTGAGGGTTTTTAGGCTGACACCCACAAACACCAATTCCAATGAATATTAAATGAATGTACATTCAAAACGAATATACCATTTCACATACATGAATATCACCAGATTACACACAAGCTCATACACAATTCACGCAGTTCTGAAGCAAGTCATTTATGCAAGTTTCATTCTTATGTAGCCGTTAAGAATAGTATACTCACATAAAGTTAACCAGCAATTACAAGTCAGAGTTAATGTAGCCATATAAATTCAAGTATAAACAGACAAAATCTTGAGATATGTGTAATTTGTATGACTCGTTATACCCAAGATACCAGTCAACACCTACAAAACGGTCGTTTTGACTTGGCCTAACTGGTATACCGTAAAACACACTCAAAAAGAATGGGTTCACTCATCGTATGTGATGAGAAGTGTCGCGATCAAATATCCCACATATTGGAAGGAACAAACGCTAAATGTATGGAGTGGATTAGTCTAAAAAGGGTCCAGCCTATTTTTGAGGTGTCGGGTCCTTCACCCTAACATCTTCTCACCTACTCGCCATATCAAATGAAGACCACCCTAGATCAACTTATTCAAAAACATTGCGTGAATACATTTAAAGCATTAAGCAGTTGAAGAGTCTTCATATGCGGAGAACATGTGTCATGTCCCTGACTTTTTGTGGTAGTTGTGTGGAGTAGGTATTAATTTTTTTTTATTATTCTGGTGCAATTATATTTCTCATTTTTCTTTCTTTTGCTCAATTCTTCAATTTTTGTCTTTTTTTGGTCAATTAGGACAATCATTACACTTCTTTTGTTGTCTTCATACCATTAATAGGAATTAAGTTCGAACAGTAGTCCATGAACTAAGTTTATTTCTAGGGGTGGTTCAGCCTTCGCTTCTTGAGTAGGCTACAAGACCTAAGTTTCTATCTCCCCACCAGATGCTACCTTTAGGATAGTAAGTCAAAAACAGAGACTAGTGTACAAAGAATAGTTCAAAAGAAAAGAGAACTGAGTTTCATAAACTCTGATTTGATGTTAACACTAAAAAAATGATAAATAGCTCAAAGATACCTCACAAGGTGTCATAGTCACCACAGGTGTTCTCTCAGTGCTCACAAGGAGTCCTAAATGCAATGAATTACATGAATATGTCTATTAAACCTCATGAGATACCATGTAAATACAAGAGTTTATATAGCCAGATTAACACAAATGAACTACCAATCAACCTTCATGGAGTTACAAAGTCATCTAATGAGAAACTACGGGTGAATAACTCGAGTGTGTAATTCTTAGGTTATATGCAAGTATGTGAAGGATATACGTCAATGTTAATCATGGCATAATCATCTATCCTCAATACTCTTTCTTTTTTTCTTTTTTCTTTTTTTTTTTTAATACAAAACTCAGCAAGTGGACATGCACAATGTCACATGCAAATTCTCACCCCCCCCCTCCCCCCAAACTAAAGTGGAACATTGTCCTCAATGTGAAAACATAGGGATAATAGAAAAATTGTGCACGAGGGATTTGCTTGATAAGGGCTTCATATGACCTAATGTATCTCCGTGGGGAGCTCCAGTGCGGTTTGTAAAGAAGAAGGACGGGTCTATGAGGATGTGTATAGATTACCGAGAGATTAATAAAGTAACAATCAAGAAAAAGTATCCTCTACCCCGTATCGATGACTTATTCGATCAACTCCAGGGTACATGGGTATATTCTAAAATTGACCTCAGATCTGGTTACCATTAGGTAAAGGTGAGAGCAGAGGATGTATCGAAAACAGCTTTCAGGACCAGATATGGGCATTATAAGTTTCTTGTTATGCCATTTGGTCTAACAAATGCTCCTACGATATTTATGGATTTGATTAATAGTATTTTTCATCCATATGTAGATCAGTTTGTGGTTGTTTTTATTAATGATGTACTGGTCTATTCGAGAAGCTATGAGGAGCACGAGATACATTTGAGGCAGGTTTTGCAGATGCTCAAGGAGAAGAAGTTGTATGCAAAATTCAGTAAATGTGACTTATAGCTCGAGAAAGTTGTGTTTTTAGGACATGTTATCTCAGGAGACAGAATTTTGGTAGATCCCAGTAAGATTGAGGCGGTAGTGAATTGGGCTAGATCGAGGAACGTACACGAGATTAGAAGTCTCTTAGGGTTAGATGGTTATTATCATTGTTTTGTTGAGAGGTTCTCAACTTTATTAGGGCCTCTGACACGACTGACCAAGAAGAATTCCATATTTGAATGGGACGACAGCTGTGAGCAAAGTTTTCAGGAACTGAAGCAAAGGTTAGTCACAGCGCCTGTACTGATCATCCCGTCTTAGGGTGAGGGTTATACTATCTACAGTGATGCGTCCTTGAAGGGACTTGGTTATGTACTAATGCAGCATGGCAGGGTGGTGGCATATGCGTCCAAATAGTTGAAAGACTATGAAAAGAACTACCCTACCCATGATCTTGAATTGGCTGCAGTGGTACACGCATTGAAAATTTGGAGGCATTATCTATACGGTAAGCAGTGTGAGATTTTCTCCGACCACAAGAGCTTAAAGTATTTCTTCACCCAGAAGGAGTTGAACATAAAGCAAAGAAGGTGGTTAAAGTTAATTAAAGATTTTGACTGTACTATCAGTTACCACCCAGGGAAAGTGGTAGCTGATGCACTGAGCAGGAAATCTTGGGAATCAGCGTTGAGGCCTATGGAGATCCAGCATCCGATCATGATGGATATGGAGAGACTCAACATCAAGTTGGTTGAGAGTGACTGACAGGTATATATCGCTAGTGTAGTGGTATAGCCTACTCTGCAGGAAAGAATTAAAACTACTCAGAAAGAATACCCATAATTAGTAGAGGTGATGGATAGAGTGCAGCGTGGTCAGGGGGAGGAATTCAACATTGCAGACAACGAAGCTCTACGGTTCCGTACTAGATTATGTGTTCCTGCCCATACTGACATTAGGAAGGCTATTCTAGAGGAGGCTCACAGATCATTCTATTCGGTTCATCCCGGCAATACAAAAATGTACAGAGATTTGCGAGAGTTTTACTGGTGGAGTGGTATGAAGAGGGAGATTGTCGAGTATATAGCCTAGTGCTTGACATGCCAGTAGGTAAAAGCTAAACACCAGAGGCCAGCGGGTAGTTGCAGCAGCTATTTATCCCAGAGTGGAAGTGGGATCATATATTTTATGGACTTCATTTCAGGGCTGTCGTCAACATCACATGGCCAAAATGCGATTTGGGTGATAGTAGACCGGTTGACTAAGTCTGCCCATTTTCTCCCTATCAAGATCAACTATCCCATCAGTCGATTGGCAAAGATTTATGTCCAGGAGATAGTTCGTTCTCAAAGAGTGCCAGTATCTATAGTGTCAGATCGAGACTCGTGTTTCATGTCATGGTTCTAAAGAAGCTTGCAGGAAGCTTTAGGGTCTCAGCTATCGTTTGGTACGGGATTCCATCCTTAGTCGGATGGGCAGAATGAGGGGACGATACAGATATTAGAAGATATGCTCCGAGCATGTGTTTTAGATTTTGGGGGTAGTTGGACTCGATTTGTGCCGCTGGTAGAGTTCGCATATAATAACAGTTACCAGTCCAGTATTGGCTTGGCACCATTTGAAGCACTGTACGGTAGGAGATGTCGATCTCCTTTGTAATATGATGAGATGGGTGATCTGCGATTTGTGGGGCCAGAGCTGGTGCAGTAGCCGTATGATAAAGTTCTACTTATCAAGGATAGAATCAGTATAGCTCAGAGCCGACAGAAGAGTTATGCCGACAATCGCTACAGGAATTTGGAATTCGATGTGGGTGATCACGTATTTTTGAAGATAGCTCCGTTAAAAGGGGTTATGAGATTTGATAGGAAGGGTAAACTTAGCCCTAGATTTATCGGTACGTTTGAGATTTTAAAGAAAGTGGGGCCGGTGGCCTACAGGCTAGCTTTGCAACCTACACTATCCAGGATGCATGACGTATTCCACGTATCTATTTTGAGGAAATACGTCCCAAATCCTTC
This sequence comes from Malania oleifera, assembly GCF_029873635.1. Lineage (NCBI taxonomy): Eukaryota > Viridiplantae > Streptophyta > Magnoliopsida > Santalales > Ximeniaceae > Malania > Malania oleifera. Next base: position 56,170,196 of record NC_080427.1, on the reverse strand, counting down.
TCATATTACTAGCTATGGTGAGTTAGAACTCAGTGATTCACTAGTCTATGAAGAGGTACCAGTGCAAATTCTGGATCGAAAGGAATACGAACTACGTAATAAGAAGATTCCTCTGGTAAAAGTTCTATGGAGGAATCACGCAGTAGAAGAGGCTTCTTGGGAAATCGAGGAGCAGATTAGACAAAAACACCCGCAACTATTCTAGGAAGATCATACGTGATTAAGAAATGTGAGTAAACATGTAATGTTTCTTTTGAAGGTACATGTAATGTTTTAGGTAGTATGTGGTATTTTAGTTTTGGGGGAAATTTTCTTTCGATATATGTAATCTTAGAGGAGTTGAAATGTAACCATGATATTTCTCCGCCATAAGTGAGGGTAAGTAATAAAATAAGTAGACCATTTTTCCTAATAAGGGATGATGAATTATATGAATAGTAAATTTCAAGGACGAAATTTTATAAGGAGGGGAGAATGTGACAACCCGAATAATAATGGGATTTAAATAATAAAGAGGAAGAGAAATGGAAATAGTAACAGAAGGAGGAAGTCGAGCGTTCGTCGACGACATTGCACTTTGGAAGCAATAATCGAGAGAAATTATCAGGGCCTTATCGACGAACACAAGGGATTCTTCGATGAGGGTATAAGAGGACCTCGTCGATGAAGACAAGATTCGTCGACAAGGAAATACCGAGAGAGCTTTTGAGCAGTCTGAATTTCATCAACGAGGAGTGGGTTTCGTCGTCGATGAATCCAGTCCAATAAATATCAAAAATCTAGATTTAAATGTAAAAATTAGGAAATATCTCACTCTCTCTCTCTCCCTACAGTTTCACTCTCTTCTCTCTTCGATTTTGGGCCAAATTTTCTCCGTTTCGACAATCTGAAGCCACCACGACGCTTTTTGGGAAGTTCTTTCCAAATCTGTTGGAGCGGATCGTTGGTGAAAGCAAGTTGGAAATCATTCCTGAGTTGAGGTAAGACTTTTTATGCCGAATTTGGTCTTACTGTAGTTATAGGAAATGATATACACGTAAAAATACTGAAATTTAGTACTAGGAGTTTTCATTTTCAGGGTATTGATCAAGAAATCCTACGGGTGTGAGTCCAAGAATGCATAGGGCCTTTTTAGTTGTCAGGTACGGGAATAAACTAAAGCAATTATTTTTCCACATAAATTACATTATTTCTCAGCAAATTGATTTTCAGAAAAACATGTATTATATATGAATATTATTGAGTAAATGTATATTTGGAAAAATACTGTTGTATATAGGAATTACGATTTTAGATGGAACGTATGATTTAATTCAGCATTGTGTGGCATGAGTATTATTTTTCATGAAATGTATTACGTTACGGAAATTTTATGAATAAGCATGTTTTCAGGAATTACGTAATAATGCAATATATGATGATTTTGAAATACATGATAATTGATTTATTTTCAAAATGATATGTATGAAATATTCGACATGAGGCCGTATTTATGAAATGTTCGGCATGAGGCCGTCTTTATGAAATGTTCGACGAGAGGCCGTATTTATGAAATTATGAAAATGCTATATTATCATATATTATATGTTATCAGAACCGAGATGTTAGTTCAGTTCAGTTCAGGGGCACGGTACCATAGTTATATAGATCAGATATGTATCTTCAGACTTGTGCTAACTATCCCACGAGAGAGCGGGAGATGGATAGTCGATGTGGCTTTAAGTATAGAGTTGTAGATGTCCACTTGGCAATCCGGACCAAGGTGCGGCGGGCCCATCGTACTTACAGACATTTTTTACTCGGCAGTGGTCGACTAGCCATTGTCGGGTCCTGCCTTTGGGCTGCAAACCCCGTCATGGGGGATAATACATGACATCAGCTAGCTATTCATCCTGGGTATGTTTTCAGTATTATCACATATAACATATGATTTATGGATGATATGAGTTACTAGAAAAAAAATATGAAAGTATATGATGATTCAGTATGTTAAGACGAATGTTTACAGATATATGAAATGTATTGTATATGTATAACTGCATTATATATATATTCATGTTGCCACACAGCTGCATTTAGTTTATTTTCCCTACTGAGATATGTCTCACCCCCGAAATTAATAAATTTTTCAGGAGACCCTAAGAGACCGGCGGGTCATGGCCGCCGTTGAGTGAGTTAAGCTTCCCTACTAGAAAGGTAAGCTTTGATCTAGGATCAGGAGATTTTTGTTGTAAGATCCTACGTCTATTTTGATATTTTGGAGATTGTATTCAAATATTGTATTTTGGGAATGTAGTAGACCCTGGTATTATGTAATTAATGGTTTGATGGATGTAAATTATTTCTACTGCTGCTTAGGTTTCCGCTGTTTTATGTCAGGCTATCCCCGTTATCCACAAGTTGGGTTGATGTTATTATTATTTATGTTTATTATGTGATAAGTTAAGCAGGTTGTCACAAAAGTTAGCCTCAAATGAATGCTCTTCAAAATACCAAACAATACATGTGCAGATTGACTTTCTTGTTTTAACAAGAAATGATCTTCATTCAGTATGTTTTCTAGGAAATTTACTTCTTTACGAACTAGTTTTTGAGGAAAAGTTGTCGGAACAGTTACCTTTAGTTTTTCAGAAGAATCAACATTAAATTTTTTACCTAGTTCCTTGAAAATTGAACTCTCACCATTCTGCTCAACTTCTTCATCTGATGCACCAATTACCTTACTATTATAAAGATTTGCTTTGGAATTGCTATCCTTGACACTTACTACAGTAGGTAATGACAGTTCCATGGCTGTCTTTTGCACTTGAATTTGGTTGGCATGATAGCTCCATGTTAACTGACTTCTTCAATTCTGGGCTCACCTCCTTTAATTTTTCTTTGACCTCATCTATATCAGTTGTAATTTCAGGTTTCAGGACAACTGTTGGTATGTCAATGAGTATCTTAGGTTAGGGAGCTTCTTTTACACTTCTCGAAGTAAGAATAGCCTCCACTGTCTTAAGAGAAACATTATATATTTTTTGTTGTTGGTGTTGGTATTCTTGATGATTAGGCTAATGTTCTACCAAAAATTTTCCTTTTTCTAAGATATCCAACTGCGTGTTCATCGCATTAATGGTGTCTCGCAATTCATTTATGGCATGAGTGTACTGATTGTTAGTTGTGATTTGAATCTGCATGAACTGGTGGAAAGCATCCTCAAGAGACTTCTCCGGTGGAGCAGGTGCTGCATTAGATTGAAATCCTAAAGGTGCATAACTCTAAGAGATCTGTTGCGGCTGATACTAATGTTGAAGAGTAGTCTGGACAGCTGATAAGGAGGTGCATCGGACTAGGAAGGTTGATTCCAAAGTTGCTCTATACTATTCTCCTTTTCCATCTCCATAGCCTACATTCCTCTGGTGAGTTCAGCCAGACGTGCCTCAACATAAAAATCATCTTTCAATTTATACCACTCTCTACCATGTACTGCTCTCAATGGTTGAGTTGCAATTGGTCCTTTGTCAATCCTAGTGCTCCACTTCTAAGCAGAGTCAACTAAATGATTCAGAAAATTCAATGCCTCATCAGGCTCCTTGTCGAAGAAATATCCTGAACATATAGTATGGATGAACTATTTCTATTTAAGTGTCAACCCAGTGTAGATATAGTTGACCAAGCGCCATGATTCAAATCCATGGTAGGGACACATGTTAACCAGATCTCTAAACCTCTCCTAGCTTTCATAAAATGTCTCATCAACTCCTTGCATGAATCGAATGATCTGTTCCTACAAAAATTGAGTTCTCTATAAGGGAAAAAATTTATGTAGAAATTTGTTTTACATATCAGCCCAACTAAAGATAGAATTAGGCCTAAGAGAATTAAACTACATCTTAATCTTATCTTTCAATGAAAAAAGAAATTGACACAATCTAATTGCCTAATTAGTAGCATCCCTATCTATGAATGAAACACATGCAAGCTCAAAATCAGTTAAATGCTAATACAGATTTTCACACTCCATCCCATAAAATTGAGATATCACAGATATCATTCCAAGTTTAATGTTAAAGTTCTATGCATTTTCAGGTAATATGATGCAAGATGGTCGTGTGGTTTGTGTGGGGTGCAAAATATCCATAAGCATGTGTGGTGCAGGTGCAGCCATATTTTTTTTTCAAAACTCAAATTTTTTTCTTTTCTTTTTTCTTCTTTTTTTTCCTTTTCTTTTTCATGAGAAAAATTAAAATAACTGGAAAATCACTAGTTTGAAACTAAGACTGACATTCCCCAGCAACAGCGTCAAAAACTTGACTCACTTTAAAAATAAGCAACTCGCAAGTTATCCCAAGTATAAGAGTTCAGTCATGTAATAATTAGCCTAAGGGTCAGATCGTCTCCTCAAGAAATGCATTTTAATTCTAAACTCGTGTAATTCCAAAATAAATTAAGAAAAGAAAAATTTACCAAACACAGTTCAGATTCAGTTTCTTAGGATTTTTAAGATTTTGCAAAGAAATTCAAACCCTAACTAAAAATTAAACACGCGCAAAATAACAGTTTAAATACTAGATTTAAATACCGGAATAACGAAATAAGTAAACCCTGCAATCATCCAACGGAATAAAAATATTAACTTTAAACGTAAACCCAAGCAAGAATACACTCTAAAAAAAACACCAACTTTAATAATAAAAACACCCAATAAAATAATTAAATCCCCATAAAAACTTTAAATAAGAAGACAAATTGAAATTAACAATAATAATGGTCAAACACGAATTTAAATGCAAGAGAGAGAGAGAGAGAGAGAGAGAGAGAGAGAGAGAAGAACTGGCTGAATTGTGGCTGCTATGCACGGCCTCCTTGAAATTAGGAATAGCTTCCCAAGAGGGGGGGTGAATTGGATTCTAAAAATTTCTTTTAATTCCTTTTAAGATACCTTAAACTTCTTTTATTTCTTTTAACCAATTCTTGACTTATTTGTTTAATTCTTTAATCAATCAAGAACTTAGTTCTTTTATCCAATCAAGAACATAATTAAACAACCAATCAATTAAACACAATCTTCAAGCCAAACAAGCAATTTATTTGCCAAGTACAACTTAAACAACAAACAACCAAACCAAGATATAAAGTATTCAGCACTTTGGTAATATAAGATCTTGAGATAGTTTGTTTGTTTATATAAGCCCTATAATTATGAATTTGAAAACCTTGTGAAGGATGTAATTTAATATTCAACAATCCTTTCACAAACACAATAAAGCTTTTGTTGTCAGCCCTAGATATAAATTTGAATCAAGCCTTGTATATATGGATTCGCTTAATATGATGTTCAATACAACATTCAATCACTCTTTCCAAATATTCGAAACTCAAATAAACTTTCAGGTAATTTATCTTTCAGTGTTTAACCAAGAAACGTACTCTCGTATGATTTTCGCAAGATATAATTTAACCAACGTACTCCCTTTTGATTTTCACAACCCAAATCAAAATTAAACTTTAAGTTTACTTGATTTCCAAATATGCGTAGTATATTTGATTTTCAATTTAAACCATCCATGCAATTTAAATATGTACTGAAAATAAAGAGTAGGGAAAGAAAGAGTGAGACGGAGATTTTTACGAGGTTTGGCTTATACTCAGCCTACGTCCTTGCCTTTGGAAAACCACCAAAGGAATACTAAACATGTTCCTTTAACAGGTGGAACAAACATTTACAACATTCCTTGGTTAAGGCTAGAGCCCGCCTTCTCTAAACAATATCCTCTCGTCCGATCACTCCTTAACTAGGCTAGAGCCCACCTCTCTAAGCAATATCCCCTTGCTTACCATTGGAATCTTCAATCTACAAGATAAAGATCAAATAGATGCGTACAAAGAACTTACTCCTCAAAGAGTTGGTTAGTACAACAATTACAGCACAACTAATATACTTCAAAGTAAATCACAATATGACATATAACTTGAAGCTCAATGAAGTATATCACCGATTAATTCTTTCAATGATTGAAAGATTTAGAATTTGTGGCACAATTTCGGTGGAAGAAGATCAACAAAATTTCAGTTGAATTCCAGCACAATATGTGAGCTTGAGAGCAAGAGAGAGCCTTGAGAATTTGAGAGCAATTTGAGAGAGACTTTGAATTTTTTTCAGAATTTGAATTCTTGGTTGTGTTGATTCAATGATATTTAAGGCTTATTTATAGACTTTAAAAAGTGTATAACTTGATCCCCAAGTGTGTTGAAGTATCCCCCAAGTTTCCATAAATTTTGAGCCTCAAACAACCCCATTTAAAAATTTGACCGTTATGAAAAAAATCAAAACAGCCGTGCGGCATATGACTGTCCATTTTGGGCAGTCATCTGTTTGGTTAAAACAAGGGGACAGAAAGGTGGCAGTCGTCTGTCCAAACCCACATAGATGCCTCAAAGTGCACTGGCAGTCGACTGTCCAGTTCTTGACAATCGCCTATCATGTTGTCAACTTTGAGCACCCTTCAGTATTTTGGTCATAACGTTTTCTGTGTAACTCCAAATTTGATGATCTTGGTGTCAAATGAAAGCTAAGAGAAAATAATGAAACTTTTATATTAAATAAATTTTAAAATAAGGATTTTTTTTATGGATAAAAATGCACATCAATGCAGATGTAGAAAAATTAACAACATTTGAGAAATCCTCTTTTTGGTGCTTTGCATTCCAAAACTGATTCTAACCTTTTTAAAACAATTTTTGACCTTATAAAAATGTTTTCCAAGTATGTTCAAAGGTATCTAGGTCCAAGACATTAAACTAAGAGTTTCATGCATCCATATTGAAATTCTTTAAAGTACTTACATGAAATTTCCTAGACTCTTTCAATTCTTAAATTCCTTGAGGCCTTTATACTTGTTTAATTTTTCTTTGAGCTTTCATCAATTTAATCCTCATGCTCTCATGATCTTCAAGTTTTATCTTTAAATTCATTTTTGAATCCATGTTTTAAGCTTTATATTGAATTCCTTCTTTGAAGTACAAGCTTTCATCAATTCTTTAACGCTTTATCCTTGAGTCCTGAAAATACATCACTTAAACAAAACATGTTAAGTTCTACTTATTTGTTAGCATCAAAATAGAATATTAAGCCTTGTAAGGCCAAAAATATCTCCCTTTTATATGATGACAAACAAGAAGCAAAAATTGGAGTGAGCCTTAAAGAGACTCCCCCTTTCAATAAGCATCATCTTAACAATATTTGTAAGATCAATATCAATTTCAAAACCTCTTTTACAATCATGCTCATCACTATCAAATACTTCTCCTTTTAATATATACTATGTTCATGCTTAGTTTTTGCAATTTGCAATACTATGCTCAATTTTTGCTTTAAAATTTCTCCCCCTTTTGACATCCATCAAAAAGAGAAAAAAAATAATTAAGTTCAAGTAAAATCACATGTTGAGCATATCATTAAACATGCATATCAAACATATGAGCACACTCAATTTATAGTTTTTCAATATAGCATAGGTAGTGTGTTTTAACAATCATATCTTTACTAACAGCTTTTTCCTTCTTTGTCATTACTCAAGATTTCAATTGTTGATTTTATGATACCGATTTAAAATTGAATTCATGATATCTTTTTAAAATGCATGATACTAATTGAGAATTGATACCAATTGAAAATTTAATTCATGATACCAATTGAAAATTCTCTGAATTGATTAATAGGAAAAGAATCCTAATATAAGCAATATGACATAACACTCCCCCTGAATTTAACACATTCAATTTTGTTATCAATTTTGCTTTCATTATCCCATGTTTCAAAACATTAATTCACATTATGTATCAAATATCAATATTATGCTCATATCACCAATGTTATGTCATGCTCATAGATATAATCATACTTGTCATGCTTAAAAGACCGATTGATCTTTTAGATTGTGATACCAAGTGAGCTTTGTAAAATTGTGATACCAATTAAAATTTTTAAAATGTGATACCAAAAATATTCGTGGATACCAAAGACTTTATAGATACCAAAGTCATTATTACATTATACACAGCTCATGGATACCAATATAACCATTATATCTCTCATAGCTCATAGATATCAATATAACCATTATATCTCTCATAGCTCATGGATATCAATACAAAGAGCAGTAAGTTTATCCATGTGATTCATCAATAGTATGCATAGTCAAGAATTAATCAGAATTCATAACAAAATTTATGCTTATACTCAATAATCTCATGCTCAGATTTTGAACATAGTGAGCCATAAATTTTCAATATAAGTCAAGCATATCATGTAGCATAGGCATGTAAGCATGTAGCATATAGCATATCATATAGGCATGTAAGCATGGAACATATAGCATTTCATATAAGCATGTAAGCATGAAACATATAGCATTTCATTCTCAAATATTTTTTAAAAAAAATTTATGCAGTCGCCTGTCAACAGAGGGCAATCATCTGTCACTAAACAACTAGGTTTTTGAAAATGAACAGAAGGGTGACAGTCTTCTGTCCATATGGTGACAGTCGTCTGTCATGAACTCATCAGCTTTTCAATATACACAGCAGGTTGACAATCGTCTAGTAGAACACTCACAGACGGCTCACTGGTCACTAGCAGTCGTCTGTCCATTACTTGACAGTCTTCTGTCAGTCTTCTAACTTATGTTAAAATACTCTTAATTTACCAGTCGTCTATCAACTGTGTTTTCCTCATTCCAACATATTTTTGAGTTCTCTCTTCTTTTTGCTCAATTACTCTTGGAAAATGAACTTGTTTATCTTTTAAAAACTTGTTCCAAGTTTTATACTAAGGTCTCTAAGTCTCTTTGCCTAATGAGCAAAAAAAAAAAATCATTCTTGAATCAACTTGAAGTACTTATGTAATAAGCTCAATTTGATATTTTCTTAAGTTAAGGTTTGTAAAAAAAATCCTATGATTTTTCCAACGCTTTTAAACTCATTTGTTGATCATGAATTAAGCTACTTTCTTAATTTTTAAAGGGGAATGACTTAATCCATAGAGTTTTTCATTTATAAGCTAGTCTTTCACCTTGGTACCCATACTTTCTTAGGTCCGGTTGGTTCGATAAAGGATGTTTCTTTAACTCTCCATATTTGTTTAGTTTTCACTCCTTTTCTCTTAAATGGACAATCAAACTTTATATGCCCCTTTTTCTTACATTGATAGCATATTGTATTAGTGTAGGCATTACTAGATGTGGTAGCATTATCTTTGGATGCTTTTGAAAAATATCCCATGTAAAGATTCTTTTTCTTTTTATTTTCAATTCCATTAAAACCAATGCCTTCTTTATTTAGAGACATTCTTTGTGAGCCTATCATCTTATCAAAATTTTCTTTTCCTTTAGTGAAGTTATAAATGATCTTATCTTTATCTTTGATTTGACTTTTGAGATTTTTTAACTCTATCTCTTTCTTGTTCTCCACTTTCTTTAATGATTTCTCTAACTCTAGAGATAATTTTCTGGTTCTATCCTCTAATTCAGAAATATACATATCTTTCTTATATATCGTAGAGGATAGGGATCTAAGGTCTTCTATTATTTTTTCATTATTGCATTCTAATTCTTTCGCTGCAGCATCATACTTATTTTCAATTTTCTTGATCCTTGAATCCTTTTCCCTTTCAGCATTCTTAAGGAATTCTAATTCTTTCATTATACATTCATTCTTATTCTTCAATGAAGCATTTTGTTTATTTTCTTTGATCAGCATCTTATGTACTTTGAATAGATCATTTTGTAGTTCTTCATAAGATGGCATACCCTCATCATTGGATTCATTTGAAACATTACTACAAGAATTATCTAAGGATTTGGTTGAAGAGCTTTCCTCATCATCCCAAGCCATAAAGCACGTATAAGCAATATCTTAATCACTTGATTCAATTTTAGAACTACTTGTACTCATCATATCCCAAGTAGTGGATTTCATGGCCTTTTTCTTTTTCTTCTTAGACTCTTTCTTTAGTAGTGGACATTCCGATTTTCTATGTCCAGCTTTGTTGCAATTGTAACATGTAGGAGTTTTATTCTTTGATTTCTTACTAACTTCTTCTTCTGATTCATCTGATTCATTTTTTTGATTTCTTCTCTTGATTTTGTTTCTCATTCTTAGTATCCTTTCTAGCTTTTTAGATATAAAGGCTTCTTCATCTTCATTTATTTCATTACTTGAGTTTTCTTTTAAGGCTTTAAAAGCTATCGATTTTTGGGCTTTAGTTTTTCCATTCTTTTCATTCATTGTCATTTCATATGTAAGGAGAGAACCTATAAGTTCATCTAAGGAAGTGTTTTTCAAATTTCTTCCTTCCGTTATAGCAGTGGCTTTTGGTTCCCATTTAGGTTGGTAGCCCTCTAAGAATTTTCCTTATCATTTCATAAGTAGTGTAGGTTTTTCCTATTGCATTTAGGGAATTTATTATATGAGTGAACCTAGTAAACATATTAGTTATGGATTCATCCAGGTTCATCTCAAAGGCTTCATATTCACTTGTAAGCATATCGATCCTATTATCTCTAACATCTATAGTGTCTTCATATGTTACTTCTAGCTTGTCTCATATCTCCTTAGCTGATTTGCAAGCCATTACTCTATTAAATTCATTGGCATCTAAAGCACAATATAGAGCATTCATAGCACTAGAATTTACTTGCAGTATCTTATAGTCTAAGTCTGTCATATCAATTTTCTCCTTAGGGACTTGTTTTCCATCAACTATCTTAGTGGGAATTTGGTCACCTTCCATAACAACCTCCCATGCTTTCCAATTCATAATTTGGAGATATATTTGCATTCTCTTTTTCCAAAAAATATAGTTCAAACCACAAAAGATTGGTGGCCTAATTGAAGATTGTCCCTCTCCAAAAGGAGCTATACCTAAGTTAGCCATTTAGATCTTTTTATAGCTTCTAGTTAAGAGTTGTTATAACCCCACTCTGATATTAATTGAAATTAGGAATAGCTTCCCAAGAGGGGGGTGAATTGGATTCTAAAAATTTCTTTTAATTCCTTTTAAGATACCTTAAACTTCTTTTATTTCTTTAAAGCAATTCATGACTTGTTTGTTTAATTCTTTAATCAATCAAGAACTTAGTTCTCTTATTCAATCAATAACACAATTAAACAATCAATCAATTAAACACAATCTTCAAGCCAAACAATCAATTTATTTGCCCAGTACAATTTAAACAACAAACAACCAAACCAAGATATAAAGTATTCAGCACTTTGGTAATATAAGATCTTGAGATAGTTTGTTTGTTTATATAAGCCCTGTGATTATGAATTTGAAAACCTTGTGAAGAATGTAATTTAATATTCAACAATCCTTTCACAAACACAATAAAGCTTTTTTTTTGAATCAAGCCCTGTATATATGGATTTGCTTAATATGATGTTCAATACAACATTCAATCACTCTTTCCAAATATTCAAAACTCAAATAAACTTTCAGTTAATTTACCTTTGAGTGTTTAACCAAGAAACGTATTCCCGTATGGTTGCTACAAGATATGATTTAACCAACGTACTTCCTTTCAGTTTCCGCAACCCAAATCAAATTTAAACTTTAAGTTTTCTTGACTTCCAAATATGCGTAGTATATTTGATTTTCAATTTAAACCATCCACGCAATTTAAATATGTACTGAAAATAAAGAGTAGGGAAAGAAAAAGTGAGACGAAGATTTTTACGAGATTCAGCTTATACTCAGCCTACGTCCTCACCTTTGGCAAACCACCAAAGGATTACTAAACATGTTCTTTTAATGGGCGGAACAAATGATATCCCCTCATCCGGTCACTCCTTAACTAGGCTAGAGCCCGCCTCTTTAAACAATATCCCCTTGCCTAGCCAACGATCCAAACAACCCTTGGAATTTTTAATCTACAAGATAAAGATCAAATAAATGCATACATAGAACTTGCTCCTCAAAGAGCTGGTTAGTACAACAATTACAGCACAAATAATATACTTCAAACTAAATCACAATATGACATGTAACTTGAAGCTCAATGAAGTATATCACCGATTAATTCTTTCAATGATTGAAAGATTTAGAATTTGTAGCACAATTCTGGTGGAAGAAGATTAACAAAATCTCAGTTGAATTCGTGCACAATATGTGAGCTTGAGAGCAAGAGAGAGCCTTGAGAATTTGAGAGCAATTTGAGAGAGACTTTGAATTTTTTTCAAAATTTGAATTCTTGGTTGTGTTGATTCAATGATCTTTGAGGCTTATTTATAGACTTTAAAAGTGTATAACTTGATCTCCAAGTGTGTTGAAGTATCCCCCAAGTTTCCATAAATTTTGAGCCCCAAACAACCCCATTTAAAAATTTGACCGTTATGAAAAAAATCAAAACAGCTGCGTGGCAGATGACTGTCCAATTTGGGCAGTCATCTGTCTAGTTAAAACAAAGAGGCAAAAAGGTGGCAGTCATCTGTCCAAACCCACACAGATGCCTCAAAGTGCACTGGCAATCGACTGTCTAGTTCTTGACAATCGTCTGTCATGCTGTCAACTTCGAGCACCCTTCAGTATTTTGGTCATAACATTTTCTGTATAACTCCAAATTTAATGATTTTGGTGTCAAATGAAAGATAAGATAAAATAATAAAACTTTAATGTTTAATAAATTTTAAAATAAGGACGTTTTGATGGCTAAAAATTAACATCAATGCAAATGTAGAAAAATTAACAGCATTTGAGAAATCCTCTTTTTGGTGCTTTTCATTCCAAAACTAATTTTAACCTTTTTAAAACAATTTTTGACCTTATAAAAATATTTTCCAAGTATGTTCAAAGGTATCTAGGTCCAATACATTAACCTAAGAGTTTCATGCATCCATATTAAAATTCTTTGAAGTACTTACATGAAATTTCCTAGACTCTTTCAATTCCTGAATCCCATTAGGCCTTTATACTTGTTTAATTTTTCTTTGAGCTTTCATCAATTTAATCCTCATGCTCTCCTGATCTTCAAGCTTTATCTTTAAATCCATTTTTTAATCCATGCTTTAAGCTTCATATTGAATTCCTTCTTTGAAGTACAAGCTTTCATCAATTCTTTAACGCTCTATCCTTGAGTCTTGAAAATACATCACTTAAACTAAACATGTTAAGTTCTATTTGTTTGTTAGCATCAAAATAGGATATTAAGCCTTGTAAGGCCAACACTCCCCACCTCCTTCCAAGCCCCCTACTAAAAGTTAAAGAAAACCCTATTAAAAGCCAAAAAAAAAAAATCACTTTTCAACCCTATTGAATCAAGTGTAATCCCAAGAGGGGGGTGAATTGGGTATTTAAAAATCCTTTGACACTTATTTACCACTTAAACCCTTCTTATATATTTACCAATGAATTCTTGTTACTCAATTACTTATGTGCAAGGCTATCCAACCTATACACGCAATATAAACAATTTAACTGCAGTACTAAAAGTATAGAGTAAAGGGAAGAGAGAAGACAAACACGGTTTTTACGAGGTTTAGCCAACTTGGCCTACGTCCTCGCCTTGAGCAACCACTTAAGTATTTCACTAAATCCCTACTCCTTAAATTGGGATGGAACTTACCTTACAATCCGCTGCTTACAAGAGGCACAACTCCCTTCTACTTTGCTGCTTACAAGAGATACAACTCTCTCCTCAAATACGAGTTCACACACCGAACCGTGTATACAATAGAATCTAAAAAACAATACTCAAAAATGCTTCTAACAAAAGCTTGTGAGTACAATTCAAATTCCTAACACATTAACATATGATATAACTTGAAGCTCAGAATGTATGGAAACGATACAATCGTTTATGTATGATATGCTTTAACACACAAATCATTCTTTAACCAAAACTCCCAAGTAATGATATATTTAAAACGCTTTGGAGAATTTTAGGGTTCTTAGTTCACTTTGCACAAATGCCCAAATATATTTGATGTGAACTTATTAATAAAAACTTTGTCTTGAATATTAAATCAATCAAAATCACAAAGTTTTTCTTTCAAATATTCAATCACAACACAACCTTTGCAATATGCAAATATATATATAGATGTATTCCAAAGGTCAAAAATCAATGTGATCTATTTCAGAAAATATCCTTCAACAAAATATGTATTTAAGAACTCCAAGGATATCTAACCAAGTTGATTTGTGCTATTAAAAGTATCAAGTCTTTGAATGGAAAAACTCAGTTGAACCTAAAACATTTAAACAATGGCTAAAGCTCTTTTCAAGTGGTAATCTTATCAAAGTGATTTAATATATATATGCACACTCAAGATCTTCCTCTTAATACTCTTGAATCAAAAACCAATCAACCAATAGCTAAACAACTTTCTCAAGTAATGATCTTTTCAAGAGCAATTTTTATATGTATGTGCACACTCGAGATCAAATTTTTCTAATGATATTCAATAACAATTAATGAGATGAGAAGTTCTTGAAAATAATAACTTGAATGATCAAGCCTTAATACTAGAATGAAATAAAGTTGAATGAATGAATGCCCTTTGATTTCCGGAGTGGATTTGCCCAAAGAAGATGAATGTAGAATGAAGTGCAGGCAATCGGCTCAAGTTTTTCTATGTTCTTGCAATAATATGTGTTCGTCTCTGTCTTGTGTGTCTTAGCTTTTTTCTAGGGTTTAGATATTCGGTATATATAGTGTCTTACCCTTAGGATTGATCTCAACCGTTGGATCAAAGAAATAGCTCGAAGTTCATTTAATAAAAATCAAATTTTTAAGTTTCCCGCAAGTTCAGGCGACTGAGGTTGAAGCCCAGACAACCGAAGTTCCTTAAGCTTTTGAAAAATTAACTTGGCAAACAGGGTCAGGCACCTAAAGAGAGGTTTACGCTCCTAAAGTGACCAGTTCAGGCGCCTAAAGTCCCAAGGTCAAGCGACCGAAGTGCCTCGGCCAACTTGAAAGTAATTAGGCATTTAATTAAAAATATAATTTGTAATGCATGAATTAAAACACCTAATTACGTAATTTAAGCACGTAATCAGTACTCACACCTATACATTTGAAAATACATACTTTCTTTTGAAAAAAATGCTTTGTCGTAATACATTTCTTTGTGTACGTAAATCAGCATATATATACAAAAAGGATTTTAACTAAATGGACATCATATACCATCATGTAATAACCCCACATGATCAGGTTGTGCAGTCTGAAGATTGGACTTAGCCATTGCTAGCCTACCACTAGGCTAAGTCAAACCTAATCGTATGAATGTACGATTGGCCTACCCAGCCTGGTCCAGACTCCAGGGGGGTACTCTACTATTCTCAGGCCCAATCGACTATCCAACCGCCTACACTCTTAAAATAGTATGGCTGCACTGACATATCATACTAGCAACGGTACCGTGCTCTTAACATAATTGGTCCATCAGGGTTCTTATACCATATAGTACCATTTACAACATAAAACAGTAGCATGATAGTATAAAACATGTCAAATTCACAAGTTCGTATAAATCCTGTCATAACCGTCGTTTCATATCTCAATATAAAATTGTCATATCATAATTGGTATAAAATTATTATATCGCGTCTCAAAATAAAATTGTCATATAATAATCAGTATAAAACCGTCATATCGTAACTTAGTATAAAACTATCGTATCATAATTATTTCTCATGCCACACAATTTGAGTGATAAATCATAATATAATTAACTGCCCAGGAAAAACATATTTTTGCTGAAAATAAGGGTATGATCATCTCCATAATTTTATACAACTTAAAATACATGTTTAATAAGAAAAGTGGGATGATTACCCTACTCACTTTAGTTTTCCCCAAAACATGTATATAATAATTCAAAATCACCATTTCCATATGCTAGTATATTCAGAAAATCTTACATAATATTCCTATATTCACATACTTCATTTTAATCGGTTAAATTTTCCAAAATTAATAGACATAATCTATTCTCCTTACCTTATCCCTAGAGTGGTGCCTAGGATGCCCAAACAACGAATCTGTTTTAGTTAAAATGCTAAGGATCGGAGTTAGGATCTTGAAGTAGCGTTTGTTTTTCAATCTGGCCTAAAAATGGAGAGAAATTGAGGAGAGAGAGAGAGAGAGAGAGGATTTGCAGCCCTAGGAAAGCAAGAGAAGATTTCCCAAAAAAAATGAACTAAAGCTCGATTTGTAGGCTGCTTTCCTAGACAAAACCGTCAATGGTTTGGTCTTTAACCAAACCATTTTTATTACATTTTTACTTTAACAGCTCTCGGAAGTTCAAAACCGTTGACGATTTTTCCTAAGCTCACCAAATCGTCGATGATTTGGTCCTGCACCAAGCCAATTTTTTCCTTTATATATAAATTTTTCGGGTCTCTACATCCTCCTCTTCTTATAAAAATTTTGTCCTCAAAATTTGCTAACAAATACCCAACCCAACTCTGAAATTCCATTAAATAGTAATCCCGCACTACAGAAGAGCTGACAACCACCCACATAGTGGCCTTGTCCCAATTTTATTAATAACCCTCACTTATGGTAGAGGAATATTGTGGTTACATCAAGGGTTTCTAGGAGAATACAAGTAGTTAAATAAAAGTTCTCCCAAAACCATCCAAAACTTACATACCATATATAGATAGATTTAAACTAAACAAACTTATTCTAAACAAGTCCTTAATCAAACAACCAAATACTTACCTACCTCGTGTTGGGCCTAACTGAATAAGTGTGGGAACCACTTATGCATTTTTTCCTCTAATTCCCATGGACCTTCCTCAACTACATGATTATACTAGAGTACTTTCACCAACAAGATCTTTTTGGTACGTAGTTCCTGCTCCTTTCAGTCTAGAATCTAAACTGGTACTCTTCATATGATAAAGTGTATCCAAGCTCTAACGACTCATAACTTATCACATGAAATGGATTCAGGATGTATTTTCTCAACATAGACACATGAAACACGTCATAGATACTCGACAATGCCAGGGGTAATGCTATCTTGTAGGCAATTGGACCAATTCTTTCTAGTATCTCGATTGGCACAATATACCTAGGTCTTAGCTTGACCTTCTTCCCAAATCTCATAACTCCTTTTATTGGTGCATTTAAAAATACATTATCCCCTACACCAAACTCTAGTTCTCATCAGCGGGTATCAACATAACTCTTCTATCGATTATGAGCTATTTTAATTCTTTCCCAGATGAGTCTAATTTTTTCAGAAGTTTGTTGTATGATCTCTGGCCCCAAAATTTGCCTTTCACCAACCTTGTCCCAATACAATGGAGATCGACACCTCTGACCATATAATGTTTCATATGGTGCTATCTTGATACTGGCGTGATAGCTATTGTTGTAAACAAACTCATCCAATGGTAGATACTGAATCCAACTACCTCCAAAATCCAATACGCAAGCCCGTAACATATCTTCCAGTATCTGAATTGTTTGCTCTAATTGTCCATCAGTATGGGGATGAAATGTTGTACTAAATTTCAACTAAAATCCCAAGGCTTTCTGTAAACTCTTCTAGAACTAGGATGTGAACCGTGGGTCTCGATCTAATATGACGGACACTAGCACGCCGTGAAGTCTAACTATCTCCTAAATATACAACTCTGCCAATTTATTTATGGAGTAGTTAATCTTGATTGGAAGAAAATGGGCAGTCTTTGTCAGTCAGTCAATAACCACCCAAATGGCGTTTTGCCCATGCAGTGTTAGTGGCAACCCTGTAATGAAGTCCATGGAGATGTGCTCCCACTTCCACTCAGGAATGTGAAGTGGTTGCAATGGTCCTACTGGTCTCTATTGCTCAGCCTTCATTTGCTGATATGTCAGGCACTGCTCTATGAACCGAGCAATTTCTCTCTTCATATTATTCCATTAGAAAAATTCTCGCAGATCTCTATACATCTTAGTGCTTCCTGGATGCACTATATAGAGAGAACGATGTGCCTCTTCTAGAATGATTATTTTAATCTCAGAATCATCGAGTACACACAATCTAGTGTGAAACCTTAAAATCCCATCATCTGAGATATTAAAATATGTCCTTAGTCCACTTTGCACTTTATCTATAATCTTCACCAGCTCTGTATCTTTCATCTGAGCAATCTTAATCCTCTCTAGTAACATTGGTTGAATTACCATATTGGCAATGAATGCTTGGTGATTCCCTTCCACTAATTCCATACCAAATCTTTCTAGATCCATCATGATCCTATGTTGAGCTACCACTGTTGATACTAATATACTCACTGACTTCCGATTCAATGCATTAGCTACCACATTAGCTTTTTGTTGGCCTTACAAGGCTTAACATCTTGTTTTGATGCTAACAAACAAGTAGAACTTAACATGCTTTGTTTAAGTGGTGTATTTTCAAGACTCAATGATGAATGCAAGGTTAAAGAATTCAAGAAAGCTTGTATTTCAAAGAAGGATGATTATATTAAAGCTTGAGGCGTGGATTAAAACTTGAAGTTCATGAGAGCATTGATATTAAATAAAAAGTTTCAAGAATGAAAGCCCAAGTGATTAACATGGAAAGCTCAAAGAAAGATGAAGCAAGCATAAAGACCTCAAAGAATTCAAGGATTGAAAATTTGAAAGAGTTTATAGGAAATTTCATGTAAGTACTTCAAAGAATTTCAATATGGATACATGAAACTCTTAGGTTAATTTATTAGACCTAGATACCTTTTAACATACTTTAAAAATATTTTTATAAGGTCAAAAATTATTTCAAAAATGTTAGAACATTTGTGGAATGAAAAGCATCAAAAAGAAGATTTTCAAAATGCTGATAATTTTTCTACATCTGCATTGAGGTGTATTTTTCTCTATCAAAAACTCTTTATTTTAAAAAGTGTTCAACATGAAAGTTGTATTATTTTATCTTATCTTTCATTTGACACCAATATCATCAAATTTAGAGTTATATATAAAAATTTATGACCAAAAAATAGAAAGGTGCTCAAAGCTGACAGCAACATGTGTGCATGCCAGGCGACTGCTTGAACATGACAGGGGCCTGGGTGGTCGTGGCAGGTGACTGGCTTAGTTCTGGTAGGCTACTGCCCTTGTTATTCCTTTAAAAATAACATGGCAGGCGACTGGAGGAATGGGCAGGCGACTGCCACGTGGTTGTTTTGATTTTTTTCATAAACAGGCAAATTTTTAAATAGGGTTGTTTGTGGCACGAAATCTATGGAAACTTGGGGGATATTTCAAAACACTTGGGGACCAAGTTACATACCTTTTAGAGTCTATAAATAAGCCTCAAAGATTATTGAATCAAACACCTAAGAATTAAAATTCAGCAAAAATTCAGCATCTCTCTCAAATTGCTCTCAAACTCTCAAGTCTCTTTCTTGCTCTCAACTTGCACGAAGCTTACTGAGTTCTTGTTGATTTTACTCACCAATCTTGTGCTACAAATTCTCAATCTTTCATTCATTGAAAGAATTAAATTGGTGATATACTTCCTTGAGCTTCAATTTAAATATTCATATTGTTATTTACTTTGAAGTATATAGTTCTGAATTGTTGTACTAATTAGCTCTTTTAGGAGCAAATTCTTTGTACACAAATATTTGAATTGTATCTTGTAAATTGGCGATTCCAAGGGCTGTTTGGATTGTTGGCTAAGCAAGGAGATTTTGCTTAGAGAGGCGGGCTCTAGCCTATGTAAGGAGTGACCGGACAAGGGGATATCGTTTGGAGAAGGCGGGCTCTAGCCTTAACCAAGGAGTGTTGTAAAGGTTTGTTCCACCCATCAACGGAACAAGTTTAGTAATCCTTAGGTAGTTTGCCAAAGAGGAGGACGTAGGCTAGGTATAAACCGAACCTCGTAAAAATCTCTATCTCACTCTCTCTTTCCCTATTCTTTATTTTCAGTGCACATTTAAATTGCGTGGATAGTTTAAATTTGAAGATCATATAAACTACGTATATTTGGAAATCAAAAAAACTTAAGGTTTAATTTTGATTTGGGTTGCAGAAACCGAAAGGGAGTACGTTGGTTAAATCATATTTTGCGTAAACCATACAGAAGTACGTTACTTAGTTAAACACCCAAAGATAAATTAACTGAGAGTTTATTTGGATTCTGAATATTTGGAAATAGTGATTGGATGATGCATTGAATATTATATTGAAGGAATAAATTCATATATTCAAGGCTTGGTTCAAATTCAAATTAACAACAGGGCTACACACAAACTGAGAATTCTTATGATTGTTTGATTTGATCATCATAGTAAATTGTTTGGTTTGGTTGAAAAGTTTATTACTTTTTTGGTTAAGCAATAAGTGTTGTGGTTGAAGATTGAATGTTTACTTAGTTCTTATTTGATTGACAAAATAGATAAACAAGTAAAAGAATTGGTTAAATATTAAAAGAAGTTTAAGAATTCTAAAAAGGAATTAAAAGAAATTTTTAAAGTCCAATTCACTCCCCCCCCCCCCCTCTCTTGGGAAGCTATTCCTAATTTTACTTTCCTTGGGTGGTAACTGATAGTACAATCATAATCATTTATCAATTCACACCATTGCCTCTATCTTACATTCAATTCCTTCTGCATGAAAACGTACTTAAGACTTTTGTGGTCCGTAAAGATCTCACACCTTCCACCGTAAAGGTAGTGCCTCTAAATTTTTAATGCATATACCACCGCTGCCAACTCCAAATCATGCGTGAGATAATTCTTCTCATACTCTTTGAGTTGACGAGAAGCATAAGTAATGACCTTCCCCTGTTGTATTAAGAGACACCCAAGCCCATTCTGAGACTCATCACTCTAGATCACAAATCCACCATCTCCTGAGGGAATAGTCAGAACTAGAGCAGTGACGAGTCACTTGAAAACTCTGCTCACAATCATCAGTCCGTGCTTTCTTCACACTTTTCCTCGTCAACCATGTCAAAGGACCTTACAATTAAGAAAACCCTTCTACGAACCGGCAATAATATCCTGTCAGGCCCAAGAAACTTATAACTTCGTGAACATTCTTCTGCCTCGCCCAATCCACTGTCACCTCTATTTTACTCAGGTCTACAGAAACACCATCCCCAGATATCACATGTCCGAGGAATGCAACCTTCTCCAGCCAAAATTCACATTTCTTGAACTTAGCATAAAACTTCATTTCCCATAGCACCTAAAGTACCAACCTCAAATGATTCTCATATTCCTCGGGATTTTTTGAATAAACCAGAATATCCTCAATGAATACTATCACAAACTGATCCATATATTCATGGAAAACCCTGTTCATAAGGTCCATAAATGCCGCAGGAGCATTAGACAATCCGAAAGGCATAACCAAGAACTCATAATGGCCAGACCTAGTTCGGAAAGCAGTCTTTGAAACATATTCTACCTTGATTTTCACCTGATAATACCCTGATCGAAGATCAATCTTAGGATAGAGTTGTGTTCCCTAAAGCTAGTCAAACAGATCATCAATACGGGGAATGTAGAGACCTGGAGAATTTATAGCAATTAAATAATAAGAGAAAGAAAGAAAAGAGGAATTAAAAAAGGGGACTCTGCATGGTCTCGTCGACAAACGTGGCCGTTCGTTGACGAATCGGCTTCTTGGGCTCATCGACGTGGACATGTGTATCGTCGACGAGAATTTACCAAGAGGCTGTTTTACAGGGCCTAAATTTCGTCGACGAGGGTAATGTGTTCGTCGACAAATTCCTTTCTTTGGCTCGTCAACGAGGTAACGTGGCTCTTCGACGAGGCCACGTGGACAAGCTTTCTATATAAAGTCAAAAATCGTATTTTTTGCGAGAATCTCAGGCAGAACTCTCTCTCTCTTTAGAATACGTTTTCTTTGCCTTCTCTCTACGATTTCGGCTCGATTTCTCCCCGGTTCGATGATCAGAAGCTACCATGGTGATCCCGGGGAGATTCTCTACAGCCTAACTGGAGCAGAAATTCGATTTGAGTAGTTTGGGTACCATCCTAAAATTAGGGTAAGTGGATTTTTAGGTATTTCTTGTATTACCAAGCTTATTTGAGTCTAGATTTTGTATTATATGGGAATATACTGGTGTTTTGTGGAATAAAAACTTGGGTGTTATGTTTTCAGGGTTAGGGTGTTTTTTTTTTTTTTGGGACCTTGCATGCAGGGTTGAGGACCCTAGAGAATATTTTCAAGAGCCTAGATAAATTATAGTTCAGTAAATTACGAGTTTGTAGGCTCGGGGAAATATAGTTGATTTATTGGAAATATGTATTATTTCAAGATTTTGGGAATCGTACGCTGTGAGCGTGAGGATAAGTTGGAGGCGAGCCTCCCAGCCAATTAGGTAAGGGAAATATGTTATGCAAGTTAAATTAGTAATATTATCAGTAAGTTTATGTGTTTCGAGAAAATATAGATTTTAGTACAGAGGCTTTTTATTTAATTGTGTGGCATGAGTTAGTATCAGATTAGTACAATATTTGTATAGCTTTCAGATATCATGATTTACAGTATACTAGCAGAAAATATTATTATACAGAATCTATATGAATTTCAGAATATCATGGTGTGTGTGTGTGTGTGTGTGTGTGTATATATATATATATATGTGTGTGTGTGTGTGTGTGTGTGTGTATGTATGTATGTATGTATTTCTACATATCTATAAATAGATAGATATTTTCAGATTTTGCAGAATTATAATTTATGGAATATATTCGGAAAAATATATAATACAACATTTTCAGTATACCATGATTTGCAGATTTCAAAACCATAACACTTCAGGTATTCAGTATTCAAATATACAGTTATTCAAATTACACAACATATTCAGATCAATTATTTCATGTTATGGTTATTTCAGTTATATCAGAATCATGGTAAAACAGTAATATAGAAATATCAGTTACATATTTGTAGTATCAGACCCTGATGGACCATATCAGTTTTGGAGCACGGTACCGTAGCTATTTTCAGTTCAGAGTGCAACCACATAACTCAAATACTATGTGCATTTTTAGTAGTCGATCGTGCCTATGTTGTGGACAGGCTCCCCATTAATTAGGGTTGAGGAGGCCGATCTGACTTTCGAAGTTCAGTTGACTTATCCTAGTCGGCCAGCCAATGATAGGTCCAGCCTACAGGCCACATAATCCTGTCATGAGGGGTTAAATCATAACTTTCAGTTATCCATCCAAGGAAGTTTTTTTTTTGGATATTATTATATATCTAGAGTTTGCAGAAACAACAGTCATACCTATAGATACTAAAATTATTTTGAATAAAATATTCAAAAACAGGTTATGTTAAGCAACATAAGTGTGAGTTATACTATGTATCATTTATATGTGTTCTATCAGTTTTAGTTATTCATGGTATTTTTGAATCAGATATTATAATTATAAGAACTCATTTGCCACATACTGGTATTAGCATATTTTGCCTTACTGAGAGTTGTCTCATCCCAGTAATTTACCACTTTTTAGGTGATCCAGGTAGGTGGGCTGACCAGGCTCAGAGGTAAAGGGGACTACAGTACTGCCCTATTTGTAGGGTGAGTATTTTTAGAGAGATACATCTTTGAGTGCTCCCTAGGAGATCATATGGAGGATTTTTGGGAATGTTTACATTGTATGTATGTATTTGGGGAATACTGTAACTCTGGTATTGTAAATGTGGTTGTATGTCTTTATGTTACCACTGCGTAGGAGGTTATATAGATGTTCAAGTTTCACAGTCCCCACTACGATAGGGATGAGGATATAGATGTTGTTAATAGTATTAGAGTAGAGAGTAGTATAATTTTATAGTATACCTATATTTAAAAAAAATGGCATGTAAAATCAAGTCATTATAGGGAAGTGGATACTTATTTTTAACTGTCACTTTGTTTATCTCCTGGTTATCGATACACATCCTCATCGACCCGTCTTTCTTGTTAACAAACAAAACCGGTGTGCTCCAAGGTGATACACTGGGTGTGATAAATCTCTTGTCTAATAACTCTTGTAACTGCTCATTTAGCTCTTTCAACTCTGTTGGAGCCATTCTATAGGGAGCTTTAGAGATAAGTGCCATCCCTAGAAGTAGGTTAATAGAAAACTCAATTTCACGCTCAAGAGGCAACCCAGGTAAATCCTCCAGAAACACATCATAGAATTCCCTCACAATGAGGATATCTTCAAACTTTAATTCCCCCTCCGGTGTTTCTTTCACACAAACTAGGTACCCCTGACATCCATCCAAGAGTAACCTTTTTGCCTATATAGCTAATAGCATCTGTGGTGAGGAACGCACGTACGACCCAAAAAACTTGTACTCCTGCTCCCTAGGAGATCTGAACACTACCTCTTTCTTATAACAGTCAATACTGGCATAATTGGAAGCTAACCAGTCCATTCCCAAAATCACATCAAATTCGTGCATATCAAACACTACTAAATTGGCGAGTAGCGTCTTTCCCTGAATACCCACTAGATAATCTCTAAGCACTTTTTTACATACCATTATTGTTCTTGTTGGTCTGACCATAGGTAATTGAGTGTCTAATGGCTGAGTTTCTATCCCATATATTTTTCTATATTCCCAATATATGAATGAATTTTTTGCCCTTGAATCAATCAAAACAAAAGCTTTAATTGAAAATACAAAAATAGTACCTGTCACCACATCATGTGCATTCTCTGCGTCTTCCGGTGTAAGTGCATAAACCCGCGATTGGGCAATGTTCCTCTGATGGTTGCCTCATAGTGCCGGGTCATTTCCTCGGTAATGATTAGAAGTATATGCATTTCCTAGCAGCGCACAATAGTCTCGTGCAATGTGGTCGGGTCTACCGCACCAATAATAGGCATTCATTCCAACTCGGCATTCCCCCACATGTCTTTTGTTACATCTAGGACAAGTAGGGTATGATTAAATACCCTAATACTCTCAACTCCCCATATCCTATCTTTACCCCCCCCCCCCCAATTGTTATTATTTCTCCTCCATGAGCCTCGACCTGTACCTGCTTGAAATCCAGGAGGCATGGGCCTCTTCCTCAAACTCTACACCCTAGTGCTTCTCCATAAACTTGTCTCTATTACTGTGTTTTTATCACTAACTCAGAGAAATCCTGCATTTGGAAAGCTACCATCTACTCATGAATCCCCTGTCTTAGGCCTCTCTCAAACTTCCTCGCCTTCTTCGTATCATTTAAAACCATATACGGGGCAAAGCGGGACAGCTCAACAAATTTAGCTGCATACTGTTGTTAAGTGCCCCTAAGTCAAGTTCAAGAATTCCTTCGCCTTAACATCTCTAGTGGTAGAAGGGAAGTATTGATCAAAAAAATTTCTTTAAAACGACTCTAAGTTAAAGCTACAGGTCCTAGCCTCTGGCTCTCTAATAGCCTCACTGATCTATAGCCTCCCCAATCAATTTAAAGGTGGCATACTGGACTTTCTGTTCATTGGTGCAGGGAAGGACTGCTAGTATTTTCTCGATCTCTTGGACCCAGTTTTCTACAATGAATGGGTCGAATCCTCTTGAGAAAGTAGGGGGATTCATATGAGTAAATTGCTCTATAGTACATCCCTGGTCAGCAGGTGGGCAATTCTATTCTCTTAAGTTTCTCGCAATCTTTGCCATGACCAGCTGGGCTACACTACTCAATACTGAAGTAGAATCAACTACTCAATACTGAAGTAGAATCAATGTCGTCCCCACTGGAAGCCCCCGTATTGCTACTTCCTCCAGCATTTGCATTGTTATTCCCAAGGTCTATCCTAAAAATAGGACAAGATAATCTTAGAATCCCATTATCATAACACGACCGATACAATCATTTAACTAAGAAACTATTTAAAATATATTATATCTTCATACAACCAACCATCTTAACGTCCATGTTCCCAATTTAAGGTTTAGTCTTACTACTCAGAAACAAAAACCGACGATGGTTTACTATGAATTTCCTGAAACCGTCGTCTTAGGAAAATCACAGAAAACCATCATGGAATTTCTGCCTCCAGGCTGTGAGACAAAACTTGTAATTCCTATTTAGTTGAGGATCAAAGCTAGGATCCTAAAGTGGCGTTTGTTTTTCAATGTGACCTAGAAATGGAGAGAAATTGAGGAGAGAGAGAGAGAGAGAGAGAGAGAGAGAGGATTCGCAACCCTAGGAAGGAGAGAGAAGATTTCCCACAAAAATGAACTAAAGCCCTATTTATAGGCTGCTATTCCAGACAAAACCGTCGACGGTTTTTCCTAAGCTCACCAAACCGTCGATAGGTTGGTCCTGCACCAAACCAATTTTCCCCCCCTTTTTTTTATATATATAAATTTGTCCGGGTCTCTACACTACAACCCTCACTGTTAGCAGATTCAAGACACCATTACCAAGTTAAAAAAGAAGTAGGACTAGCAAGAGGTAGGTTTGGTAGGGCGAGTAGCCCTTAAACCAAAAAAAAGGTTTGGAACCCTTCCCCTATTTCAACTCGTCGCCTTCGAATGTGAAGCTTCTTTGCCTCCACCTCCCTAGATCCAGATTCAATGACGGTAACCCCCTTCCCTTCTTTACTTTCTATTTCTATTTATTGTCTTTTTTTTTTCTTCTTCTCCTTGGAATTTTCTTGGCCATTTTATTGGGAGACAAACAAATTTGGGACTTTGGTTAATTTAACCTAAGGTTTAAATCAAGTTGGGTTATGGGTTAGGCTTAGGGGTTGGGGTTTTGGGCCTTGGTTGATTAGATGAGTAGGTGAGTTCTGGTCTAAGGACTAGTCAAGTGGGTTAAGCCCAATTGGGTAGTAGTTTTTTTTTTTTTTTTTTTTGGTGATTGCACACACTCAAGTTGCTTGCTTCTAGTCTAAGTTTAGAAAAAAAAAATTAAATAATTTGAGAACTATTTTGAAATTTTAAAAAATAATTAAAATGATTGATATTAAATATATGTTGCATATTAGCTAAAAGAGAAGGAGATAAACAATGCAAACTTTCAGGTATGTAGTAGCTCCCTCAACAGTCAATAACCTGAACCGTCAAAGAAATAAGAAAACAAGAAAGGATTTCTTTTGTACAAGAGATGCTCTTAGATATAGTTGGTTAGTACAATTGAAACCATTAATATACTTCAAACAAATATCAAAAGAAATTGAATTGAGGCTCAAGAATTAATTCACCGGATTTCTTCTCTTGATAAGAATCGGCAATTTAGAAGTTTGAACTCAGAGAAGATTGATCAGAAACTCAGATTATCTCATAAATTCTCAGTATGAAAGTGTGAGCTAGAGAGTTTTGAGAGAGAAAGAGCAATTATGGCTTAAGAGCATATTTTCAATGCTTGGTACTGATTTGATTCAAGAAATTATGCATTTATAGGCTCAAAAAGGTTTAATTTGTGTTACTCCAGTTACTTGGAGTGTTTCCCAAGTTTATACGAAATTTGGGGCACAAGAAATATAAATTTGAATTTTAAAACTTTTAAAAAATATAACCCTTAACAGTCTTTAGGTGCCTGAAGTCTCGGGGTCAGTCGCCTAAAGTTTTTGAAAACTGTGAATTTTCTATTTTAAAATAGGGTTAGGTGCTTGGGCCTATACTGCCTGTTCAAAATTTGTTTAGGAAATTCTTCAGGCACCTGAGGATTAAACTTCAGTCGCTTGAATAGTTATAAACACTATTTTTTCAGGTTATTTTCAAAAACACTTAGCAATCTTGCTTTGTTACTTTAAAAGAACATTTTCAGGGTTTTAAAATAAGGTCTCTAAGTCCATGATAACCCCTAATAAGTTTCAAAGCATTTCAAAATGATATTTAGTATGAAGTACTTACATAAGTTATCCTAAAGACTTTAAATACTCTAAACTCGAAGTCTTTATATATGTCTTTGCTTTAAATCCTCTTTGACTTGAGCTTGAGTCTTCTTTAAGCTTCCATATGTTTTGAACATTTTGACCCTCTTGAGCTTTCTTTTGATCACTATATTGATGGAGTATGGCTTTATGGTCCTTGTGATCTTGAACTTGCATTTCTTTTATCCTTTTGACCTTTGTCATACAAGGTTTCCTGAAATATTTTCACTTAAACAAAAACATGTTAAATTAACCTCTATTTGTTATCATCAAAACGAGATTCGAAAGCCACGTTAGGCCAACAAGGCCTAAAGTGCTACTTTTCCATACATAAATCCCTATGATGATCTCTGATACCATAACCATAACAACCTAAACCCAAAGTGGGGTACTAGGTACACCTGTCCATAATTCATTTAAAACATGCAGCGGAAATACTTCATACCACAAAAACTATACCAGAGTACTAAACCTTCTTATATTTACCCATGTATCTCCAAGCATCCATAATACATCCCAAATAAACAAAAAATATCTATACACATACATACATACATACATACATACATACATGCATACATACATACATACATACATACATACATACATACATACATATATATATATATATATATATATATATATATATCAGTGTCTCATATGCACTTACTTAAAACAATACAATCTTATCCCGCCCCCAGAGTTCTCTAGATGTGATTCCTTGTATTCCCTGAAATATTGAAATTATTAGAGTGAGACACTTCTTAGTAAGATGGAATATATTATCATCAGTGTGTGGCGACATGATTTTTAGTGTAGTAAAAACGTATCCATTAAATAATTAACTTTAACTTAGAAATCATGTAAAACTGTACTCACACCTATACATTTGAAAATACATACTTTCTTTTCAAAAACATGCATTGTCATAATATTTTTCTCTCTGCACATAAATCATCATATACATATATAAAGGATTTTCCCTGAATGACCATCATATATCATCATGTAATAACCCCACATGATCGGGTTGTGCAAAGACTGGACTTAGTCATTGCTGGCCTACCACCAGGCTAAGTCAAACATAATCGTCTGTAAGTACGATTGGCCTTCCCAGCCTGGACCAAACTCCAAGGGGGTACTCTACTCTTCTCACGCCCAATCGATTATCCAACCACCTACACTCTTAAAATAGTGTGGCTGCACTGACACATTATACTAGCAACGGTACCGTGCTCTTAACATAATTGGTCCATCAGGGTTCTTATACCATATAATACCATTTACAACATAAAACAGTAACATGATCTCATTTCACAATTTAGTATAAAACATGTCATATTCACAAGTTCGTAGAAATTCTATCATAACCATCATTTCATATCTCAATATAAAACTGTCATATCATAATCAGTATAAATCGTCATATCATAAATGTCATATCGTGTCTCAAAATAAAACTATCATATTATAATCGGTATAAAACCGTCATATCATAACTGACATATCATAAATGTCATATCGTGTCTCAAAATAAAACTATCATATTATAATCGGTATAAAACCGTCATATCATAACTGACATATCATATCTTAGTATAAAATTGTTGTATCATAATTATTATCCATGCCACACAATTTGAGTCATTATTCATATTATAATTAACTACCCAGGAAAAACATATTTTTGCTAAAAACAAGGGTATGATCATCTCCATAATTTTATATAACTAAAAATACATGTTCAATAAGAAAAGTGAGATGATTACCCTATTCACTTAAGTTTTCCGCAAAACATACATATAATAATTCAAAATCACCATTTCCATATGCCTGAATATTCAGAAAATCTTACATAATATTCCTATATTCACATACTTCATTTTAATCGGTTAAATTTTCCAAAATTAACTGACATAATATATTCCCCTTACCTTATCCCTGGAGTGGTGCCTAGGATGCCCAAACGACGAATTCGCTTTGGTTAAAATGCTTAGGATCATAGCTAGGATCCTGAAGTGGCGTTTTTTTTTCAATCTGGCCTAGAAATGAAGAGAAATTAAGAAGAGAGAGAGAGAGAGAGAGAGAGAGAGAGAGAGAGAGAGAGAGAGAGAGAGGATTCATAGCCCTAGGAAGGAGAGAGAATATTTCCTAAAAAATGAAATAAAGCCCTATTTATAGGCCACTGTACCAGACAAAATCGTTGACGGTTTCAACGTTTTTATCGCGTTTATACTTTAACAGCTCTCGGTAATTCAAAATCATCGACGGTTTTTCCTAAACTCACCAAACCGTCAACAGTTTGGTCCTACACCAAACCAATTTTTTCCTTTTTTATATATATAAATTTTTCGGGTCTCTACACTACAACCCTCACTGTCAGCAGATTCAAGACACCACTACAACAATAACAATAACAACAAAACCAAACCTTAGTCCCACTAAGTGGGGTTAGCTATATGAATCCTTTTCCGCCAATTTATGTGATCATTGACCATTTCTTTTGATAGATTCAAGGATATTAAATCCTTACTCACTATCTCCTCCTAAGTTATTTTAGGTCTACCCCTACCCCTTCTACGGCCTCCCACAGTAACTAAGTCACTCTTCCTCACAGGTGCACTATAAGGCCTACATTGCAAGTGTTCATACCATCTAAGTCGTCCCTCCCTGATCTTATCTTTTATAGGAGCTACACCTAACTTACCACGAATATGTTCATTCCTTAAATTATCTTTCAATGTTATACCACTCATCCATCTAAGCATTCTCATCTCGGTAACTTTTACTTTTTGGATATTATATTTCTTCGTCACCCAACATTCTGATCCATATAGCATAGCTGGTCTTATAGCTGTCCTATAAAACTTCCCTTCCAATTTTAAGGGTATTCTATGATCACATAGCACACTTGAAGCACTTCTCCATTTTACCCAACCTACTTTAACTCTATGCATTACATCATCTTCAATTTCTCCTTCAGCTTGCATAATAGATCCAAGGTATCGAAATATACAAGTGCTATTTATTTCTTCATCATCAAGTTTAACTTTTTTGTCTCTAATATTCCTCCTATCATTACTAAAATTACATTTCATATATTCTGTTTTTTTTCTACTTATCCTAAAGCCTCTAGATTCCAAAGCTTCTCTCCATAATTCTAACTCAGCCTCTACTTCATCCCTAGCTTTGTCAATTAATACAATATCATCTACAAACAACACACACCATGGAACCTCCCTTTGAATACTTTTAGTCAATTAGTCCATCACTAAAGCAAAAAGATAAAGACTCAAAGCAGATCCTTGATGTACACCTATGGTAATTGGAAATTCTCTAGTTTCTCCATCTATAGTCCTTACACTAGTCATTACTCCATCGTACATATCCTTAATGACATCAGTATACCTACAACATATACCCTTTTTTTCTAAAACCCACCATAGAACTTTCCTAGGTATTCTATCATATGCTTTCTCAAGGTCAATAAATATCATATGCAAGTCCCTCTTCTTTTCCCTAAACTTTTCCATTAATCTTCTTAAAAGATAAATAGCTTCTGTGGTAGATCTCTCAAGCTTAAAACCAAATTGATTTTCTAAGATCTTCATTTCTAACGTTAATCTTTGTTCAACTACTCTTTCCCATAATTTCATCGTATGATTCATAAGTTTAATTCCGCGATAGTTATTACAATTTTGAATATATCCTTTATTTTTGTATATAAGTATTAAAGTGCTTTTCTTCCATTCATCTAGCATTTTCTTAGTTTTTACAATTGTATTAAATAAATTAGTTAACCATTTAATTCCGTTATCACCCAAGCATTTCCAAACTTTTATTGGGATGTTATCTGGTCCCATAGTTTTCCCATTTTTCATTTTTTTAGTGCAAACTTAACTTCATTAACTCTAATTTTGCAAATAAATCTTATATTTTTAGTTTTTTCCTCATTTGACAATTCTAAGTTTAAGTCTTCTATATGGTTTTCGTTAAACAACTTACTAAAGTACCTTCACCATCTTTTTTTAATATCTTCGTCCTTAACCAAGACAATATCATCCTCACTTTTTCTACATTTTATATTTCCAAAGTCCTTGCTCTTCCTTTCTCTAGCTTTAGCAAGTTTAAATATATCTCTTTCCCCTTCTTTTGTACCTAATCCATCATACAAACTATTAAATGATCTATATTTAGCTTCACTAACGGCCCGCTTTGCATCTTTTCTTGCCTCCTTATATTTTTCAAAGTTATCTCTGTTTCTACATTTTTGCCACGTTTTATACCAAATTCTTTTTGTCTTTATGATTTTTTGTACATCTTTATCCCACTACCAACTTTCTTTAATATTCGAGAATCTTCCCCTTGATTTGCCTAAAATCTCTTTTGCTATCTTTTTAATAGAGCTAGCGAATCTATTCCAATTGTATCTATCCCATCCTCTAAGGTCCAATCTCCATCTTTGATCATTTTATCTTTAAATTTTATTATATTTTCTCATTTTAGGTTCCACCAGCTAGTTCTCCTATACTGGTTTATTTTATCCTCTTTCTTCCATTTTTTAATGCATATATTTAACACTAAGACTCTATGTTGTGTGGTTAGGTTTTCACCTAGAATAACTTTACAATCCTTTCATAATAAATGATGTACCCTCCTAGTTTAAAAAAAAAAATCTATTTGACTTCTATTTTGTCCACTTTTAAAGGTTATTAAGTGTTCTTCTCTTTTCTTAAAGTAAGTATTCATTATACTAAAATCATATAACATAGTAAAGTCTAAGATCATCTCCCTAGACTCATTTTTGTCTCCATATCCATATCCTCTATGTATTCTCTCATAATTTTTATTATCTCTTCCAACATGTCCATTCAAATCTCCTCCTATAAATATTTTCTCAGTCCCTGGTATGTCTTGTATAATACTATCCATATCTTCCCAAAATTGTCTCTTAAGATTTTTTGCTAAGCCAACTTGAGGAGCATAAGCACTAATGGTATTTATTATCTCTTGTCCTAATACCATCTTGATTTTTATAAACCTATCCCTTACTCTAGTTACATCCACAATGCTATCTTTTAAGTTTTTGTCTATAATAATGCCTACTCCATTCTTATGTGTTTCTTTTCCAGTGTACCAAAGTTTAAATCTTAATATATCGATTTCTTTAACTTTCTCCCCCACCCACTTAGTTTATTGAAGGCAAATTATATTAATTCTTCTTCTAATCATTGTATCCACAATTTTCATGTTTTTACCCGTAAGTGTCCCTATATTCCAAGTTGTTAATCTAATCCTAATTTTCAGAAGTAACGTTTTACCTGCCCACGTCCAGAATGATGTAGGAACCCTCGCATATTTGACACCGTACCCAGGCGTCGACACGGCGCGTCGCTTCGGGGCGACGACCTAGCCCACTCTCGCCCACTTTTTGCTACACTTGGGTGGTTCAAGTTCAACACGTCGCTTGTAGGGGACGCCCTAGAAATATTCAGTAAGGATTCATATTATAGTGATCTGAAAAATTTTATGTTGTCTGTCAACTACCTAACGCAACCCTCCTCCTTAAACCGAGCTTGGAACCGACAGTGTGTGAAAAAAATAGGACATTAAGTGCATCATAGGAGGAGTTAGATTCAAGACACCACGACCAAGTCAAAAAAGAAGTAAGAATAGCAAGAGGTAGGTTCGATAGGGCGAGCAGCCCTTAAACCAAAAAAAAAAAAAAAGGTTTGGACCCTTCCCCTATTTCAACTCATCACCTTCGGATGTTGAAGCTTCTCTGCCTCCACCTCCCTAGATCCAGATCCCATGACGGTAACCCCCTTCCCTTCTTTACTTTTTGTTTCTATTTATTGTCTTTTCTTTTTTTTTTTCATTTGCTCCTTGGAATTTTCCTAGTCATTTTATTGGGAGACAAATAGATTTGGGACTTCGGTTAATTTAACCTAAGGTTTAACTCAAGTTGGGTTAGGGATTAGGCGTACGGGTTGGGGTTTTGGGCCTTTGGTTGATTAGATGGGTAGGTGAGTTCTGGTATAAGGACTAGCCAAGTGGGTTAAGCCCAATTGGGTCGTAGTTGCTTTTTGGAGATTGCACACTCAAGTTGCTTGCTTCTAGTCTAAGTTTAGAAAAATAAATTAAATAATTTGAGAATTATTTTGAAAATTTTAAAAATAATTAAAATGATTGAGATTCAAGGAGATAAACAATGCAAACCTTCAGGTATGTAGTAGCTCCCTCAAGAGTAGATTATGCATTATACACGAAACTAAACCTATAGTAATCAAATCTTCAATTTGGTATTCTTTCTTTCTTTAACGCATTGCTCAAGGTTTTTCTCTTTTTTTTGGATTACGCACCGAGTATCCACGTGTCCGTTTTACAGTTCACGTGACTAATCATGCGCCCCTTAAAGTTGACCCCACAACTTCAAAAGGAAGGTAAATTCAGGAGTCCAGGGGCGGAAACAAACTCAAGAGAATTTGAATACCTGACCTCGTGAAAGGCACTTCCGCAGCCTGCACTACCATATAAACCACACCATAGGGGTACTCAAGGTTTTTCTCTTCATCACATGCATATATGCATATATCTCAATCTTACTTGGCTGAATTATACATTATGCATAAACCCCTCTCTTTCCCAACTAATTAAAGGGCTCCTAAATCCACTGACAAACTAACTTAAATTATTCTTTTTAAAAATCACAATTATTTTTTTTCTAAATCATACGAGAGAATCCAACAAAATAATCAAATTAATAATAAAGTTAATATACTAGATGAATTTAAGGTGTGAAGTTAAATAATATAATATAAAATTATATTAAATTTCTTGAAGTTCACACAAATCTAAATAAGGGAACCATAAATAATTTTTTTTAACTTAGGAACAATAAAGTTAATATCTAATTGATTGAGAACAATTAAATTAAATTATATTATTTATTTGCAGAACCAAAATTTACAATCATCCCTCCTCACTAAAAAAAAAAAAAGGGAAACTATAAGGCAAACTCAAATTCACTCTAATTTAAGGCACACTCGAATTAGGAAAATTCGCTGGATCTGCGAATTGCGATTGCATCGCCTGTTAATTAATTTACATTGATAAATTTTATATTAAGAATTGTTTTGTCTGCAAAATCCTGGAGAGAGATTGAGACCTTAGGCATGTCAGCATGGAGGATAGGCCGGAGAGTTCCTGCTGAATCCGTTGACCTTGGCGAAGAACCCAATCAGATCCTGCTTGTACGGCAGATACGACCGCCTCTTCTCTCCTTCCTTCAACGCTCGATTCTTCACGTAGAAAATTTCGTGAGCTGATATCAACTTCTCATTACGATGTCCGTTCGGCATCTTCGCTTTAGCTTTTCCGGCCAAGAACTCGCCTGAGCTGCGGCGTTGTTTTAAATTCGCAGCTTTCTCCGTCTTCTCACTTTTCTCTTTATTTTTGCCGCCGGCGGAAGTAGGAGTCGGAGTTAAGAACACGAAGGAATGTTTCCCATCGCTATTGCTCCGGCCAAGCAAATCGCGCAATCTCCACCTCCTCCCGGACGATCCAGTGGACTTGCTCTTCTTACACCTCCCAGGAGACCCCTCCGCCGCTTTCGGCGTCCAGACGCAGTACATCCCCGGCGGAACTCTTTCCAGCGCGTCCGCCTCCGACGACGACGAAGACGGAGGATCCTGATCCTCGAAGAACAGTTTCTTCAGAGGAATTCGAATCGACGGGACCTCGCAGGTCGGAGATTCGAGTCCTCGACCTTCGTCCAATAGCAAATCGCGATTAAAAACAGGGAAAATGGGACGAATCTGACCGCCGTAGAACATGTCCTCGGCAGATACAGTAAAGGCGGCATCGGAGCCAGCATCAGAACCGCAACGAACTAGAGAAAACTCGAAGTCTTCATCGACGTCAAGCTTTTCATCGTCTTCTTCGGCCAGTTTGGAATCTAAGTTGAGCTCTTCGGGAACTTTGGCGGCGACCTCCGCCATCTTGTGGGAAGAGTAGTTGTTGAAGCTTGGGCAGAGAGCTAGTACTGGGCCTTCTTCCTGCATCTGTTGATTCGTCTTCCGGTTATAGCGGCGATTCTGTTGCGGGGCGTTTGGAGAACGAGAAAGAGAGGGAAATCGCGAGAGAATCAAGCGTTTGTCGGGAACACAGGGGCTGTTGTAGGCGAGGGATTTATATAGACGAAGAAGAAAATAAGGAAACGTTTGCGCGTGGGAAAATAAAAAATTAAGAAAAATTGGTATTGGAATAATAGAATTGACACTTCGACGCTATTTCTCTTCAGTTGCAGTTGCTTCTCCACTGCTGATGTATTTCCTTCTCGCGCACGATTCACGCGCTATACTTTTCACGTGCAACTCACAACCCAACCCCACGTTTATACTTGCTTTGAACTTTAGTTATTATTATTTTTTAAAAATCATTCTAATAAATAAAATTTTAGAATTAATTTAGAGTTATTTTTCTTTTCGCTCTTAGCGAAGGTAAGGCTAGGTTGTCACCCCGAAGCGACGCATCATATCGGCATTCGGGTACGGTATCAAATATGTAAGAGTTCCTGCATCATTCTGGATGTGGGCAAGTAAAGATATTGATTCAAAAAATTAGGATTAAATTAGTAACTTAAAATATATGAATACTTACGAGAAAAAGTATGGAAATTGTGGATACAATGATCAGAAGAATAATTAATATAATTTGTTTTCAAGAAACTAAGTGGGTGAGGGGAGAAAGTTAGAGAAATTAATAAATAAGGATTTAAATTTTGGTACACTGGAACAAAAAAAAAAAAAAAAACATAAGAATGGAGTAAGAATTATTATAGATAAAAACTTAAAATATAGCATTGTTGATATAAATAGAGTAAATGATAGAATTATAAAAATTAAGATAGTATTAGGATAAGAGATAATAAATATCATTAGTATTTATACTTCTCAAGTCGGCCTAACAAAAAATCTTAAGAGACAATTTTGAAAAGATGTGGATAGTATTATATAAGACATATCAAGGACTGAGAAAATACTTATAGGATGAGATCTGAATAGACATGTTGTAAGGTATAATAAAAATTGTGAGAGAATACATAGAGGATATGAATGTGAAGACAAAAATAAGCATGGGAGATGATCTTAGATTTCGCTATGTCATATAATTTTAGTATAATGTATACTTGCTTTAAGAAAAGATAAAAACACTTAATAACTTTTAAAAGTGGATAAAATAGAAGTCAAGTCGATTTTTTTTTAACTATGATGGTAGATCGTTTATCATGCAAGGCCTATAAAGTTATTACAGGTAAAAGTCTAACCACACAACATAGAGTTTTAGTATTAGATATATATAATAAAAAAAAGAAAAGAAAAATAATAAAATAAATCAGTGTAAGAGAGTTAAGTAGTAGAACTTAAAAGGAGAAAATATATAATTAAACTTAAAGATAAAATGATTAGATCATAAAGGATGAGATAACTACAAATACTCTTTCGAATAAATTAATTAGCTCTATTAAAAGATAGCAAAAAAGATTTTATGTGAATTAAATATATATTGGACTCATCCGTATAAGCATTCTATAAATTAAATATAAATAAGGAATTGAATAAACAAACAAAGACTTACTTCAAGTATTAAGGGAGCAGCGAAGTTGGTGGTCCAAAGTGGAAGGAGATCAGGTTTGAAGGAGGGAGGGTCTAGAACATCAGACCGTGGACTTTCTTCTTAACTTCTAGAACCACTATTCACAAAAAAGATGTTTAAATTCTAGGGAAAGTTGAAGTGTGAATGGGAGAAGAGAAAGTCTTTGAGTTAATCTTGCTGGGGAAGCAATTAGAGTCTTTTCACTCCAGACTTATATAACCCACGTGCACCTTAGTATTATAATATTAAATGAAATGTGGATTAAATGATTTCACATTATTTTAGAAGGTTTAGAAATTTGAGAAATGCTTCTCATTAATATTTCAAATCCATTAAAATGGGATATGACTAATCACATACAATAATTATTTTTAGAACTTAAATTGAATTATATTTTCAATTAAAAAATACTTAAAAGGAATTATAGGTATTGTTTCTTTGCATAAGGTTTGCAATCCGATAATCATAAGACGTTGTAATAATGTTTGAGCCCACTAATAATATATTACGAGAACAACACCTCTCACTTGTATTTCTAAGCACACGTGTGAGATCTGCTCATAACACTGAGATCTGCTCATAACATTTCTCGTGTAAAAATTATAATAATGACTCTCTTATTTAATATTTAATGCGCTCATCAGTGTAGTTCACACCTCTATGCGGGATCTAAATAGTATTTTATAATAGTTTCATATGTTATATGACGATTTTGATCCAGGGCAATCAATATGTGTTACTTAAAAGTAACGATTGAGTAGGGAATTAATAACTGTTCCATTGAATTTTATAAATGTAATGTATTTTTTTTTTATTACATAGGAACTCCAGCCACCAACAAATCCTTCGGATCCCCTAGTGCAACACCAAACCTACAGATCAGCGCCCTCCGCCCTCAAGTCTCGCTGATCAGGGTAAAGTCTGAAATGCGGACACGACTTCTATGCATCAGTTGGACGTTCGCCCAACCCAACTCTCGGGACACATCTCTATTACCATTCACGATCCCCACTACCTCATAAAAAACTCTCACCATCCACGGTTTCCATTAGCTCATAGAGCGAACTCCCACCATTCACGATTCCTATTGGCTCACATAATAAACTCTTATCATCCACAGGTATCGTTAATTTTGTGAGTGTATCTATCTGAAATTGAATCTCCGATATTCTTTTTTACTTGCTAATGCCTGTTTACTACATCATACCCATGGAGCCAATGTTTTCTTTCTTGAACAAAGGAGTCCATATCCATCAATTTAAGGCTTAATTACCTAATTGCTGACCCATGCCTCAATGACATAATACCTAAATTAAAAAAAAAAAGATCAAGACTTTTGGTGAGTCTTTGGGTGGCCTGGTTGACAAGTAAAGTGAGCCAGTACTCATGATAGTTTCTGTAGTTTATAATTTTCTTGGGGAGGAAATTCAAATTTAGAAAAACTCCCACGCAGGTATTGACGCAATGGTTCATCCAAACTCACCGGTGGCCGGCGGTCAACGTAGCAAGCCGTGCGCGTGTGAGGGCGGCGACTGCGCTGTTGCAGTAATAATGCGGGGGCGGATTTTAATTTTTAACTTTCACCTTAAACTTGAATTAATAAGGTTGGAGACGTCATCCACCGGGGGAATTGCGGCTGGGGCCCACAGTTTCATAATTGACGTCGCAATTAAGGAAAGCTTGTCTCTACTCTGTGATGTCCTTTCAAACCTGTAAAGGGCGATGTTGGTTTACGTCTATAATGCATTTTTAATTGTAATTTTTATCAATTTGACATTCAAAGAACGCTCACATTCCATAAAAACAAATCATAGATAAAATAACAAATAGAAAGAAAAGAAAAC
Source organism: Malania oleifera (assembly GCF_029873635.1). Lineage (NCBI taxonomy): Eukaryota > Viridiplantae > Streptophyta > Magnoliopsida > Santalales > Ximeniaceae > Malania > Malania oleifera. Next base: position 56,130,854 of record NC_080427.1, on the reverse strand, counting down.
CAATTTTTCATGGCATTTGCACATTCGACATAAGATTCATATTAGTGAGCCTCAAAATATTAATTTAGTATAAATTTAGGTTATATTTGGAGTTATGAAATTTAATTTGATATACCCAATATATCACCCACTTAGAGGAGATTAGAGCACAGCATTAATGAGGACAGTTATCACCCAAGTCAATCACCCATTCGGAGCAATTGACGCCAGCCGATTAGAATAATCCACGCCACACTACAAAAGAACTAATTTTTAGTGACGAAACTATTAGTGATGGATTTGAAACCATTACTAATAATTTCGTCACCGAAAATAGAAAATATCGCGGGAAAACATTTTTCGTATAAAAATTATCTTGAGAAAATATTAGTAACGATTTTTGACGTATTAGTGACGAGTTAAATCTGTCACTAAAAGACTCTTATTAATGACGATTAAATAACCGTCATTATTATTATTTTTAAAAAATAAATAAAAAAATTTATTTCACAATATTACTAACGAATCTTTACATTCGTAACTATTATTTAATTATTAGTAATGAATTTATGAACCGTCACTAATACTTCTTTTATTTAAAAAAATAAAAAAAAAATTATTTCATTGTATTAGTGATTGATTTGGTAATTCATCACTATTATCATCTTATTAGTGATGGATTTGGGAACCATTACTAATACTTCTTTTATTTTAAAAAAATGAAAAAAAATTTATTTCGCAATAGTGACGAATCTTCACATTCGTCACTATTAGCCAATTATTAGTAACAAATTTTTGAACCGTCACTAATATTTCTTTAATTTAAAAAAAATTAAAAAAAAAAACTATTTCATAGTATTAGTGACGTATTTGGAGATTCGTCACTTTTATCCCCTTATTAGTGACGGATTTGGGAACCGTTACTAATACTTCTTTCATTTAAAAAAAGAATAATAAATTTTATTTCATAGTATTAGTGATGGATTTGGTGATTTGTCACTATTATCATCTTATTAGTGACGGATTTGGGGATCGTTACTAATACTTCTTTAATTTAAAAAAAAAAATTATTTTATAGTATTAGTAACGAATTTAGAAATTCGTCACTATTATTCTCTTATTAGTAACGGATTTGGGAACCGTCACTAATACTTTTTTTATTTAAAAAAATAAAATAAAATTTTATTTTATAGCATTAGTGACAAATTTGGTGATTCCTCACTATTAGTCTCTTATTAGTGACGGATTTGGGAATTGTCACTAATACTTCTTTTATTTATAAATAAATAAAAAATATTTATTTCGCAATATTCGCCACCGCTGCTGACTCTTCGATCTGTCCCCATCACCTTCGCCGAGGAGATTAAATGCCAGAGGCCTTCAAGGTATACTCAATCTCTCCAGTCTCTCTATCTTAGTCTCCTCCATATCTCTTAATCTCTTTGGTCTCTCTCTCTCAGTCTCTCCATCTCTCTTTGTTGCTGCCGCCGCTGACGCTTTGATCTGTCCCCGTCGTCTTCGCCGAGGAGATCAACTGTCGGAGGCCTTCAAGGAATTCTCAATCTCTCCGGTCTCTCCATATCTCTCAATCTCTCTAGTCTCTCTCTTTCTCAGTCTCTCCATCTCTCTTCGTCGCTCGTCGCCGCCGCTGACGCTCCATATTTGTCCTTGTTGCCTTCGCCGAGGAGATCAACTGCCAGAAGTCTTCCAGCCTTCGAGGTATGTTTCTTTGAACTGAGATTTGAAGAATTTGTTATTGTGTGTGTGTGTGTGTGTGTGTGTTTTTATTTAGTTTTTGATGTTTATAAGCAGTAGAAAGGGTATTTTCCATGTATGTGTACATCTGTGTTAACCTGCCATTGTTTAGTTGATTTATTTTGCTGCTGTTAGCCTACTACATTTTCATCTCATTTGTGCTCTGCATGTCCATACAGGTTCCACTGATTCTCTCTTTACTGAACAAAGCTTTTGCATTCTATGAAGGCCTAAACTTTCCAATAGTGAAAAAGTTTTTGTTCCTCTTGAACCTGAGCTTGAGCTTGAGCTTGAGCTTGAAACTGTCTGTAGTTGTGCATAATAAGTGGTTAAGCAGTCAAAAATCCCTTTCAGGAAACAAAATGTGCATGAGGAAATAGTAGACTTTTTCTTTTTACTTTTCTCGTCTACTCTCCACATTAATCAACTAGGAGCTTAAGTGAGAATTATTTTTCATCTCCCCAACCAAGCATAATACCAAAATTTATTTATTTATTTATTTATATTTATTAGGGAATGTATGATTCGATGCATGAAAAATAGTCTTGTGTAAGGACATTTTCAAAAATTTCACTCAGATGAGATGCTAATCTTATGCAAAAATTTTGATTTGGGAGACAAATCAATTGTGCGGTGAATGTGATTGTGCAGTGACAAACCAATTGTGTGGAGACAAACCAATTGTATGATTGCTTTGAGGTCATGCTGGTTTTGATGGACCAAAGTTACCCAAAATGATGTTTGAAACACTTAAAACACTCACTGTTGTTTTTCTTTTTGGTGCCATAGTGAACATGATGCATAAACATAGCTGGCAGAGTACAAAAATTTATTTGCTCATTGAGCTGTGATTTTTCTGCTTGCAAAAATGTTGCCTATGCCTATGATGGATTTCAATGTTGGAATTCATTCACCTCATTCGTCATTCAACAAGTTATAAGCTCCCTAAAATTTTTAAAAAAGTTCATCATTTTCGTGATTCCATTTGTCTATAACACTTTACACTTTTCCATTGCAAAAATAATATTTCATTAGTTGATAGAAAGGATTAACTCGAAAGTTCCCCATTGAATAAGAGCTAAGTGGGCTAAGATAGAGCTAATTCTTTATTATCCCTCAAAGAGGAGTAATGCTTCCAAGCACGGGACACAGAATAGGACCACTTAGATCGAAATAGCATTAAGAAAGTTGGCAATGGGGCAAGATCTAAAAGAACATAATGGGATGGAGTCGTTTCTTTCCAACCACCCCCCCCCCCCAAATGCCCTGGCATAGCGCTTCTCTTCCGGCAACCTTCTAAGATCTAGTGTTGTTGGCAAACAAAAGTGAAAAAAAGTTAAGATCCAATTTTATTTTTTTTAAAAAAAGATCTTAAAATAAAATGTGCAAATTCCACTATGATATTAAATTATAACTTAAGTGAAATGATAAATACTTGCAAAAATTTTATTAAAAAATATTACTGATCACTATCTAGTATGTTCTTAGGATTTTAAAATAAAATCTTACCAAATAACTTGCTAGTAATTAAAAATGGAATACTAGTTATAAATATAAGAATAATAACGTCAAATTAACTAGCAATGACTTGTTTTACAGTTTCATATTTAAAAAATCTAAGGGCATCTATGGATTCACCCTAAAAACGAAAGTCCAAAGTTTTGATATTTATAAATCATTGTTGGTTTTGGTAGGCACCCAAGAGAGAGGGTGAGCTGGGTGTTTTTATGAATAATAAATTTTCTTTTGCTATTGTTGTACACAATGAAAATTTAAACATAAATTCTTAACAAATAACTTCTAAATTGACCTTTTTAAAAAGAGATGATAAGAATGAGTTTATTGAAGTCGTTTTAAAAATGTTTAGTCTCCTTGTGAAAAAGGAGCTGTTAGAAAGAAAAAGTTAGATTTGAGTATTTGATGAAAAAAGTTGAAAGGTGTTTAAAAGTATATAATGACAAATGAATATGGTCTTTTTAGGAAAAATAATTTATACATTGATCGTTTTATAGTGTTAGACAAAATTAAGGACAACAATAGAAAAAATAACTTGTTGGTGAAAAAAGTTAGCTTTTAGCTTTTCAAGTTTTAATTTTGTAACTTCTAAAAAACTAAAAGTTGATTTTTAGAAACTAAAAAAACTATACTAAAAGTCAGACCTACCTTTATCTTTTAAAAAGGACAAAACAAAAGAGCGGGATCAAACTCACCCTAAATAACTTAAATGTTTACCTTATTATTCATGAATTTATATATATATATATATATATATATATATATATATATATATATATATATATATAAATGAAGCGCTCACTTAAGCCAACCCTATTGATTTTCTTTGGTTTAGTAAATGAGTTTTAAAATTCAATTTATGTTGAATTTTTTTAATAAGTAGGTGTGAATATTTTTTTGTAATGTTATTGTTAAGTATGTCCCTCTAAAAAAAATAATATTTTCAACATAAATTATAGGGTTTCATCTTTCTTGGCCAATGCCTTCGTGAACGAAGCGTTAGGCTGCCTCAAAGCACGGCCACTCGCCACGATGCGCTGCCAAGCGGCAGAGGGTCCAGGACCCGCCAAGGGGAGAGTCTTCTTACAGGGGTCAAGCGGCACTGAGTGAGCACGAAAGGATTTCGAATGAGACTAAAGCACCAAGGGTGACTCTTGAGGATGCACATTTGCCCCCGGCACGTTCTGTTACGCCACCCATTAGAGAGCAATCTCGAAATATTACCCCAAGGCTTACAGAGGACATGCACGCTCATCCGGTGTTGTTCCATACAATTAGGCCGACTATGCCATATGATTTTGAGGCTTCGTCTTCGGTGGACATTCCTAACAAGTTGGTGTTGTGCCATATCCCTAGGCCATGCAAACCATCACCCTCCCCTCTTACCCCTGAATTTCGTCGTTTTCTGGAGGAACTGGCACGGGACTGAGACGCCACTAGAGTAGTAGCCGCCTCACCTTACTCGGCCAATTTCGATTCTGATTCTGACTCTGATTAGGATAGACTAGATGTTTGGGATCTTCTTATGCACTTTCTTTTTTCCTTATGTACTGTGCTCATGCACCCTTTGCTTTTATTTTATTTTATTTATTTTTCATGTATTTTTTTTTACCATGCTTTTGAATGGATGTACACGTGCTTCGATGTTTCTATCTACATTATATTGCCTCTGAAATTAATGAAAATACATGGTATTTTTGGTTTCTACCTGTATTTTGTACTTCACTATATCATTACGTTTTTCTAACTATTTCTAGAATTTATGTGGATGTTACTTACACAGATAAAGTAGGCAGATAAGAGTTCACTTTTTTTATCCTTCTTGTGCATTCATTTGAGATTTTGCATGGTTAGAAAATCTTTAGAACAACAATATATAAAATACAGTGAAAGGCCAAGAACTAAATGCCATATGAAGTAAATTACCAAATTAATTACTGTCATTTCTTGTGTTCATTGAAGCTTAGAACCGTTCAAGAATGGTTACTATACATTCATGCCTCATCATACATGTGAGACAAAACAATTATTAAAATTCAACTGATTATCAGTCATACTATGTTGACTAATAATCAACTGAACATGTTAATTATTTGTTTCACTTACGATTAGTAATGTTTGTATTTCAACCATTCTTGGATTGTCAAATGTGGACAGTTCAGGAAGTTGTATTTACATTGTTGTCATCGTTCATACTTTTTCAATTGTCATTATATATTTCGAGCGCATCTCTACTTATGTTCTCTAGGTACATAGTGGGGTGTCGTGACAATTTGTTAGTGATGGAAAACTAGCAACATGTTCACTTCCCCCATCTCGTGTACTTGGAGAGCCATAGGGAGACGCTGGCGAAATTTATAATGACTACGACGAAGGAATTTGAGCGATTGATTGCAATGTAAATGCAACATTCCTGAATGGGATAGGATCCGTACCCTTTAGATGGAAGGTGGTTGATTATAGGATTCACGATGCATGCGTCATATACATTATGAGAATGTAATCAACACCATTTACTTGAACATGTTATAGGGTAATTAATGAACATGGATAAGAGTTGGATGAGCGCTTAGGGTAGGTTTTTGCCAGAATACGTGAAAGGGGTACATGATTTCATAGAGTTCGCGCGTCCTCGTGCAAACAAAGTCAGTAGAATAAGGTGTCCTTACAAGAAATGTCAAAACATAGCATTCAAACACATTGATTTGGTTCATACACATTTATTAGACTTTGAAATGGAGAAAAGGTACATAACATGGGTGTTCCACAGTAAAGATTACGCTGTTCAGAGCGATGAGGATGATGATGAAGATGAGGGGGCAAATATAATAGGTGGTGATACACGTTCAGAAGGGTTAATCGAAATGTTATGTTAGGTGACTTGCAAAGGGGGATTGAAGTGGACACGGACAATGTCAGTGTGTCACGTACTGGTGATGAATCTACTTCAGCAAGTACTATACCTTGCGATCCTAGTACGTTGAATATACTCGGTAAACCATTTGCTAATCTCATGAGGGATGCACGGGTACCCTTATATCCAAACTATAAAAAGTTCTCAAAATTAGAGTTTCCAATAAAGTTGTTTCATGTAAGGACAATGCATGGGTTATCTCAGAGCGCATTCAACATGCATTTAAGTCTCATTAAGGCGACACTGCCTGATGGTGAAACACTTCCGAAGTCCTTTTATAAGGCGAAGACATACATACGTGAATATGGTCTTGGTTACACTCTAATATATGCGTGTAGGTATGATTGTGCACTCTTTTATGGTGAACATGAAAATGCGAACAAGTGCCCAAAATGTGATGAACCGAGGTATACAACTAATCAGAAGAAGGGTAAAAAGATCCCCCCAAAAGTTTTGCGATATTGTCCATTAATCCCGTGAATGCAACGATTGTATATGTGCAGAAAGACTGTTGTCGATATGAGATGACATCAAGAGAAACGTCTTCAAGATAGAAACACCCTTAGCCATCTAGTGGACTCCGAAGCTTGAGTCGATTTTGATAAAATGCATCTGTGGTTTGCTAGTGATCCTCACAACATCAGACTTGACCTTGCTTCAGATGGGTTCAATCATTTCAGTAACATGAACAACTCGTATAGCACATGGCCAGTTATGATGATATCATACAATATGCCACCATGGTGATGTATGAAAGAACCCTTCATTTATATGTCTCTGCTTATTCCTGGATCGAGGACACTTGGTAATGATATTGATGTGTACCTGCGTCCGTTAATTGACAAGTTGAAAGAACTATGGGAAAAAGGAGTGGAGACATTCGATGTGGAAACCGGGACAACATTTCGAATGCATGCTGTAGTGTTGTGGACAATTAATGATTTCCCCGCTTATGGCAACATGTCGGGTTGGAGTACAAAAGGTTACTTAGCAAGCCCAGTATGTAATAAAGATGTTGGGTTCTTATCCTTGAAGCATGAACACAAGTTATGTTTTATGTGTCATCATCGTTTTCTACGACCTAGACATCCTTGGAGGACTCGTGGCGTGAAAAACTTTAATGAAAAACCTGAATGAAGGTTGCATCCAAAGCGACTAAATGGGGAAGAGCTATTAAACTAGCTCAGGTTGATCGGAGATGTGAAATATGGGAAACCACCAACCAGTAGAAAAATAAAACGTGCTGAGTGAGAGTTGAATTGGACAAAGAAAAGCTTCTTCTTCAAGTTGCCATACTGGAAAGATCTTCCATTATGCCACAACTTGGATGTCATGCGCATCAAAAAGAATATTTGTGAGAATGTCATTTGTACATTGCTGGATATGAATGGGAATACAAAAAACACCGCAAATGCTCGTTGAGATATGAAAGATATTGGAATACGGCCTGAGTTGCACTTGTTTCGTGATGGGGACAAACTTCTCATGCCATCAGCTTGTTACACATTTTTGAAGGATGAGAAGAATAAATTCTTCGAATGGTTGAAATCGGTGAAGTTCCTAGATGGATATGCATCGAACATAGCTCGATGCATAAACACAAAGGAAGGGAAGATGTTAGGAATGAGAAGTCATGACTATCACGTCCTTCCACTATGGTTTCTATCTGTTTTCCTTCGTGAACATTTAACCAAAATGTTTGCTCGGTGCTGATTGAGCTGGGGATATTTTTTTGACAGTTGTGCTCCAAAAAATTGAGCGTAAACGTACTTGAACAGATAGAGGGTGACATCGTGATCATACTATGCAAGCTGGAGAAAATATTTCAGCCAACATTCTTCGATGTGATGGTCCACCTAACTATCCATTTACCAAGGGAGGCCATAATTGGAGGACCGGTCCAATATCATTGGATGTATCCTATTGAGAGGTAAATTATAAAGTCCTTTTATAATGGTCACGTGATTTCCTCATTTTTTTTTTCCTTTTTGTGTCTACAATTCAATAATGTTATGTAAAATGCACAGATTCTTTTCCACTTTGAAGAGGTATGTGCTCAATAAGGCATGGTTGGAAGGTAATCATTGATACATACATTGATAGTAAATGTCTTGCATTTTGTTCAATGTATTTATATGATATTGACACAAGGTTCACTCGTGAGGAGTAAAATGAAAACGTTCATGCTATTATAACCAAGATGAAGAACCAATGAGCTCTATATTTCAAGAAAATTTTTGGTCGTTCGGTGCACGGGTTTACGATTTCATTGATATGGACAACCTACAAAAGGCCTATTTTTACGTCCTCAATAATTATGATGAAACTGTTCCATATATATTAAGTACATGGTTCGAAACTCCTAACTTTGTATTGTATTTACATATGCATATTTATATACTTAATTGACATTAACATGTACTATTGTTGCATATAGCGAACATAAAACTGAAATTCTAACCCAAAATGAAAGGAATGTTGATGAAAGACATAAAAAGGAATTTATCAATTGGTTTGGGAGTCGTGTAAGTAACAAATACTGTCTGAATACGAAGCTGTAACGACCTGCTTACTTACCATATATATATATATATATATTAATGATAATACAACTTATATAGTAACCCAGCAAATCATAATCAACCTGGACCCGTGGGTACCAGGGATGCATCAGAAAAACAACACGGAAGCCTAAGCAGCAGGAAACATAAAAACATATACATCTCATTTTACCATTCAACACAATACCAGAGTTACTACATCCATTGAAAAGTATATACATCCCAAAAGAGTCCTAGGGCCACCTCCCACAAAATCCATCTGACCCTATTAAAATACTTACCCTTCAGAAATGGTAGATCAGCTGTAACTACCTCTACGGAGCTTTATCCACTCTCCTATCTGGGGCTTCTGAAATGTTCATATAATTTGGGGTGAGACACATCTAATTAAGGGAAATAAACTAATACCAGTGTGTGGCAACATGGGTATTTCCATGTTATACATAAATCATACATAAACATATTCAGTGAAACTGTCCATATCATATCCGGGAAAAACATATATAATCATATCATGATAGAACATACTGGATTTCCATAAACATAATTCATCTCATATGATAATAATATAAAAACAACCCTGGAAGGTTAGCTGGCCTGTGATGACCCAAAAATATATATATAATTAAAGTACAATAATAATAAAATAATAAAAATGGTCATTAAGTTAATATCAATACAAAAGTGTTTTTCTGTAAGATCCTTGATTTCATGTTTGATACCTAAGAAAGACCTTGTCTTAGTGAGTGCTCAGAGACCATTGCGGCTCAGTTGCTCCCTGGAGGTCGGCCTGGTCAAAATGGAATTTCATAGGATAAACAGGATAGACACTGTTTGTACACGTAAATAAGTATATATACATAAAATAATGTTTTGACAGACATAATTTGTAAAAATACATAATAAGATGATAATAATATAGGTATCATATGTGGGGCCCACAAGACTATGTGGGGTCTACATAAGTCCTGGAACCATAAGACACTATTTATATACGTAAATAAGTACATAAAATAATGTTTTGACTGATATAATTTCTAAAAATATATGATAAAATAATAATAATATAGGTATCCTATGCAGGGCCCACAAGACTGTGTGGGGCCCACATGAGTCCCGAAGCCGTATGGAGGTTTACACGAGTCTCAAAGTTATGTAGGATGCATAAAATCGTATAAGAGTTATTCGAGTTACGTAGGATCCATTCGAGTCTCGAAGTTGTGTGGGGCCCACAAGACCATGTGGGGCCCACATGAGTTTTCAAAATTCAAATTTAATTTTTGTTCAAAAATAAATAATAAAATAAATAAATACTAAAAATAGTTTAAAAGTAAAAACAATGATAATAATAATGATAATAATGATTAAGAAAAATAATAAAATAATAAAATAATTAATTAACTAATTGACTAATTAATTAGGTAAGTGATTAATTAAAAATTTATTTAATGGGAATGGTGGCAAGCACTCCCACATGGCCTCCTTCCCCATCCCATACTCAACTCATACCTTACCCATCCCTTGCTCATTCTTTAATTTTAAAAAAATTATAATTTCACCCATCTCCCTACACTTTTATAAATTTCATTTCTTCCCCAAAATTTTCCTATAAATAGGGAGCTCTCAACCTTCATTTTTTACAACAATTTTTCAAGGAAGAGAAGGATTAGTGAGTGAAAGAATTTGTGGTGGAGAGAAAATTTTTGAATAAGTTCTCAATCACCCACTCTTTCCGATCTCATTTCTTAGAGCTAGTTACAATGTTCGTAAGGAAGAAGGTAAGTAAATTTTGATTATGTTAGTTTTTTTTATTTAAAATTCATACCCGAGTTTATTTTATAAGTAAATTTCAATTATGTTAATTAGTTCCACAAAATTTCCATAAGTTTATTTTTACGCGTATTTAATTATACCAATTCTATTTTTAATATACTTGCATCTATTTTTGGGTTAAAAAATGTTCTAATCCCCTCAGGTAAATTTTCAGCATTTATTTCTATTCAAAAATAAAATTATATATATTTTTAACACAAAAATTGTGTGGCATGAGTTTATTTCTACGTTACATTTTTATGAAAATATGAGTAAAGATGAGATTTTCATGATATTATTTTAAATTACATAAATTATAATAAGATGATTTTAAAACCCCTTATGGCAACAAAAGTTCAAAGTTACAGATGCTTGGTACCGCAGCTTAAAGTTTATACGGATCAGAGTGCACCCATACTGTTTACAGAGTGGTTATTTATGTTAGTGGATTTCTCCTGAGTGCACACCTGGTTCCGGACCAGGACTTAATAAGGAAAATCTCACTTAAAGTTTACGTACGTTGATTTAGTTTGATCGGCCAGCCAGCTAAGTTCAGTCTTCGGACTGCACAACCCAGTCATGGGGGTAAACATGACTTACGGCAAACAGGCCTAAGGGTGGTTTTTACAATATATTTTTATACATATTACGTGTACAAAGTTACTGATGATTTGAAGGAAAAGTATAAGTTTACATGAAATGATCATTTTAGTATTTAAATGACGATCTAAAGAAAACGTATAAGGAAAAGTATATGTATATTTATCATTAAATATTTATACAGTTTTAAAGTTAAAAGTTTAATTTAATAGTTATAGTATATGATTATAAAATTTTACTGTTATAGTTGATGGTAAAAGTTTTATGTAAAAATTTTTAAATTTATATTTATTCTAGAGACAGTTTTGAAGTTATAATATTAAATATTGTTTTACGAAATTTTTAAAAAGCTCATTTTTGCCACACACTAATAATAATCTTATTTACTTACTGAGCGTCGTCTCACTCCAATCATATTTTTATTTCAGATAACTCTGAAGAACATGTTGGAAATCAGGCTTAGCAAGCACGCAAGTGGGGATAGAAAAAAAAAATTATTTAGAAATATTAGTATGATGTCAGATATTTATGTTGTGAAATTTTTTTTCTTTTGAAATAAATGATTGTAATGTGGATAATTAGCGCTTTGGTTTAATAATAATTGAGTTTATTTTGCTTCCGCTGTAATTAATAGTAAAAAGTTAATATCCCAGGCCCCTCAGGGTCGGGGTGTTACATGGCCAGTGTCATGACTTACCCCCACATGACTGGGTTGTGTGGCCTGAAGGCGGAACCTAACAATGGCTGGCCGACCACTGCCAAGTCAAAAGAAAAGTTTGTAAGTACGATGGGTCTGCCAGACTTGGTCCGTACACCAAGGGCGCCAACACTACCATAAACCACATCGACTATCCATCTTCACACTGCCATGTATGACAACGATAACACTAACATCATGATGATCATGATCACATAGTTACGGTACCGTGCACGTGTAAGCCTAAAACAAGCCAACCAGGTTCTGATAACATATAACATATTTCAAATTGTGATACAATGTTATTCCATAATAATAATAGTCAAATCAACATCATCATATCATTTTGCATATATAATGTAAAAGTCATCGGCCCATACGCCAACATTTCATATTTTATCATTCACGGCCTGTATGCGGTATTATATATTAGATTAAATTCTCAGCCCGTACGCCGTCATATCATATTTAAAGCTCGGCCCGTACACCGGCATATCACATAAACCCTCGGTTCGTACACTGGTATATCATAATAACAACTCTCAGCCCGTATGTCGGTATGTCATAATAAAACTCTTGACCCATATGCCGATTTATCATACTAAACTTTGTATCATTTGTCATATTCCCAGAAATCAGTAAATCATAATAACTTCTACTCATGCCACACAAAATTGGGTATTACACATATTTAAAACATATTTTCATTTACAGCAATATTTTCCCAAACATAATGCTAATTTATATTTATTTTTCTGAAATTAGATGCTGTAAAATTATACATACATTTTCATGAAAACAACTAGCTTATTTTATCCCCTTACTTGATCCCCGAAAAAACCCTTAAGATAATCAATCCAGCACCCGCAGGGTTCCTCGTTTAATACCCTAAAAACAACATCTCGCAAAACTAAACTTTAGTATTTCTTCGTGTACAACATTTCCTATAACTATGGTAAAGCCAAATTTCGAATAAAAAGCCTTACCTTGAATCTGGGATGAATTTCAAACTAGCCCCACTGACGATCTACTCCAGCAGATTTGTAGAGAACTTCTCCAAGAGTGTCGTGGTGGCTTCAAATCATCGATCTGGCAAAGAACGGACCCAGAAATTAAGAGAGAAGGGTAGGAAACTGAAGAGGAGAGAGAAGGAGAGATTTGTACGTGAATTTTTATCCAAAAATGAAGTTTAGGCCTATTTATACACTAGCCTTCATCGACGAGCCACGTCACTTTGTTGATGAGGTCAAGAAGGCAATTCTTCGATAAACACTCATCCTTCATCAACGAAATTCAAAATCGCCAAAACATCCTCTCACTATCTTCTCATCGGTGAGACACGTCCCCGTTGACGGGCCCCTCATGTGCTCTCGTCTACGAATCCCCTATGTTCGTTGACGAGACCCTATTTAAATATTAAAATTACAATCTCCTTTTCCCCCTTCTTTCATTATTTAAATACCATAATTTCTTCGGGTCACTACATTTTCCCCTCCTTATAAAATTTCGTCCTCGAAATTTGCTATTCATATGATTCATCATCCCTTAAAGGTAAAACGGTTTACTTATTTTATTACTTACCCTCACTTATGCAGAGGAATGCTGCGGTTACATTCCGAGTCTTGGGAGATTACATAGACAAGATAAAATTCTCTCAAAACTAAAATACTACTTACTAACTAAATTATTACATGTACTTGCAAAAGAAATATTGCCTAACTATTTACATTTTACCCGGTTACAACTAAACCTCTGGGAATAATTTTAGGTATTTCTTTTTTATTTGTTCCTCAAGCTCCCAAGAAGCTTCTTCTATTGCGTGATTTCTCCAACCAAAGGAATCTTCTTATTACGTAACTCCTACACTTTCCTATCTAGAATTTGTATTGGCACCTCCGCAAAAATTAGTGAATCCCTGAACTCTAATTCTCCATAACTAATTGTATAAGAAGGGTCTGGGATGTATTTTCTCAACATAGAAATGTGGAGTATGTCATGTATCCTGGGTAATACAGGTGGTAAAGCTAACCTGTAGGCAACCGACCCCACTTTATCTAGAATCTCAAATGGGCCAATAAACCTAGGGCTAAGTTTACCTTTCTTCCCAAATCGCATAACCCTTTTTAATGGAGCTATTTTCAAAAATACATGATCACCAATATCAAACTCCAACTTCCTACGGTGGTTATCAGCATAACTCTTCTATCGGCTCTGAGCTGCACTAATTCTATCTTTGATGAGTCGAACCTTATCACATGCTTGCTGTACTAGCTCTGGCCCCACAACTCGCCACTCACCCTTCTTGTCCCAATATAAAGGAGATCGACATCTCCTGCCATAGTGTTTTAAACGGTGTCATACCAATGCTGGCCTAATATCTGTTATTATACACAAATTCCACCAGCGGTTTAAACTAATGCAACTACCCCCAAAATCTAGCACGCACGCTCGAAGCATGTCTTCTAATATCTGAATCGTCCTCTCAGTCTGTCTGTTTGACTAAGGATGGAACACCGTGCTAAAAGATAGCAGAGACCCTAAAGCCTCCAGCAAACTCTTCCAAAATCGTGACGTGAAACGTGGGTCTCTGTCTGACACTAAACATGCAACATGAATTCTTGAAAAAGTACTTCCCAATCGAGGAGACTAACTAGCTGCAAAGGGCAATTGCAAGTTTCACACAAAATGGATGGAGAACTTTTCTTTGAGACCTGGGAGTGCTTCAAGGACCTACTTTGTAAATGCCTACACCATCAGGTCCCCAAGTGACAATTAGTTCAAACTTTTTATGAAGTGTTAGTTGAGAGAGATAGGTTCATGGTGTATGCATCATGCGGAGGTACTTTCCTCACAAAGCACGAGAATGAGGTTTGCGTCCTCTTTGAAAACTTGACTGAAAATTATTAGCAGCACATAACTACCACTCATAGACTATCCAGTCCATCAAACTCTAAACCTAAGGGAGTTTACGAGTTGGCCACAAACTAGGACCTAGCCCCTACCCTGCATGTCATATCCAAAAAATTAGACAAGTGCTTGTCCTTAGGACCATAGACAATGGCGTGTGTAAAGGTTTGTGCAATTTGCTCTGACCCTTCCCATACATGTTATAATTGCCCCATGCGCATTCCTAGCCCGAGCTTGTGCAAGAGGAAGTGAAGGCCACCCACAACTAGTATGATAGGCCGTCCAACGACCCATATTCAAATACCTACAACCTTGGGTGGAAACAACATCCAAACTTCTCCTGGAGGTCGCAAGCTCCGGGTTTTCAATCCCAAAGACCCCCACAAGCCCTTAATCCTTTGCCTCCACACGAAAATTTTCAAAATCATCGTGATTCAGCCTCCACATCTTCAACCGTTTAGCAGCCGCCTCTGCCTCCGCCTAAATATGACACATTTCAAAAGACAGTGCTGAGAACCCTTAAGAACATTGAGGTTGATCCTAAAATGGATCAAAAACTCCTTCACTTTCACTCCCAATCCATCGCAAAGTTAGAAGTCACCTTGGGGCAACTAGCCGCTACCTTGATTCGGAGAGATGAGGGCAAGTTGCCAAGTCAGCCCATAGGGAATCCTAAGGGACAGTATGAGGTGGAATATGAATCGGACGCTAGTCTCCCATCTTACCCCGAGCAAGCTCAGGTGGTGACCACACTCCAAAGTAGAAGGATGATAGATAAACAAGGCAAAGAGCAATTGAGCAAGAGAGAGAACAAAGATGAGTAGAGGGTAGTGCCTAATGCTGATTCGTGCACCCTATCTTCATCTAGTTAGGTACACAAACCCTTGAGTACCACACCAGCAACTAGAAGGACCAACCCTTACTTTGCCCCCTATAGGGCTTTTCACGGCACCTTAGTGACACGTCCTGTGTAACATCCTAAAAAAATGTATGGAAGTGTAAAAAAATATTATATTAAAATATAATATAATATTTAGGATAGTAGCTAATGGTATTAATGATGTCAGCAACCTGTCAATTTTTTGAAATACCTAGCTAGATTTAGCCCATATGTGAACATCAACGTTATTGTTGCAAGTTATTAATTAAAATCAAGCTAAGGACCAAAACCAAAAGGAATAATGATTATGTTACACTGCTTGTTCAAATGAAAAATAATATCTACAAGCCTACCTAGTATGTGTAGTATTGAGAATCAAATTTTCTATGAAAATTGCACCCCAAAAGTATTAAAGATGAATTCTTTTAATCTTTTGTATGGATTTGGGTCTTAAAAAAAGTACTTTCTCATATATGATTGTTGTTGGTTTTAATGAAGTAATGTTAGAGAATAGTAACCCCATATTTGGAGAGGTATTGGATTTGGATTTGTATTGAATTTAGATTTGTATTCAATTTGGATAAAATGTAATACAAAATTATATTAAAATTTTTCCAAATCCATCTAAATCAAAATTTTAGGCCTGACATCCATGCTCGCAAACATAGCATAAAGACTATTTTTTATGTGGTGAGGTATACACAATTGTTGGTGTGGCGTCCATTATAGTTCAACTATGTTTGAGGTGTAATAATGTTCAGAAATTTCCCTTATGGGTTTTCCTAATATTGAAAAATAGAGTAAAGCATCGCTTGTATACATGTGAATGCAATAGAAGTAGGTGAAATCTTATCATTAGTGAAGTTCTCGATGAAAAAGGTTTCTAATTGAGATGAAGATTTATTCTAATTGGACTCCGTGATGGAAAAGGGTTCTAAATAAGGATATTAAGATGAAACTTTATTTTAATTGGAGTTCAAGATGAAAAAGGGTTCTAATTAAAGTATGACACTAAATTTATGAAACGTTAGATCTCCTTGCTTTTGATTAGGTAATAGGAGAAAAAAATTCGGTGTTCTTAGAAGACTACAATTGTGACGACCCGAATAATAATGGTATTTAAATAATAAAGAGGAAGGGAAATGGAAATAGTAACAGAAGGAGGCAGTCGACAACATTGCACTTGGAAGGAATAATCGAGGGAAATTGTCAGGGCCTCGTCGACGAATCCCTTGACGAGGGTATAAAAGGGTCTCGTCAACGAAGCCAAGTTTCATCGATGAGAAGATACCGAGAGAGGATTCAGGGAAGTCTGAAATTTGTCGACGAAGGTACAAGTTTGTCGACGAACTTTCTACAAGACTCGTCGACAAGATGACGTGTCTCGTCAACGAATCCAATCCTATAAATATCAACAACCCGGATTTAAACGTCAAAATTTAGAAAAATCTCACTCTCTTTCTCTCTCTCCATTCGGTTTCTCTCCCTTCTCTCTTTGATTTCGGCTCTGTCGCGCGCCGGATCCACGATCTGAAGCCACCACGACGCTCCTGGAGAAGTTCTTTACATATCTGCAGGAGTGGATCGTCGGTGGAACTCCGTTGAAAATAATCCTTGAGTTGAGATGAGGCTTGTTATGCTGCATTTGGTCCTATTGTAGTTATAGGAAATGATATTCGCATGAAGATACTGAAGTTTAGTACTAGGAGTTTTCATTTTCAGGGTATTGATTAGGAAATCCTACGGGTGTGAGTCCAGAATTTATAGGGCCTTTTCTCAGTAGCTAGGTAAGGGAATAAACTAAAGTAGTTATTTTCCATGCAAATTATTATTATGTATGGGTTAATTTATTTTCAAGGAAGCATGTATTATATATGTATATTACAAAGGAAATGCACGTTTGGGAAAATACTGCTATTATGTTGAAATGTATATATATGTATGAGATTCCGGAAATTAAGATTTTTAGAATACAATGTATGGCTTTATATAGAAAATGTGTGGCATGATTATTACTTTACGTGAAATGTATTACGATATGACTTTGTTATGAATGAAGCATGTTTTTAGGAATATGAAATGTTACAGTACAAATGATGTTGAAAATATATGATAATTGATTTATTTTCAGAATAATATATATGAAATAATTTCGGCGCGAGGCCGTATTTATGAAATGTTCAGCGCTAGACCGTATTTATGAAATGTTCAACGCGAGGCCGTATATATGAAATGATTTCAGCGCAAGACCGTATTTAAGAAATGATGAAAAATGTTATAATATCATGTATTATATGTTATCAGAACCCGGATGTTAGTTTAGTTCAGGAGCACGGTATCGTAACTTATAAATCAGATATCTATGATCAGATTGGTGCTAACCACCCCACGAGGGGGTAGGAGATGGATAATCGATGTGGCTTTTAGTAGAGTATGGACATCCACCTGGCAGTTCGGACCAGGGTGTGGCGAGCCCATCGTACTTATAGATATTTTTGACCCGACAGTGGTCGGCCGGCCATTGTCGGGTCCCGTCTTTAGGCTGCACAACTCGTCATGGGGGGTAATACATGACATCAGCTAGCTATTCATCTTGGGTTTGTTTTCAGTATTATCAGTTATAACAAATGTTTTATGTACGATATGATTTATTAGCAAATATGAAAGTATATGATTATTCAGTACGATATGATGAACGTTTACATAAATATGAAATGTATTGTATATGTATAATTGTCTTAAATTTTCATGTTGCCACACAGTTGTATTTAGCTTATTTTCCCTTACTGAGAAGTGTCTCACCCCCGAACATTAAATGATTTTTAGGAAACCCAGAGAGACCGGCGGGTCAAGGCCGCCGTTGAGTGAGTTGAGCTTCCCTACTAGAAGGGTAAGCGTTGATCTAGAATCAGGAGATTTTTGTTGTATGATCTTAGGGTTATTTTGATGTTTTGGATGTTGTATATAAAAACAGTATTTTGGTGATGTAGTAAACTCTGGTACTATGTATATTATGTATTCTATGGTTTTGAGAATGTGATTTATATTTACTGCTGCTTAGGTTTCCGTTGTGATTGACGGGTGTCCCCGTTACCCACGGGTTCGGGTTGACTTTTCTATTTATTATATTTCATTTTATATTAAGATTTTTAAGGTCGTTATAATTTGGTATCAGAGCCTAAGATACTAGGTTCTGTAGACTCTAAAGTGCAGCAGTAATAATAGCAGAGTATCGGATAAGGGGATTTGAGGTCTGGTTTTGTAGTCTAGATGCAGGACTTCCATGGTGGTTTGTGTGATTTTCCTGGGGTGACGATTTCAGGAAAGTCATGGTAAACTAACGTCGGGTTGGGTATCTAGGTTGTAGGATTAAACCTTGAATTAAGATCAGGAGAGATGAATTAATTAGGAGAATATATTATATGAGTTGGATGATATGTATAGAGAAGGGGGTTCTGAGTTAAGTTACTTGTTTTTCAGGATGGACCCTGGTGGCAATAGTGCCCACGCTAGTGGGAGTGAGGGTGCTGGACCCTCAGGTGCTACAGGTAGTGATTCAGATGCCGTCTTATGCAGCGTGGCACAGTAGGTTATAGTAGAAATTGCCAGGAGTTCGAAGGAACAAGGTGGTCCATCAGCAGGCCATGGTAGCTTGATAAAGAAGTTCATAAAGATGAATCCTCCGGCTTTCTTAGGAGGAACAGATCCTGTAGTCGCTGAAAACTGGGTGTAGAAAATAGAGAAAATATTTGCAGTGCTGTAGTGTTTAGAGGAGCAAAGGATGTTGTTTGCCACTTACAGACTGACTGGAGACGCTGAGAGACAGTGGTCGGCGGTGAAATTATTAAAGCAGCAGAGGACAGTATCTGTGGAGACGTTCTTCGATAGGTATTTTCCAGCCTCGTCCAGGGAAGCTAAAATTGAGGAGTTCCTGAATCTGAAGCAGGGACAGCAGACCGTACAGTAGTACGCGGCGAGGTTTATCGAATTATCTCACTTTGCCCCATACATTGTACCAAATAAAGCAAAGAAGGTACAACAGTTTGAGAGAGGCCTGAGAAGAAAAATTTATAAGCAGGTATCGATATTGAAGTTGTAGGATTTTGCTAAGCTAGTGGATAGAGCCACTATAGCGGAGATTTGGGAGCGGTTGGAAGCTGAGGAGTAGAGGCAGAAGAAGAGATCCGCACCTTCCAGTTCCTAGTAGGGAGTCGGTCGTGTTTCGTGGAAGATAGGTGGCTATTATAGAGACCGGGGACAAGAGACCAGGAATCGCGGTTTCCAGGGTGTGCAGCCATCTCTAACTTGCCCATCTTGTGGGAAGAGACACCTGGGGGAGTGTCGTGTCGAGCGAGGTGTATGCTACAGGTGCAGGAACCAAGACATATGATGAGGGAGTGTCTGATATAGATTGGTGTTGCTCTTGCTCCTAGACCTGCTCGAGGAGGCTACTAGCCGCCGCGTGGAGGCCAGCAAAGGAATATGGCCCCAGCCAGGGTTTTCGCTTTGACGCCGGGCGATGCTGAGGCGACCAGTGATGTGGTGATAGGTACGGTTAATATGTTTTCATTTAAAGTTATTGTACTTTTTGATTCTGGTGTCACACACTCGTTTATTTCCTTAGGATGTGTTAAATTGTGTGGGGTTGAAACACAATCATTAGATGTTGAGTTATTAGTGGCTACACCAACCGGGTCAGCGATGAGATGTAGTAGGGTACTCCGTGGTTGTCCAGTTGACGTTCAGGGGAAGATTCTATCTGCTGAGTTGGTGGTGCTGGATATGCACGAGTTTGACATCATCTTCGGCATGGATTGGCTAGCAGCTAATTCTGCTATTATAGACTGTCGTGCAATAGAAGTGATATTCAAACCTCTAGGGAAACCAGAATTCAGATTTACAGGGTCAAGAGTGCAATCTTTACCTTAGATGGTCTCAACTGTTCAAGCGAGAAGGCTGCTCCATAATAACTGTCAGGGATTCATGGCTTTTGTGAAGGAAATGTTAGAAAATGAATTGAAGCTTATCAATACGCCTGTGGTGAAAGAATTTACGGATGTGTTCCTAGATGAATTACCAAGTTTGTCTCCTGATCGTGAGGTAGATTTCCCTATTGATCTACTTCCAGATACAACGCTGATCTCTAAAGCACCGTACTGAATGTCACCAGTAGAGTTGGCAAAACTAAAAGATCAGTTGCAGGATTTGCTTGACAAGGGCTTCATACGACCTAGTGTATCTCCGTGGGGAGCTCCAGTGTTATTTGTGAAGAAGAAGGACGGATCTATGAGGATGTGTATAGATTACAGAGAGATTAATAAAGTGACAATCAAGAACAAGTATCCTCTACCCTGTATGAATGATTTATTCGATCAGCTCCAGGATACACGGGTATATTCTAAGATCGATCTCAGGTCAAGCTACCATCAGGTAAAGGTGAGAGCAGAAGATGTATCGAAGACGGCTTTTAGGACCAAATATGGGCATTATGAGTTTCTTGTTATGTCATTTGGTCTAATGAATGCTCCTGCAATATTTATGGATTTGATGAATAGGATTTTTCATTCATATTTAGATCAGTTTGTAGTTGTTTTTATTGATGATGTACGGGTCTACTCGAGGAGCTATGAGGAGCGCGAGATACATTTGAGGCAGATTTTGCAGATGCTCAGGGAGAAGAAGTTGTACGCAAAATTCAGTAAATGTGACTTTTGGCTCAAAAAAGTTGTGTTTTTGGGGCATGTAATCTCAGGAGATGGAATTTCTGTAGATCCCAGTAAAATTGAGGCGGTAGTGGATTGGGCTAGACCGAGGAACGTACAGGAGATTAGGAGTTTCTTGGGGTTAGCCGAATATTACCATCGTTTTGTCAAAGGGTTCTCAGTTTTATCAGGGCCTCTGACATGACTGACTAGGAAAAATGCCAGATTTGAATGTGACAACAGTTGTGAACAGAGTTTTCAAGAACTGAAGTAGAGGCTAGTCATAGCGCCAGTACTGATCATCCTGTCTGGGGGTGCAGGTTATACTATTTTCATGTGATGCGTCCTTGAAAGGATTTGGCTGTGTATTAATGCAGCATGGCAGAGTGGTGGCATATGCATCCAGACAGTTGAAAGAATATGAAAAGAACTACCCTACCCATGATCTTGAGTTGGCTGCAATGGTACACACATTAAAAATTTGGAGGCATAATCTGTACGGTGAGCAGTGCGAAATTTTCTCCGACCATAAGAGTTTAGAGTATTTCTTCACCTAGAAGGAATTGAATATGAGGCAAAGAAGGTGGTTAGAGTTAATTAAAAATTTTGATTGTACTATCAGTTACCACCTAGGGAAAGAAAATGTGGTAGCTAATGCACTGAGTAGGAAATCTGGAGAATCAACGTTGAGGGCTATGAAGATCCAGCATCCGATTATGATGGATTTAGAGAGACTCAGCATCGAGTTGGTTGAGAGTGACCCAAAGATATATATCGCCAGTCTAGTGGTACAACCTACTATGCATGAAAGAATTAAAGTTGCTCAGAAAGAAGACCCAGAATTAGTAGAGGTGATGGACAGAGTGCAGGGTGGTTAGGGAGAGGAATTCTGCATTTCAGATGACGGAGCTTTACGGTTCCGTTCTAGATTATGTGTTCCTGCCGATACTGACATTAGGAAGACTATTCTGGCGGAGGCTCACAGATCATTGTATACGGTTCATCCCGGTAGTACGAAAATGTACAGGGATCTGCAAGAGTTTTACTGGTGGAGTGGTATGAAGAGGGAGATTGCCGAGTATGTAGCCCAGTGTTTGACGTGCCAACAGGTAAAAGCTGAGCACCAGGGATCAGCGGGTCAGTTGCAGCCATTATTTATCCCAGAGTGGAAGTGGGATCATATTTCCATGGACTTTGTTTCAGGGCTGCCGTCGACATTGCATTGCCAGAATGTGATTTGGGTGATAATAAACCGGTTGACTAAGACCGCCCATTTTCTTCCTATCAAGATCAGCTATCCCCTCAGTCGATTGGCAGAGATTTATATCCAGGAGATAGTTCGTTCTCATGGGGTGCCTGTATCCATAGTGTCAAATCGAGACCCGCGTTTCACGTCATGTTTCTAGGGAAGCTTGCAGGAAGCTTTAGGGTCTCAGCTATCTTTCAGCACGACATTCCATCCTCAATCATACGGGCAGACTGAGAGGACGATACAGATACTAGAACATATGCTATGAGCGTGTGTATTAGATTTTGAAGGTAGTTGGACTCAGTTCATACCGCTAGTCGAGTTCGCATATAATAACAATTACCAGTCTAGTATTGGCATGACACCATTTGAAGCACTGTACGGTAGGAGATGTCGATCTCCTTTGTATTGGGATGAGATGGGTGAGTGGAAAGTTGTGGGACCAGAGCTGGTATAGTAGGCGTACGATAAAGTTCGACTTATCAGAGATAGAATCAGTGTAGTTTAGAGCCAACAGAAGAGTTATGCCGACAATCGCCGCAGGAATTTGGAGTTCGATGTGGGTGATCACGTATTTTTAAAGATAGCTCCGTTAAAAGGAGTTATAAGGTTTGGTAGGAAGGGTTAACTTAGCCCTAGGTTTATCGGTTCGTTTGAGATTTTAGAGAAAGTGGGGCCTATGGCCTACAAGCTAGCTTTGCCACCTACACTATCCAGGATGCACGACGTATTCCATGTATCTATGTTGAAGAAATACGTCCTAGATCCTTCTCATATTATCAGCCATGGTGAGTTAGGGTTCAGTGATTCACTAGTCTATGAGGAGGTATCAGTGCAGATTCTGGATAGAAAGGAACAAGAGCTACGTAATAAGAAGATTCCTCTGGTAAAAGTTCTATGGAGGAATCACGCAGTAAAAGAGACTTCTTGGGAACTCAAGGAACAGATAAGACGGAAATATCTGTAATTATTCCAAAAAGTTCATATGTGATTAAGAAATGTAAGTAAATATGTAATGTTTCTTTTGCAGGTACATGTAATATTCTAGTAGTGAGAGGTATTTTAGTTTTGGGGGAAAATTTTCTTTTGTATATGTAATCTCCCAGGACTTGAAATGTAACCACGGTATTCTTTCGCCATAAGTGAGGATAAGTAATAAAATATGTAGACCATTTTGCCTACTAAGGGATGATGAATTATATTAATAGTAAATTTCGAGGACGAAATTTTATAAGGAGGGGAGAATGTGATGACCCGAATAATAATGGTATTTAAATAATAAAAAGGAAGGGAAATGGAAATAATAACAGAAGGAGGCATTCGACAACATTGCACTTGGAAGGAATAATCGAGGGAAATTGTCAAGGCCTCGTCGACAAACACAGGGGATTCATCGACGAGGGTGTAAGAGGGCCTCGTCGACGAAGCCAAGTTTCGTTGATGAGAAGATACCGAGATAGGGTTTGGGGAAGTCTGAAATTCGTCGACGAAGGTGCAGGTATGTCGATGAACTTTCTACAAGACTCGTTGACGAGGTGACGTGTCTCGTCGACGAATCCAGTCTTATAAATATCAAAAACCCAGATTTAAACGTCAAAATTTAGAAAAATCTCACTCTCTCTCTCTTCATTCTGTTTCTCTCCCTTCTCTCTTCGATTCCGGCTCCATCGCTCATCAAATCGACGATCTGAAGCCACCACGACGCTCCTGGAGAAGTTCTCTGCATATCTGCCGGAGCGGATCGTCGGTGGAACTCCGTTGAAAATAATCCTTGAGTTGAGATAAGACCTTTTATGCCGAATTTGGTCCTACTGTAGTTATAGGAAATGATATTCGCATGAAGATAGAAGTTTAGTACTAGGAGTTTTCATTTTCAGGGTATTGATTAGGAAATCCTACGGGTGTGAGTCCAGAATTTATAGGGGCTTTTCTCAGTAGCTAGGTAAGGGAATAAACTAAAGTAGTTATTTTTCATGCAATATGGGTTAATTTATTTTTAGGGAAGCATGTATTATATATGTATATTACAAAGGAAATGCACGTTTGGGAAAATACTGCTATTATGTTGAAATGTATATATATGTATGAGATGTCAGAAATTATGATTTTTAGAATACAATGTATGACTTTATACAGCAAATGTGTGGCATGAATATTACTTTACATGAAATGTATTACGATATGAATTTGTAACAAATGAAGCATGTGTTCAGGAATATGAAATGTTACAGTACAAATGATGTTGAAAATACATGATAATTGATTTATTTTTAGAATGATATATATGAAATAATTTCGGCACGAGGTCGTATTTATGAAATGATTTCGGCGCAAGGCGCTATATATATGAAATAATTTCGGCACAAGGCCGTATTTATGAAATGTTTGACGTAAGGCCGTATTTATGAAATGTTCGACGCGAGGCCGTATTTATGAAATGTTCAGCGCGAGGCCGTATTTATGACATGTTCAACGCGAGGCCGTATATATGAAATGATTTCAGTGCAAGACCGTATTTAAGAAATGATGAAAAATGTTATAATATCATGTATTATATGTTATCAGAACCCGGATGTTAGTTTAGTTTAGGAGCACGGTACCGTAGCTTATAAATCAGATATCTATGATCAAATTGGTGCTAACCACCCCACGAGGGGGTAGGAGATGGATAATCGATGTGACTTTTAGTAGAGTGTGGACGTCCACTTGGCAGTTCGGACTAGGGTGTGGCGGACTCATCGTACTTACAGACATTTTTGACCCGGCAGTGGTCGGCTGGCCATTGTCGGGTCCCGTCTTTGGGCTACACAACCCGTCATAGGGGGTAATACATGACATCAGCTAATTATTCATCTTGGGTATGTTTTCAGTATTATAAGTTATAACAAATGTTTTATGTACGATATGATTTATTAGCAAATATGAAAGTATATGATTATTCAGTACGATATGATGAACGTTTACATAAATATGAAATGTATTGTATATGTATAATTATCTTAAATGTTCATGTTGCCACACAGTTGTATTTAGTTTATTTTCCCTTACTGAGAAGTGTCTCACCCCCGAACATTAAATGATTTTTAGGAAACCCAGAGAGACCGGCGGGTCAAGGCCGCCGTTGAGTGAGTTGAGCTTCCCTACTAGAAGGGTAAGCGTTGATCAAGAATCAGGAGATTTTTGTTGTATGATCCTAGGGTTATTTTGATGTTTTGGATGTTGTATATAAAAACAGTATTTTGGTGATGTAGTAAACTCTGGTACTATGTATATTATGTATTCTATGGTTTTGAGAATGTGATTTATATTTACTGCTGCTTAGGTTTCCGCTGTGATTGACGGGTATCTCCGTTACCCACGGGTTCGGGTTGACTTTTCTATTTATTATATTTCATTT
Source organism: Malania oleifera (assembly GCF_029873635.1). Classification (NCBI taxonomy): domain Eukaryota; kingdom Viridiplantae; phylum Streptophyta; class Magnoliopsida; order Santalales; family Ximeniaceae; genus Malania; species Malania oleifera. The sequence goes on along the minus strand of NC_080427.1, from coordinate 56,104,886 downwards.
TATATTAAGATTTTTGAGGCTGTTACAACAATGATCTTTTTATCAATTCTCTTCGTATAATAAAACTACGCCGAGCAGTTAGAGAGGGTCCGCATATAGGTAGGGTTTATATCACACTAAGCGTAATTTTATTGGGTAGAAAGTAATTTTTTTTTATTAGGTAATATAGGAGAGAGAGAGAGAGAGAGAGAGAGAGAGAGAGAGAGAGAGAGAGAGAGAGAGAGAGCAAGCCAACGTACATGCAAAGTGGTTCACTTAAATGTCTTAGTTTATGTGTAAGTGGAGTTCATGTCCAACTAGAAAAAACTCATTGAAATTTTAGATAGTGTCACACAACCCTTGACAGTGTGACACCTTAAAACATGCGGAGGGGACCACTACAAAAAATTTGATGGTTTCCCTTTAAACCAAGATTGCAAAGGCTATTTGGTTAACTCATCACTGACTTGTCTAAATGTAGTAGTTTACTTTTGTTTATTAGCCAATTAAGCATCATATGGTATGATTTTGTTTGGTTTATTTACCTTTTATGTATATTGAGGTTTGCATTAGTACTACTACATTGGAAAATGTTTATTCTTTGAAGGTATATAGGATTAAGTGATCTTATAGCTTATTTTCATGACAATGGATAAAAGTTAGGTTAAAAAGAGTAGGTCAATACTCGAATACTATAGAGGGGTTGTTGATTTTTTTTATTTTGTTTTGAAAAGATGCATTGAATGGAGGAAAGATTTCATATCCATGTGTAAAGTGCAAAAACTCGTATTGCTGGAGTTAAGAAAAAGTGTGTGATCACCTACTTTACAATGGGGATTAATCCAAACTATAATAATTGGTCAAGAAGAAGTGTGCGATCACCTAGTTTACAATGGGGATTAATCCAAACTATAATAATTGGTTTTTTATGGGGAATTTGTGGTAGCTCTTCTAAAGCTAATGAGAGTTGGTATGTTGTATGATGTCTTCCAAATGCATAACCACAGTCAAGATGACTATGAAGATGTAAATAATTTTCAAGACTTTCCTAGAGAAGGTAGTACTAGCTAACAACCTAAACAAGACTCAAATGAGGATGGGAAAAAGTTCTATGAGTTGCTCAATGATATTGACAAATCTTTGTATGTTGGATGTGACAAATATAGCAAGTTGTCAATAATTGTAGTATTGTACCATTTAAAATGCCTCAATGGATGGAGAAATAAATCATTTACGATGTTACTTGAGGTATTGAAGAATATTCTTCCTTTTGATGTTACTTGCGACTTGAATATGAGAAGATTGATGTTTGTCATAATGGCCGCATGCTATTTTGAAATGAGAGAGCAAATGATAAATTTTTTTCCATATGTGGAAGTTCAAGGTGGAAAATTGATAAGAGTGGGTTTGATTTTAACACATAAATTCATCCCTTTGAAAGGAAAAAGGCTGCAAAGGTTCTATGATGGTTTCCCCTTAAACCAAATTGCAAAGGCTATTTATGTCATAAAAAAATGCAACTTTAATGTGATGACACAATGAAAGTACAACAAATGATGGGTTAATGAGACACCCAACTGATTCTTTAATATGGAAGGCTTTTGATAAGAGATAATTAGAATTTTCTTCATATTCTTGCAATATTAGACTTGGTTTAGCAGCTAATGGATTTAATCATTTTCGAACTATAAATAGTTTTCATAGTTGTTGGCTTGTTATCTTGGTTCCATATTTTTATGCCATCATGGGTGTAGACACCCCATTTTGTCTGGGGCCTAATTGTACATTTGTTATTATACAAATACAGCAGAAAATAAAAAACAAAAAGAGTACATCGAAAATACACATAGTACAGGGAAATAAAAATACATTAGAAATACACAAAATAAAGGGAAATACAATGATACAAAAAGAAATAAAATATAGGGAATATGCAGGAATATTCGGCTGTCCTTGCTAACACCTGAACACACACAGAGAGAAAAGGGCATAGAGGAAAATCAACAATTAAAGATAGCAGATTTCTTTCTTAAAATCAATTAATTTGCAATAAAATTGAATGATTTGTTTCTCAAAATTGAATAATTTGCAATAAAGAATGATGATTTGTTCCCTAAATTCAATTGATATGCTTGAAATTCACATGGAAATAAATCAGTAGGAGACATCCAGTTGAGCCTATGATGGAAACTCTCTGCGAATAGGAAAGCATGCACATGGAAAGACAAGAAATTTGGAAACAGACAGTGGGGAAAGGGTTGATTTATTGCATAAGATGGTTTGATTCAGTTTTAATACTGGCCGAGGCCCTAACCCTATAAATAGGGGCCTCTGTAAAAGGAGTAAGACACACACACAAGGCAAGAGAGGAGGCAATTGAGTGGCCATACACATAACATTTGGTGTCTCTCGAAGAGACATGCACACGAATGTTGAGAGAGTAGAGTGAGGAATATTGATTGAGAGAAGGGCTGACTAAGTCCTTCCTGAAGCAAACTAAAGGTTTAGATTGCTAAGAGATTGAAGAACAAAGGATCCCATACAGTCCAAAATGCTCTCTGGACTCGGGAGCGGAAGCAAAAGATAGAGGCATAGAGAAAATTGAAGGATAGACACTTGACAAGAAGACTCAAGGAGTTAAAGATTGAAAGGTTGGTTTTGTTTTGTTTTCATTTAATTTCATACCACCAGTAACATAGAAATTATCCTAAAAATTGACCCATTAAACACGATCTGATCCATTAACCCAATCCAGTAAATAGATCCAGTGACCCGACCCATATGATATGTGGACCCAAGGATTTGCGATCGAGGTCTAATTTGGACCTGGGTCCATTAGCCACTGAATTGGTTCTCGACCCATACCTTATTTTAAAAGCCCAATATCACAAAACCTTTTTTATTTTTTTTAAAATATGGCCCAAGCCCAGTTTTAAAGACCCAGCTTGCTCTAAAAATCCCCAAGGCTTAGTTTTGACAAGCCATGTTTAAAAAGCCCAAGCCTAGAACCATTTTCAAACCCCTAGCCCAAGAACATGTTTTAAAAGCCTCGGCCTAATCTAGTTTTTATTTTTTATTTAAAACCTGGCCCAAACCCAGTTGCAAAAACCCAGCCTTTTTTAAAAGCCCCCAAGTTCCAATTTTAAAAACCCAACCTGTTTTAAAAATCCCCATTAAAGCAACATGGGCCAAGCCTAGCGCAGTTAATAGCCAAACCTAGCCTAGTTAATAACCAAACTCTAAACCTGACCTGAACCCAACTTAACCTAAACAAACCCCAAACCTAACCCGAACCCAATTTAACCTAACCAAACCCCAAACCTGACCCAAACCCAGCTTAACTCAACCAAACCTTAACCATGGGAGTTTATTTGGCTCCTAAGAAAATCCCAAGGAAACATTAGAAAGACCATAGCAACCATGAAAAGTGGCTAAGTAAAGGAGATTCAAAATAAATAAATAAAAAGATAAGGAAGGAAACTTATCTGCAAAAATCGAACAAACCCCACTTCGAACTGACCTGTAGAATCAAACATCATCCACTCCTTTTCCTATCTCCAACTTGCAAAAACCAAAGAAGAGATCAGAGAGGAACTGAGAGAGAGAGAGAGAGAGAGAGAGAGAGAGAGAGAGAGAGAGAGAGAGAGAGAGAGAGAGAAAGTGAGACATAAAGCGATAGAGAAACAGAGAGAGAGAGAGAGAGAGAGAGAGAGAGAGAGAGAGAGAGAGAGAGAGAGAGAGAGAGAGAGAGAGAGAGAGAGATTAGAGAGAAACTGTGTAGAGAGGAGTAGAGAGAGATAGAGAGATTCGTAGAGAAAAGAGAAGGGAAGAGAGAGAAAATGAATAGGGGAAATGGAGAAAAAAAAGAGAAAGGGGTTTTATACTAAGGGCTTCATGGGACACGTGTCACCACACGAGCGGTGACATGTGTCACTGCCCTATCCAAGTTTTTAGGGACAACGTGGAGCAATCCTAGCCATCTAATCTGGGTTTTCTCTGGATAGTTGGATTGTTGTCAGAACCAATTAAGGGGTGATACGTTGCAGGTGACGTCATGCTGATAGCCTGCTACACTAAATAAAAAAAAAAGGAAAAAAAAGGAGAAATGATCGAGGGGTGACATGTGGCAAGTGACGTCATGTTGACGTCACCCTGCTACAGTAAATTAAAAAAAAATAAAAGGATCCGCCATGTGTCCCCAATTTACTGATCTCCAAATTCAAAAATCGTAACATGCGCTGAACAAAACCGTCGACCATTACAGTGAAACCATCGACAGTTATCCCTAGATGCTGAATCCGTCGAACAAAATGTTGCCCAAACCGGCGATGGTTTCTTTTTGCAAACTTCTCCCTTTGTTTTTTTCCTTACACTACCTTTCTGGTGCATGCATTCCACTCAAATATGAGCCACATCCCGATAAGAATCTTTTGATGATAGATGAAAAATGGAGCCAGCACTAAAAATGCTTATTGGTGATGAGGTTTTAAGGCACATTGAAGGTCTTGTTTGTAACTACTATAGTATGCCCATTAATATAATAAGAAGAAAACAAAAATGGGGTGAGCTAGAAGAGTTCCAACCATGGACTAAGAGGAACATTTTTTTTTTCACATTTCCTTATTGGGAGCATCATTTAGTGTGTCACAATCTAGATGTAATGCATATAGAACAAAAATGTGTGTGATAATGTCCTAGGGACAATATTGAATTTGAATGGTAAGAGAAATGACAACTTAAAAGCATGCCTTGATCTTCAAGATATGGGTATTAGAAGTGAGATACACCCTCAACATCATGACCCAAATAAGGTGTATAAACCTCCGGCTTGCTTCACAATGTCTTCAATGGAAAAGGATGCCTTCTTGAAAGTTTTAAAGAATGTGAAAGTTCCAAATAGCTATTCGTCAAACTTGTCACGTTGTGTTCAAATTAAGAAGCAAAAAATTATTGGTCTAAAAAGCCATGATTGTCACATTTTGATGCAACAATTGTTAGCAATAGCCTTGTGTGGTTCTTTACCAAAGAAAGTTACTACCCCTTTAATTGATTTATGTTGCATATTTAGGGAACTATGTTCCAAGGCTTTGTTTGTACAAGATATTGAGCATCTCTAGTCTCAAAGTGTAGAGATTTTATGTCACTTGTAAGGGATCTACCCTCCATTTTTTATTTTTATTTTACAATTATGGTACATTTGGTGACTCATCTGTCTTCTAAAGCTAAGGTTGGAGTACTTGTTCATTATCGCTGCATGTATCCTATTAAGAGGTCAATCCAAACTATTCAAAATCATTTGTTTTGCCTAATTAGTCCAAATTTGTTACTCAATGATTTGTTTTATTGAAAACTTCTTTTTCATAGGTTCCTTCAACGGCTTACATTTCATGTGCTCAATAGAACCTATCCTGAGGGTTCGATCGCAAAAGAATTCTTAGTAGAGGAGTATTTGACTTTTTATTCAAGATACTTGAAATCTGTTGAAACAATATTCAATCAACCAATAAGGAACATTAATGATGCCATGGGATCAATTTCTAACATCACTTAAACAAATCCCCTTGATGCAAGCACATAGCTATTTGTTATTTAATAGTGATGAGATAACTCCATTTCATGCGTTAGTATTAAAATCACATTGATTTGATATACCATCTTGTTAGTTCTTTGTCATAATAGCTCATTTAGTTTTTTTCTTTATAGTATTCACAAAGAGGTAACAAAGAGGCATAGGCGTGGAACCCACCCTAGTGATGCATTTATAGAAAAAAATTCACATGGAGAATTTTGTTGATTGGTTCCAAGCATATGTAAGTACTATTTATTAATCTATAAACTCAAAGAAAAAAATATTAATATTATAAATGTTAATTTCATAATATTAATACACTTTATAAAATTATTGGTTAATATGAATGATGATGGACATAACGATCATTTAATTATAAAGTTCAATGGCTAGCTCATGGTCCAAACAATTCTTGTCAAAGTTTTTGAGGATATGTCATCAATGGCACCAAGTTTCACACCAAATAATATGAAGGGAATAAGAAAACTCAAAATAGTGGTGTTTATGTGGAATTTGAAGAAAGCATAACCTACTAAGGTGTCTTAAGTGATGTTATTAAGTTAAATGATTTTGATAAGTTGAGATACATTTTATTCAGGTGCATTTGGGCGGATGTCACTCAAAACAAGGGCTTAAAGAATGAGTTTGGGTTTGATATTGTCAATTTCTCACACTTAATCCATACTGACCATTGATTGATTGATGAACTCTTTATTTTATCTTCTCAAGCTAGACCTCTGTTTTATGTAAAAGATGAAAGGCATAAAGATTGGCTAGTTGCTTTAAAATCAAAACCTAGGGACATATTTGATGTTGGTGGCAATCATGTGTGAGGATGATGAGGATACATATTGTGATAATGAACCATTTAATTTAGAAGTGGAAAATATGACGGGGAGATAAATGAAAACATTAATTGGATTAGGAATTATATGGATGGGGCCACCACCACAAAAAAGATTTCAATTGGAACCTTCAAAATGAATGTACAGATGATTCCATTAAAAATGGAGGTCAAACATGGGAGAATCCATCAATGCCAATGCTGACAATTGTCATGGATCACTTAAAGATGGTTAAATCAAATTTTAAAAGAAGAACCCTTATTCTAATACTAATTTTTGGCCCAAGTGGCAACCCAAAATGGGGGTGAATTGTGTTTAATACAAATTAATTTGCTTAATGCAAAAAATAAAGCAAATACACAAATATTGGAATAAAAAAATCAAATAGAGAAGGGAAGAGAAATTGCAAACTCTTTTATAATGTTTTGACAATGAGCCTCTATCCACTCTCTCAAGGCAAACCACCTAAAGATTCCAATAATTCCCCTTATTGTAATAGAAACCAAGGAAACCAATTACACACGTTATTTTTGGAGACCAGGAAACCAAAACAACAAAGCTTACAACACAAATTCCTCACAAAGAAGATATATAATTTGAAACTCATAAGGGAAATTCTCAAAGAATAATCAAATATACGTCTCAAAAGTTTTGTAGAGTTCCTTTAAAAAATAAACAATTTAGAGCATAAAGAGAAATTACGAGAGAATTAAAAAACAAGAACACTTGCATATTTAGTATAGATTGGCTCTCTAGGCTTTGAAGGGCATATATATAGAGATAGGAGAAAAAACTATCCGTTTTTTGTCTCTTTAAGCCTTTTTACTGGTTAAACCAGTTGATCACTTATTAGCCCTTAGAGAGATAAATGACCATTATAACTAAAAGTTGCTAGGCCAATTGACTACTTTCAGGAGATGGTTGACCTTCTCCAGCTTTTGCCTGGACTGATTGACCGCCCCTATAGCCGATTAACCACCCCTAGCTTCAAGGTCGAGTTTAGTCTTCCTTTGATTTTGATTCTATAGTTTTAGCTCTATTATGCTATGCCTTTTATATACTTATGCTTTTAAAAGTTAAAATACAATATAATTGAGAGAATAAAAGCATAAACAAATAGAACATAAAATCTTCAAGAATTATCTTAATTCTTTAACTTCAGTGGCTTAATCTTATAAAAAAACAACATAAGCACAAACCCATTAGTATATAATAGTTTATTATCATCAAAATCAAGTTAATGAAACCTTGAGGCAAACAAGTTGTTGGTTGATGATTTCTAGTTTGACTTTGGATTTTCAAAATTCAGAATTTAAAGGTTGTTTCCCTCCATTTTTAAATGGTCTATAAACAGACCATGTGGGGCACATTTCTTGCCATGTACAAGTGGAGATAAGGGAGAGAATTATAGTGACAATTCGAGCATCCTTGGGGTTTTGAAAGAGAAAATTGCATTTTGGATTTTATGAAGAGAATTACATCTTTTTCTCTCTCTTTACTTTAGGGTTCTTTGCCATGTGTGTATTCTATAGAGGGTATCCCCACTTGATATTCCTTTGTGGTATTGATACGTGGTTAGTCCTATCACCCTACCCTTGTTGTTTTCGAGTTTCATTTTGATTTTTTCACAAAACCATGTGTGTTGTTATGTAGCATGTTTGTAATTATTATTTTTTACATAAAATAATGTATTTTTGTGATGAACATGTCATATAAGATGCATATAAAGTGAAGTTGTAGTCTGATTTTGTCAAAAATAAAAAAAATCGTATGAAAATTGCATAGAACTGCATTTTTTAAGAATATAACATGTAGATGGTCCATCGGCTTGTTGACACGATTGATTGCCCCTCCTTGCATTTGAAAAAGTAGTCGCTGCGTACTGTCGATAGCTGACCGATCTTTGTAGGAGATCGATTGTCTAGTCTAGAGGCTATGTTTTTGGCAATTTTCTCCTAACTTTTTATGCTTTTTCATGATGTTAATCGATCAAAATACTCCCTCGAGTGTATGGTTGAGTTTGTTGCTGAGATTATGATGTGGTTTTATTGTTTTTCCATAAAAAAGCCAATAACTCTAAAGTGTGTTCAAGAGATTTCAAGTGTTTTCAAGTTTTCAAAATAAAATTTTGAAATAAATACCCATGATGTGGCTTTTAGGCATTTTTTTTTTTTAGTGATTTCAAGTTTCTTAACATGAGTTTTTAAGGTCGGTTTGTGATTCTCCCACAAAAAAACCAAACACTTTCAAAGTTTAAGAAAAAGAATGATATTTTTAAAAGTAATCACCTATGAAGTGGCTAAGGGTGGAAAGTGTTTTGTTTTCAACTTAAACTTGACTTCAAGGCTCTGCTTTTGCAAAAAAATTATTAGAAAACAAAAGCTTTCAAACAAAATGGAGATTTTCCAAACTAAGGGTTTCAAGTGTTTTCAAAGATTTCAAAAATCGTCAAACTGATTTTCAAATTTAATTTAAAAATGTTTTGATGAACTATAGATGATATAGATGATTTGACTCCTCTCTGAAGGATACATAGGCAATCTACAATGCTAAACTTAGCCATACTAACCAAAAAACCAAAAAGTCCTCCATTTCTTTTTTTTTTTTTTTCCTTTTCTTTTTAATGTATGTTTATTTTGAAAAGACATAAAGTACTTGGTTTCCATGAGGTTAAGTCCTCTACATAGACCTTACAAAAACCATTTCAAAATGTTTTGGGTATAAAAAAGGTTTTTTTTTTTTTGTAAAGAAGAATGAAAAGGGAAGAGTTTGTTGTAAAATTGTTGATCGATCTTTGCGCACAGTTGACTGGACAGTACTGCAACTCATTCTCCATGATTTTTTGAATGATTTTTCCACAAAAAAAATGTTTTTCTTGAGAGAGACAAGACACATAGAAAGTACATACAATAACCATTCATAGAATTGATGCTATAGGGTGCTAGCTCTTTAATTTCCATCCAAAAAGAATTAAAGGTACCACCTTCCATGTTCACAATTGTACTCTTGAACCTAAATTTCTTTTCAAAAGATTTTCCTTTATTTTGTCTTTTTCAAAACTAAAATAAAGTGGTAACTCATTTTTATAAAATAAAATGGGTAAGTTAGATAATTAATGATTTGATTATTTACACTTGATTTTCAAAATGGTCACTAAACTAGTTCGTAACCAAACAAGTCACTCAAGTCAGGTGTCAATAATTAGTGACATTAAAATTTGATCCAAATATGTTTTATATGCGTATTGATAGCCATTTTCACTATTTGGCCTAGCCAAGAGTATGCATCTTATTATAAGATAGTCCTTAGATAATTTATTATAAAGCTCGACTAGATCAAGTTTAACTTGATATTGAATTATAATGAGCTCAAATTAAGCTAGAGCTTCTCATTATCTATTTGAGTTATCAACATCTAACTATCAAATTCACAGGCACACGTGTGCATGTACTGTGTAATGTGTGTAACATAATAGTTAGCTTTGGGAGTATTGGGTATACTACTATTATATAATTTGCTCCTTTGCTAGTATAGTTTATACATTCTTATAACAAAAGTCTCATAGTACTATTTGTTATAATTAGTATATTTCATTGTTTTTTTCTTTAACAAAATTTACATATTACTACAGTTTGCATGTCTCACAATGCTAGGGTTGGGCTTTTAGCATTGTTCGCCCTTTAGTCCTCTTGTTTAATGAGTGTGTATAAGTTCTAATTAAGGTCAAACTTTTAAAAATAATAAAGCTTAAGTTGAGCACGTGTATTTTTAATTAAACCAATCTTGAGCACCCAAAAGTTCAACATGACTTGATTGATGCCTTTACAATATTAGCCGGCTAATTTACAAGTGGCCAATCCATTGTAAAAAACAAAGTAAAAAATAAGGAAGAAAGTTAAATTGTTCATCGACTAGTCTTATAGTTGCTTGTCGTATGCTTTTTGACTTGAAAAACTACGCAAGTATTTGACTACAAGTCTGTTGGCTAGTTTAATGTTTTGCAACACATTGCAATTGTTTTTTTTTTTTTAAAGAGATCCATAATGCTTCAAGTAAGCAAAATTATATGAACTGAGAAACAACCAGTGGGGTATGTGAATAGGTTACAAAAAATAATAATGATGCATATAGGTGAGCAAGAGGTGACCGAAATAGAAATATTTTGTTTACAAGTTCTATTGACTCATGGTTGGAAGGGTTAATAGTTTATATACATGATATAAATATGTTGAACTTTGACACTGAGGATTTAGACTGTAAAGATAAAGTTAGATGAAAATAAAGTTTGACACTGAGACTTGATAGTTGGTTGAGACAGCTCAATTTGTTCAAAAATATATGGGTTTGAATAGGAAAATATACTTTAACTCTTGAATTTGACTATATTAATTTAAAGTATAAAATATAAAAATAATATATATATATATATATATTAAATCCTTCTAATTAAAAATGACTAGAGAGAGTTTAGATCAAGGTGGACACGTGGTCTGTCTAGATTAGAGCCAGCTGGTGTGAGTTGGGGGGTGGCCTATGAGGCTGCCCCGTTTTTTTGGATGAATCTCATCCCCAGTGGCTTCCCTAATGCTCCCAGTAGCGGCCTTGTGCACTCGGCGCTGCCCCGGTCTGTACCCCAAAAAGGAGAAAAAAAAAAAAAAAAAACGAAACAAAAGAGCTCTCTCTCTCGGCTGGAAGCTCCCGCTAGGGTTCGGAGCGCCATAGATCCTTCTGCGCTGCTTGAAGCTCTACGTAGGGTTCGAGGTTCTATTTTCGTCCAGACGATCTCTCTTTCTGTGAAGTTTCACAGGTCTGCTGGAATCTCTCTCTCTCTCTCTCTCTCTCTCTCTCTCTCTCTCATTTTGATCCATCAAATCTACTTGGTTAGAAACATATCAAAAGTCATCGGTGCCTCACTCTCATTTCTGATCTTCGTTTGCTTCCTCGTTAATGTTCGCATGTTTAGATCCCTGGACAGATGGATTTTGTTTCTTCCTTTGCTGTCCGTATGTTATCGGTTTTGCGTTACTTGCATTTTCAGTGAATTGATCGTCGATTATGTATGTGTGTAATACAAATTAAAGGATAGGCGTCCGATTTCCGTTACTCTTGCTTTGTTTACTCTTGCTTTGTTTGTCTGTTGAGGAAAGACAGGGAAAGGAAATGAATTGGGATTTGGAATTTTATGTTTTGCGTTGCGGTGTTTGCCTGAACCCTGAAGATGATAATTTTAACTCTGTTATTTGCGAAAATTATAGTCTCTTGCTTGGTTTGGCTGCTGAGGAAATGGGGGAGAAGTAAAAAATTGAGGTTTTTCAATTTTAAGTTTTGCTTGGCTTTGTTGTTTGCTTGAACACTGAATAAGATAATTCCATCTCCGGTCTTTCTGATAATGATAGTCTCTTGCTTTGCTAGGCTACTGAGAGAAAGAGGGAAGGGAAAGAGTTGAGATTTTGATTAATTAACTTAATAGGTTCTATTCCCCCTCACACACAACACCCCCCCCCCCCCCCGGGGTTTTCTTTTCCTAAATCTTCTCAATAATCAAAGCAGTTCTTAGTTTTAACAAAAATGACAAAAATTCCACCCAATTGAACCTTAGAATTCAACATCGGAAGAAAATAAGGAAGCAAAATTGACTTAAATGGGCACTTAAGCCTGATGGGCTATTTGTTTATACTGAAGTTGTTTTTTTTTTAATAATAAATTGCATTGGAAAACAATGCAATATACAATATATAATATTGAAATTTAAATGGTTTTATTTTTGGATTCAATTTTAAATAGGCCGAGTTATAATTGGATCTATCCATTTTACATAAATAGATCATATATGGGTAAACGATTCATAAATCTTCAACTCATTTTGATGGTTGCTTTTGCTGCGTGCATGTGTGGGAATTAGGGATTATTATCTAAAAAAGGGGAAAATAAAGGGGGAGCTGGGGATCTTGGAACATTTAGTGCTCTTGTTTATGCTGAGTGGTTGAGGATGCAACTTAGGATCATAAGGTGCGTTTTTTATCCATGACAGTCTTGGGGCTGAAGGTAGTCAATGAACAGTCGGTTGCTTCTTGTTGGAATATTTGGTGATGTAGCTTCCTTCACAATGTAGTTGCTAGTGTTTCCATTTCTTCCTTTAAAATGCTTGTAAGCTTGGATTCTTGTGTGCAAGGTTGTTAGAATCGGGATTCTAAGTGGGATCGTTGGAGGGGTCTGCAGGTTCGAATTGTAGAATCGGATCGAGAATTGTAAGATTCTACTTTCAATGTAAAATAAGTATTAAAAACTTATATATATGGAACTTATGACAAGTCTTAAGACTAAAAACTTGGTTAGTAATTTAGTAAGTATAAGAAGTTAAAAATACAATGAAAATTCAAACAATAAAAAGAAGAAAAAGACGAAGAGCTAGAAAAGGATAAGAAGAAGGAGAAAAACAGTGCTCAATATTGAATCTTTTCAAGAAGTAAATCTGTTTCAAAGCATACCTTTGTAGCTCAGCTGGGCCTGCTGGCTTGGCTCTTTTCTCGACTTTGGCTGCCGCTGATGAAACAAGAACTCTGAGTTGAAGAGGACTGATGTGTTCTTGGCGAACACCAAAGAAGGAAGAGGACTGAGGACTGAGTTCTTGTCAAACCCCCATAACTCTGTTTGTTGAAGCCAAAGAGCTGTTGATCAAATATAAAAAATGCTAGCTGCTGCCGATCAAACACCAGTCACCAGATGGAGGGTTCTCTAGTTGTCAAGTAGGAGAGAAATTTGGGAGCTGGGTTGCTGAATTTCAATTAGTAGAGGACTGGGGTGTTGAACTCTGGGGAAGTCAGGCGCAGATTCTGCTGGATCTGTTCATTGATGGGAGGCTGGGAGCCATTTCTCCGAAACATAAATCTTTTGGGTGAATAAAAACGTGTATTGGGCCACATTATTGAAGCCCAAAAGGGAAAAAAATCCAAATCCAGGTAACAAAGTAGGATCAGTACTATTCTACCTACGATTCTACTGATTTCTTTTTTTACGATTCTACTTGATTCCGGTTTTTGTTGCGACTTGGATCGTTTGGGTGAATCTGGATCTTATAATTGTATGATCCTACGATCCGAAGCGCGATTTTAATAACCATTCTTGTATGGACTGATTTTGAAAGTCTAAAGATGGTTTGTTGGTGGAAGAAGACTTCCTCATCTAAGGATGTTATACCAGCGTTGATTCAAAGTAGGATGCCTAAATTTTCTTGCATGCTTTTTGTTGTTCTTAGAAATCAATATGCTATTTTTGGTTGGTAGTAACTTGGAAAAAGCACTGATACTGCTTTTGGTGTTTGGAAGCACAAAGTTCAATATTTGGATTTGTCATTGTGTGAAATTCACATGAATCAGATCCAAGGTTTGAACTCCATACTTCCAAGTACAATGTCAGAGATTTTTCTTGGATTAGAGTTGGTGATGGGTTCAATTTTACCTTCTCTGCTTGTTTTGCCAATGATGCCAAAGGTAAGAATTTGGCTGCTTTAAAAGGAGTGCGCTTGATCAATCTGCAGGGAGATTGAGTGTGTGTTTACCTCATTAGTTTGTTTCCTCATGTTTTCTCCTTTATTGATTCTTATTGAATTCATAATATATAGTATGTATATGATATGAAGAAATGAATAAATTAAATTCTAATAAAATAAACTAAATAAAATAATATTATAATAAAGTATTGAAAATATAATATAAAATATGTAAGTAAGTCTATAATATTATAATAAGTGTATTAGCATCTCCAGTATATAAGCATTTCCTTGTTTTATACGTATTTTGTTTGCCTTTTAAAGTTCAATAATCTTTTTCTGTAATCTTTTCAAAATGTAATGCAAATAGAATGTACGAATCAACCCCCATTTCAATCGTTACATAAATCTACTTTACAATTATTTAATTTATTATATAATATATTTTATTTATATATCTATTGCAGTTATGCTGCCCACTGTGATTCTTTTTTTCTTCTTCTTACTAAGGAGCTGTTTGGTATCAATTTTGTTTTTGTTTTCTATTTTCATTTTTATATCGTGAAGAAACATATAATGACAACGTGTTTCTTTATATTGCTAGTTTTCTATTTATAATGACAATTTTCAACTCTTTTGAAAAAAATGAAAGCCAAATTTTTGGTTTGCAACCTGTTGCTGCAGTACTTTAACATCCATAACTTACTTTTATGGATCAAATCATTCAATTTATACATATTTTAAAATAAAAAAAATATAATTAAAACAATAATATCTATAAAAAAAATTCTAAAAAAATGGAAAAAAATAATAGAAACAAAAAGTAATTTAAAAAATAATTACCTTTCAATTGTCTTGTACAATTAGATTGATTTTGTAGCATTAAAAAATGAGTTTGAAATATAGTAATTAAGTAAAATATTTTTAATAATTTCTATTATTAATAATTTTGAATTTGTTTGCATTTTAATGGTATTTTTTAATTGTTATTTGGTTTGGTGTAAGAATTGAGGAGTTGTTCAATGAAGTTTTTTATTTTTATTTTTAGTTTTGGATGTATTAACCCAAGAGGTTTCTGGTTTTCAGACTTCAGTTTTGTTTTTGGTTTTTAATTTTTGTTTTTTGTTTTCATTTTCATATTTTTTCACAATGTTACCAAACTGCTTCTATGTTTTCTTCTTTTATGAATAGAGAAGTAAATTAATACTGGTGGAGTGTAGAAATTTAATCAAACATTCCAAGTATTCAACCTTGTTCGTCATTCATCAACATTTAATAGAAATTTTGAAGCATTTCTGTCATGATAATGTATTTAATTGTCCAGGAATCCTTTAGCATGGAAAGCTGATATCATTTCCTGTTTTGATATCCTTGCGGGTGATATTGGAACAACCTTGTCGTGGTATTAATTGAATTTCTATCAATGCAAGTGCATCAAATAAGGTGTATTGGAAAGCAACAAGCAATATGCTGATTTATTAGCTTGGTCAATGTCCTGTCTGTGGTTTTGAAGCTTGGAATAAGACAAGATTATTGTGAAAAAAAGTGTTTCAAGTTCTGTTTGCTAACCTAAAAATTTTTGGTAGGTCTAGTGCATCATCTACTGTGCCAGTTGCTTATCCTATTTTCCCTTCATGAATGTGTCCTGGAACTGATACTCCAGTCACTGCTGTTCTTCCATTACTGTGTAAAAAAATAACTGTGGTTCTTCCTTGTCAATGTTATTTGTTTCTTTCCCTTTCTATTGCTGCTTTTGCTTCCTAATTATAAAATATATTAATGTTGTTCTTCTCCCTCCAGGTTTGTTACTGCAATACCTTGTTCATTTGTAAGAGCCAGTTGCCTTTTCTGCTCAGACTTATTGGTTCTACAGCTTTTACATGCACCTCATGCAGTTGGCTTTTAGTCAGAAGTTGAGGAATGTTTTGTAGTTCAGAGTTGATGATAGTGGACTGCTGTTTTGCAGAAGATGATGGGGATGGTTCTGATTCCCCTCAGGCATTTCTGTTTGTTGTCAGTGTGAGATGCCGTTTTACAGTGCTCAGGCAGGGTTTTTTTTCCCTCTAATATGCACTTTTCTTGACAGTGCAATTTTCCAGGTCAAATAGTTCAGTCAAGAATATATGTGACTGTAAGTAATTGTTCTTTTTGTTATTGTGTTAGTTCCCATATTAATTCTGGTTATATTGAGACCGTGATTTGCTAGTATTGACCACAGGTTATTGACCAAAGGTTCTTGAGATCATTCTTCTTAGTTCTGCTTGCAAGGAAAATATTGGGTGAATAACCATCTTGATGAAGACACTGAATTCATGTACAATTTTTCTTTGAACAGGGAGAAAATGCTACCAAATTGGAAGAAACCTCGTATTTGTTTGACTGATCTTAGTATTCTTCTTATTTATATTCTCTGGCACATCTAGGAGTAAAGAGGGTTTTAATGGTTTGCAATAAGAATAAACCATGGAGTATGTATTAGGGAAAAGGTTTCCCGTCAATGCAAAAGATTACAGGTTATATGAGGAGGTTGGCGAAGGTGTCAGCGCTACTGTGTACAGGGCTCTCTGCATTCCCCTGAATGAGATAGTTGCGATCAAGGTCCTTGATCTGGAGAAGTGTAACAATGACTTGGTAAGCTGGCTGCTTCCTGACTTGTAATTTGAGATGTCAATTTATGTGTTTGGTTGATGCCTATTGTCTTTTTCGCAATAGATATTACTTGCCATGCTCACATTCGTATTACTTTTCCCTTCTGCATAATGTTCTTAGTAGCGGGCCTGTTTTACATATTTAAATTCTGTCAATGTTGGTTTCTTCGTGTTATTATACTTTTCAATATTATCACAGAGCAAGCTTTCCTCCCCCAATGCACATCTGTAACACAAATTTTTTTGGAGCAAAATGTTCAAAGGGTATTTTACATTTTTCACTGGCACAAATGTGACTTGAAAAATTGCAAAACGTCCCTGTACCAGTGTATCTTTTCTGGAGACAAAAGTTCATGCATGCATTAACGATGCTGGTTTCAAATGTTGAACCTCACAATGACATTTCTTTAAAAATATTGCAGGATGGTATCCGTCGGGAGGTCCAAACAATGAGCTTGATTGATCATCCAAATGTTTTACAGGCTCATTGTTCTTTCACTACTGGTCACAGTCTGTGGGTTGTGATGCCGTACATGGCAGGCGGATCTTGTCTTCACATAATGAAATCTGCATATCCCGAAGGTTTTGAAGAACCTGTTATTGCGACTTTGTTACGAGAAGTTCTCAAAGCTCTTGTTTATCTCCATGCTCATGGGCACATCCATAGAGACGTGAAGGTATGAACTACAGCTCATTCTATTAGAAAAAAAAAAAATTTTAAACCTGAAATCGTTTGTTGGAAAGTAATTTATTCTTTTCTTTAAAAAAATTGACATAAAATGTGTAGTTACTGAGCTTTTGGGAGAAACCTGCTGCCTGCCTTCTGCACTTCCATCTATGCCTAGCCTCAAGGTCACACATATTTGTGTTGTATCTGTAAAAGTGGGGATACAAGTTGCTTTGTATGATATACCACTTCATTATAATGTTATTGCTGCAGTTTTATCCTTTCTGTTTAGTTTTATATTTATTTTAGGGATGGTTCTTCTTTGTTATTGTTCTTATTTGGATTTTTACCTACCTTGCAGGCTGGAAATATTTTAATTGATTATAATGGTGCAGTCAAGGTAGCAGATTTTGGAGTATCTGCATGCATGTTTGATACTGGGGATAGGCAACGTTCAAGGAATACTTTTGTTGGAACACCATGCTGGTACTTTTGCCCACAATCCATCTATCGAATGTTTTAGCATTTGAGTGTATTGTTGAATTATATTTGGTGAATGAATTTGTATTTTTGACTTGAAATCCTTGTTTGTTTATTTATTCAATGTTTCTCTCAGGATGGCTCCTGAAGTAATGCAGCAGTTGCATGGATATGACTTTAAGTGAGTGGGTGACTCATCTAACCTATACTCTTCTTGCTTTGTCTTTGTTTTCTCCCTAACAAAGAATTTTGATTTCAATATTTCTTTGAGCTGAATTGAAGTTCTTTTAAGATTAACTTTCTGTGAGCAGAGCAGACATATGGTCATTTGGAATAACGGCACTTGAACTTGCTCATGGTCATGCCCCATTCTCTAAGTATCCGCCAATGAAGGTAATTTTTTTTAATTTTCTGTGGCTATCTTCATACTGGAAGATTTAGTCCCATGCTTATTAGAACACTTCAGATGCAATTCTCTCTCTCTCTCTCTCTCTCTCTCTCTCTCTCTCTCTCTCTCTCTCTCTTCTGGTTAGAAGATGATACTTCTCTGGTTTCTTCTTATTGCAGGTATTGCTGATGACCTTACAAAATGCGCCTCCAGGTCTTGACTATGAAAGGGACAGGAGATTTTCAAAGGTCTGTGGTGTTTAATCGAAACTTTTGAGAGACATTAGTGAATATTATAATATGCAGGTGTGCTTTAATAGTTTTATTTTTGTGTTCTTTGTTCTTAGTCTTTTAAAGATTTGGTAGCTACTTGCTTAGTAAAGGATCCAAAGAAACGCCCCACTTCAGAGAAACTTTTGAAACATCATTTCTTTAAACATGCTCGTGCAAATGAATATCTGGCACGATCCATTCTTGAGGGCCTCTCTCCACTAGGCGATCGTTTTAGGATGCTGAAGGTCTCTCTCTCATCTTGAGCTGTCTTAGAAGTTCCCTAAATTTATTGAAGAAATGGCTTGATTTCTATTACTATTTGTTTCACTTGCCCCCTTTTTTTATTTTTCAGGCAAAGGAGGCTGATCTTCTTGTACAAAACAAGGCTGTATATGGTGATAAAGAGCAATTATCACAGGTGAAATACCAGCATTTTTTGGGTTGAACAAATATATCTGAATGAAAAAAATGTTGATGGAAAGTTATGCTTTGAGATTTTGTTGGTGCACTTCTGATCTTAGTGAATATCACAGGAGAAAAACCAGCATTTTTTTGGTTGAACAAATATTCATTAATATAAAAAATGTTGATTGAATGTTATGCTTTGAGTTTTTGTTGGTGCAATTTTGATCTTAGTGACACTTTAATACTGCTTTATAATGCTTTATGATGAAGACCAAAATCGATCATATTAATCTATGTTTAAACTCTTTCGCAGCAAGAGTACATACGAGGAATTAGTGCCTGGAATTTTAATCTGGAGGATTTGAAAAGTCAAGCGGCCCTTGTAAGTACTTTCAACTTTTAGTTTGATGCCTAATATGATTATTTCAGTTCCATTGAGGAATGGTTTTATTTCTGAAGAAAATGTGCATCATTATTCTTAACCAGTATTCTGCATTTTGTTGCCTGAAGATTCAGGATTATGATGGCATGTCTAATGCTGAGGAGCCAGATGCTAATAGGAAGGAAAATGAAAGGGGTGATTATGTTGGTTTTCCAACGGAGCAGCTGTCCCCTGAAAGGGTTAACCATTCAAATGCTGCATCCAGTCAGGAGGTATCATACCTGTGCTAAAGTGATCTTTCTAAAAAATTTTCACAACTATGTCGTAAAATCTTCTTAGGAATCCTTCTGATTTGCCAAGATTCTCCTGTCTGTCTCACATCCACACTTTCATTTGTTTTAGGATGGTCTCAGCGATCTTCATAATTTGGAGAGTTCTCTTGCTTCATTTCCCTTTCAACCACTTCAGGCGCTTAAGTATGGCCATTTATACTTAGATGCTAAAGGTTTATATTAATCATGCTTGGTAATACTTGATAATTATTAAAAAGTTTTTGAGCATGCTGAAACAAAAAATCTTCTTTTTCTAATTAACAGAAGAGTACGTTTTTTTTATTGGTGTATTACATCCAACCATTTTTTTTTGGTTTCGTGTTATTTATCAATATTTTCAGCATTTTCAATAATGATTGTCATATATTATGTATAGTGTAATAGATTAGACAAATTTCTTTCTGTTTTACACCGGTGTTTTAATTACTCCTTTGGGATTAAGTGATTGTTCATGCAAACCATGTATTTTGATGCAGAGGTTATTTTGATGTTGGTGAGGATGATGCAAGTGCTAGTTGTCCAAATTATAAAGATGCTAGTCGATCGGATTCTGAGCAGCAGTTTCTAACACAGTCATCACCAAGGGCCATGGACCTAGAATCTGAAAGAAATAATGGTGAGCATGGGGGTCGAAGTGGTTCTCTGCCTCGCCATGTTATCCTTGGTCCAAAGAAGTTCTTCAGTGGTTCTTTGATCCAGGACAATGCTCATTCTCCTAGAAAAGTTACTTGTGATGGTGATAGGTAAGCTGCGTTCTACCGGAGTAGGATGTGTTTTAATATTGCTATGTCCTCACTTAGGTTTTGTATATGACATAAAAAATGCTTATGTTGTTGTTGTTTTTGTTGTCATTGTCATTGTTAGTTTCCCTCTAAATTAGAGCTTGCTGACTGAATAGATTGATGAAAATTTGCTGGTGAAAAAGAGGATTGCATATAGGTAATATCATCTATAATGTTTCCACTAAAAAAAAGTCATCTATAATGTAAAATATTTTCTTATGCTATGGTTCAGAAGCAGCCTTGTGTGAAATGCACTAAATTGTTCTAAGTAAACAAGTTTCAAAACTTTTCCTTGATGATGCTGGACATTTGGCATTCCTTTCTTTTCCTTTAATACAATTATTTACTTGCAGAAAAAAATAAAAATAAAAACTAATTTGATATCTATACAATGTTAGAATGTATCATTAATTGACCATTAAGTAATACACACATGTACACATGTACAAACAACAATGCACTTGCTTGCTCTGCAAGGTATAAAAAAATCACGAATTACAGGTGAATCAACTAATGACAGACCACTGTGCCATATGGTAATAATATTAATATAGTGGTTTTTACAAACATGTAGGGCTTTGCGTTCCTTTGAGAGCTCTCTTATTCCTTTCCATCTGCACTAACTGAAAGATGGCTAGGGGAATGAGGGACAAGGCTTTCTTCCTCTCCTTACTAGTGCAGATCCTTTTTAACTCTCTTTTCATTGTTCTAGCTATAGCTCACTGATGTCTGATTGAGGAAATGGCCAATTGCTGTAGGGTTCTGTCCAGGAACAGTGCAAGAGGACATGATCAATAGTTTCCACACTTTCTAAATACTAGAAATATCTGTTTACAAGAGGCAGCCCCCTTTGTCTAGAAGAATTTTCCGAAGAGTTGCATCCCACACAAGGAAGTAACTTTTGTCGGGGGTTGCTGTTCTCCAGATGAGCTTCCAAGGAAAGTTTTTATAGTTGCTGCTGGGGGAGAATGTTTCCTATAAAAGGATCTGACCGTGAACATGCAGTTTTTTTCTAGGACTCTCTTGGGGTTGTTTGTGGTATTATGATAGTGGATTTTGTATAACCAATCAAAAAAATCAGTAAGTTGCTCTGTGTTCTTAATTATTAGAGGAATGCTCCTAATATTCCTCAATCAGAAATTTTGAGATGATTACTGTCAAGTGCTTCCTTGTCGTGCCAAACTGAAGATAGAAGGGAATGTGGTATTAAGGGGAGATTAATCGCACCATATATCATGCCAGAAAAAAAATATTGTCCCCATTTCCCACCTGGAAGTTGATGTAAAGGAAAGAATCCTCAACTGTTTCTGATGAATTTCCAAACTCCGATGCCATGTTCTCTTCTCCAGGCTTTAGCAGTCCAACCATTATGCAGAATACCATATTTTGAAGCATTGATTTCCCTCTATTCTTCTCCTTCATGAATCTCCAAAGCTATTTTCCATGGGGAGCTTTATCGAAAGTGGATAGTTATTTTAGCTTTACACCTCCGTATTGAGGTTGTTTAACAACTCTTCATTTTACAAGATGGTATCTGAATTCCTCCACAAACCTCCCAAATGAATCTCCTTTGAATTCACTCTAACCTTTTGGAGAGCTAGGGTAAGAGAAGAGGGGCATATAGTAGGCTGGGAGATTAGATAAAGCCTTCCACCTCTAGGCAGATAATTCCTTTAACAAACAACCAACTTTTTTCCAAATCTTTGGGCTCCAAAACACCTTCATCTTTGAATTTAGCATCAAGAGGAAGGTCAGGGTAGGTCATTGTAAGAGCCCCCGGCTTGCATCCCATGAGGGCCTGCAAGGAGAGGCCTCTCAGTTAAGAACTCACAATTTGCACGTCAATACCTGACACAAGCCTATCATGTATTACTCAATTAATATATCTAAGAATGTTCCAAAAATGACATCTTGGTTCTCAATTTACAGTTCAATTGCTATGTTTAATGTACAGATACATGTGCACACAATGATAAACAAAAGAAATGTATTAGAGAGAGAGAGAGAGAGAGAGAGAGAGAGAGAGAGAGAGAGAGAGAGAGAGAAAGAATGCATCAGAAAGATGAAAAAGAAAGCAGGCATAATAAGATATCCTCCCAAAAGACATGGAAAATGACAAGACAGAGAGCCCTAAAAAAACTACAAAACAGCTATACTGGAGAAAAGCAGAACAATCTTTCTGTAAATTTGCTACGGGAGTGTGTTGAAAGAAGACCACCATGCGCACACACACATCAAAAACCCAACTATATTTATGCATGTCTGTTGCATAATAGCTCAACATTAGACAATTTTCATGTCAATAAAGTCCTTGTGTAAATTTTTTCATCTGTAGGCTAATATATAATATTAAAACAAGTGTAATTACAAGGTGCTATCAATTTGTTTAAAAACCTTCTTTTTAGAAAAGGGAGACTTGGATGAGAGAGCTTGATGCACGATAGATGAACCAGAAACCACTATTGTCTCTGGAAATTTTCCTTCGTCCTTGATTAATCTATTCACAATGATGTGGGAATTACTGTTACCATGAAATTATTTTGACTAATAATTGATTCTGCGGAAGTTCCAGCATCATGATTATTGTAGTGATGAACAGAACAACATGCAATGTGTACACTGTAGTGCTTCAAAGATGACAATGCCTGAATTCAGGGACTTATCACATTTCATCGAAGCGCACACAGAAAAATATTCCACTTTGGGAAGTGTGTTGGGTTGGAACTTAGTGCGAATCAAGGAGAAATTTGGAGGATGGTTGTTTCTCTTGGTTTTAGGGTCGACTGAGCTTATTTGGTAGGGGATCAAGATTGGCAGTTTTGGTGAGAAAAATTTGTTTTTTTGGGTTAAGAAGCTGAGAACTCAAAAAGGGGTCATCTTGATGGGATTATTGGAGAATAAATTGGGGACGGTATTTTTTTTTTTTTTTCTGATCAATAAAGAGAAACTTTATTAGCTGGGCATCAAGGGGATACCAACCCGTGGTACAAGATGTCTACCTGTAGAGTGTTACAAACATCAAGAATTAGTTAATGATCATTAACTATTTGCCCACTAAGCCAGCTGGAAACAGCAGTCCATTGCCCTTCGCAAATTTGAAGCGGAGTAACTGTATCTTTGAAGGCTTGCTTATTTCTTTATTTCAAAGCACACCACAGGATGGTGAGAGGGATGAGATTCAGAGCCTTTTGCTTCTCCATGGTGGTTTTGATGCCTTTGCAAACCCAGTTCTTCCCTCCCACAGAGTTTACAATATCCCACTGATATCTAGTCAAGGATAGAGCCATATTCGACAAATTCCTTGTCCAGGGGCAATGGAGAAGAATGTGGTTGACCAATTCTGCATCAGCCATACAAAGAAAACATCTATTTGTAACTTTAAGCCCCTTTTTTTCTGAATATTGTCTAGGGCTAAAATATTTCCATGTGTGGACTCCCAAACAAAAAAGGCAACCTTTGAAGGGACTATTTTTCTCCAAATATGAATCTGAGGGGAGTTGTTGCAATTTTGTTCCCACTGGGGAGAGCTTCTTGTAGAAAGATCTAACAGTGAAACCACCATTTCTGTCCAAAGCCCATTTTGGTTCATTGGGGATGTTTTGATAGAGAAATTATAGAGATAGCTGTAGAAGTCATCAGAGTGCCTGAAGGTTCAATCTGCCTCATTCATAGTGAAAGGAATATTCTAGACAATTCCTGTATCAGTGATTTGGAGATGATGATTGATGAGGGCATTTTTTGTTGCAAGCCAAGCTGTAGATGGAAGGAAAGGCTGCTTTAAGATTTTTGTTGTCATGCCACACATCATGCTAGATGTAAACATTGGCCCCATTCCCCACTTGAAATCTCACATGTTGGAAAAAACATCGAATCCTTTCGTAATGAATTTCCAAACTCCCACTCCATAGGGCCCCCTACTATTGTGGGTAATCCAACCGTTATGCTCAAGTCTGTATTTAGAAGCTGTAATTTTCCTCCAAAAATGGTCTTTCTCCTTCGTGAACCTCCATAAATATTTATTGAGGAGGGCTTTGTTAAAAGTGAGGAGGGATTTCAGCCCCAAGCCTCCTGAACATGACGGTTGTTTGGCCAGTCCCATCTTACAAGGTGATATTTTAACTCCTCCCCTATGCTTCCCCAAAGAAATCTTTTTTGTATCCCTTCAAGGATGGGTCAATAGGCAGGAGGGACAATTAAAATGCATGGACTGTGGATTGTTCAACATTATATAAGCTCAAAGAAAATTGTTTTTGTTTCAAAGATTAAAACACAAACCTATATATGTGGATATTCTCTAATATGGGATTCAATTTTATAGGGAAGAAAGCATTGCCATTTGCTAGGGAGCTTGGCTGGAATTTGTAGGTGGTGGATGAGGGTGTTGTTGGAGATTGCGATTGGAAAGATAAATATTTGGGCTAGATTTAGTGGAATTTTAATTTTAAGGCAAAAGACATTGACTTCTTTTGAGGTTTGACAAAAAGACAAGAACTGCCTCTGAGGTTTCGAAAATCCTATTGACCTTCCTTGAGTTTTCAAAAATGCCTCACACCTATCTCGGGTTAAGTCCTTGGAATTCTTGAAACCTCAGGGAAGGTCAATATCTTTTGCCCTTAATTTTAATTTATCTCTAGATATGCCCAAGGTTAGGGATAACATGGGGAGTTGGACTTGGTGGGCTAGGGTGCAAAGTAGCTTAAATGGGCTATCACAATTTTGGCCTGTTAGAGTCAGCGGAGATACTCAAAAGTTGCGCTTGTAGAAACTGGGCCTTGTAGAGGTTGAAAGAATTCAACCCAGTACCTTATGCAATCTTATACGAGGGTTTGAACTGGAGGTAATAGAACTTATGTTTGGGATGCTAAATCAAATCCCAGCATCAAGAAAACTTGTGCTGGCAAGGAGATTGGAACAAGGAATTACACAGGGTTTGATCAGCTGGTTTCAAAGGAGTTGTTGGTGATAGTTGCGGAGAGGATGGATTTGAGGAAGTACCAGGAGAAGTTATGCACATTGTGTTAGTTGTTCTAGGAAAAGGGGGGAGTGTTTCTTATGTTCTTCCGGATGTATTGCTAAGAATAGACTCGTGGCAAGGGAACTCTGCAAAAGAAGGTTCTGAGAATGGTGGGGGCTTTGAACCTTTGGCTCAGGTTTAATATGACATGTAAGAATGATTAGCCTCGAGATTACTTGGGGAAAATTGAAGGCAAGATGAATGTAAAAGGAAAGGAGGTGATGCTGGGGGATGATGGGTTTAATACTCCTTTGTCCTAGGTTTTCAGTGAGGAGGAGGAAGATGAATATATGATAGTGTGAGTGATTTTGAAAGATGTTTACCACTGGAACAATTGATTGAGACCCATAAAGTTGATTGTAATGAAACTTCCAATGAAAATGAGGTTGTCAAGTTCAGATACTGTGGAATTGGGGGAGATGGTGAATCATTTAATGAGCAAGAGGGAGAGTCATTGGACTTTGGGAAGAACACTAAGAATGTACAGTTTGGTTTGCCATTTGAATGAAGCTGTAGGCTGTTAAAATGTTGAAGTTGAGGAAGGAACTTCTGCTGTTGTTCCAAGTAAGTATCTTGAGAGTCTTGGGTAAATCAGAAGTGATCTCTTATAGTACTGCTCAAGGGGTTTCTACGCCTTTGAAAGGAAAACTTCCTGTTCCAGGCAGTGAGCCTAATTTATTTTATATATATATATATTTGTGTCAGGTGGATGGAGCTAAAGTGGGGAGGAAATTGCTATTTGCCCTCTAGGGTTAGGATAGGCAATCGAGATCTGCAAGACCTTGAGGATATGGGGATTAAATTGCTGGGTCCTTTATGGCTTTTGTATGGTTCACGGGATAGTTATTCCTTGGAATAAGAAGGAATATTGTGAAAATTTTAAGAATGTAGGTAATAGCTATTCCTTGTATATTTCTTATTATTTCATTCAACATGTAATAATAAAGGAATAGATATTCTCATGGTAAAATTTGGGAATAGTTATTCCGTGTATGTTCCATGTCATGGAGTCATAGAAAGTTTCACATTGTTATTTACTTTATGGTATCGACATAATTTTTTATATAACTAATTGTAAGTGACCTATTTTAACTAATCTATTCCTGGGAATATACATTCTACTAATCAAACGTAGGGTTGGGAAAGGAGGTTAGAGTGGGTGTTTGGCCTAAAACTTATGAGAGAGAGGGGAAAAAAAGGTAAAAAAAACTGCTGAAAAATGAGTATCTTCAATTAACTATTGTGCGCCCCCGGGGGGCGGCTGGTGTGGATAGGTAAAGCGGGTAAGATTGTTAAAACTTTAGGTTAATGAGTTGGAATGTTAGGGGGGCTAGGAGAATGTAGAAAAAGGGGTTTGGTCTGAGAATTGATGTCTAGATACTCTCTTTATATTTTACTTTTGCAGGAAACAATGTTAGAATGTGTAGCTGGGGGTATTATTAGGGAATCTGGAAAGGCAGGGGCGAAGATGGGGCTATTCAAAGGGGGCATCTGGGGGTATTTTTGGTGGTTTGGGACACTCGAGTGGCTCTCTCCCCTTGTGTGTGTTTGTTGGGGGCGTGGGGAAGGGGGCAGTGATGGTTTAGTTATGGTCCTTCTAGACCTACGTGTAGGTCCTAGTTTCGGGAGGAGTTGGGGGCTGTGTGTGGGTTGTGTTATCTTGGATGGATGATTGGGGTTGGCTTTAGTTTAGTTAGATTTATGTTGGAAAAAATAGGGGTGAGAGTTTCTTTTATAGCATGCAGCTTTTTTATAGCTTCATTGGGGAGTGTGGTTTGACCAACTAGGCTATATGGATCGGAATGTTGGGCAACGAAGAAACATAATATCCAAAAAGTAAAAGTTGTTGCGATGAGAATGCTTAGATGGATGAGTGGTATAATATTGAAAGATAAATTAAGGAATGAACATATTTGAGGTAAGTTAGGTGTAGCTCCTATAGAAAATAAGGGAGGGACGACTCAAATGGTATGGACACTTGCAACGTAGGCCATATAGTGCACTAGAAAGGAAGAGTGAGTGAGTTACTGTGAGGGGTAGTAGAAGGGGAAGGGGTAGGGGTAGACCTAAAATAACTTGGGAGGAGATAGTGAGTAAGGATTTAATATCCATGAATCTGTCAAAAGAAATAGTCCATAATCGCATAAATTGGCGGAAAATGATTCATATAGCTGACCCCACCTAGTGGGACTTAAGGCTTGGTTTTGTTGTTGTTGTTTATTGGGGAGTGGTTTGAGAGAGATTCCGTTTGCATAATGTTTTATTTACTTGGTCAATGGAGGGGAAAGAGCAATCGCTAGTCAGCTGGACATTCTTTTCACTCATTAGTGGGATGCTGAGATTCCTAATCTCACTCAAGAGATGCCAGCTGTTTCAAATCATTTTCCGCTTTGGCTGAAGTCTTTAGAGGTTAGATGGAGCCCTACTCCTTGTTTTGAGAATATATAGATCGTCATTGTTTTTGCAATCTAGTTAATAAGACTTGGAGTAGTTGTGATGTTCTTGGATTGGAGGTTTTTGGTTTATGGAGAAGCTTAAGCGGATTAAAGAGGTGCTAAATGGTGGAACTTAGAGGTGTTTGGAGATAACAAATAAAAAAAGAAAGTATTTTGAGTAATTGAGTTTGCTAGATAGGAAAGAGATAGAGGGAGGGAGGGGCTTTTATGGAGAGGAGGGAGTTAAGAGAGTGAGCTTGAAGAATGAGTTAAGAGTATGTGCTATTGGAGGAGGTTAGGAGTTGGAGGCAAAAAACACTAAGTTCAAATGGGTGACAAATTGGGGATTCTAATTCAAACTTTTTTTCGTAAGGTGGTAAATGAGCAAATGAGGTGTATTGTGTAAATGAAGTGGAATTGAGGACTGGGGAGATGGTTGCTGGTGTTAGGATGGTATTTGAAGAGGGCACCGATTTCTTAAAAAATTGTTTTTTGAGGATTATTTAGAAAAGTCAGTGATTGAGGGGTAGGACTGGAGTCTTATTTCAGAGACAACACGTCTTTGGTTGGAGAGGCCTGAGGAGGTCAGGGTTGTAGTGTTTAGTCTAGAGAGGGATAAGGCTCCTGGTAACATAGCCTTTATTTTCATGAGTTTTACGATGTGGCGAGGGGAGGATGTATAAAAGATCTTTTATAGTTTCATGGTAATGGGAAATTGGGGAAGTGTGTTAATTTTGTCTTTATTGCCTTGGTGCCTAACAAAAGTTGGTCGATTAAGGTAGCGGAGTTTCAACCTATTAATTTGTATCTAGCATGTATACCATCATTGCTAAGTTGCTTGTCAGTACATTGAGGGTTCTCTGTCCTTAGTGATGCTGCTTCTCTTGCTCAAAGTGCTTTCCTGGGAGGGATGCAGATAGGGGAAGCTATTTTGGTTGCTGATGAGGTGGTGGATGATGTTTTCCATAGAAAAAAGAAGGATACTGTGTTTAAATTGGACCTTGAGAAGGCTTATGATAGAGTTAGTTGGGTGTGATTGGTTAGGGTGCTTAGGAGGAAAAGGTTTGGAGTTAGGTGCTGGGATTGGTCAAGCAGGGTGTTTATCTAATGCTTATTCTGAGTGGTTAGCAAAGGGGCACCATGAAGAATGGTTTGATTCAACTAAGGGGATTAGGCAAAGGGATCAAATTTTGCCTTTTTATGTGTCCTTGTGGTGGATGTGCTGAGTAGAATGATACAGGGCGGTAGGTAGGGGTGCTGCGAGAGGTCTTAGCCATGGTAGTCAAAGGCACAAGGAGCACCAAGGTGCGAGGCGAAGGCGCACAATTATTGAAATTGTGTACAATGCCTATTTGGTGGGTAATTGATATAAAAACACATCAATAGTAATATCAGAATTTAAAATGCCAAAATATTCAGTAGTAATTATGACAACCAAGTTCCAAGTGAAACAAATATAGTTCCACATAAGTAATCAGGCTTGCAAGATTTCAAGTTTCAAGTTTCAAATGAAATAAAATTGCCAAGCTGAAGGCCCAAAAGCATCTTCAATATCAAAAGAAAAGAGTACAATAAAATAGCAGCTAAATTCAGTAAAAAAATGTTACATATTAATATATTTCAGAAAAATGTATTGTTTGTATACTGCATTTTCAAACAAATTACAAAACAGCATCAAAATTCAGTAAAAAAATGTTATATATTAATTATGAAGTATAAACTTGCATTAAACTACATAATTAATTACACATCATACAATATTAACTTAGAGGCGTAATGCAACTTAATGTTTTAAGAAGAAGCAGACGGCAGGAGGCAGCAGAACTGAAGAAGAAGAAGAAGAAGACGAACTCACGAAGGGCTCCAACTGGTTCAAAGGCTAGAAGACGAGCTCACGTAGGGCTCCTGCCTGCTGGTTTGAAGGCTCGAAGATGAACTTGTGAAGGGCTCCTGTTGGTGTCGTGCTGCTTTGAAGGTTCAAAGAAGAAGGGTTTCAGCAGGTGTTGTGCTGACTCGAAGAGTTGCAAATGAATCCTGTTGGTTCAAGTTGAACGAGGGCTAGGGTTCGTTCTGGCTCCCTGGTGCATCAGTGCGCCCCTCTGCGCCTTTTAAAGGTCGCCTCGCCTAACTAGTGATGAGGCGCTGGCCTCATTGTCCCTCTGCGCCTTGTGCCTAGGTGCGCCTCAGGTGCGCTTTTGACTACTATGGTCTTAGCGTGAGTAAAGAAGTTGTTGCGTCTGATTTGTAGTTTGCTGATGACCATGTTGATTCTTTTGTGAACATTCTCACTATATTACAGAGTTTTGAGTCTTTTTTCTTAGAATTGATTTGGGTGAGAGTGGTGTTGGGCTGGTTAACCTTATTCAGGAGAGGGTTTTGGAGTTGACTTCCTTAGCTGGGTGTGGTATTTTAGAGTGGCCCATGACTTATTAGGAGTCTCTTTGGGAGAAAAGTCTTGTTTCTTAGCTTTTTGGATAGGGTGCTTAGGAGGAAAGGGTTTGGAGTTGGGTGGAGGAATTGGACAAAAAGGGTGCTTATCTAATGCTTATTTTTCAGTGATTATTAATGGCACCCTGAAGAATGGTTTGGTTCACCAAGGGCGATTAGGCAAGGGATCAATTTTTTTTTTCTTTCCTTTTTTCATTTTGTCCTTGTGGTGGATGTGTTGAGTAGAATGGTAGATACAAGATGGTAGGGGGTTGAGGTCTTACTGTTGTATGGTAGGACGTTATAATGTCTCATTTGTAGTTTTCTGATGATCATTGATTCTTGAGAACATTCTCACTATATTGCAGATTTTTGAGGGTCTTTGGTCTTAGAATTAATTTGGGTGAGAGTAGTGTTGGGCTGGTTAACCTTCTTCAGGAGAGGGTTTTGGAGCTGACTTTCTTAGCTAGTGTGGTATTTTAGAGTGGCCCATGACTTATTTAGGAGTCATTTTGAGAGAAAAGCCTTGTTTTTCTTAGCATTTTTGGATTTGGTGGTAACCAAGGTACCTAAGCGTTGAATGGTTGGAGAGGAACTTTGTTTTCTTTAGGTGATATAATTACTCTAATACATGCTAGCCCTTCTACTATTCCGTTTTTTTTTTTTTTTTTTTAATATTTTTGAGATTCTAGGAAGGGAGGCTTAAAAGCTTCAAAGGTTTATGGGGATTTTCTTTGATCAGTTGTAGGGGAGAGGAGAGACCATTTTGTTTACTGGGAAATGGTCTGTAGGTCGAAGGAAGGAGGGTTGGGTCTTGGTAAATTGGTGTCTAAAAACATGGGCCTTTTGGCGAAATGGTTATTGAGTTTTTCCTTGGAGGTGAATCCCTTTGGCACAAAGTAAGAAGTAAATGTGGATACACGATCATGGATGGGATGCTGATTTGGGCTCAAGAAGTTCCTTACGGAGTCCTTGGATGTCCATTTTGCAAGAGTTTATCCTTCTTTTCTTCCTTCAACAGATTTTCAATTGGGTGTAATCATATTAGGTTTTGGGAAGGTGTGCTTTTCTTTTTGTGGAGGATGGGGGGTGGGGGGAGGCTTTATCATGTTCCTTTACTTGTTTGTATCGCCTTTCTTCTCATCATAATGTTTTGATTTCCCATTATTCTTGAGAGGGATTCCTTTTCTTGGGACTTTCATTTTAGAAGGGATTTAAATGATGGAGAGGCGGGGGGCTTTCTTCTTCACTCTTTGTTCTAGAGGGTTACCAAATATTCATTAGGAGTGATGGTAGGGTTGGTCTTTGGATTCATGTTGGGGCGGGGGGGGGGGGGGGGGGGGGGGGGGGGGATTCGTGTAAGTCTTTCTTTTCTCACCTTATTAAGGTGGATGTGATTTTTCCTCTATCACCCATTGGAGGCTAAAGTGCCTTCTAAGACAAATGTGGTTGTATGGCTGCTGGCACTTATTTAACACCGACAATCAGCTGCAGAGTAGGAAGCCAGCTGCAGAGTAGGAAGCCTTCTAAAGCCTTATCTCTCAATATATCTCTCATGTGTGAGAGCTTTTGAGGATGTCTCATTTTTTTGACATGGCCCTTTCACTTGGAATTTGTGGAGTGCTCTTTTTGGAATTCTTGGTGAAGTTGATTGTTGTTGTAGCACTAGATTTGATTTTTTAAATATAAAAATACTTGTAAAATAATTATAATAATTTCCATATGTGTTGTAATATTTTTTAATTTGTATTCCTTTTGTATTGTTATTATTTTGATTATATATGTGTGTATATTTATTTTTTCTATTGTAATTTGGTTCAATGACAAAAATGAGCATTTGTTTAATCAAGTTTTTCACTTGTGCTTTGCAGTGTTAACCTAATAGGTTGCTGGGTTTTGGTTTTTAGTTTTTGCTTTTGGTTTATAGTTTTTGTTTTCGTACTTCTGGCAGTGGTACCAAACGGCCCCAAATTTACTCAATTATGAACTGGTGGACTGTTGGCTTATAGATTTAACTTACTCTTTTAAGTGGGCTGAGCATGGAGTTCTTGTTATTAAAAATGTGGACATTTAGTTCTATATGATTAAATTTTCTTCTGATAAAACTTCTATTTCATTTCAGATATAATCTTGGTATGCTTTATGTTGCTTTATCAGCATTTCTTCCTTCTGTCATGAGTATGCTTGCCTTTCGATGTGCCACAACAATTTCTGGTTGTTGATTCGTATCTAGTTGTTTTCAATACTGATATCTACTCTAAAGAAAATATTTGGATGTAGTTGACCATAATAACTGAGTTTTGGAAATTTATTTAAGGGAAAGTCAACAACCAAGATACCAATCTGATCGGAACTTTAGTGGTCCATTATTGTATCGTCAAAAGAGAGATACCAATAACCTTTCAGCTGGTATGTCCTTTGGTTTTTTTTAATTATACTTGCAATTTCTCACTTCTCTAATAGCAGATTTATTACTTTATTTTTCATATTACAGTTTTTCTTTCCCATTGACGTGTCTGTTTTTGTAGTGGATGATACATCTGAAGGAGCAGTTGTCCAACGCAAGGGACGTTTTAAAGTCACTTCAGCAGAGCTGAGTCCCAAGGTATTGCATTGATAGCACATTCATATGAGTTTACTCGGTGCAACTCAGCCTTCAATTAACATGTGGGCTGTTCCATTATGCCTCTATTAGGTCTTCAAAAAACTAAACTTCCTATGACATTTAATGTTTTCAACGATGACCTAGGTACCACCATGTCTGGATTATGAGTGTGTATGAGTTACTTCTACCTCTGAGCCTGATTAGTAGTCTTTGGCATAGGTTTTGAATCTCTATAGAAATGACTTCAACAAAATTTCTTAATGCTAAAATTAATTAAGGCGCTGTACATTGAAAACATTTGCATTTTTTGATATTACATGGCTTGGCTCTTTGGGATGTGAAGATTGTTAATTTGGGAAAAATGTGAGACTTCTATCATTGATTGGCAAACAAAAAATTGCTTGCACTATTTTAACTCAGCAATCATTTACTGTATATGGACCTGTGGATAAAGTTCCGCCCTGTCCAGAAATATGGCTCGCACTTTAATTAGTTACATGTCCTATTTGCTCACCAATCATTTGAGTGGTCTGTATGCTGAACGCTTGTTCTTTAGGGATTTTTGAAGTTGATACTGTTTATTTGATGGTTTATGCCTCAGCATGGACCACGTTATTGAAGTTTTCTATGCAGTTTTCCCTGTCATATCTAATACAAGCTTCTGTTATTTACTTGTTTTTGATATGCAGCTTCACTAGTTATAAAGATGGAGCTAGTAATTTATATTTTTAGGCAATGGCTTTGTAACCATTGCCATTATTTTTCTATGTAGGGTTCTTCAAACTGTTCCTTCAACCCAGCTTGTGGAGGTTCAATAACACCAATGACCATGAGTCTTACATCTGCCCCTGTTCTTCCATCATTGCAACACATTTTACAGCAGAACACTGCGCAAAGGGTATCTATTTATATATATTTGCCCCAGGAGATACTGTTTCTGAATGTCTTCTTTAATTAATTTTGGCAGGAAGAAATAATTAAATTAATCAAGATTGTGGAGCAATTCTCGCAAATCTCTGGTAACACTTTGATCTTTTGATCATTCTTTTCTAACATTGGAAGAGAGCTGATTATCAATGTCACGTGCATGAATATTGTTTGATTTGACTTCTTATGCTTGATACACAGGCAATCATGTAGAATTAGCTGAGGCAAGCAGCAATGACCTTTCACAGGTATTGTATCTTTCAGGGGTAGGCCCAGCTACTTGTAAGACATTCTAATATGTCTAGGTATAATCCTACTTGTGGTCGTGAAAAGCTATAATTAGCTTGTATTTGGGGATGAAAATGGCTCTTCTGACATAGTTGCTTCTTGTAACTTCTGTTTATAGATGAAAAGTGGTTGGTTATTCTTGCTGTAATATAGTGGTATATTCAGTTGTAGTCCGTTATTCTACAATCTGTGCTTTATTGTTAAGACAGCAACACCGTGAATTGGACGGAGTCTCTCAAAAGTGAAGTTTGTTAAATTCATTATTTTGGAATTTCTGTAGACCAGGAACTGCAGTATGAGGACTTAGATTTTAGTTATGCATGCTTATTGCCATGTAGGTTGCAATGCAGCTGAAAGCAGGCATCTGATTAATTTTTCTATCAATGAATTTATACTTTTGTGTTGAAGAACAAGCGATGAAAGATCACAAAGGCCCTCAGATTTAGGTTTCTTATTATTATTATTATTATTATATGGGGTCTGCAGTGCTTCCATTTAATTCTCTTATAATGTTTTAAAAGGCTTAATCGAGGCTCGCCTTTAGGCAAGGCATGCCTAAAACACCTTGAGGCTTAATCTAAAATATCAAATCCCAAAAAGGCTAACACATTACATACCGAGGCTTACACATTTGCACAAAAGACAGGCCTTTTGCGCCTTTTTACTTGAGGCTTACGCATTTTGGGTGTGTGATTCTCAAGTAAGATTTGGCTAAAAATATTAACTCCTTGTTTATATTAAGGGAATGTGATAATATGAGTTGATTTCTAGAACTCTTGCCAAAACAATTTAGTTGCATATTAGATCTTGAAAAATAATTTGAACTTTGTAATGTTATAGATACTCTTGTCATGATTTACGTAATGAATTTAAGTTAGCAATTTTTTTTGAATGGCCAACAAGTAGTTTGCAAATTATATTTGATTTTTTTTTTTTACATTGTATTTGTGATTTTATTACTTTTCTCTTTATTTTTAAATTATGTAATTTATTTGCATATTTTTTATCTAAAAATAAAATCTCAAAAGGCTTATGCCCCAACTCCTTAAGGCTTATACCTTGCCTCGTAAGGGTTAGAGCGCCTCGCCTTACGCCTTTGCCTTTTAAAACATTGGTCTCTCATGTAGAGCATGTAGACCTTTCAGATATGTGTCTTCTCAAAATTTTAAAGAATACTTCCATATGTACTATGCTTAGGTTTTATTATGAGTTTAGACACGACTTTTCTTGTGATTTTTAGTATAATAACCCAAACCATTTTCCTGTGGGGTGATGTGTTGGTACAAATCAATGTCTTTGCCAAATGTCAACTCAAATTCACATGAAAACCAGTTTCTTTAGCTCTTTAGAGTTTTAGATTATCGAAAAGCACTTACTTAAAAAGTGCTGAATTTGGTGAGTGCTGAAGTGGATGATTTCTGAAACTCATAAGTACTGTTTGGCTGGAACCACTTATATATATATATATTTTGTTTTAATTTTTATTAACTTTTTCCATTAATTTATCCATTATTGAAGCTAAACATAATTATGATAATTATATGCTAGATTTGATACAAAAGAAGAGGAAAGAGACAAGCTTTTTAGAGCTACAGAACGAGTGCAAAGGTTTAGGTAATGTAAAATGTACAAAAAATGCGATTGATAAAGTCTTGGTTAAAGAAGAAGACGTAAAAGAGACGTGGTGAAGATGCTTTAATAAGTTGTTTAATGAAAACCAAATTGAAAGCTTAAACTTAAAAAGTGACAAATAAGGAAAGAACAAAATTTGAAATTTATTTGCAAAATTAGAGTCACTGAAGTTCAGATGACTTTAAAAAAGATGAAAAATGAGAAATTTATCGGATTGGATGACGTAACTAACATTTGAATTGAAGTTTGGAAATGTCTATTGGATAAAGGGCAGTATATGGTTAAAAATCTATTCAACATTATTATAAAAATCAAGAAAATGCCGGAGGACTGGAGAAAAAGCATATTAATAGTTAATACCTATATACAAAAACAGTAGTGCTATTCAAAATTCTAATAATTATTGTGGGATTTAAATTTATGATTCACACAATGGAACTGCGAAAAAAGGTAATTGAACAAAGAATAATAGTGGAAACAAGGGTAGCAGAGAATCAATTTGGTTTTATGCTTGGGAGATCGACAATAGCAGCTATTCATCTTCTAAGAAGATTAATGGAAAAGTTCAGAAAAAAGGACTTGCATATGGGGGTTTTTTTTTTTTGACCTAGAAAAAGCCTATGCTAGAGTATATGTGGAAGTTTTATGGTGCATTTTAGAAAAGAAAGGAGCATGCAGTAGATATACTGATATAATTAAGGATATGTATGATAGAGTAATGACTAGCGTTAAGGCTAATGGAGGAGAGTCTAGAGAATTTTCAATCATAGTAGGTGTACATCAAGGCTCTACTTTGAGCCTGTATCTGTTTGATTTAGTGGTTGATGAACTCACTAAGAATATCCAAAACAAGATCCCATGGTATATGTTGTTTGCAGGTGATATTGTTTTGATTAATGAAAGTAGGGTTGGAGTAGAAACTAAGAACTATGGAGAACAACTTTAGAGTCTAGAGGTTTTAGAATTAGTAGAAATGAGACAAAATATATGAAATGTAATTTCAGCTATGTAAGGAGGAATATTGAGGATAAAATGTAACTTTGTAATCAAGAAATCAATAGCACTTGTATATTTTGATACCTTAGATCTATTATGCAAGTGGAAGGAGAAATTTAAGAGGATCTAATACATAAGAGTTAAAGTAGGTTAAGTAAAATGAAGGAGTGTGTGGGTCGTGCCATGTGATTGTAGAATACCATTAAAATTGAAAAGAAAGTTCTACAACAACTATAAGACCAGCCATTCTATATGGATCAAACTGTTGGGCAATTAAGAAGCAACCTATCCAAAAAAAAGTAAAGTTTCCAAAATGCGAATGCTGAGATGGATGAGTGGTATAACATTAAAGGGTAAATTAAGGAACGAACATATTCTCAATAAGTTACACAACACCGGTAGAAGATAAGATAAGGGAGGGACGACTTGTTTTGACCAATGTTTTAAAAGGTGAAGGCATAAGGCGAGGCGTTTTACCTTCCGGGAGGCGAGGCGTAAGCTTCAAGGCGTTGAGGCATAAGCATTTTGGGACTGTATTTTTTAAAATTAGTAATAAATAAATAAATTTATATATAGTATAAAAATGAGAAAAAAATTTAGAATAATGGAGAAAAACATAAAAACATAATTCTTAAGTATCATATAGGCCAATTTTAGCTAACAAAGTCAAACAATGCATGTTAAAAATGAACAGGAACAATCAGCAGCTGCAGCAGGAACTTAAAACTGAAAATTGAAATCTGAAACTAGGACCTCAGACTGAGATGTGAAGCAGAGAGGTGGTAGAGGGTCGCTGCAGAGAGACGAGAGGTTTGAAGGAGTCGTTGGAGGCAAATCAAAGATTGGAAGGGATCCTCGACTCGTCGGAGAGAGACAAGAAGCTTGGAGGAATCGTCGGAAGCAGTCGTGGAGTCGTCGAAGAGGGAAGAGAAGCTTGGAGGGATCGTTGGAAGCAGTCGTCGAAGAGGAAGAAGGAGCTGGAGGAATCGTCGGAGCTACGGAAGCTTTGTCGAGTCATCAAAGAGGGAGAAGGAGCTGGAGGAATCGTCTATGGAAGCTTCGTCGAGAGAGGGAGGAAGAAGCTTGGTCGAGGGGGTTTAGATGAGAGGTTCTGTGCTGGTTCCTTTTTTTTAAAATTTATGTTTTAAATCAGGCCATCCATCTAGAAATGCGTACGCCTTCCAAATGGAGGCGTAAAATGCGAGTTATTTCCCCTGAGGTGTATGCATTTGAGGCTCCTTAGGGCGCCTCAAGGAGGCGTACCTTACAAACACCTTTTAAAACACTGGTTTTGACATTTGAAATGTAGGCGAAGTAGTGCACTTGTGAGTGGGCTAGTTATTGTTATTGGTATTAGGTAGGGTAGGGGTAGACCTAAAATAACAGAAAATGGCATAGTGAGGAAGGATCTAATAGCTCTTAAGCTAGTTGAGAAAAATACCCTCAATCATGTGAATTGATGGAAAAACAATCATATAGCTGATCCCACCTAGTGGGACTTAAGGATTCTTCTTGTTGTTTGTTAATTTATCCCATTATTGCTTCTTTGATTTCTATTTCCAAGGTTTATTTTTTAATTCTCCCCTATTTAATTTG
The DNA here is from genome assembly GCF_029873635.1 of Malania oleifera. Taxonomy (NCBI): domain Eukaryota; kingdom Viridiplantae; phylum Streptophyta; class Magnoliopsida; order Santalales; family Ximeniaceae; genus Malania; species Malania oleifera. Next base: position 56,066,728 of record NC_080427.1, on the reverse strand, counting down.
ATACCTACTTTCTTCTTCTTCTTCTTCTTCTTCTTCTTCCCCCTATTTCCCATTTTCCTTCACAGTTTCCCCATTTACATTACCAGAGGCTTCGGGCCTCTCCAGTTTTCTAATTTTTAGTTTTTCTTTTCTATTTTACGTATCTTCTTCTTCTTCTTCTTCTTCTATTTTCATTCACTGTTTTCCCCATTTACATTCCCAGATTCACAGTTTCTGATTTACATTCTCTGTCAACCTTCCAATCTAAAGAAATGGTCCGTGATCGCATAAATTGACGGAAAATGATTCATATAGCTGACCCCACCTAGTGGGACTTAAGGCTTGATTTTTTTTTTTTGTTGTTGTTGTCAACCTTCCAATCCCTGATTTTGAACAAGAGAGCCATGGATTTGCTGATGGTGAATATGGGGAGAGAAAATCTATAATGAATTTGATAACCCTATAAAGTTGCAACAATGGCACCTTCGTGATGTTGTCAAATTCAGAACTGCAATACTCTTTTATGTGAGAGAAAGAGGAAGGGGGGGGGGGGTCTGCTGGGGTTAACCTGTTTGGTTGGAGCCAGTGTGTTGCCAGCAAGAGAGGGAGATGGCCATCGTACTGCAGCTGTGGAAAAAGTGAACGAGAGAAGGGTATAGAGGGTGGGAGAGCAGAGAAGACTGCTGAGGTTTTATTAATATTACAGGAAATGCACCAGGCATGAACAGTAGCCACTTGTAAGGGTCCAAAATTCATCTCTGGTTGTTTCTCAATATCCACTTTAAAATTGGTTCTTTTTCAGCACTTGCTTCTCAGGAACATGCCAAACAGCACTTTTTTTCTTACAAGTACTTATTTTAAGTGGTAAGTGCTATAAGCACTATTTTTAGGTGCTGCCAAACCATATTAAATCTGTCATTTGCCCTGCCACTATCATCCTCACTTCAATTTTGCCAAGTAGCCTGGAAGAATTATGATGGAAGCAGGGTGGCAAATCCCGATGTTTTTCCCCTTGCAGGCTAAATGTGAAAAATGTGGGGTGAAGTTTATTGTGGAGATGTAATTCTCTTCCTGATTATGCCTTTTTCTTTTTGGATGGTAAGCTGTACATGCATGAAGACAGGATTTTGCAGTTTTTTATTTTTATTTTTTCATTTTTTTTCCCTGAGATTAGGTATAATTATATATCAATTTTGTTGACAGACATTTTTTGTTAAACCTAATCTTACTATTGACGTTGGTTTGCCACTAAATGGATGTGCCTCTTGAACATTGGAAGAATTATGGTTGGAAGTGGATTTGAGCTGTCAGTTTTTGATTGCTCATACAACTCATAATTGTCATGTTTATACTATCACATCTTGATTATTGGGGAAGAATATTCAAATAAGCACATCTTCATATTTGAACCAAAGAACACAATGTCAGAAATATTCATACCCTTTTTAGACAGGATGACTCTGGTTTCTTTTTGAGTTTCTGATGTAGTATTTTTTTTGTTCGTGCCTGGTCAAATTGAACCCCAATTTCATATTTGTTGGATAAATTGTTTTATGATGCAGTAGACCAATGCATACTTGTTTATTTACTTTTGGGTAATATGGAGCATGAGAATGTTTTGAGTATTCAAGTCCCCCACTCTACGCAATTTCTTCTTGGGAACATCAGAGCATATTTGTTTTTGAGAAAAATCTGTCTTCTGAGACTATTTAAGTAATTATTAGTTTTTATCTTTTTTATGAAATGGACTAGTGGAGTAATCCAATGATGTGGAAAACTGCTAGCTGGTCTATTAAATGATCTTAAATCTGTTACAATATGCAGATATCTCCTGCTTCTTTTAGAGAAAGAGAGCTGCATTCTCAGATTATTCATCTGCAGCAGAGGTATAAGATGGAACCTAATAATTACCTATTGCAACCTTATGGATGTTATTTTTTTGACATTCAGCTGAAACTTCGTGTCTATTTTCAGCATTGGGAGTCTTGTTGAGGAATTGCAGAGGCAGAAGATGAGAAATGCCCAGGTGAGTGCACCAATGTTGTTTGAGGTCTTCTATTGTTGTGAGAGATGGAGGCTTGCACTCTTTACCTGTGCCTGAGAATCAATGGCACTTTTGGTAATGTAGTAGACCAGTAATGTTCTCATGCTTGTTGGAATTCTACACGATGACAAACAAAAGTTCATTTTCTCTGAATGCTAGTTTTGGTAGCTATGACCCATTTAGTAGGGTTCGAAATTTGACCAAATTTTGGTGCTCTGTGAATGTCACTGTCATTTGCGCTTCCACTGCCAGCCTGCTCCTTGATAATTATTATTGAAGCCTTGATCAGCAAAGCACACGCTAATCCTATAACAACCTCTGTGAACCATTCTAACAATGGTTGCCTAAAAGAATTTCTGAAATTATTTTGCCTACTTTTTTCTTTTGAGTATTAAAAAGCACTATGCGCTGTATTTTCATATGGCAATGCACTGGCAAGTTTGGCATGGATATCATTCATACCAATTGGCTTGCAAATCAGCATGCTGATATGGGTGTGGTTAAACATGGCTTACTTCGAACAATCTGAGTAGCTTGGTAGGGGTGTCTAATACAAGTTCTGTTACATATAACATGAGAAAATTATTAAAAAGGTGGTTTTTGTTGGGTGACCAGAATTTCTGAAAGCCACAATTGTGACTTACCTGTGGTTTCTATTCTTTTCAGACTAAAGAAATTGGAATAGATTTGAATGCTCTAATTAAATTGCCCAGTGCAGTTGCCTGTTCTTCAATTGATATCTTCGTCATAGCCATATCTAATGCGTGCCTCCTATTTTATTAGCAGTTGGAAAGACAATTGAGTGCTTGTCAACAAGGACGGGAAGATGGAAAAGGAATGTGAGTCATAGCGGTGAAGGCGGCGGCGGCCGCGATATATCTGGCACCTCGTCGCTTATTGATTGACAAGAAACTCACAAGGATCTGAAGGGTATTGTCAGAAATATAGGTGCGTCAAATAATTTTTCAATTGTATTTCTATTGTAACATAGTGGGTGAATATCTTCAAATTTTGTGATACTATTCCTCCTCGAGTTTCACAGTTTATATAGTATTTGTTGTAATTTTAATGATAATATTGTAATTATTTAAAGTACTCTTGCTCTGGGTGCCTCTGTGCGTGCGTGCGTGCGTGCTTCCGCAGCACTTGCCTGCAAATTCGATAAATAGTTCCCAGTGCAGATATAATTTCTAGGGTTTTGTTTGCTGACAAACTTCCTTGTAATTTCAATCCGAAACTTGAGATGCAGTTGCAGCACATTGTTCAGCTACTTGCTGATTTCCGAATTTGAAGGATAATTTGGCTTTTTTGTTTTTGGTGGGAAATTTTACCCTTTGGTCAAGAAGTTTCACGTGAAAGAATTTGTTTTACGTAATGATTTACAAATATCATACAAGCATTGCCATCAAAATATAACGAAAAATAATAGTGCAATAAATTTTTTGGGGAAATTACATAGGAACGTAACATGCAGAACTCCAAATTGATGTATAACTGTAATAAAATTTTAGAATTTTTAATTGCATTTGTTTTGTTGTTTACCCGTCATTGTTGTGTTAGTTGTTAAATTAAAATCAAATTATAAAATTCGAAAGTATAGGAAAAACAACATAACAACATGGAAAGTCAACAATATAGAAACATTAATTAAGGTAGACTATCAAATTATTGTTTCATTATGTTTGGTGGAGGGTTAACAAAGCCATAACAATTGAAAACAGAAAAAAAACATTTCTTTTGTGGATTCTTTATTTTAAAAAAATTTAAACTTAAAACATTAAAAATCTTTTTTCTTGTATATAATATCACACTGTCTTGTTTTAAAGTATCACAGCCATGCCCTTTTGAACCATAGTTGAAAATGTTTGGTTGACGAGAATCAAATTTGTTCAATTATTGTTTTCACACAATTAAATAGAATAATGTTGGTACCTCCTAATCTTTATAGGGCCTTGTTGTTGTACCTTTTTTTTTTTTTTTAAAACGGTAAATGATAAATTTTATTGATCAAAATGAATATGTACAAAAGCTTTAGGCATACTCGAGAGGATGGAAGCCTAAGTCCCAATCAAAGAAACATCAAAAGCGATTACACTTAAACTGGGCATGCTTAGGGGCGCAAAGGCAAAAAAAGGTTTAGCTAGTAAAATCAAAACTTGTAAACAATATTCAGCTTATCAGTTGACCGAACGGACTCAATCAACCAAATCTTCTCACTCCCTCAAAATACCACACCAAAATCATTCTGCCACAAATTGTCGACGGAATGGAACGAACCATCGACGGAATGAGACTTAACCGTTGACGGCCCAACCTCTTGAATATCTTCTTTCCTACCAAAATCAAACTCAATCATATATAAATCAATCTACATCCTGACTTCCAATAATTAGCAAAAGTGGGAAATCTCTCAAAGATAATCCTGTATGTGTTCGTTTGAATAGCTCTGATCATATTTTTCGTTGTAGCGGTAGTGCCCTTAAATTTCCTTTTGTTTCTAAAGTGCCATATGTAGTATACCAAAGTAGCCAGACACGCTTTTTTAACCACAACCTGAATCCCTGTGCTCCTAGCCTCCTTATGTAGCCATTTGAGAGCTGCTTTAATGGTTGACATGGATCTTCTTAAACCTAGCCAACCCCTAAAATAATCCCACACATCTTTTGATATTCTGCATTCGAAAAAGATTTGATTTAAAGTCATTACAAAATACACAAGAATTGTCCCTCCCTTCCACTCTAAACTTATCATTGGTAAGCAATTTACCTTTCGTGCACAGCCATAACACAAATGAGTACTTAGGGGTGATACCACCTTTCCAAACAACTGAATACCAATGGAACTTCTGGCATTTGCTTCTCCAGAAGTGATAAATTTTAGAACAGTCCAGCTGGCCTCCCTTTAGTCATTTTCTAATTTGTAGTTTAGCATTTACCTGACCCCTACATTCCTGGAGAATTCTATTTTTAATCTCAACTATCCTTTTGTACAATGGAGAGTCTTCATGCTTGGAAGATGCATCCCACAAGCTTCTTCCCTTCAAATAATTATGATTAATCCATTTAGACCATAGTGAATCCTTCTTTTCCTAGATATTCCACAATGCTTTGGTGAACAAGGCCTGTTCCATATAAATAGATCAAACACACCAAGGCCATCTTCCTTCTCTGGCGTACAGACTTCTTTCCAAGCCACACGTGAACTTTTCCTCCCCTCCCCCAAAGGAAAGTTTCACATAGCTTTACAACTTGAGCTAACACTAATTTCGGTATGGGAAAAATAGCAAGCTAGTAGCATTCCACCCCCTGCAAAATAGAGTTTATTAATTCTATTTTCCTTGCAAATGAGATAGGTTGACTTGGCCAAGCAGTAATATAACCAGTAATTTTGTTTACTAAAGGGGGGAATTGCATTGTGTTAATTCTTGAAGGGGCAAGGGAATACCCAAATACCGAAAGGGGAATTCCCCTTCAGGGAATCCAGTTATACTTTTTATCTCCTCCAGAACTATGCCTTTAATACCAGTAAAATAAAGGTTAGACTTCATGCAATTAGCTTTCAATCTAGAGCACTCTGAGAACTTACTCAAACAATTTATAATCAACTCCACTGATCGAGTGTCACCCCTTGCAAACAAAATTAGGTTGTCTGCAAACGCCAAATGGTTTATCCTAAACTTCCCACACTTTGGATGGAATTTAAAATCTGAATATTCTTCAACGGACTTTAGAATTCTTGAGAGGTATTCTAAACTTATCACAAAAAGAATAGGTGATAGGAGATTCCTTGTTTAAGACCTTTCCTCCCCTAAAAAAACCAAACAAACCTCCATTCAATGATAAAGAATATATCGTTGTAGTCACACATTGCATAATCCAATTCACCATAGAGCTTGGAAAATTAAGATGCTCTAGCATTTCCTTAAAGAACTTCCAAGACATAAGAGTCATAGGCTTTCTTTAAATCTATCTTCAGCATATATTTGGGAGATATTCTTTTTCTTGCATATTTCTTCACGAGCTCTTGGACAAGGTAAATATTTTCAATCATACTCCTTTGGCTCACAAAGGCCGAGTGAGCAGGATTAATAAAGGTACCAAGCCAAGGCTTAATTCTACTTGTAATAATCTTCGAAATGACCTTATGAATTACATTGCAACATGACATAGGTCTAAGTTCTTGTACTGAGTTAGCATGGTTGGATTTAGGAATCAGAGCAAGTACTGTGTGGTTTATCTTTTGAAGAAGTTTCCCATTTCTAAAGAATTCCTTCATTGCCATTGAAAAATCCTTCCCAACAATGCTCCATGCTTTCTTAAAGAAGCATGATGAATACCCATGTGGCCCTAGTGACCTCTCCTCCCTGATATTGAATAACACACCTTTAATCTCACCATCTGAAACTTCCTTCACCATCTGCCCAGTTTGTTCAAAACTCAGAATGTGTCCCTTTGCTATAATCTGGGGGTCAACTGAAGTGCATCTCTCCTCTGTACCTAGCAGAACTTTTTTAAATGTAATAAACTCCTCAGCAACCTATTGTTGAGATGATGTGAATTCCCCATTCTCCTTGACAATCGCCGCAAGACAAAAACATTTTCAGTACTTCGTCGACGGATACCATATAAAATTTGCAGAATACTTTCATTGATATGAATATGTCCTATGTAGAGACCCAAACCCGTATAAACTGGGTTCGTCGACGAAGAAGTCACGTTCGTCGACGAAATCCTTCAGAGCCTCGTCGACGAAATTCAGGGCCTTGTCAACGAGCAAATACCGAGCGGGTCAGAGAAATATCCAGAATTTGGGCTCGACGACAAAGGGATGGTTTCATTGACGAGCTATGTGGCGGATTCGTCGACGAAGACGCCGCCTCGTCGACGAGTTTGACCCGGTCAAAGATTCTATAAATATCCATTTTGGTTGCTTAGAAGCTAAGTTTCTCTTCAAACTCTCTCTCTCTCTCTCTCTAAACCAAACTAATTTCTCTTTCTCTCTAAGGTTCTTCACCGTTCGACGTTCGTTTCTAAAAATGGAAGTTCTTGCTGGGATTAGAGGAGGAAGTTCTACAACTTTTGCGGATCGGATCATTGTTTTGAAGATTTTCGGGTTTTCCCAAAAATTGAGGTAAGGATCTGATCTCAATTTCGATTGAATATTCGAATAGTAGTCGAAATTATAGTAAGATTATGTTTTGTGGTTTTTAGGTTTTGAGGATCCCGGGTTGTCGGTTTGGATCAGTTTTCGTACGTAGTTTTGTTTTAAGTTTAAGGTAAGAGGAATTTAATTACAATAGCATTTTTGGAAAATTAAACTGTTAAAAAGCTAATTTATACTTATATGTATGATTTAACTGCTTATTTTCTAAATTCTACCGAGTAGAAATGCTGATTTTATGATTTTAAGGTTTTTTGTAAAAACGAGAATTTTGGCGTATGATCTCCAAATTTTATGAAAATCACCTATTTGCATTTATCATTTAGCGGACTTTTGAATTAAACTCGTGTGATATATGTTGAAATGGAAATGTATGAATTTTCTATATTATTGATATGGATTATGGGAATGGAGTTCCAAATTTGTTATACTGAGAATGTGGAAAACAGAGGCCAGATATACACCGAATTGTCTCAGTGAAACAAAAAGGGGTAAAGCGAGTGGATAAGCGCCGGTTTGAACCCGATGTGATTATCTGAATTTGTGAAAATATTGGAATTGCACAAGTTACTATATTTTGTTATAAATTGTATATATGATACTGGAACCACAACTTGCGACCAAAAGAAGTTGAAAAAGACTTCAGTGATGGGGTTGAAAAATACTCTAAACTATTATAAGCACGATTCTGATGCTGGTAGTACAGTGCAACCATACATAAGGGATCAGTATGGGTACTCTAGATGGTCGACCTGCGAGGAGTTAGTAAGCTGATGGTAAAAATAAACCAGGGGGCGGTCAGACTATAAAAGATGCTCGGCTTTGTCTGCACGAACATGACATTGTCAGAGGTATCTGTGCACAACCCGTGCCACGGGGGTAAATAGGCAAATTGTCATACAAAGCTGGAAGTGTTCTAATAATCATATGCATGATTTAAATACTTGAATGCGCAGATAAATTTTATATGTTACAGTATTATAAACGAATGTTCCATATGTATGAGTTTTTATGAAAATGTGCATATATGTCGTCACACATTGTTGTAACACTTTCTTCCTTACTGAGAGGTGTCTCACCCCCATTATACAACCTTTGTTTTCAAATCCATCAGGACGTCGGTCCTAGTAGCTAGAGGGACTAGGGAGATTGTTTTTGGTTAGCTATGTAAGCGTTCAAATCATGTATCAAACTTAAATGAAGTTCCTTTTTGAAGGATTGTAATAACTGGCTATATTTTATGTTCGAATTTATGTACTTGAGGATGTAATAGTAAGCTCTGGTATAAGTCTAGCAGAAATCCCAATGAATGTTTATGTTTTTCCGCAACATTTACATTGTAACTATGTATGATCTACACATGTATGTCTCTGTTTAGGGTGGGTTGTCTACGTATCTTAAACAGGTACAAGTATTTTGTATTTGGGTTAACGGTGCTGGTCCGTATAAAGGGCCGGGTCGTTACATCCTATATATAAGACTTGCAGAGCTGGGTTGTTACAAATTCAAAATTATTTAAATACCATAACAAGAAGATCCTCAACTATCAAATATGAACAAATATTCAAGTAATACAACAGGAGAATTCCAGGCTAGTAGGCTATCGGATATCAACCAATATTCAACTATGAAGATTCTCGACTATTTATCAACTAATAAAACCATCGACGATTTCAGAAAACCATCGATGGTTTCTGTCTGAAAATGTTTTTGTCTTAAACCGTCAATATAACTATCAACGGGCTATGCAATAACCGTTGACAGTTTTGTGGTTAACTACTTGATTTCCTTTATACACAACATTCACAAAGATAAAAGACATGAAAGACAAAATGACACTTGCTCATTTCGCCTCCCCAACCACGTTGGTGCCATTGGTGGAGTGATCCTCAAATTCCTAATATTGAATAATAGTTCAATATGTTATTAAAATAGTACGGTTGGGGTTTTGGGGAATTCAAAAGACAGACAATAAATGAGGAAAGGTGTATTTTTGAAGTTAAAATAATGAATCTAAAGAGCTCCTAAGCATTATTAAAAGGTAATTATGAATAGGTCATAACCATTCATATAGCAAAGATAGGCTTGTGATTGCTGCGTGCAGAGAAGTCAGGAAAACACTGATCACATTCTTTCTTTAGGCGATGTGGCTTTATAGGTTTGGCGTCGGGTTAGTGTGGTGTTGGGGATTCCTTTCCAACGGTTTCTTCCCTAGAAAAATAGAATTGCAAATTGGTTCCACTATACTCAAAAATCATCTATTAAAGGTATTTTAATCGGTTTGATTCTGTGTTTGATTACGTGGTGCCTCTGGAATTGAAGATGCAAAGCGAGAATGGAAGGAGTTTATCAAAGTACGGATCAGACGTGGAGAAGTGTTTGATAATGGGTTAGTTCTTTAGCTGAGAGTTCTAATTCTTTTCAAAAATTGAAGATATCAAACATTACGATTTTGAAAGAGTTTCAAATTCAGTATTAGGGAGTTTGCGTCAGATCTGGAAAAATTATTTCGTGAGTTAAACCCCCAGTAAGGTGAATAAAACTTAATTGTGATGGGAGCTGTAGGGACAATCCAGGTACTTCAGGAAGTGGAAGAATTATTTGAGATTGCCATGGCATGGTGAAAGCGGTTTCTTCAAACTATTTTGGCAATGGTACGAACAATAGTGCGGAATTAAAAACAATTCTGAAAGGAATTCGTCTATACAAACGACTTCATTATTTTAATGTGATTATTGAAAATGACTCGCGAATTGTTATTGATTGGTTTCGGAAAGGTAGATGTACCTTGTGGTATCTTTGAGATTTTTGGGAGGTCCTCGTAGTAGAGTTAGGAGTGAACTTCATGGTGATCCATCAATATAGGGAAGACAATAGTGTGACTGATTTTCTTGTTAGGGAATGAGAAATGGGAAACAATGTCTTCTACGAAGAATAACATCTTTTACCACGTTTTCTGAAAGGTATCCTTTGGATGAATATGTTGGGTCTCACTTCCTTTCGTCATTAGTTCATCCTCTCGATTTCTGTTTGGTTAGTTTAGATCTTTTGATTGTAGTTTATTTTATTATTTTTGTTTTTGATAGGCTTATTTAGATTTGTTTGGATTTGTAGTCCTGTTTTGGTGGTTGTTGGTGTTGTTTTTGGGAGGCCCTTAATGTTTTTTTATTTGTAAACTCCCAATGTTTTTCTTGTAACCATGATATTCTTCCGCCAAAAGTGAGGGTATAAATAATTGGTGGTGTCGCTCTCCTTTAGTGAAAAAAAAAAAAAAAAAGGAGGTTTAGAAGGATAAGATATGAATTAAAACATAAAATAATATATTCTTAAGGATAATTTTGCTATTATGAAATTTGTTATCTCAAGGGCTATCATATTTTTGACTTTATACTTTTAGAAGTAGTATAATATCTTAACATTTGTGAGTTAATAATTATTTAATTTATTTTTCTCTTTAAATTTGTCTTTAAAAAGTGATTTGAAATTTAAAAAATAGTACTTATAACCTATTTATTATTTTCTTCCTCTTAAATATTTCAAAAAATGTAGTTATATAACTTGTATTTTATTTCTATTCGTTTAAAAAATACATGGTATATCATACATGCATCAAATATCATAACTTAAAAATATATAGAGATTTATATATATATATATATATATATATATATTATTTTTTGTAAAAACTTAAAATAGTGACCGAGTGTGTACTTAACTCAAGTTTGACTAACCTGTTTATTAATTGGGTTGAGTTCAGATCGATTGATTTATAAACGAGTCACTCCTTAGACTCAAACGTGTTTTAAATGGACAAATAATGAGTCACCATTTGAGTAACGATCCATTTTATCACCCCTCGGGGATACTATATTGGTATGAGAGTATGCGAGGCTCTTATACAAATATGTGTTAGGGAGATCTTAAACATTGGGTTAGACTCTAGTAGTTACGCAAGACAATTTTTATAAAGTAAAATTGTAAGGTTAATGAGTTAAGCCGTATGGCCAAGACTATACACTTGTTTACCCTAGTGAGGAAATATTAAGTTTGGGCCTGGGGGATTCACGAGGGAGAAAGAGAGGCTACACATAATTGCTATATATATATATATACATGTGAAATTTGGGGGAGCCGTGGTTTCCCTCAAGAATGCAAATGGAAATAAAATTCAGTATTTGACAAAGAATTTTTTTTGAAATTCATGTGCTAATAATAAATTCATGCGTCTATGTTAGGATATTTGCAAATTGTACTAGTTTTAAGAGGGCTCAAGTCTATATTTTGATTTGTTAAGCGGAATTCATTTGTAAATTGATTCATGTTTTAGGTACACAATGCAATAAACAGTATTTATTTAATGTGCAATATGCTAAACTTGGAAATTGAATTGATCTATGAATTTTAGTGCAAACTATTTGTTAGCAAAAATGTGTTTTAGCAATTTTTTTTTTTCAAATTCTATCAATTTGGATCAAATTTACGATGATTTCTCTTAATGAGCCACTAAAAAAAAAAAAAAAACAGCTCCTAGACCATCACGACAAAAATCACCTGATATGGAATGGGTGGACTGCATAGGTGTGAGCTGTGTGAAAATGAGAGATGTTATTACAATTTGAAGGAAGGGGTAGACAAAATTAGAGATGGAGGTGCATGAGGATGAAAATTATCTAACCATTGGACAAGCCTCTGGGTAGTGATCAATGAAGTTTGTCGCGCTAAAGCTCGAGCTAAAGTAGGGTCTCGCAAATGGTGTCTCTTCTTAAGTTCCAGTCTATCTGGAAGAATGTAGGCAAAAATCTTCGAGAGAAACAACTCAAATATATCAGATGGTAACTGATATAAACTGGAATTTGGGCCGCCTCTAAAAAAAGTTTAATTTCGAACATTATCATGGGCATCCCAACCTTGTTCAGACAAAAATGCTGCTTCAAATTGTGGGTATTACATCATTGAAGTTGCAGCAGCAACTACACAATTACAGAAAGCATAGTACATAATCAAATGATCAATTTTCTCTCCTTTAAATAGAAAAGCAGATCGACAGGTGCTGCCCGCTTGAATCAACGTTCTTTTATCCTACAGAACATTAAATGCTGCAAGCTTGAGGATTTGGGAATGTAAACAGGTATCTCAGAACCAAGCTACAATAGCCTGAAGTTTTGCTACCAGAGGCGATTCTCAATTACAACAGAAGCAATGCCTTTCAGTGTCTCCTGCATAAATAAAGAGACGTGTTTATACATTTCATCATGCCATGATCAAGACAGATACAGACAATTTTTTTTTTTTAGATAGTACCATAGAATGGTCTTTCAGACCAAGAGATAGCACCAAGGGTCTTGAGGAGCCTGAGTTGCTGTAAACACAACATAACATGCTAAAAGATGGTGACCGGGACAGTACTACTGAAGATGAACTGCTAGTTAAGAAACTGTATCTTTTTATTTATTTATAAAACAGAAACAATCATGACTTAGTAACTGAAATAAAACCATACCTTATGTGTTCAATCAGCTGACGAGCACATGCCACCAGCATCGGCTGCACACAATGGATTTATCAAGCATAGACAACAAATTTTACTAGCAGGCTTGGTAGTGAGGTAGTTTACCTCATCTCGTTTTCCAAATATTACAGATACATTGAATGTTGCTTGAGTTGACACCCCTTCCTCCTTCCTGGTCATGAAGAAGAAAAATGTATCTCAAAGGCTTGTTTCAGTACAACAATTTTCTGTAACAAATATTAAGTTCTCTAGTTGTGGATGGCCAAATAAGAACATATCCAAATTTTTGCCACCTTACATTGTATTCACTGTTGAACTATGGGCTATATTACAACAACTAAACCAACAGTCACTAGATTTGCACAGTGAAACGTGCGCCTCTGCAAGGGAATCAGGTTGAACCCACAAAGTAATCGGGCTGCACCCAAAAGTTGCCAGCATGGGAATAATCCAATATTAGATTATCAAACTGTCCCTTTTTTTTTCCCTTTTCTTTTTAATTTTTCCTCAATGCAACCTTCTACTTTCTTCGGACATAAGACCAAGCCAGCTGCATTACTGCATTGTTGATCATCTGACATTGCCAAATTTGACTAATGTTTGCAAACAAGATGTCATCCGAAAAAATAAATTTAATATAACTAAAGGAGGGCCACACTAGTCATATACTACAATGACGACAACAATGAAGGAGCCTTGAGTCCTCCTAGGTGGGGTCTGCTACATGAACCTCTTCCGTCATTCTGTACAATCCAGGGCAATATCTTTTGATAAATACAGGGCTGTCAAAACCTTAACTACTATTTGTTTCCGAGTCATTCTGAGTCTACCCCTCCCCCTCTTCCCACTACCATTAGTTAGCCCACTCCTCATCGCTGGTGTGCTATTTGACTTACATTGCAAATGCCCAAATTATCTTAACTGTCCTTTCCTTTTATCTTCTACATGTGTGATGCCTAAATTCATATACTCTTTTAATGTTTTTATCATGAACAGTGTCAACTGCTCTCCTCTTCTGTCATTCAAATGAGGAAAAGAAAACTTCCAAGCTTCTAATTATTAAAGAAGTCATAATTGAGAAAGTGAAGGAATTATGAAGAGGGTACGATACCTTGATAGTAGTTTCCAATAATTAACCTTCAGCTCCAAGAACATAATTCAAGGAGAAGATATGTATTCTTTGAAGTATTAGGGGTCATTTGGAACAACGCACAAGTGTTTTTCAGAAAAAAAGTCCTGAATTGATAAGTGCTGATAATAAGTGTTGAACTAAAAAATTGTTGAAAGTTATAAGTGGTGTTTGATTGTATTTCAAATAAGTAATATTCGGATGCTTACTTTTAAATTACAAATATTAATATTTTTAAGTTTTTAACTAACAATTTCATTAATTATTATTTTAATTATTTACAAATTAAAATTTAAATATTTTCTATTTAAAAATAATATAAGGTTATTATTTTTAATTAATAATAATTTTGTTATTTATGTATATTTATAACATATAAATATCATATTAAATTAGGAAAAATTAATATTATTAGTTAAATTTAAAATTTTAATTTATTCAATATTAGTTTAAATTAATAAATAGTTCTTGTTCAATCTAGAATTTAATTATAATAACTAATATGTATTTCTAAATATACTTTATATAAAAATATTAACATTTTTATAATTAAAAATTTAAATTATAATTATATTAATCTCATAATTAAAATTTGATACTTTATATTAATTAAAATAATATTAATTAAAAATAATCTTGTTATTAATGTATAATTGTATATTTATAACATATGATTATCACGTTAATAGAGACCCATTATGGTCCGCCCCTTCTCCGGACCCTGCATATGCGGAAGCTTCATGCAACGAGCTGCCCTTTATTTTTATTTATTTCGGAATTTAATTATATTTAATTAATAATTAATTGGTTATAATGCATAATAAAATAATATATAATTAATTTTTAATTAACAATTTAATTAATAATTATGTTGACTATTATTTTTAATTAACAATTATTTTTTTATTAAGTAAAAATAATACAATATTATTTTTTGATAAACAATAAACTTGTTCTTAATTTATATTTATAACATATGATTATTATATTAATCTATGTTAAAATAATATTATTAATTAAATTAGTATTTTAAAATTTAATATCAATTTAAATTAATATATGATTCTTTTTCTTCATTCCAGAATTTAATTATGTTTTCTTAATAATTAATATAGTATAGTACATAATAAAATAATATATAATTATCTTCTAATGTATTTTTTAAATTATAAAATAGACATTAAATTTTCTTATATTTACAAAATTGATCTCTTTTATAAACAGTGCCACTTATAAGTGACGAAAAAGTTATTTTTGATTGCTTCTCAAAATTCACTTAAACCGTTCTAAAAAAAGAGTTGTTATGAAAAAGCACTTCTAGCAATAAGTGAAAAAGTGTTTGCTGTAATATAACTGTATAAGCCAAATGGCATTTTTTTTGTTGTAAAAATGCTTATTTTAAATGAAAAGTGCTGTAAGCACCTTTTTTTTAGGTGCTCCCAAACGGAAGCTTAAAAGTCGAGTAGTTTCACACAGTTATTTATAAGTCAATAGTATGTTTATGAATATGGTCTTTCACCAACACAAAAACTTCTTAAAACCAAGAGATTGTTAATCTATACTTTTTTGAAAGAAATACTGCCTTTCGTATGAGTCACAATCTGTTATATATATATATATATATATCACTAACTAGTTAAAGATGGACATTAACAAGAAAGAAATATCCAGGACAAGCTTTCATAGTATTAGCTAGAGTTCTGTAGGCTCCATTTGAAATTTGGAAAACACTAGGGAAATGAAAGAAAAATTCAAAGGAATCCATTTTCTCATGTTTGGTTATCAAGAGAAGTAAGAAAGAAAATAAAAAATATACAAAAATGAATGAGCAAAAATTCAAGTTTACACATCATTAACATTTGAGTTTTCTTAAATTTTAATTATATCAAAACAAGTTTTCATTTTTAACGGCATTTAGTATAGAAAGAAAATATAATGGAAAATAAATTTCTTCCTCTTTCCTTTCTCCAGATAAAATTCTTGATCCAAATGAACCCATAATAAAGTGGAGTAGAGAAAATATATGAATGATTATTTCAGATTAAGAATGGTATTGAATATAAATATAAAAATCAAGGGATGGAAGAAATACCACACATTACACATCTCTAGTACTAGATAATAAAATGAGAGCAGAAGAAGTTAGGTAAAAAGCTAACATAAATTTTCTGAGGAAAAGAATGAATCAATTGACAACAATATCCAAAAACAATATAAAATATGAAGAAAAGGTATCCTGTTGCGATATCACGGTGAGGAGTTTTTTTCCCACTGCACAAGCTTCACCTCTAGATGTTCCATTCTGCTACTCAACTCCACCATCAAAACTTAAAAAATATGAAATGAAGGATATGGCCGTAATGCTTACAACTATACTAAGAGACAGGTTCTGATGGAATGCTTGAACAAATTAATTGATAATGGACACTTAACTAGGTGTTTGGTTACGGGAATCCAAGCCTAAGAATCCTAAACTGGGGAATAGGATGCCTATCCAATGAGAGTCAAAGATTAACAATATCCAATAGGTGGCTTACAGAAGTAGTGGGAATCCCAAACACCTCACATGTAGGATTCCCTATATGAAACAAACTTCGGCACTTGGGATTGTCAAAGCTCAGATTCCAGGTATCCTCAAATATCCCTAAAATCAAACAACTTAGTGAAAGGTGCTTTGACAGTGATTAATAACCTAAAACTGAAAACGTTCAAAATCAATGCAGTTTCCTTTTCTTTTCAATTATGCAAGATTGTAGTATCTGAAAGTTTTGAAATGCACATCAATGTGAAGATATCTCTTGCTCAAGATTCATTGCTTTGTTAGACAAAGTGACACACTTCAGTTTGCAATAATCCCAATATCATCATAAGTATTCCTATCATACAATGGGAAGTGGGAAAATTTAATCCAATGATACATATGATCAATCATTAAAAGTAACATAGCTATCTCATGCAGAAAGAAATGGCAAACCTGGCTTGTAGTATAGTTCCCATGCTTCCAATTTGAGTTGCAATAACCTAAGAATTGTTTTAAACCTCAGAACAGTTTCTAAACAAAGAAATCACATGAGCACGCATGCAGACAAACCCTACTACAAAGAAAAGGGAGGCCATAACTTACAAGAAAATGATCATCATAGCTGCATATGACTACATCTGTTTTAAACCCCTGCAAGAGAAAAAAAAAAATAGCAACTGAGCAGAGTTTTAGAACAAAAAAGTCTATATATATAAGTGATCATAGAGATTCTAAATTGTTCATACATGCATGCGCACTTGGAGGCCCATTTGGATGCACTTCTAGATGCTTTTCATTTTAAGAAAAGTAAATGTGATTGGTACATGTGAATATTGATAATAAAATGAAAAAAAAAATAAAAAGAAAGAAAAACAAAAACAAAAATACAAAAAAAATAAAAAATGGAAAAAAATTTAAGACAAGAGGCAAACAGTAGATTCCCAAGTTGAGTCTTTTATGTGTTCACCTTTTTGGGTCCAAAGGTAGGCTTAAGCCCAAAACAAGTAAGCACAATTCCATCAGAGTGACGAAGCCCCAATAACATCAAAATAGAAAACAAGATTCAGCAGTGGGGGGAGGGAAGCTTAACACATGAAAACCAAGGTCTGAATTGAGACCAGCATCAGCCAACTAATCAAAACTGTGATTAGCCTTGCAATACATAAGCTTGATGAAGCACTGCCAGCTCTGTGGAAAACTTTTCTGTAGTTTTCTAAAAAAGCCCCACGTTTAGGTTGGTGTTCATGGTATAGTTCATAATGATAGACATGGAGCTTAAGCAACTAGATTCAACACAGAATGAGCAATGTACCAACAGTGCATACCAGTGCACATTATCATTTGCAATACACATGCATATGAAACTAATTTAGCCTTATAATTTTTTCCCAGAAAGCAGAATGAATGAACTGTTTAAACCACGCCACCACACTTATACCAATATTGGATCATAAACTTGTTAGATACTCAAGTCAAAGTGCCAATTAGTCCCGAAATCTGAACACCATATATATCCCCAAAATGAAATTCTTCATGTAACCATGGTTATGTTGGAGAAAAAATAATTTCCATAATTTAGCATAATTAATCACAGGGAGCAAAGTTAAAATTACAATGTAAGATGAAAAAAATATAAGGATAATTAATAAGAAGTTACAGCAGAAGAACAGCAAGCTGAAGCTATTATTCTATTGCCCTAAATCCAAATCCACCACACTATGGTGCAAGAGGTGTTTGACATCGGTCTCCAGGATTTGATGGTCTGAGGTAACTGGCAAGATGAAAACTTAATCGGTTACTACAAACTAAGCCCAATCTACGCTTAAGTAGATCAACACACACAGAAAATGAAAAGAAAGAGTCGACATGTTTCTGCAGTATGGGAGAACTCAGGCAAGAATCTATGTCTCAAAGCTGGAAACCAACACCCCCCCCCCCCCCCCCCTTCTATATAGTTGCACCTAAGGTAACTCTTCCCTTAAGGATCTAAGCCAAACTAAATTCCAAAAATCAATTAGAAAATTGACAATTGATTTTTTTTAGTTTAATGAAATTAAACAGCAAAAAATAGTAGATAATTTAAACACAAATTAAATCAGATTTTGAATGGATATAACAAAAGGATTATTGCAGCAATAACAGTGCCTAAAATCTTTAACGGGATACTTAAAAGTCAAATTTTAAAAATAATTTTACTGCTGCCATGTATTGGATGAGATGCATTAAGCCAGAGAAATCCTTTTTACTCCACAAATTGACCCCTACTTAAAAAAAGGGAGAAGAATTCTTGTTTCAACACAAGTCAATGCATGAAGACGGTGCCAGTGGATTTTATACGCCTGCTAGAGGTCTACTCTCTAGCCCACCACTATAAGATACCAAGTCTAACACTAGAGGAGACCAAATCTATTTGGGAATATCATATGAATGGGAGAACAACCTCCTGCCCCTGCCACACCAATGTGGTACAAGAGTGATTCTTCAATTTGAGATGTGCGGACACACAAGGATGAACAACTTATTCCACTTACTATGATTCAAAGAACACCTCATTTCAAATCAGTTGGAACAGCCTATCACTATTTGTCATATTAAAACTAAATGTCACTCCAACTGGATTTGCACACCACACCCATTTTATCTCGAATCACTACACGAGGTTCAACAAAAATATTTCAGGGAAAATACCCACAAATTCAAAAACTGAAATAAAGCTCTCGCTCCAACTGGGCATTCATTACCATACTAGAGCCAAAACCCCAGAACTCTTAATCATAGATTAAGGCAAATGTAAGTCAAACTTGGGTACAGATATAATCACCTAAAGTTTTTTTTTTTTAAAATATTAGCTAATTAGAATAACATAAGTGGAGAAAATTCAATGTTGAGGGTGTGCTAAAACAAAATCTCATATGCAGAAATGGAAGTGGCAATAAATCGAACAGGTTATGGGCAACATGCCTTCTCAGTGACAAGCTCCTTAGTTCAGTATACTGTTGTGAAAGCTATGCCGATAAGCGCTCGGCAAGTAATAATATAATTTCGGAATTAATCATAAAAGAGAATTAGAAGACTTACTTTGACATCGACTGACAGCTTCTTGTGGGGAACGGGGAAAGCAGGCGCTGCGCTCATGGCCAAAGAGAGAGAGAGAGAGAGAGAGAGAGAGGGAGCCGCCCTGAGGTAACTGGCAAGCTGCAAACTTAATCGGTACCTATGAACTAAGCCCAATCTCAGCTTAAGTAAATCAACACACGGAGAAGATGAAGAGGAAGAGTCGACATGTTTCTGCAGCATGGGAGAACTCGGGCAATAATCAAGGAAAAAACCCCCTTTTATGTAGTTGCACCTAAGGTAACTCTTCCCTTAAGAATCTAAACCAAACTAAATTCCAAAAATCAATTAGAAAATTGACGATTGAAATTTTTTAGTTTAATGAAATTAAACAGCAAAAAAAGTTGATAATTTAAGCACAAACTAAATCAGACTTTTAATGAATATAACAAAAGGATTATTGCAGCAATAATACGTATTATTTGTGAAATTTGTGGGAGCCATCCTTTCCCTCAAGAATGCAAATGGAAATAAAATTCTGTATTTGACAAAGAATTCTTTTTGAAATTCATGTGCCAATAATAAATTCACGCGGCTATGTTTTGGACATCATAATTCAATTGAATTCTGTTATGAGGAATATAATTTCTTCGGAAATTGTCCTTTGATCTCCCTTCGAGGATATTTGCAAATTGTACTAGTTTTAAGAGGGCTCAAGTCTATAATTTGATTTGTTAAGTGGAATTCATTTGTAAATTGATTCACGTTTTAGGTACACAATGTATTAAACAGTATTTATTTGATGTGTTATATCCTAAACTTGGAAATTGAATTGATCTATGAATTTTGGTGCAAACAATTTGTTAGCAAAAATTTTTTTTAGCATTTTTTGTTTTTCAAATTCTATCAATTTGGATCAAATTTACGATGATTTTTCTTAATGAGCCACTGCCACTAAAAATAAACAGCTCCTAGACCATCACGACAAAAATCCCTTGATACGGGATGGGTGGACTGCATAGGTGTGAGTTGTGTGGAAATGAGAGATGTTATTACAATTTGAAGGAAGGGGTAAACAAAATTAGAGATAGAGGTGGATGGGGATGAAAAGTATCTTACCATTGGGCAAGCCTTTGGGTAGCGATCAATGAAGTTTGTCTCTCTAAGCTTGTGCTAAAGTAGGGACTTGCAAATGGTGTCTCTTCTTAAGTTCAAGTCTAGAACAATGTAGGCAAAAAATTCTAAAGAAACAACTCAAATATATCATATGGTAACTGATATAAACTGTGAAATTTGGGCCGCCTTTGAAAAGTTTTATTTCAAACATTATCATGGGCATCTCAACCTTATTCATGTTGATAATTCCACTTGTAAGTTTGTCTCACAATGAAAAAAATGAGTGGATGATGGGTGCTTATATACATGGTTGAGCGCAAGTCCCAATAAGTTTAAGCTTTTGGGTCAAGTAGGTGTTCGCCCATGTGTAACAAACTCATCTATGGGCTCCTCCGGTGCTAACTCTAGGTGAGCGACATCTTTAAAAAAAAGAAATCGATACGTGAAATTAATTCTCTTGACGTGCTAATAGTTAAGGACCAAGGGTGTGATCGAGACCAATAAAAGGATCATCTAGGCATCAAAGATGGATCCGAATAAGGTCAAGACGTGGGAAGTAGAATTGGTTCAAAGGCATGTGGTATGTAGTCCGAGGGATGTAAGGCACGGTGGTAATGACCCACTTGAGCAACTGTTGGAGAGTTAGACTTACTCCCATGGGGGAGATGGGTTTCTGCTCAAGAGGGAGCAATTAGAACTCATAAGTGAGGAGGGGATTATTAAGAATTCCACTTGTGAGTTTGTCTCATATTGAAAAACTTGAATGGATGAAGGGTGCTTATATATGATGTAGGACAGGTATGGTAGGCCTAATCCTATGGTCAACTCTCAAATAAGCACATACATGTAAACACTTTAATTTAAGAATTCAATCAACCAAAAGTAAACATCATAAATTATGCTATGATTCACATGTTTTAAGATTTTTGAAAAGGTGTATGATTTTATCCAAAAATTAAGTCTCAAGTGTTCTTTTATCAAGGAATCAAGTTTTATGCGAAAAGGTGTTATTTTAAAATTCAAGAATGCAAGTTCTACGTAAACAATGCAATATTCTTAGGATGATATCAGCAAGTGAAAATATTGAAATGTGAGGATTCAAATGGGCTCCTCTAATATGGAATTCTAGGCTTCAAGCAATGGTTCTCACAATAAATCAAGAATTCAAGATAAGTAACGAATTTACCCAAGAGAATCGTTGAATGATTTAACGTTATTCAACACGATTTTGGACCACATCGGAAGTCCTTCGAACAAGCATTAAAACACCAAGATGAAGGTAGCTATGGGGGTGTAGGGAGAGGAGGCCGTGTGGGTGTTTAGAGGGGAGGCCGTGTGCGTAAGAGAGGGACGAGGGGGGGGGGGTGATGGTGGTGTTGGATAGAGTGATCTCTCATCACTTGATCTTCGGTGAGAACGGTGTAGCCTCGCGCTACCCAATCACAAGATTGGACAAAGCTTCAACTTTCAACAATGGAGTTTTTATTTTAATATTCAAAACATAGGTTGCCTTAGAGTTTTTACAATGAGAAGAATATAAAGATTAGCATGAGAGACAAAACATTAAATACTCTCACTAAATCCTAACATAATTAATACTTTCCTACTTACTAGACACACACTCATGCTTAGTTGTCTTAAACTATTACAATTCAAATTAGAGACTCAAACATGTGACAAAAGGGAGGCCAAAACCGTGTGGTCTATGGAGCATAAAATCGTGTGGGGCCCACATGGGTCTTGGGCTTAATCTTGCTTCAACATCTTCACTTGGGTCTTAATGCACCTAATAGACTTCAAGACTAAATAGCTAAGTCTTCAAATCTTCAATCCATGAGTCCATAAAATATCCAAGTCCAAATTAAATGTCCATGCAAAATATAAAGTCCAACATAGAATATTATCTTCAAGTATGCATCCACAAATAATGTCTTCAAAAGTCTTTCATCAAAAGGTAGATGATCTTCAAGTAATTTCATGTATACTTACAAAACAATTATGAGTAATAGTGGACATTAGGAGGTCGTCCACGTGTCACCATATCAGCAAAGGAGATAGTCAAAGCATGTTGATCCCCATCAATATACATGGTTAGACCCAAGACTTAATAGACTTAAAATTTTGAGTCAAGTTGGTGTTCACCCATGTAAAGACCTGAAAAATAATAGCAATTAAATAATAGAGAGGAGAGAAAATCTGAAAAGAAACAAAGCCGGGTTCGTTGACGAACATCTTAGTTTCGTCGAAGAACTCCCACATAAGGTTCGTGGATGAACTTCAGTGTTTCGTCGACGAAAAGATACTGAGAAGGGTGATTTCAGACCCTTTGGTTCGTTAACAAGCTCATCACCTTTGTCAACAAACTCCCTTCTTTGTTTCGTCGACAAGTACACGTGGCTTGTTGACGAAGCCACGTGGACAACTGCCTATATATAGTCGGAAATTGCATTTTCAGCGAGAGAATTGTTTTCTTACTGTTTCTCTCTCTAGAAATTCGGCCCTCTCACCTTCTCTCTAAGATTCTGGCCCCGTTTCTCCCCGGTTCGACGATAAGAAGCTACCACAATGATCCTGGGGAGATTCTTTACAACTTAACAAGAGTAGAATTTTGGTTTAAGGAGTTCAGACACCATTCCAAAATCAGGGTAAGTTGGATATTTTAGGGTTTTCATAGTTATCAGGCCTTTCTGAACGCAGATTTTGTATTAGATGTTGATATACTGGTGTTTGAGATGATTAAACTAGGGTGTTATGATTTCAGGGTTTGGGTTTCCAAACACCGTAGGCATGGGTTAAGGATCCCAGCGGGTGTTATCTTAAGAACCCAGGTAAAATGATAAATTGTTTATAGTTTAGAAATGTGAGTATGATAATTATTCTAGGTATTCAGTTGATTAATAGGGGATATATATATATATATATATATATATATATGTGTGTGTGTGTGTGTGTGTGTGTGTGTGTGTGTGTTATTTCAAGGCATTGAAATTATGAACGCTGCAAGCGTGAAACAGGGAAAAAATAAACAGTTCTCAGAAAGTTTGGTAAGGAAAATATGTTATGCCAGTTAAATTAGAAACTTTATCAGTAAAATATAGTATTAGATCATGAGTTTTTAAAGTATGATTTTTAAGTATATCAGAGCATGGAAAATTATACAGACTTACAGATTTTATTTAATGAATTTTATTTAATTGTGTGGCATGAGTAATACTGGAATATTACAGTATTTTACAGAACCATGTTTATATAGCATTTTAAAGAACCATGATTATATAGTATTTTACAAAATCATGATTATACAGTATTTTATAGAACCATGATTATACAGTATTTTACAGAACCATGATTATATAGTGTTTCACAGTACCATGAATATACAGTGTTTTACAATACCATGAATGTATAGTATTTTACAAAACCATGACATACAGATATACAGATTATACAGATTTACAATTATTATAACGTCATGGTTAATACAGAGAATTATAGTATTAGACCTTGATGGAACAGAGCAATTTATAGAGCACGGTACCGTAACTATACAGTATAGATAGTGTAACCATACATCTCAGATAGAGTATAATATTGCCGATTGTGCCACAGATAGAGTAGAGGGCTCCCTAACTTCCGGACCAGGTGGAGTGGGCCTTTCATGCTATAGGCATACACAAGCATATGCATACAGTTATACTACCTCTGGTAGACCACCCAGTGTTTAGTCCCGCCTACGGGCCGCACAACCCTATCATGAAGGGTTAAATCATGACATACAACCATCTAGGGAAGTTTTCAGAATCATGTCATATACAATATACACAGAAAATAGAGATTATCTATTATAGTTAGAAGTATGATTGGATAAATAATTCAAAAAATTTCCATATTTTAAATGACATAGGTGTGGGTTATTATACAGATACTTTTATATGATATCTTATTTACAGTTTTAATTAAAGGATATGTTGTGAATAAACTCATATGCCACACACTGGTAATAACATGTTTCTCCTTACTGAGAGGTGTCTCACCCCAGCATTATGAACATTTCAGATAACCCAAAGAGACGTGCAGGGCTGGCTCAGAAATAGAGGAGGCGGCTGAGTCAGCATAGTTTTGGGGTGAGTCTTGGGCTAAGTAGTAGAGCCTTTAGTGTTTTGGGATTTTTGGGAAATGATGTGTATGTGTGTATATATATGTGTATGAAGGATCTGTAGCACTCTGGTATTGTGTATTTTGGGATATGGTTTGGATATATATATGTTTTCTTTTGCATAGATATTATACAAAGGATGCACATACCACGACACCCGCTCTGGGCCGTGATGATGATAGATATCGATTTACAGGGTATCAAAGTTATGATATATAGTTTGACAACATTAATATAAAAAATGACAACCCATGTATCCATTTATGAACTCTTGTGG
Source organism: Malania oleifera (assembly GCF_029873635.1). Taxonomy (NCBI): domain Eukaryota; kingdom Viridiplantae; phylum Streptophyta; class Magnoliopsida; order Santalales; family Ximeniaceae; genus Malania; species Malania oleifera. The sequence goes on along the minus strand of NC_080427.1, from coordinate 56,041,783 downwards.
CAAAAATGTTGTTTCAAATTGTGGGTACTACATCATTGAAGTTGCAGCAGCAACTACACAATTATATAAAGTAGAGTACATAATCAAAAGATCAATTTCCTCTCCTTAAACTGAAAAGCAGATCGATAGGCACTGCCTGCTTGAGACAATGTTATTTTATTCTATAGAACATTAAATGCTGCAAGCTTGAGAATTTGGGAAGGTAAACAGGTTACTCAGAACCAAGCTACAACTGATTGAAATTTTGCTACCAGAGGCGATCTCAATTAACATAAGCAATGCCTTTCAGTGTCTCCTGCATAAAAAAAAAAAAGACGTGTTCATACAATTCATCATGCCATGATCAAGAAAGATACAAACATTTTTTTTAGATAGTACCATAGAATGGTCTTTCAAACCAAGAGATAGCACCAAGGGTCTTAGGAGCCTGAATTGCTATAAACACAACATAACATGCTAAAAGATGGTGATCGGGATAGTACTACTTGTTGGGATTTTGTGGAGCCTAGTTACGTTAAATCTAGATGATGACCCGACCTTTCTTTAATGATAGATTTCTATCCTAAGGCTTAGTCCATCGGAACCCTGCCTGCAGCATATAAAATCATTATTTTCGGGTGATTAGGGTTAAGTGGTCGCACTTGCGAGAGAGCGATAGGGAGAGCATTGTACCGCCGCACTCTCTGTGTTTTCTTCCTAATAATAGTGAAATCCCTGCAACTCCGTGGACGGAGGCAAAATTGCCGAACCACGTAAATGCTGCCTTGTGCATGTGATTGATTTTTCTTTGGCATGTATTCTTTCTCTCTTTTTTTTCACACAAGTTTCGGGAATTTATTCTTAATTCCCAACAACTGGTATCAGAGCTTAGGGTTAGATTCGAGTGGAAGTAATGGTAGACGAAGCAGGAAAGGCGTCTGGAATAGAAAATTTTGATGGCACAAACTTTGGATTCTGGAGGATGCAAATCGAGGATTATCTCTATGGGAAGAAGTTACATCTGTCGCTTCTAGGAGAAAAACCTATTACTATGAAGGACAAGGAATGAACTCTCCTTGATAGACATGTATTGGGAGTTATAAGATTAACTCTGTCTAGGTCTATTGCACACAACGTCGTGAAGGAGAAGACTACAGCAGATCTGATGAAGGCTTCATCTGATATGTATGAAAAACCATCAACAAATAACAAGGTACATCTTATGAAGAAATTATTTAATTTAAAGATAGCAGAAAATGAATCTGTAGCATAACATTTGAATGAGTTTAATACTATCACAAATCAATTATCGTCGGTAGTGTTGGCCATACAAGGCTTAATATCCTATTTTTATGCTAACAAACAAGTAAAACTTAACATGTTTTGTTTAAGTGATATATTTTTAGGACTCAAGGATAGAGCGTTAAAGAATTGATGAAAGCTTGTACTTCAAAGAATGAATTCAATATGAAGCTTAAAGCATGATTCAAAAATGGATTTAAAGTTTAAAGCCTGAAGATCATGAGAGCATTGATATTAAAGAAAAAGCTTCAAGAATAAACGCCCAAGTGATCAACATGGAAAGCTCAAAGAAATATGAAGCAAACATAAAAACCTCAAGGAATTCAAGGATTAAAAATTTGAAAGAGTCTAGGAAATTTCATATAAGTATTTCAAATAATTTTAATATGGATATATGAAACTCTTAGGTTAATGTCTTGGACCTAGATACCTTTTAACATACTTGGAAAATATTTTTGTAAGGTCAAAAACAGTTTCAAAAAGGTTAGAATCATTTTTGGAATGAAAAGCACCAAAAAGAGGATTTTCAAAATGCTGTTAATCTTTCTACATCTGCATTGAGGTATATTTTTATCTATTAAAAACTCTTTATTTTAAAAAGTATTCAACATAAAAGTTGTAGGATTTTCTCTTAGATTTTATTTAGCACTAAGATCATCAAATTCGGAGTTATAAAAAAAAAGTTATTACCAAAAAATAGAAAGGTGCTTGAAGCTAATAGCAGCATGTGCAACCAATAGACTGCCTGAACCAGGACAGGTGCCTGGGTGGTCGTGGCAGGCGACTGACTTAGTTCTAGAAGGCGACTGCCGGTGTACTGCCCCTGCTATTTCTTTAAAAATAACATGGCAGGTGACTGGAGGATTTGGGCAGGCGACTGCCACGCGGCTGTTTTGATTTTTCTCATAACGGTCAAATTTTTAAATGGGGTTGTTTGTGGCTCGAAATTTATGGAAACTTGGGGGATATTTCAACACACTTGGGGACCAAGTTACTTACCTTTTAAATTCTATAAATAAGCCTCAAAGATTGTTGAATTATATACCAAGAATTTAAATTCATCAAAAGTTCAAAATCTCTCTCAAATTGCTCTCAAATTCTCAAGGCTCTCTCTTGCTCTCAACTTGCACGAAACTTACTGAGTTCTTGTTGATTTTACTGACCAAGTTTGTGCTACAATTCTGAAATCTTTCATCCATTGAAAGAATCAAATTGGTGATATACTTCATTGAGCTTCAAGTTGAATTCCATATTTTTATTTACTTTGAAGTATATTAGTTTCTAAATTGTTGTACTAATCAGCTCTTTGTGTGAGCAAGTTTTTGTATACAAATATTTGATTTGTATCTTGTAGATTGAAGATTCCAAGTGTTGTTTGGATCGTTGGCTAAGGAAGGGGATATCGCTTAGAGAGGCGGGCTCTAGCCTATGTAAGGAGTGACCGAAGGAGGGGATATCGTTTGGAGAAGACGGGCTCTAGCCTTAACCAATGAGTGTTGTAGTCGGTATTGTTCCACCCGTCAACGGAACTAAATTAGTGAATCCTTTGGTGGTTTTCCAAAGGTGAGGACGTAGGCTGGGTATAAGCCGAATCTCGTAAAAATCTCCATCTCACTCTCTCTTTCCCTATGCTTTATTTTTAGTACATATTTAAATTGCGTGGATGGTTTAAATTGAAAATCATATATACTACGTAAATTTGGGAATCAAGTAAACTTAAAGTTTTATTTTAATTTGGGTTGTGGAAACCGAAAGGGAGTACGTTGGTTAAACCATATCTTGCGGAAATCATACGGGAGTACGTTACTTGGTTAAACATCCCAAAGAGAAATTAACTAAGAGTTTATCTAAATATTTGGAAAGAGTGATTGGATTTTATATTGCACATCATATTGAAGAAGCAAATTCATTTATACAAGGCTTGGTTCAAATTTGGCTAATATCAACAAACAACCATCTTGAGTTTTTATATTACATAAGTGTTGTGTATTGGCTTGGTTGTTTGCTTTCTAGTTATAGTTGATTTGTTTGGTTGAATGATTGGATGTTTGTATGATTAAGGATTAAATAAAGAAACTAAGTTCTTGAGTGCTTAACAAATTAAACAAACAAGTCACAAGTTGGTTAAAAGAATAAAACAAGTTTAAGGTATCTTAAAAAAGGAATTAAAAGAAATTTTTAAAGGTCTAATTCACCCCTCCTCTTGGGAAGTTATTTCTAATTTCAATTGGTATCAGAGCGAGGTTATAGAAAATCTTAATTAGTAGCTATAAAAAGATCTAAATGACTCAATTAGGCGTAACTCCCTTTGGAGAGGGACAATATTCAACTAGGCCACCAATCTTTTGTGGTTTGAACTATACTTTTTGGAAAAAGAGAATGCAAATTTATCTCTAAATGATGAATTGGAAAGTTTGGGAAGTTGTTGTAGATGGAGATAAAATTCCCACAAAGATAGTAGAAGGAAAAAAAATCCCAAAAGAGAAGAAATATATGACCGATCAAGATTATAAAATACTCCAAACAAATTCAAGTGCTATAAATGCTTTATATTGTGCCTTGGATGCTAATGAATTTAATCGAGTAATGGCTTGTAAATCAGCTAAGGAAATATGGGATAAGCTAGAAGTTACTTATGAAGGAACAACGGATGTTAGGGATAATAGGGTTGATATGCTCACAAGCGAGTATGAAGCCTTTAAGATGAACCCGGATGAATCAATTACAAATATGTTTACTAGGTTCACTCACATAATCAATTCCCTAAATGCACTAGGAAAAACTTACACTACTTATAAGATGATAAGAAAAATTCTAAGAGGGCTACCAACCATATGGGAACCAAAAGCCACTGCCATAACGGAAGGAAGAAATCTAAAAACCACTTCCTTAGATGAGCTTGTAGGTTCTCTTCTCACATATGAAGTGGCAATGAATGAAAAGAGTGGGAAAACCAAAGCCCAAGAAACAATAGCCTTTAAAGTCTTAGAAGAAAACTCAAGTAGTGAAATGGATGAAGATGAAGAAGCCTTCATATCTAAAAAGCTAGCAAGGATACTAACAAGAAGAAACAAATTTAAAAGAAGAAATCAAAACTCTAAATTATAAGGAGAAGAAATCAGCAAAAATAAATCTAAAAGTAAAACTCCTACATGCTATAATTGCAACAAAGCTGGACACATAAAACTGGAATGTTCACTACTTAAGCAAGAGTCTAAGAAGAAAAACAAGAAGGCCATGAAAGCCACTACTTGGGATAGTACAAGTAATTCGAAGAATGAAATAAGTGACCAAGAGGTTGCTTACACGTGCTTTGTGGCATGGAATAACGAAGAAAGCTCCTAAACTAAATCTTCAAATAATTCTTGTAGTGATGAATCAAGTGATGAGGGTATGCCATCTTATGATGAACTTTAAAATGATTTATTCAAAGTACATAAGATGCTGATGAAAGAAAATAAACAAAACACCTCATTGAAGAATAAGAATAAAAGTTTAATGAAAGAGTTAGAATTCCTAAAGATTGCTGAAAATGAAAAAGATTCAAAACTCATGAAAATAGAAAATAAGTACGATGCTACAATAAAAGAATTAGAATCAAAACACCTTGCTGAAAAAGAAAAAGATTTAAAAATTAAAGAATTAGAAAGTAAGAATGAAAAGATGATAGAAGACCTTCGATCCCTATCCTCTATAGAATATAAGAAAGATAATATATTTCTAAATTAGAGGATAAGATAAGAAAACTATCTCTAGAATTAGAAAAATCACTAAAGAAGGTTGATAACAAGAAAGACATTGAAATAAATGATCTCAAAAATCAGATTAAAGATATAGAAAATGTCATTTATAACTTTACAAAAAGAAAAACAAACTTTGACAAAATGGTAGGCTCCCAAAGAATGTCTCTAAACAAAGAAGACATTGGATTTAATGGAATTGAAAATAAAAAGAAAAAGAATCTTTACATGGGTTATTTCTCAAAAGCCTCCAAAGATAATTCAAGCACATCCTTTAATGCTTACACCAACACCACATGCTATCAATGTAAGAAAAAGGGGCATATAAAGTTTGAATGTCCATTTAAGAGAAAGGGTGTGAAAATTAAACAAGTATGGAGAATTAAGGAATCATCCCTTGTTAAACCAACCGAAACCAAGAAAGTATGGGTACCAAGATGAAAGACTAGTTCATAAGTGAAAAACTCCATGGATTAAGTCATTCCCCTTTAAAAATTGAGAAAGTAACTTAATTCATGATCAACAATCGAACTAGAAGAAATAGAAAAACTTAAAGATGAGTTTAAGAGCTTATTCAAAATGGTATTGTTGGCAAACATCATAGGATGATTTTTACAAGGCTTAACTTAAGAAAATATTATTGAGCTTATTACATAAGTACCTTGATTAAGAAAAAAAAGATATTTGAGAATGAAAGACTATATGCTACATGCTTACAAGCCTATATAATATGCTGTATGCTACATGTGTATGAATTGACTTGACTAGACTTATATTGGAAATTTATGGCTCACTATGTTGAAAATTTATGCATGAGATTATTGAGCATAAGCATGAATTATGATATGAGATTAATTCTTGATCATGTATGCTATTGATGAATTACATGGATAGAATTACCGCTTTTATATTGATATCCATGAGCTATAAGAGATATAATGGTTATATTGGTATGTATGAGTTATGTATAATGTGATAATGACTTTGGTATCTATAAAGTCTTTGGTATCCATGAATATTTTTGGTATCACATTTTAAAAATTTTAATTGGTATCACAATTTAAAAAGCTCACTTGGTATCACAATTTAAAAGTTAAATTTGCTTTTGAGCATGACAAGTATAATTATATTTGTGAGCATGGTATGATATTGAGGATATTGGCATGATATTGATATTTGATACATGATGTGGATCAATGTTTTGAAATATAGGATGATGAAAGCAAAATTGATAAAAAAAAAACTGAATGTATTGAATTCAGGGGGAGTGTTATGTCATATTGTTTATATTATGATTGTTTCCCTATTAATCAATTCAAAGAATTTTCAATTGGTATCATGTATTTTAAATAGATATCATGAATTCAATTTTAAATTGGTATCATAAAATCAACAATTGAAATCTTGAATATTGTCTAAAGGAAAAAGCTGTTAGTAATGAAGTTACAACTCTTATACTTGAATGTTATAACACACTACACATGCTATATTAAAAAATAATAAATTGAGTGTGTTCATATGTTTGATACGCATGTTTGATGATATGCTCAACATGTGATTTTACTTGAACGTAATCATTTTTTTCCCTTTTTGATGGATGTCAAAAGGGGGAGAAGTTTTTAAAGCAAAAATTGAGCATAGTATTGCAAATTGCAAAAACTGAGCATTAACATAATATATATCAAAAGGAGAAGTATTTGATAGTGATGAGCATGATTGTAAAAGAGGTTTTGAAATTGATATTGATCTTGTAAATATTGTTAAGATGATGCTTATTGAAAGGGGGAGTCTTCTTAAGGCTCACTCCAATTTTTGCTTCTTATTTGTCATCATAAAAAAAAGGGAGATTATTGGCCTTACAAGGCTTAATATCATATTTTGATGCTAACAAACAAGTAGAACTTAACATGTTTTGTTTAAGTGATATATTTTCAGGACTCAAGGATAGAGCATTAAAGAATTGATGAAAGCTTGTACTTCAAAGAATGAATTCAATATGAAGCTTAAAGCATGGATTCAAAAATGGATTTAAAGTTTAAAGCCTGAAGATCATGAGAGCATTGATATTAAAGAAAAAGTTTCAAAAGCTCAAGTGATCAACATGAAAAGCTCAAAGAAAGATGAAGCAAACATAAAGACCTGAAGGAATTCAAGGATTGAAAATTTGAAAGAGTCTAGGAAATTTCATGTAAGTACTTCAAATAATTTCAATATGGATACATGAAATTCTTAGGTTAATGTCTTGGACCTAGATACCTTTTAACATACTTGGAAAATATTTTTATAAGGTCAAAAACTGTTTCAAAAAGGTTAGAATCATTTTTGGAATGAAAAGCACCAAAAAGAGGATTTTCAAAATGCTGTTAATTTTTATATATCTGCATTGAGGTGTATTTTTATCTATTAAAAACTATTTATTTTAAAAAGTGTTCAACATAAAAGTTGTATTATTTTCTCTTAGCTTTCATTTGACACCAAGATCATCAAATTCGTAGTTATACAGAAAAAGTTATTATCAAAAAATAGAAGGGTGCTTGAAGTTGACAACAGCATGTGTGCAACCAGTAGACTGCCTGAACTAGGACAGACGCCTGGGTGGTCGTGGCAGGCGACTGACTTAGTTCTGGAAGGCAACTGCCAGTGTACTGCCCCTGCTATTTCTTTAAAAATAACATGGCAGGTGACTGGAGGATTTGGGCAGGCGACTGCCACGCGGCTGTTTTGATTTTTCTCATAACGGTCAAATTTTTAAATGGGGTTGTTTGTGGCTCGAAATTTATGGAAACTTGGGGGATATTTCAACACACTTGGGGACCAAGTTACTTACCTTTTAAAGTCTATAAATAAGCCTCAAAGATTATTGAATTATATACCAAGAATTTAAATTCAACAAAAGTTCAAAATCTCTCTCAAATTGCTCTCAAATTCTCAAGGCTCTCTCTTGCTCTCAACTTGCACGAAGCTTACTGAGTTCTTATTGATTTTACTGACCAAGTTTGTGCTACAATTCTGAAATCTTTCATCCATTGAAAGAATTAAATTGGTGATATACTTCATTGAGCTTCAAGTTAAATTCCATATTTTTATTTACTTTGAAGTATATTAGTTTCTAAATTGTTGTACTAATCAGCTTTTTGTGTGAGCAAGTTTTTGTACACAAATATTTGATTTGTATCTTGTAGATTGACGATTCCAAGTGTTGTTTGGATCGTTGGCTAAGGAAGGGGATATTGCTTAGAGAGGCGGGCTCTAGCTTATGTAAGGAGTGACCGGATGAGGGGATATCATTTGGAGAAGGTGGGCTCGAGCCTTAACCAAGGAGTGTTGTAATCGGCATTGTTCCACCCATCAATGAAACTAAACTAGTGAATCCTTTGGTGGTTTTCCAAAGGTGAGGACGTAGGCTGGGTATAAGCCGAATCTCGTAAAAATCTTCATCTCACTCTCTCTTTCCCTACTCTTTATTTCAGTACATATTTAAATTGCGTGGATGGTTTAAATTGAAAATCATATATATTACGTAAATTTGAGAATCAAGTAAACTTAAAGTTTTATTTTGATTTGGGTTGCGGAAGCCGAAAGGGAGTACGTTGGTTAAACCATATCTTATGGAAATCATACGGGAGTACGTTACTTGGTTAAACATCCCAAAGAGAAATTAACTAAGAGTTTATCTAAATATTTGGAAAGAGTGATTGGATTTTATATTGCACATCATATTGAAGAAGCAAATTCATTTATACAAGGTTTGGTTCAAATTTGGCTAATATCAACAAACAACCATCTTGAGTTTTTATATTACATAAGTGTTGTGTATTGGCTTGGTTGTTTGCTTTCTAATTATAGTTGATTTTTTTGGTTGAATGATTGGATGTTTGTATGATTAAGGATTAAATAAAGAAACTAAGTTCTTAAGTGCTTAACAAATTAAACAAACAAGTCACAAATTGGTTAAAAGAATAAAACAAGTTTAAGGTATCTTAAAAAAGGAATTAAAAGAAATTTTTAACAGTGCAATTCACCCCCCCTCTTGGGAAGCTATTCCTAATTTCAGGTAGAAATTGATTTTGATGATGAGATTCATGCACTGATCGTTTTGGCTTTGTTGCCAAACAGTTGGGAGGCAATGAGGATGGCAGCAAGCAACTCTACTGGAAAAGAAAATTTGAAGTATAATGATATACGAGATTTAATTCTGGTTGAGAAGATTCGCAGAAGAGATGCGGGTGAAACGTCAGGATCTGGTTTTGCCCTAAACCTTGTGACAAGAGGCAGAGGTAATGACCAAAATTCAGATCAGGGTAGATCAAAATCCAGAAACTATAATCGAAACAAAAGTAAATCTATATCTGGCCAAAAGGGACAATGCTGGAACTGCGGGAAAACGAGTCATTTTTGGAGACAATGCAAAAGTCTTAAGAAGAAGAATGAGAATGATTCTGCTAATGCTGTAACAAAAGAGGTACAGGATGCACTACTTCTTACAGTAGACAGTCCACTTGATGATTGGGTTTTGGACTCAGGAGCTTCGTTTCATACCACTTGACACCATGAAATCATATAGAATTATGTAGCAGGATATTTTGGTAAGGTGTATTTGGCTGATGGTACAGCCTTGGATGTTGTGGGTATAGGAAACATCTGGATGTTGTTGCCCAATGGGTCTGTTTGGTTACTGGAGAAGGTACAACATATTCCTGACCTGAGAAGGAATTTGATTTATGTCGGACATCTTGATGATGAAGGGCATGCAATGTTGTTTGCTGGTGGCACTTGGAAGGTTACAAAGGGAACCAGAGTATTGGTTTGTGGAAAGAAATCTGGTACTCTATACATGACCTCAATTCCAAGAGATACAATTACAGTTACTGAAGCAAGTACTGATACAAGCTTATGACATCGCAGACTTGGTCACATGAGTGAGAAAGGGATGAAGATGCTGCTGTCAAAAGGGAAACTACTGGAATTGAAGTCTGTTGATTTTGACTTGTGTGAAAGCTGCATCTTACGAAAGCAAAAAAGGGTGAGTTTCTTGAAAAGTGGCAGAACACCGAAGGCTGAAAAATTGGAGTTAGTGCACGTAGATTTATGGGGGCCTTCTCCCATTGCATCCCTTGGAGGCTCAAGGTACTACGTTACTTTCATTGATGACTCAACCAGAAAGGTATAGGCTTATTTTTTGAAAAATAAATATGATGTATTTGAAACTTTTAAGAAGTGGAAGGCTATGGTTGAGACAGAGACATGTTTGAAAGTAAAGTGTTTGAGGTCGGACAATGGAGGAGAGTACATAGATGGAGGGTTCAGAGAGTCTTGTGCTGCACATGGAATCATAATGGAAAAGACCATTCCTAGGACACCACGGCAAAATGGTGTGGCTGAGCGTATGAGCAGAACTCTCAATGAGCATGCTAGGAGTATGAGGTCTCGACTTCCAAAAACTTTCTGGGCTGATGCTATTAGTACTGCAGCTTATCTGACAAACCGAGGACCTTCAGTTCCCATGGAGTTCAGACTTCCTGAAGAGGTTGGGAGCGATAAAGAGGTAAAGTTTTCCCCCTTAAAAGTTTTTGGTTGTGTTTCTTATGTTCATATTGATTCTGATGCTCGTAGTAAACTTGATGCAAAGTCCAAAATATGCTATTTCATTGGCTATGGTGATGAGAAATTTGGGTATCGATTTTGGGAAGAACAAAATAGGAAGTAGAAATGTGATATTTAACGAACAAGTCATGTACAAGGACAGGTCAACTTTAGTGTCAGATGTCACAGCGATAGATCAGAAGAAATCTGAGTTTGTTAACTTAGATGAGTTGATTGAAGGTATTGTGCAAGAAAGGGGTGAAGATGATAAGGAGAATGTAGAATCACAAGCAAATCAGAATACACCTGTAGCTGCGGTCCGTAGATCTTCCAGTACCACTAGACCTCCACAACATTATTTACCTGCTTTAAATTATCTTATGCTAGCTAATGGTGGTGAGCAGAGTGTTATGATGAAGCCTTACAAGATGAAAGTTCAAGCAAGTGGGAGTTGGCCATGAAGGATGAGATGGACTCCTTGTTGGGGAATCAAACATGGGAACTAACTGAATTGCCAATAGGGAAGAAGGCTTTACACAACAAGTGGGCATACAGAATAAAGAATGAGCATGATGGTAGCAAGTGCTACAAAGCCAGATTAGTTGTCAAAGGGTTTCAACAAAAGGAAGGCATTGACTTCACAGAAATATTTTCTCCATTTGTGAAGATGTCGATAATTAGATTGGTACTGGGAATGGTGGCTGCAGAAAATCTATATCTTGAGCTGTTAGATGTGAAAACGACATTCCTTCATGGTGACTTGGAGGAAGACATCTACATGATTCAGCTAGAAGGGTTCATTGTCCAGGGACAAGAGAATTTAGTCTACAAACTGAGAAAGAGCTTGTATGGTCTGAAACAAGCTCCAAGACAGTGGTATAAGAAATTTGATAGTTTTATGCATAAAATTGGGTTCAAGAGATGTGAAACTGACTACTGTTGATATGTTAAGTTCTTTGACAATTTTGATATCATTTTACTGTTATATGTAGATGATATGCTTATTGCAGGGTCTAGCATTGAGGAGATTAATAATTTGAAGAAGCAATTGTCAAAACAGTTTGCAATGAAAGATTTGGGAGTTGCAAAGCAAATCCTTGGAATGAGAATAATTAGAGACAAGGCTAATGGCACATTAAAGCTTTCACAGTCAGAGTATGTGAAGAAAATTCTCAGCAGATTCAACATGAATAAAGCTAAACCAGTGAGCACACCCTTGGGTAGTCATTTCAAACTAAGCAAGGAACAGTCACCGAAGACAGAAGAAGAAAGGGACCATATGAGCAAGGTGCCCTATGCCTCAGCTATTGGCAACTTGATGTATGCTATGGTGTGTACAAGGCCAGGCATTGCACATGCAGTGGGAGTTGTGAGCATATTCATAAGTAGGCCAAGAAAGCAGCATTGGGAGGCAGTCAAGTGGATTCTGAGATATCTAAGGGGTTCATCAGATACATGTCTTTGCTTCACAAGTGCAAGTTTGAAACTGCAGGGTTATGTAGACACTGATTTTGTTGGTGATAATGATAGTAGAAAGAGTACTACTGGGTTTGTATTTACTCTGAGTGGTACAACTATATTTTGGGTTTCAAACTTACAAAAGATTGTTACTTTGTCTACTACAGAAGTTGAGTATGTTGCAGCAACTAAAGCTGGAAAGGAGATGATTTGGCTACATGGTTTCTTAGACGAATTGGGTAAGAAGCAGAAGATGGGCATTCTACACAGTGACAGTCAGAGTGCAATTTTTCTTACTAAAAATTCAGCTTTTCATTCAAAATTGAAACATATACAGACAAAATATCACTTTATCCGTTACTTTGTTGAAGATAAGCTGTTAATACTTGAGAAGATCTGTGGATCTAAGAACCCGTCAGACATGTTGACTAACGGTGTTACTATTGAGAAGCTAAAGCTATGTGCAGCTTTAGTTGGTCTTTTAGCTTGAGGATAGGAGGATGAGTTGCAGTCATGAGAGATTGTTTATTTGGATGATTGCAGTCGATAATGGTGATTGAACTAGTCTCCAAGTGGGAGATTTGTTGGGCTTTTGTGGAGCCTAGTTACGTTAAATCTAGATGATGACCTGACCTTTCTTTAATGAGAGATTTCTATCCTAAGGCATAGTCCATAGAGCGAAGGCTTGGTCCATTTTGTAGCCTGTTCGGAACCCTGCCTGTAGCATATAAAATCATTATTTTCGGGCGATTAAGGTTAAGTGGTCGCACTTGCGAGATAGCGATAGGGAGAGCATTGTACCACCGCACTCTCTGTGTTTTCTTCTTGATAATAGAAAAATCCCTGCAACTCTATGGACGTAGACAAAATTGCCGAACCACGTAAATACTGCTTTGTGCATGTGATTGATTTTTATTTGGCGTATATTCTTTCTCTATTTTGTTTCTCACAGGTTTCGGGAATTTGTTCTTAATTCCCAACACTACTGAAGATGAACTACTAGTTAAGAAACTGTATCTTTTTATTTATTTATAAAACAGAAAAAATCATGACTTAGTAACTGAAATAAAACCATACCTTATGTGTTCAATCAACTGACGAGCATATGCCATAAGCATCGGCTGCACACCTAGGATTTATCAAGCTTAGACAACAAATTTTACCAGCAGGCTTGGTAGTGAGTTAGTTAGATTTATCAAGCTTAGACAACAAATTTTACTAGTAGGCTTGGTAGTGAGGTAGTTGTTAGGAATCAGTGAGCAAAAAAAACACAAACCAGAAAAATATATGACACCAGAAATTATGTGTTATGGTCTAGATTGACTTACTTCCACAGAGCACACCACAATCCACTATGAAATTAGGAGAAAAATACAAACTCTCACGCAGCTCTCTCTGCACTCTTCCTCACTCTCTTTTCTGCATTCTACCTCTCTTCTTTGTACATTTTTCACTCGCACACACCTCTCTATTTATAAATGGCTGGAGGAATTACATTAAATGGTGATGGAGGAATTATAATAAATTGGCAGACACAGCTGAACGCGGCTTTAACTTGCACGCGTCTCCTGGCTCCAACTACTCACCACTAGGAGACGGAGATGCCTCCTCAACCAGTATATGGTTAAATGATGTGCTTAAATATGTCTTCAGAAATGAAAACCAACTGAAGTTGAACACAATTTCAGCTTCTCTATAGTCACCACCTTTGTCAACATATCTGCTGGATTCCTGTTACCTTGGATTTTTTCTAGTGTCAACACTCCATCCTCTAATAGAGATCTGATGAAATGAGAACGTAATCCAATGTGTTTGGTTCTAGAATGAAATGCAGAGTTCTTTTCCAGATGTATCACACTCTGACTGTCGCTGTACAAAACATTTCTTTCCTACTTTATTCCGAGTTCTGTTAACAAACCTCAAAGCCAAATCAACTCTTTACTTGCTTCTGTCACTGCAACATACTCAACTTCTGTAGTGGATAGAAGAACAATCATATGCATCTGTGACATCCAACTAAAAGTTGTTCTACCAATAATGAATATACATCCAGTGGTGCTTCTGCGATGATCAATTTCACCTGCAAAATCAGCATCTACATATCTTTGAATTTTCAAGTTACTTTTGCCGAAACATAGACACTTATCAATAGTGCCACGTAGATATCTCAAAATTCACTTCACTGCTTCCCAATGAGTCTTCACTGGATTTGACGTATACTTGCTGACAGCTCTCACTACTTGGCCAATATCTGGTTTGGTGCCAACCATAGCATACATGAGACTTCCAACGGCTGAGGCATACGATACCTTAGCCATGAAATCTTTTTCTTCATATCTCTGGGAACACTGATCCTTAGAGATACAGAAGTGACCTGCCAATGGTGTATTTACTGCTTTGGCGCTGCTCATGTTAAACTTCTGTAAAACATGGCTAATGTACTCTGACTGAGATAACCGCAACGTACGTTGTTGCTTATCTCTAGAGATTCGTATCCCAAGAATCTACTTTGTAGGACCCAAATCTTTCATGTCAAACTCCTCTGAGAATTGCTGCTTCAATTTTGTGATCTCTTCTATATCTGATCCTACGACTAGCATATCAACAACATATAACAATAGGATAATATAGCTAGTACGATACCTGTTGAAGTAGCAACAGTGGTCAGCATTGCACTTCTGAAAATTTTTCCTCTGCATATAGCTGTCAAATTTCTTGTACCATTGCTTAGGAGCTTATTTGAGACCATACAAGCTCTTCTTCAATCTACACACAAGATTCTCTTTACCTTTAACTGAGTAACCTTCTGACTGTTGCATACGAATTTCCTTATCAAGGTCACCGTGAAGAAATGTCGTCTTCACGTCCAACTGCTTATGATGTAATCCCTCTAAGGCAACAATACTCAAGACAGATCTGATGGTTGTCAGCTTCACAACTGGTGCAAAAATATCAGTGTAGTCAATTCCTTCTTTTTGCTCAAAACCTTTGACTACTAATCGAACTTTATACCTTTTGGATCCATCATGCTCTTCTTTGATCCTGTACACCCATTTGTTGTGAAGAGCCTTCTTACCTTTGGGCAACTTAACTAGTTCCCATGTTTTGTTGGAGGTAAGAGACTTCATCTCGTCTTTCATTGCAAACTCCCAATTGCTCGAATCTCCTGCCTGACATGCTTCAACATAGCATTCAGGTTATCCTCCATTTGTAAAAAGTAAATGATTCACATACCTCCTATTTGGTACATGCTGCCAAGAAGATCTCCTAATCTCTCGAACTGGAGTAGGAGGTAGTGGTGCAACAATCTGCTCCACAGGTTCCTCTGCCTGAGGATTCTCAGTGTTCTGCTGAGGATTCTCGGTGTTCCATTGATGTGTCCTTACACCTTCTAGGACATCATCCACATCTACATAGGTTGTTTCAAACTCTGTAGGTTCTATTGTGTGTCTATCTTTGTACATTATCTTTTCATCAAAAATGACATCTCTGCTTCAGATCACCTTTTTGTTTTCATCATCCCAAATGTGATACCCATATTCATCTCCACCATAACCGACGAAGGTGCATTTCCGGACCGAAGGAGCCCATGGGTGGGCTTGATACACATGGGTGAACACCAACTTGACCCAAAAACTTAAGCCTATTGGGTTTTGGGCCCAACCATATATGTAAGAACCTAACATCCACTCAATTTTTTCAATGTGGGACAAACTCATAGCTGGAATTCTTAATAATCTCTCCCTTACGTGTGAGTTCCAATTGCTCCCCTTTGAATGGAAATCGTCTCCCTTATGACAGTAAGCTCAATTCTCTAATAGTTGCTCAAGTGGGCCTTACCACTGGCGCCTTACGTGCGTCGGATTTCATTCCACGTGCCTCCGAACCAATCCTACCTTTCACATCTTGACCCTATTCATATCCATCAACAGCTTAGATGATCCTTATTGGCCTCGGCCACACACTTGGTCCTCCAACTGTTAGCACGTAAAGAGAATTAGCTTCACATCTCGACCTTATACGATGTCGCTCACCTAGACGAACCGTCGGCTATGATATCACTTGTTAGGAATTTGTGAGCAAAAAAAACACACACTAGAAAAATAGATGACACCAAAAATTACATGCTTCGGTCTAGATTGACCTGCATCCACGGAGCACACCACAATCCACTATGAAACTGGGAAAAAAAAATATAAACTCTCAAGTAGCTCTCTCTGCACTCTTCCTCGCTCTCTTTTCTGCATTCTACCTCTCTTCCTTGTACATTTTTCACTTGCACACACCTCTCTATTTATAGATGGCTGGAGGAATTATACTAAATGGTGATGGAGGAATTACAATAAATCGGCAGACACAACTCAATGCGGCTCCAGCTTGCCCGCGGCACTAGCTTACACATGCGTCTCCTGGCTCCAACTACTCAACAATCTCCCACTAGGAGACGAGAAACCTCCTGAACCAGTATATGGTTAAATGATGTGCTCAAATGTGTCTTCAGGCATGAAGACCAACTGAAGTTGAACACAACTTCAGCTTCTCTGTAGTCACCACCTTTGTCAACATATCTGTCGAATTCCTGCTACCTTGGATTTTTTCCAGTGTCAACACTCCATCCTCACATAAATATCTGACGAAATGATAACGTAATCCAATGTGTTTGGTTATGAAATGAAATGCAGAGTTCTTTTCCAGATGTATCACGCTCTGTCTGTCACTCTACAAAAAATTTCTTTCCTACTTTATTTCGAGCTCTATTAACAAACCTTGAAGCCAAATCAACTCTTTACTTGCTTCTATCACTGCTACGTACTCAGCTTCTGTAGTGGATAACCGCAACGTGCTTTGTTGCCTATCTCTAGAGATCTGTATCCCAAGAATTTCCTTTACAGGACCCAAGTCTTTCATGTCAAACTCCTCTAACAATTGTAGCTTCAATTTTCTAATCTCTTCTATATCTGATCCTGCGACTAGCATATCAACAACATATAACAATAGGATAATATAGCTAGTACGATACCTCTTGAAGTGGCAACAGTGGTTGGCATTGCACTTTTGAAAATTTTTCCTCTGCATACAGCTGTCAAATTTCTTGTACCATTGCCTAGGAGCTTGTTTAAGACCATACAAACTCTTCTTCAATCTGCACACAAGATTCTCGTTACCTTTAATTGAGTAACCTTCTGGCTGTTGCATATGAATTTCCTTATCAAGGTCACCATGAAGAAATGTCGTCTTCACATCCAATTACTCAAGATGTAAGCCCTCTGAGGCAATAATACTCAAGAAAGATCTAATGGTTGCTAGATTCACAACTGGTGCAAAAATATAAGTGTATTCAATTCCTTCCTTCAGCTCAAACCCTTTGACTACTAACCGGGCTTTATACCTCTTGGATCCATCATACTCTTCTTTGATCTCGTACATCCATTTGTTATGAAGAACCTTCTTACCTTTGGGCAACTTAGCTAGTTCCTATGTTTTTTTTTAGGTAAGAGACTTCATCTCATCTTTCATTGCAAGCTCCCACTTGCTCGATTCTCCTACATGACATGCTTCAACATAGCATTCAGGTTCTCCTCCATCTGTAAGAAGTAAATGGTTCACATACCTCCTATTTGGTACATGCTGCTGAGAAGATCTCCTAAGCTCTGAAGTTGGAGTAAGAGGTAGTGGTGCAACAATATGCTCCACAGGTTCCTCTACCTAAGGATTCTCGGTTTTTGCTAAGGATTCTCATTGTTCCGTTGACGTGTCCTTACACCTTCTAGGACATCATCAACATCTACATAGGTTGTTTCAAACTCTGTAGGTTCTGTTGTGTGTCTATCTTTGTACATTACCTTTTCATCAAAAATCACATCTCTTCTTGTGATCACCTTTTTGTTTTCGTCATCCCAATTGCGATACCCATTCATCTCTACCATAACTGATGAAGGTGCATTTTTGGACTAGAGGAGCCCATGGGTGGGCTTGATACATATGGGTGAACACCAACTTGACTCAAAAGCTTAATCCTATATAAGCACCCAACATCAACTCAATTTTCCCAATGTGGGACAACTCACAAGTGGAACTTTCAATAGTCTCCCCTTCACTTGTGAGTTCGACCTGCTCCCCTTTGAACGAAAATCGTCTCCCTTATGGGAGTAAGCCCAATTCTCCAGCGGGTACTCAAGTGGGCCTTACCACTGGCGCCTTACGTGCGTCGGATTGCATTCCACGTGTCTCTAAACCAATCCTACCTCTCACGTCTTGACCCTATTCGGATCCACCCGCAGCTTAAATGATCCTTATTGGCCTTAACCACACACTTGGTCCTCTAACTGTTAGCACATTAAGAGAATTAGCTTCACGTCTCAACCTTTTACGATGTCGCTTACCCAGAGTTACGAACCGTCGGCTCTGATACCACTTGTAAAGGAATCTGTAAGCAAAAAAAAACAAACACACACACACCAGAAAAATAGATGACACTAGAAATTACGTGCTTTGGTCTAGATTGACCTACGTCCATGGAGAACACCACAAACCACTATGAAACCAGGAGAAAAATACATACTCTCAGGCAGCTCTCTCTACACTCTTCCTTACTCTCTTTTTTGCATTCTACCTCTCTTCTTTGTACATTTTTCACTCGCACACACCTCTCTATTTATAGGTGGCTAGAGGAATTACATTAAATGGTGATGGAGGAATTATAATAAATCGACGGACATAACTCAACACGACTCCAGCTTGCACGCAGTACCAGCTCACACACGCGTCTCCTGACTCCAACTACTCAACAATCTCCCACTAGGAGACTGAGACACCTCCTCAATGAGTATATGTTTAAATTATGTGCTCAAATATGTCTTCAGGCATGAAGACCAACGAAAGTTGAACACAACTTCAGCTTCTCTATAGTCATCACCTTTGTCAACATATCTGTCGGATTCCTACTACCTTAGATTTTTTCCAGTGTCAACACTCCATCCTCTAATAGAGATCTGAAGAAATGATAATGTAATCCAATGTGTTTAGTTCTAGAATGAAATGCAGAGTTCTTTTCCAGATGTATCGCACTCTGACTGTCACTGCACAAAACATTTATTTCCTACTTTATTTCGAACTCTATTAACAAACCTTGAAGCCAAATCAACTATTTACTTGCTTCTATCACTGCTATGTACTCAGCTTCTGTAGTGGATATAACAACAATATTTTGTATCTGTGACATCCAACTAACAACTATTGTGCCAATAGTGAATATATATCCAGTGGTGCTTCTGCGATAATCAATTTCACCTCCAAAATTAGCATCTACATACCCTTGAATTTTCAAGTCATTTTTGCTGAAACATAGGCACTTATCAATAGTGCCATGTAGATATCTCAAAATCCACTTCACTGCTTCCCAGCGAGTCTTCCCTGGATTTGACATATACCTGCTGACAGCTCCCACTGCTTGGCCAATATCTGATCTGGTACCAACCATAGCATACATGAGACTTCCAATGGCTGAGGCATATGGTACCTTGGCCATGAAATTTTTTCTTCATATGTCTAAGAAGCTTGATCCTTAAAGAGGCAGAAGTGACCTGTCAATGGTGTATTTATTGCTTTGGCACTACTCATGTTAAACCTCTATAAAACAAGTCTAATGTACTATGACAGAGATAAATGCAATGTACCTTGTTGCTTATTTCTAGAGATCCGCATCCTAAGAATTTCCTTTGCAGGACCCAAGTCTTTCATGTCAAACTCCTCTGACAATTGCTGCTTCAATTTTCTGATCTCTTCTATATTTGATCCTGCGACTAGCATAACAACAACATATAACAATAGGATAATATAGCTAGTACGATACCTCTTGAAGTAGCAATAGTGGTCGGTGTTGCACTTCTGAAAATTTTTCCTTTGCATATAGCTGTCAAATTTCTTGTACCATTACCTAGGAGCTTGTTTGAGACCATACAAGCTCTTCTTCAATCTGCACACAAGATTCTCTTTACCTTTAACTGAGTAACCTTCTGACTGTTGCATACGAATTTCCTTATCAAGGTCACCATGAAGAAATGTCGTCTTCACGTCCAACTACTTAAGATGTAATCACTCTCAGGCAATAATACTCAAAACAGATCTGATGGTTGTCAGCTTCACAACTGGTGCAAAAATATCAGTGTAGTCAATTCATTCCTTCTACTTAAAACCTTTGACTACTAACCGGGCTTTATATCTCTTTGATCCATCATGATCTTCTTTGATCCTGTACACCCATTTGTTGTGAAGATCTTTCTCACCTTTGGGCAACTTAGCTAGTTCCCATGTTTTGTTGGAGGTAAGAGACTTCATCTCACCTTTCATTACAAGCTCCCACTTGCTCGAATCTCCTGCCTAACATGCTTCCACATAGAATTCAGGTTCTCCTCCATCTATAGGAAGTAAATGATTCACATACCTCCTATTTGGTACATGCTTCCGAGAAGATCTCCTAAGCTCTAGAGTTGGAGTACGAGGTAGTGGTGCAACAATTTGCTCCACAAGTTCCTCTGACTAAGGATTTTAGGTGTTCTACTAAGGATTCTCAATGTTCCCTTGACATGTCCTTACACCTTCTAGGACATCATCCACATCTACATAGGTTGTTTAAAACTTTATAGGTTCTGTTGTGTGTCTATCTTTGTATATCACATTTTTATCAAAAATCACATCTCTACTTCTTATCACCCTTTTGTTTTCATCATCCCAAATGCGGTACCCATATTCATCTCTATCATAACTGACAAAGGTGCATTTTCGGACTAGAGGAGCCCATGGGTGGGCATGATACACATGGGTGAACACCAACTTGACCCAAAAGCTTAACCCTATTGGGTCTTGGGCCTAACCATATACATAAGCACCCAACATCCACTCAATTTTTTCAATGTGGGACAAACTCACAAGTGGAATTCTCAATATTCTCCCTCTTACTTGTGAGTTCCAACTGCTCCCCTTTGAACGGAAACCGTCTCCCTTATGGGGAGTAAGCTCAATACTCCAGCAGGTACTCAAGGGGGCCTTACCACTGACACATTACGTGCATCAGATTGCATTCCACGTGCCTCCAAACCAATCCTACCTCTCACATCTTGACCCTATTCGGATCCATTCGCAGCTTAGATGATCCTTATTGGCCTCGGCCACGCACTTGGTCCTCCAACTGTTAGCACGTCAAGAGAATTAGCTTCACGTCTCGACCTTTTACGATGTCACTCACCCATAGTTAAAAATCGTTGGCTCTGATACCACTTGTCAGGAATATATGAGCAAAAAAAAACACACACTTGAAAAATAGATGACACCAGAAATTACATGCTTCGGTCTAGATTGACCTACGTTCATGGAGCACACCACAATCCACTATGAAACCGGGAGAAAAATACAAACTCTTATGCAACTCTCTCTGCACTCTTCCTCACTCTCTTTTTGGCATTCTACCTCTCTTCTTTGTACATTTTTCACTTGCACACACCTCTCTATTTAGAGATGGCTGGAGGAATTACATTAAATGGTGATGGAGGAATTAGAATAAATTGACAGACACAGCTTAACACGGCTCCAGCTTGCACCCGACACTAGCTTACATACGCGTCTCCTAGCTCCAGCTACTCAACAATCTCCCACTAGGAGACAAAGATGCCTCCTCAACCAGTATATGGTTAAATGATGTGCTCAAATATGTCTTCAGGCATGAAGACCAACTAAAGTTAAACACAACTTTAACTTCTCTGTGGTCAACACCTTTGTCAACATATCTGTCAGATTCCTGCTACCTTGGATTTTTTCCAGTGTTAACACTCCATCCTCTAATAGAGATCTGACAACATGATAACGTAATCCAATGTGTTTAGTTCTGGAATGAAATGTAAAGTTCTTTACCAGATGTATCCCACTCTGACTGTCACTGTACAAAACATTTATTTCCTACTTTATTTCGAGCGCTATTAACAAACCTTGAAGCCAAATACACTCTTTACTTGCTTTTGTCACTGCTACATACTCAGCTTCTGTAGTGGATATAACAACAATCTTCTGTATCTGTGACATCCAACTAACAGCTGTTGTGCCAACGGTGAATATATATCTAGTGGTGCTTCTGTGATGATCAATTTCACCTGCAAAATTAGCATCTACATACCCTTGAATTTTCAAGTCGTTTTTTCTGAAATATAGGCTCTTATCAATAGTGCCACGTAAATATCTCAAAATCCACTTCACTGCTTCCTAGTGAGTCTTCCCTGGATTTGACATATACCGACTGATAGCTCCCACTGCTTAGCCAATATCTAGTCTGGTACCAACCATAGCATACATAAGACTTCCAACGGCTAAGGCGTATGGTACCTTAGCAGTGAAATTTGTTTTTCATATGTTTGGGGAGACTAATCCTTAGAGAGATAGAAGTGACCATCCAATCGTGTATTTTTTGCTTTGGCACTTCTTATGTTAAACCTCTATAAAACATGGCTAATGTACTCTGACTTAGATAACCGCAACGTACCTTGTTGCTTATCTCTAGAGATCTGCATCCCAAGAATCTGCTTTACAGGTCCCAAGTTTTTCATGTCAAACTCCTTTGAAAATTGCTGCTTCAATTTTCTGATCTCTTCTATATCTGATCCTGCGATTAGTATATCATCAACATATAACAATAGGATAATATAGCTAGTCTATACCTCTTGAAGTAACAACAGTGGTCGACATTGCACTTCTGAAAATTTTTCCTCTGCATACAACTGTCAAATTTCTTGTACTATACCCTAGGAGCTTGTTTGAGACCATTTAAGCTCTTCTTCAATCTGCACACAAGATTCTCTTTACCTTTAACTAAGTAACCTTTTGGCTGTTGCATATAAATTTCCTCATATAGGTCACCATGAAGAAGCGTCGTCTTCATGTCCAACTACTCAATATGTAAGCCCTCTGAGGCAACAATACTCAAGATAGATCTGATGGTTGTTAGTTTCACAACTGGTGCAAAAATATCAGTATAGTCAATTCCTTCCTTCTGCTTGAAACCTTTAACTACTAACCGGGCTTTATACCTCTTGGATCCATCATACTCTTCTTTGATCCTGTACACCTATTCGTAGTAAAGAGCCTTCTCACCTTTGGACAACTTAGCTAGTTCCCATGTTTTCTTGGAGGTAAGAGACTTCATCTCGTCTTTCATTGCAAGCTCCCACTTGCTCAAATCTCCTGTTTGACATGCTTCAACATAGCATTCAGGTTCTCCTCCATCTGTAAGAAGTAAATGATTCACGTACCTTTTATTTGGTACATGTTGCCGAGAAGATCTCCTAAGATCTGGAGTTGGAGTAGGAGGTAGTGGTGCAACAATATGCTCCACAAGTTCCTCTTCCTGAGGATTTTCGGTGTTTTGTTGACATGTCCTTACACCTTCTAGGGCATCATCCACATCTACATAGGTTGTTTCAAACTATGTAGGTTTTGTTGTGTGTCTATCTTTGTACATTACCTTTTCATCAAAAGTCACATCTCTGCTTTTGATCACCTTTTGGTTTTCATCATCCCAAATGCGATACCCATATTCATCTCCCGCATAACCGACGAAGGGGCATTTTCGGACTAGAAAAGCCCATGGGTGGCCTTGATACACATGGGTGAACACCAACTTGACCTAAAAGTTTAAGCCTATTGGGTCTTGGGCCCAACCATATATATAAGCACCCAACATCCACACAAATTTTCCAATGTGGGACAAACTCATAAGTGAAATTCTCAACAATCTGCCCCCCACTTGTGAGTTGCAACTGCTCCCCCTTGAACGGAAATCATCTCCCTTATGGGAGTAAGCTCAATTCTCCAACAGTTGCTCAAGTGGGCCTTACCACTGGCACCTTACGTGTGTTAGATTGCATCCACGTGCCTCCGACCCAATACTACCTTTCACGTCTTGACCCTATTCGGATCCATCGGCAACTTAGATGATCCTTATTGGCCTCGGCCACACACTTGGTCCTCCAACTATTAGCACGTCAAGAGAATTAGCTTCACATCTCGACCTTTTACAATGTTGCTCACCTAGAGTTACGAACCGATGGCTCTAATACCATTTGTTAGGAATCTGTAAGCAAAAAAAACACACACACGAGAAAAATAGATGACACCAGAAATTACATGCTTCGGTCTAGATTGACCTACATCCACAGAGCACACCACAATCCACTATGAAACCAGGAGAAAAATACAAACTCTCAGGCAGCTCTCTCGACACTCTTCTTCACTCTCTTTTTTGCATTCTACCTCTCTTCTCTATACAATTTTCACTCGCACACACCTCTCTATTTATAGATGGTTGGAGGAATTACATTAAATGGTGATGGAGGAATTACAACAAATCGGCGGACACAGCTCAACTTGGCTCTAGCTTGGACCAGCTTGCACATGAAACCAGCTCACACATGCGTCTCCTAGCTCCAGCTACTCAACATCAGTTTACATCATCTCATTTTCCAAATATTACAGATACATTGAATGTTGCTTGAGTTGACACCCCTTCCTCCTTCCTGGTCATGAAGAAGAAAAATGTATCTCAAAAGCTTGTTTCAGCACAACAATTTTCTGTAACAAATATTAAGTTCTCCAGTGGTGGATAGCCAAACAAGAGCATATACAAAATTTATGTCACCTTACATTTCATTCACTATTGAACTATGGGCTTTATTACAACAACTAAACCAACACTCCACTAGATTTGCATGGTGAAACGTGGGCCTCTGTAAGGGAATCAGGTTGTAGCCACAAAGTAATCAGGCTGCACCCAAAAGTTCCTAGCATGAGACTAATCCAATATTAGGTGATCCAATTGTCCTTTTTTTTTTTTCCATTTTCTTTTTTAGTTTTTCCTCAATGCAACCTTCTACTTTCTTTGGACATAAGACCAAGCCAGTTGCATTACTGCATTGTTGGTCATCTTTGACTAATGTTTGCAAATAAGATATCATCTGAAAAAATAAATTTAATATAACTAAAGGAGGGCCACACTTAATATAGAAAAAGTCATATACTATAATGATGACTTTTAAAACTAATAAATTTTTTATTATTCTTTTTGTGTGTATAAAACTGTACAAGGGCCATCCTTTTATAGGTGAAGGAGGCAGACTACAAGGGTAACTCAGTAAGTACACAGATGTGCCTAACTTAGGGAGATATATAATTAGGCAGATATGCTAACATCCCCCCTCAAACTCAAGGTGGTATTGAAGATGTTAATTGGATTTTGCAGACTAAGGCACGATGGCGACCAGTTGGATGAGTTGTCATGAAGATATCAGCTGACTGATTAGCCGAAGGAACTAACAAGAGGCGAAGTGTCCCTTCCTGAAGATGATGACGCACAAAATGACAGTCGATCTCAATGTGCTTGGTGCGTCATGAAAGACATCGTTGTGAGCGATCTGGATAGCACTATGATTGTCACAATAAAGCGGAGTGCTCGAGGGCTAAGGAATACCCATATCTTATAGAAGCCAAAGAAGCTCAAAAGTAGTATCAGCAAGAGCCCGATACTCAGCCTTAGTGCTAGAGCGAGCAACAATAGTTTGATTTTTGCTCCGCCAAGAGATAAAAGAGTCACCAAGTATAAAAAGAAAACCAGTGGTAGACCGACGATCAGTAGGGTCCCCTACCCAATCAACATCTGAATAAACCTGCAGCGTCAGGGATAAGTGAGAGGAAAAAAAAAAGCCCATGAAATAATGTTCCCTCCATATATCATATGATGCGAAGAACATCTGCATAGTGAACGGAACGAGGAGCCAACATAAACTGGCTAACAAGGTGCATTGCATAGGCAATGTCTGGTCTAGTGACAGTGAGATAAATCAAGCTCCCAACAAGCTGTTGGTAATGAGTGGCATCGAGAAGGAGCTCCCCATCAGTAGGACGAAGTTTGATGTTGGGCTCCAACGGACTATCAGTTATCTTACAATCTATGAGACCAGCGCGTGTGAGAAGATCAGAGGCATATTTGGCTTGGGTCAAAGAGTAGCCATCAGAGGTAGGGGACACTTCTAAGCCGAGGAAGTAGCGAAGAGAACCGAGGTCTTTCATCTTAAATCGTTGACACAAAAATTTCTTAAGCTCAGGAATACCAGAAGTATCATCACCAGTAATGATCATATCATCAACATAAAGTAGTAGAATAGTGATGCCAGTAGCAGTGTGACGGGTAAAAAGGGCTAAATCATAGGGGCTAGAAGCAAACCCAAGTTGTGCAACAGTGGAGCTAAACTTGGAAAACCAAGCACGAGGAGCTTGCTTAAGCCCATATAAAGCACGGTGGGGACGATAGACCTTACTAGGAGGATGAGGATACCTTGGAGGAGGCTGCATATATACCTCCTCAGTTAAATCACCATGTAAGAAGGCATTCTTGACATCCATATGAAATAAAGGCCATCGTCGGGCAGAGGCAACAGCCAAAAGGGAACAAACAAAGGTAATACGAGCAATAGGGGCAAATGTCTCCTCATAATCAATGCCATATTCCTGAGTAAAGCCCTTTGTTACTAAACGAGCATTATGTCTTACTTCAGAACAGTCGAAGTTCATTTTCCATTTATACACCCATTTATTCCCAACTACAGTATTTCCAGGAGGTGGGCCAATCGGGTCCCAAGTATGAGTTTTATGAAGTGCGTCAAATTTTTCAAACATAGCTTGCTGCCAAACAAGAACAGAACAAGCTTCACGATAATTTTGAGGCTCATGAAGGGAGTCAAGAGTAGAAAAATGATGATAATCACTAAGATAAGTAGGAGGTGCCCTTACCTGACTAAAACGACGGACATCCAAATCAGAGGACTCAGGCAGAGTGGATGTGATGGCATTATCATCAAACGGTCTAGGTTCGGGAGAGGCAGATGCGGAGTGATCACCTGATGAGCTGCCATGACCTGCATTAGAGGAAAAATTGGGAGAGGGATCTATGGCAGGGTCAGTGAAAATTGGAGAGTATGAGGGACAATCGGAAGAAAATGGAGAGATACTAGTGAACATTTTATGTTCCCAAAACTGAACATGCTGAGAGACTCAAAAACACTTGGCTATGGGGTTGTAGCACCGATAACCCTTGTGTTCAATGCCATAACCAAGAAAGCAACAAAGACGAGAGCGAGGTTCAAGTTTTGTATGTTTATAAGGTGGGAGTAAAACAAAGCAAGCACAACCAAATACTTTGAGAAGAGAATAATCAGGTACCTTTCTATAGAGAGCCTCATATGAAGATTTTGTGGGTTTTTGTTTTGTTCTAGTGACAAAACACCATAATCTCTGACCAATAAAAAAAAAGCTGACATTTGTTGGGCCCAAGCATTGTAGTTGGAGTCATTCAAAACAATCTCTATAGGGTGAGCAACATCAGTGAAAGATGCCATAAAAAAATGGATAATACTGATCGATGTAGAGCAAAGAGCAATTTAACAGAATTTGAGAGATGAATCTGGGAGATATGAGCACTCTCAGAGATGATCTGAGAGATACCACGCTGAAAAACTGGTGCTTCTCCAGAGAAAGAGTGCTGCCTGAGATAGCCAAATACAGAACTGAGAGGTGAGGGGCTTGCTGCGGAGAGCTATCTATATCCTGCATATGGTGGTCATGTTAAAAAAAAAAAAGACTGAGAACTGAGAACATCCAAAATACTAAGAGATGATGAACCAATGAACACCGGAGATGCTGGAAACTTAGAAGTCGGAGACGATAGGTTCAACGTGTCTGAGAGATGGTAGCACCTAACAAAATTGAACATGAGACGATGTGTTCTGAAAGATGCTAGAAAGAAGGGCCGAGAAAGAGAGGCGGCCACACGTCATAATAGAACCGGAGATGACAACGACGTCAGAGAAGCAGCCGGAGAAGCTGAGAGATAGCCAGAAAAATAAAAGAAAAAAAAATGACGAGGGAACTGCTGGCAGGACGACCGGAGAAAATGAGAGACCACCAGAGACGTTTAAGAGATAACGAGCCAAGAGAGAGGCTGAGAAGACTGTGAGCATCAGGGAGGAACTAGCCAAATGATGGATATGAGAAACAGAGATATAAGAGTAGCAATTGAGAGACAACGGCTGCCAGAAATGGAGAGAGATGGGAGTCCTTCAGACAGACGAGTCGCGAGACGAGCCATGAAAGATACACACCAGAGAAGACCCTAATGAGCCACAATCGAGATACGTTGGAACATATGGAGTGTGGTCTTTGATGTCGGAACCTGCGGGAACCTGTTGGGTGTGTGCGACGGCGGCAAGGTAAGAAAAACCTAGGTTAAAACTTAGGTTAAAAAAACCTTTACTTTGATACCATGTTAAAACAAATAAATTTTGTATTATTCTTTTTGTGTGTATAAAACTGTACAAGGGCCATCCTTTTATAGGTGAAGGAGGCAGACTACAAGGGTAACTCAGTAAGTACACAAATGTGCCTTAATTAGGGAGATATATAATTAGGGAGATATGCTAACAACGACAACAACGAAGGAGTCCTGAGTACAATCTAGGGCAATATCTTTTAATAAATACAGGGCTATCAAAACGTTAGCTGCTATTAGTTTCCAAGTCATTTTGAGTCTACCCCTCTCCCTCCCACTACCATTAATTAGCTCACTCCTCATCGCTGGTGTGTTATTTGACTTACGTTGCAAATGCCCAAATTATCTTAACTGTCCTTTCTTTTTTATCTTCTACATGTGTGATGCCTAAAGTCATATACTCTTTTAATGTTTTTATCATGAACAAGAGCAAAAGAAAATATCCAAGCTTTTAACCATTAAAGTAGTCCTATTTGAAAAAGGGAAGGAATTATGAAGAGGGTCGATACCTTGATAGTAGTTTCCAATAATTAACCTTCAGCTCCAAGAACATAATTCAAGGAGAAGATATGTATTCCTTGAAGTATTAGCAATCATTTGGAACCATGCACAAGTGTTTTTCAGAACAAAAGACCTGAATTGAGTAAGCGTAGATAATAAGTGTTGAACTAAAAAAATGTTGAAAGTTGTAAGTGATATTTGGTTGTGTTTAAAATAAGTGGTATTCAAATACTTACTTTTATTATAGGGGTACTATATGATTACGTTTCAACATATTTTAAATTACAAATATTAATATTTTTAAGTTTTTAACTAACAATTTCATTAATTATTATTTTAATTATTTATAATTAAAATTTAAATATTTTCTATTTAAAAATAATATAAGGTTATAATATCCAATTAATAATAATTTTGTTATTAATGTATATTTATAACATATTACTATTGTAACAACCTGGGAAATTTTAAATAAATTGAGATAATAAGGAAGATACAAGGGAAGAAAGAATAAGTTCAAAAAGGTGGCAGCAAGCATTTGTCGACGAGCAAACTGGTCTCGTCAACGAGTGTTCTACCTTGGCTCGTCAATGAAGGTATGTGTCTCGTCGATGAGGAATTACCGAGAAGGGTTTTTCGCATAACTGAAATTCATCAACGAGATGGCTGTTTAGTCACCGAACTATGTGCTAGGACTCGTCAACGAGTCCACGTGTCTTGTCGACGAATCCCTGTGTATGAATAGTGGATTCTTTTCATTTCAGCGCGAATTTTCTGCATGTTCTCCTTCTCTCTCTAAAAATTTGGCTACACCACCTTCTCTCTTCGATTTCGGGACGAATTTAGCTCGGTTCGACGATCCGAAGTTACCACGAGACTCCTGGGAAGATTCTCTACAGTATAGACAGAGTTGATCTTCAATTTGAGAAGTTTGGGAAACATCCCAAAACTAAGGTAAATGAGTTATTTTGGAATTTCCTTAGCAAATATTGTCATTTGGAGCCTAGGAAGTATTATAAGGATGTTTTACTAAGATTTGAGAAATTTGGAACTTTGGATTACAAGGTCTCGTTTTGTTGATTTTAGGTCAAATTTCGAGGAGCGGGTAAGGGGAAATATTTTATAATGGCTTTTTAATAATTTTAAATGACTAGTTTTGTGTATGAAATTTTATATATATATAGGTATAATTTTCTAAACCTTGTCGGTATTGAAAATGTTGTTTTTTTTAGATAGATAAACTATATTGGGAAAAATCATGTGGTTGAAACCATTTTTGATAATTAAATGATTGTGGACAATGTGGAATGAAGAATTATTGAGAATGCGAATATTATTTGATTGTGAATTCTGGATGGTTGAATATGTTGATGTGGTGTATATTGTGGTAGAATTATGGATATGTTGAATGGTTGGTTGTCTGTTGATTTGGGTTGTGATTCATGTAAATTACTGTATAACGTTGGCAGTGGTATGAGGAGGTCATTATATCGTACTTGGTATAACTGTGATATAACGTTGGTAGTAGTATGAGGAGGTCGTTATATGGACGATAATAATGGGAGGTAAACATTGGCAGTGGTATGAGGAGGTTGTTTACCTATTTACTATGAACAGAGTGTTGTTTTGAGTCCTGTGTGGACATTTATGCTGTGGTTTGATTAGTCTTGTGTGGACCACTCCTGTGTGGACATTTATGTTGTGATTTGATTAGTCCTATGTGGACGATTACATGATATGTGGATGTAAACCCTATGTGGGTAAAAATTGGAAACTGTATGAATATTCTATGCAGATTGATTGTGATATGTGTGTATGCATGACTTTAATTAATTAAGTATTTTGGGTAAAATAGATTACTCCACATGAGGGCTTGTTGAGAAACGTGAGTACTCTGGTAATTATTTGTGGATACCAGAGTAGAGGGAAGCCACTTGTATGGGCGAGTGATCTTCCCTATTCTCGGTAACTTTACCTGGATACATAACCTGAGGGCTTACTGAGAAAGGTGAGTGCCCTGGTGTTAGCACTAGAGTAGAGGAAAACTACTTGTATGGGCGGGTAGATTTCTCTATTTAAGGAAATAATCAGTAAAATATTGATGATTGTGGGTATGTGATTGGTTGGCAAAGATGTTGACATTGTGTGATTATGGGATTACTTGTGGACCGTGGATGCACTTTGGATAGATATTTTAATTGTATATTAAACACTTCAGCCATACATTGTTTATAAACTATTTCTTCCTTGCTGAGAGGTGCCTCACCTCGTCATATGTTAAATCTTTTCAAGTTATCTAGGTGATCGAGCTTAGATAGCTTTAGGGCAGGGTAGTTTTGTGAGTGTGACTTAAATGGTTATGTTTTAGCTTTAATGTGTTATTATATTTCTTTCATGTTTTGTAATATAGAGAACGTGGATGTGTAAAATGAGTTTGATGATGTATGATTATAGAACTTTTGTACAATATATTTGAGGTATTATATTATTATTTTTCACTGCATTAATGGTATCAAAGACGTGTGTAAAGACCCGAAAAATTAAAATGATTGAAATAATAAAAAAATAGATAAAATAAAAAATAAATAAATAAAAGGAATGCATGGGAAAAAGAAAAAAAAATAATTTAATTTTAAAAAAATTAAAGAAATTAAATTAAATTAAGATAAATTAAATAATTAAATAATTAGTTATTAAATTAAACATTATTACATTGGATTTAAAAATAATAATTGAAATAAGATATGTATATATATATATATATATATAAAGTGAAAGAAGAAGAAGAAGTTAGAAGGTTCCCCACCCGCCCCCCTCTGTGAAATTTTCTTCCGCCTTCAGCTCGCTCCGTCTTTGTCTCTCTCTCTCTCTCTCTCTCTCTCTCTCTCTCTCTCTCTCAATTTCTTGACGAGTTTGTGACAGATCGGGAAACGTAAGGTGCCGTTGAATTCCTAGTTCCACTGTCGACATTTCTACTAGAACAGATTTTTCATGGAACGGCTTAGGCACTGCTCTTGGGGAAAGGTAACTTTTCCCCATTTTCTTAATTTTGCTTTAAATCTGCTGTTAAATTGACGATCGGGTACCACCACGCGGTCCTAGTCGCGATTGCTGTCATTTTGATGTGGATAAATTTCCAATTGAATTTTTTTAGGCCCTACTCCAAAGCGAGAGTGAGATTTGTGAAATTTGGCAATTTGGATATATTTGCGGGTATTACTATTTATTTGGAGATTATGACCTTAGGAAATATTTAAATAGTATTTTATTTAGGAATAATTTAATGGAACTAGAATTTTTGATTCAAAGTCCGAGTGAGCGCCGCAGGTATTTTTCGGAGTCCTTATTGGCGTAGTTCAAGAAACCAGGTAAGGGAAAAATTTATATATTAAATCAGGTTTTTCATGAATTAAAAATAATTATGTGTTATTTATGTATATATGTTTTTATATGGGTTTAAAATGCCAGTCATAAAATTTATGTTTTCTGAACTTAGGATTGTCGATATAGTTCTGTATATGTGAAAGTGAACGAGTGAAAGTGAAAAGAATTTTCTGATGAATTAAATAAGAAATGAAATGTATTTTGAGCATACAAATGTTAAATGTGGGTTGACTTATTTTATGAGAAATATGTATGAATTTTACTACTAAATTGTGTGGCATGAGAATCTGTGCAAATTATATGTTAAATGTACGAGATACAGGCTAAGTAAGTAAAGTAATGAGAATAAAATATGATATGAACAATGTTGCCTATGTGATACCCCATGGATGAAAGGCTTAAAAGACTAGATGTTACTACCCATATCAACAAAGTGCACCTTTCTTTTCGGGAGCCTTCCCATAAGAACTCCATAGTTAAGCATGCTTGGCTTGGAGCAATCTTGGGATGGGTGACCACCTCAGAAGTTTTCTCAGGAAGTGTATGAGTGAGTACAAAACACACTGAAAAGGACACGTGTTGGTTTATGGGGCCAGTCATTAGTCCAATAAGGCCCGCCCCCCTGTTGTCTAGTCCAAGTGGAGGAGGAGAGATGCAGTGCTCCCTGGCAGACCCAGGTTGGGGCGTTACAAATGGTATCAGAGCCAACACCCAGCTGGAAGTGTGATGAGATTCACATTGCCTGGGTTTGGAAATGTGGGTTCGCAACGAGGACGTTGCGTTCTATAAGTAGGGGAGAATGTGATACCTCATAGATGAAAGGCTTAAAAGACTTGATGTTACTACCTATATCAACAAGGTGCACATTTCTTTTCAGAAGTCTTCCCATAAGAACTCCATAGTTAAGCGTGCTTAGCTTGGAGCAATCTTGGGATTGGTGACCACCTAGGAAGTTTTCTTAGGAAGTGTGTGAGTGAGGACAAAATACACTAAAAAAGACACGTGTTGGTTTGTGGGGCCAGTCATTAGTCCGATAAGGCCCGCCCCCCTGTTGTCTAGTCCAAGTGGAGGAGGAGAGACACAGTGCTCCCTGGCAGACCCAGGTTGGGGCGTTACAGCCTGTGTATGTTAAATGCAACCATGTAAAGGTACGACAGCTGAAAGCTGGGTTAGCAAATTTTAGCGCATTTCTATGTGGACTAACTGTAGCAGATTCTAGCGCATTTCTATGTGGACTAATTGATGACGGCTAAAGAGCGGCTGTAGTACAAATGAATGAAATGAAAATGTTATGAAATGAAATGATAAGGAATGACAATGCAATGAAGTGAAAGGTGAAATGTGAATGATACAAATGGGAAAGAGTCACTTAAAGTGAAACGTAAGGAAATGTTAAGTTATGAACATGAAAGAATGTGAATGATTGAATAACGATGGAAATAAGGATGTATTATGATATTAGAAGTATCTATGTATGTAAACACGTTACGATTGGGCGAGGCATACTCTTCTCCTGAGGGCTTGCTGAGTAAGGCGAGTGCACTAGTAGCTTCAGATGTGGCAGTAGCTGCATAACGCACTAGGGTAGAGGGAACCTACTTGTATGGGCGGGTAGAATTCCCTATCCTTAGGGCCTTTGCCGGTAAATTGTTGTTGAATGCATAAGTACGAGATCAAGTTAACACTTGAGGGCTTACTGAGTAAGGTGAGTGCTCTGGTATGCTTCAGTAGTGACCTTCGGGTTACCTAAGTATCAGAGTAGAGGGGCGCTACTTGTATGGGCGGGTAATCACCCCTATCCTTGCGTAATCTCAGGGGTAAACCTTTGCATGTGATTGTTAGGTTCAGAAAATGACTTTCAGTATTATGTTAATGATTTGCAAATATTATAAAATGATATATATAATCTCATGATGGCCACATGCTGAGTTTAATATATTGTTTCTTCCCTTACTAAGATGTGTCTCACTCGAATATAAATGTATTTCTTTTTCAGGATATCCTCGAGGTCAAGCTTTGAGAGCTCGAGGTTTTTATAGCATTATTGGGAAATAGAAAAAGAAAAGGGTATATTTCTATGTTAATATTTATGTTTTATGTCTTTATGTTTTAAGGCTATTGAGTAAGGAATGATTGTGAAAATACTGAATTATTTTGGGAGTTATGTAGATTTATGGAAATACAGGTGATGGATGATTTATTATAGATTATAGTTAGAATTAGTAAACTCTGGTATTATGTTATATGGAGATTATGTTTATATTTTCCGCTGCGTATATATTGGTTTATGGATTATCAGGGATTTTATCAAGTATAACGCACCAGACCTGGGATTAAGGGTTTGGGGCATTTCAACGTGTGTCATCCTCATAACACTTCGGGCCACGTGGCGGGTCTGGGGCATTACAGTTGGTATCAGAGCACAACGGTCTTGTGGACTTTAGAAGGAGTAATGCCAGAGTATAAGTTTGAAACGAATAAGGGTAGGAATGGGTAGATTAGGGTATTGGCAGGGGTTCAAGGTTGTTTGGTAATTTGGGGGCAGAAATCCCTTGATAGACTTCTGTGATTTTCTGAATTAGTCAACAGTTTCAGAAAACCACAGTAAATCCATTGACGGTGATGTTGCCAAGTTGTGAAACTGAGATTTGAAATTTAAATTTGAAAGTTTAAATGATTGTGGAGAAATGGATGTTGGATGTTTAATTGAGGATATGGATATAAATTTGGTTTTGCATTATGGTGTTTATGTCAAATATATAAAGATGAGGAGATTCTAAATTGTCTTTGTTGTACATTTATATTCAAGGATGGATCTTAGAGGCAAGGGCATGGATGAAGGAGGAGGAAGTAAGATGGGAGGTTCCAGCGAGGACGAGATTGACACCTCTCGACTGTTACGAGGAATAGCTCGTCAGGTTTAGGAAGAAATGAGACGAGATTTTGGGGGAACAAGCTATCCACCGGTGCACTAGGGATGCACCATTGACCAGTTCACTCATCTGAAACCCTCGTCTTTTGAGGGTGGCACAAATCCGATTAAGGCTGAGATGTGGATGGAAGAAATGGAGAAAATTCTTGTTGTGTTGAATTGTACCGACGAGCAGAAGGTTCTCTTTGCTACCTTCAAACTGATTGAAGAAGCTGAACGATGGTGGCATGCGATGAAACTATCAGAGGAACAGCGAGCGGTACCTATAGCTATGACCTAGGGTCGCTTCAAGTAGGTTTTCTACTACCGATATTTTCTCGCCACCACCAGAAATGCAAAGGCGGAAGAATTTTTCAGCTTGACTCAGAGATGCCTCATTGTTCCGCAGTACGCTGCTAAATTTCTAGAGTTATCTCATTTTGCACCTTCTGTGGTTCCAGATGAATATCAGAAGGCGAGGTGGTTTGAGAGGGGCCTGAATCATAGGATCCACGAGCATATGGCATGTTTGCAGATTCAGGATTTCATAGAGTTGGTGGAGAAAGCTATGGTGGCAGAGTCAAGTTTGCAGAGAGGAACGGAGGCATCAGAACGAAGGAAGAGGCTTGCGTCTCCGCGATCCCAAAAAAATTTCATACAAGGGTCGTGGAGGGGAGACAGAGATGCAGCAGGTCAAGGGTCAGAAAGAAGTGATCAGGGACGGTAGGGCGATTCGTCACACCCCCATTGCTCTAGGTGTAATCAACGGCATAAGGGAGAATGCCGAGGTAGGAGTGTTATATGCTACAGGTGTGGCAAACAAGGTCACATAGCTCGGGAAGCCCACAAAATACCCAAAATCACCCCCTATGTGTTCCCTAGCTCAACACCCTGAAATTGATATTTCCCCAACAAAACTTTAGTATGATCTTACCTAACATATTCTTCTCAGTCTAGAAACACCAAAAACCCAATAAAACTGAAATTAACTAACTTACCCAAATTTTGGGATGGTTCCCAAGTTACAATAACCGAAGATCTACTCTAGCAGATATAAAGAGAATCTTCCCAGGAGTAGCGTGGCAGTTTTGGATCATCGAACCGATGAAAACCTGAGCCAGAAAGTTAGAGAAAAGGTAGAGGGGATGGAAATTTAGAGAGAGAAAGTGGTGCATGCAAGTTTTATGCGCTAAAATCCGATTTTAGCATACTTATACACTGGCCTTCGTCGACAAGACACGTCACTTCATCGACGAGGTCAAGAAGGGAGTTCGTCAACAAACTCGTAACCTTTGTTGATGAATTTTAGGCCCTGAAATAGCCCTCTCGGTGATTCCTTGTCGATGAGACACGTGTCCACATCAACGATCCTTATAAACCACTTCGTCAACGAACTCTCTGTGACCTTTTTTAAAATTTCCTTTTCCTCTCCTTTCTTTCATTATTTAATTGCTATAACTCACCGAGTCTCTACAACATCGACTGCCATCTCCCACACTATACATAAGATGTATGGCAGCACTAACATATTCATAATAATAAACATATAGCTACGGTACCGTGCTTCATAAAACGGAACTAAACTATCAAGGTTCTGATAACATATAATACATTCCATATTAAAACATAGTTGTTTCATAATTCAGAGTAATATCTGACATAAACATATTTCATGATTTCTTACATATCATACATAATCACGGCATCAGCGTCGGCATAATTCTTAACGTAAAATCACGGCATTTACACCGACATAATTCATAACGTAAAATCAAGGCATTTATGCCAGCATAATTCATAACATAAGAATCACAACATTTACGCTAGCATAATTCATAACATAATAAGCATAATTTCTTGCACTTTTCAACATAATTTTAAAACCATAGTTTCTGTACTATTTTTAGGATTTTCCTAAAAACTATCATAACATACTTGTCTAAGAAAACTCATAATATTTCAATATAGCATAATTTTCATGAAAATATTATACTTATGCCACACAAATGTACATAGCCCTATAGCTTATAATTTATTCTGAAATCACATTTTCGTATAACATGTATTAAAATTATTTACCTGTTCAACAACAATATTCACAAATATAATTCTATACCATACATATTTTCCTGAAAATAAATGTCATTTAATTCATAATAATTTCATAAAAAATAATGACTTAATTTATCCCCTTACCTGACTTACTCAGAAGCCCACAAAATATTCCAAAACTACACCTGTGGTGTTTCCAGCTCAACACCCTAAAATTTTACATTTCCTTAAACAAAACTTCAGTATTATCTTACCATATATATTTCCTCAGTCCAAAAACACCAAAAACCTTATAAAACTTAAAATACCCAACTTACCCAAATTTTGGGATGGTGCCTAAGTTGGCCTAACCAACAAACTACTCCAGCAGATTTGAAGAGAATCTTCCCAAGAGTAACATGGCGACTTCAGATCGTCGATCTGACGAATAACGAAGCCGGAATTCTAGAGAGAAGGAGGGGGAGACAAAGTTAAAGGGAGAGAGGGGTTCTGCATGAAATTTTTCATAGAAAAATGATTTTTTTGGCCTTATATAGAGTGCTTGTCCACGTGGCCTCATAGACGAGCCACGACACCTCATCGACGAGTTCATGAAGGAGGTTCATCAACGAGCACTTGACCCTCATTGACAAATTTCATATTTAGGAAACAACCCTCTCTGTAAGTTCTTGTCAACGAGACACGCGTCTATGTCAATGAGCCCAAGAGCCCTGTTCATCGATGAGAACTCTACATTCGTCGACGAGACCTTGTTGAATCCCTTTTTGAAAAATCCTTTTTCTGTCCTTCCTTTTATTATTTAATTATTATAATTCTTCGAGTCTCTACACCTATTCTCCTGAATTTCTTGCTATCTCTGCCATAACTTGCTAGGCGACACTATGCAATACTGCATCAGAATCATTGTCGCCTTTACTTGAAGGCCCCGCATCGTTACCACCACTAGCATGTGCATTGCTACTTCCACGGTCTATCCTGAAAATAAAACAAAATAGCCTGAGATTCCTAACTTCCTAACACAACTAATACATTTATCTAACTAAGAACCATAAGATATCCTCATACAACTAATCAACTTAATGTCCTTATTCCCCAATTTAAGGTTTAGTCTTACCGCTCAGAAATAAAAACCGATGATAGTTTACCATGACTTTCCCGAAACCGCTGTTTTAGGAAAATAACAGGAACCACCACGGAGTTCCTACCTCCAGCCTGTGAGACAAAACCCTAAATTCCAATCTTATCCTCCAGCAATGACTTACTAAAATCTTGATCTACCCATTTCCTACCTTCACCATGATCCATTCCTATACTCTAGTATTGTTTTCCGCTGTGCACCATAGTCTATAGAAGCTTGCAACCTAAGGTCTGATACCAAACTGTAGCAACCCAACTATCCATCTTATATATATAATAAATCTGCTCTGATACTAAACTGTAACAACCCT
Organism: Malania oleifera; assembly: GCF_029873635.1. Classification (NCBI taxonomy): domain Eukaryota; kingdom Viridiplantae; phylum Streptophyta; class Magnoliopsida; order Santalales; family Ximeniaceae; genus Malania; species Malania oleifera. Next base: position 56,003,065 of record NC_080427.1, on the reverse strand, counting down.
GTAAATTCTGCTAAAAAATATGCTCCGATACCAATAATAATAATATCTAAAATGTCAACCCGGACCCAAAGTGGGGTACTGAGGGTATTCTTGTTCTTAAATACATACTATTCATGCAGCGGATAACATAATGTACCTGAACCTCACATACAATACCAGAGTTCTACTGTCTCCATAAATATATATACACATCCCCAAAAAATACATAGAATATCCTAGGAATTCCACAAACATATCTCCCAACTCAAAACACTTTCCCTGATACTATAGTACTAAGACCTCCTCTACCTCGGAGTTTGCTCCACACGGTTGTCTGAGTTTCCTAAAATGTTTAAATTCTTGGGTGAGACACCTCTCAATAAGATGGGATAGATTATCATCAGTGTGTGGCAACATGAGTTCTAGTGTGTTATAAACATATCTTGTAAATAATTAACTATAACATAATTAACTATAACTGATAAATCATATAAATATAGACTCATACTTATATAAGTATGGTAAAATCATATTTTCAACAGAAGCTTACTCAGGCCTAATAAGTTTTTATATACATGTAATTCATTTGTTATATCTATATAATACTGAAATTTTCCCCTGAATGGATAATTAGTCGATATCATGTATTACCCCCACATGATTGGGTTGTGCAGCCCATAGGCGGAACTTAGCAATGGCTGGCCAACCATGCTAAGCCAAAATTGACTTGTCTGTAAGCACAATTGGCCACCCCAACCTAGTCCGGACTACTAGAAGGGATATACTACTCTTCAATGGCCCAGTCGTCTACCATACACCAACACTCTATTTGAGACGTGTGGTGGCACTAATATGAAAGAATAGCTATGGTACCATACTCTGAATCTAAACTAATCCATCAGGGTTCTACTACCATATAATACATAATATATGTAGAGACCCAATGAATTATAGAAATTAAATAATAAAAGAAATGAGAGGAAAAAGAAATTTTTAAGGGGGTCACAGCAGGATCTTGTCGACAAACGCTTCGCATTCATCGATGAAGTGGCTTATTGGGATTATTGATAGTGACACGTGTCTCATCGACGAGGAATTATAGAGAGAGCTATTTCAGGGTCTGAATATCATCGACAATGAATAAGTGTTCGTCGACGAACTCTCTACTTGGCCTCGTCGACGAAGTGACATGGCTTGTCGATGAAGGCAGATGTTTAAATAGCTTAAACTCAGGGTTTCAGCAAGGAAATCTGCATGCAAACCCTTTTCTCTCTCTACATTTCGTCCCCCACCCCTTCTCTCTAAGTTTTTGGGCCAGTTTTTCGTTGGTTCGACGATCCGAAACTACCACGCTACTCCCGAGAAGATTCTCTCTATATCTGTTGGAGTGGATTGTTAATTAGGCCTACTTGGGAACCATCCCAAAATTTGGGTAAGTTAGTTAATTTTAGTTTTATTAGATTTTTGGTGTTTTTGGACAGAGGAGAATATGTTAGGTAAGATAATAGTGAAGTTTTGTTGGAAAAATATCAATTTTAGGATGTTGAGCTGGGGAACATACGGGGGCGATTTTGGGTATTTTGTGGGCTTCCCAGAAAGTCAGGTAAGGGGATAAACTAAGTTAGTTTTCCTATGAAAATATATTTATTATTTTACAACATTTAATTTCAAGTAAATATGTATAATTGTAGAATTACATTGGAAATAATGTTGTTGATCAGAAATATGATTTTAGAACTGATTTTATGTTTAGAATATTACCCCTTTTGTGTGGCATGAGTAACAGTTACCATGAAAACTATGATGATGAAGTATTATGTTTTCAAAATAAGCATGTTATTACTATTTTCAGGAAAATATTAAAAACGATACATGGATTTTCAAACTATGTATGTTAAATATTATGCTGACGCAAGGGCCGTGAATTTTACATGATATGATATGCCGGCGGAAAGGCCGTAGTTTTATATAATATGCTATGCCAGCATAAGGGGGTGTGGTTTTTATGCTTTATTGTGTCAGCGTAAGGGCCGTGTTTCACAAAATACAAATGTCGGTGTAAAGGTCGTGGTTTAAATAATATGATATACAAAAGTACATGAAAATAATATTTTGACAAATATTATTGTGAAACAGTTATGTATCGTTAATTGAGATTTACTATATGTTATCAAAAACCGGATGGCTTGGTTTAGGCTTTCAGAAAGCACGGTACCGTAGCTATATGATCACGATCATGTATATGTTAGTGCTACCACTTGCCGTAAGGGGCAGTGGGAGATTGGTAGTCAATGTGGTTTTATGGTAGTGCAGGCGTCTCTTTGGAATCCGAACTAGGAGGGGCAGACCCATCGTACTTACAGACTTTTGTTGATCTAGCGTGGTCGACCAGCCATTGCTAGGTCCTGCCTTCGGGCTGCACAACCCAGACATGTGGGGGTAAGACATGACACCAACCAGTTATCCATCCAGGGTGTTATTTCATTTATAGTTATATATGATGATTTTCATGTATAAAAATTTAGTATGTTATACCATGTTAGGTTAAATTATGTTTTTCCCAGATATGATACAGGCGGTTCATCAAATATGAATTATGTACTGCTATATGTATAACACGAAAATACTCATGTTGCCACACAATGATATTAGTTTATTTCCCTTACTGGGAGGTGTCTCACCCTAACTATATAAACATTTCAAGAGCCCTAGATAGAAAAGCGATAAAGCTCTGCAGCGTTAGAGTTCGACTGTTCTACCCTATTTGAAGGGTAAGTTATTTTTCTAGGGTCAGATGGATTTTCAGGTGTTGACCCTAGGGCACCTTTTGGTTATTTTGGGATGGATGTATGTATGAACAATTGTAGTAAAACTCTGGTATTGTATTGGTTGAATGATTTAATATGTATATGAATTTTCGTTTCCTGCTGCTTAGGTGTCCGTGCTATGTTTCAGGTATATCCCTAGTACCCATAGGTCCAGGTTGACTATGATTTGCCAAGTTTATTATATTGGATATTATTATGGAAGGGAAAAAAAATTATGGTAAAATAGGCAGGTCATTATAATATAACTGTAACATATCTCGTTTTCATATTTTTGCGTAAAAACTATCATATCATAATTTTTGAATAAATTGTAATATCATAACTCATCACGACATAAAACCAACTGAACTGTCACGGCACTGGCTCGGCTAAACTATCATATTGTACTGAACAATATCATAATTTCTGTAATATTTATAGCATTTTCTAAAAATCATTATCAAACCGTTCTTGTTCTGTTTAATCATAAAATAATCTGGTCAGCTTATATATACACTGTAAAATATTCATACTCATGCCGCACAAGTGAGTATTACTCTATAATATTCTAACTGTCTGAGAAGAACTTATTTTTCTGAAAAATAATATTAAATCAACTTCTAAGGTTTACTCAACTCTAACACCTAGTTTTCCAAAAATACACATTAAATTATAAATACCATTTCTGTATACCTGATTATCTAGAAAAATCATACATATAATTTTTGTAATCAAATACTGCATTTTAATAATTAAATACTACAATTTAATCAGTTAAATTTTCTGAAAATAACTGACATAATCTATCCCCTTACCTGTTTGCTGAGAATGTGCCTATAAGGATCCTAAACCGACACATGCGGCATTCGGAGCACAAAATCCTGTAATCATATATTTTAGTTTAATTCGATAAATCCTGAAATAATTACTATCCCTAGGCTCTCACGCTCACGTTAACCGGTTAAATTCTACAATGACAGACATAATACATTTTACTTACCTTAACTTTGGAGTGGTGCCTAGGATCCCCAAACCACGAATCTGTTCCAATTAAAATGACGAGGATCGAAGGTAGGACCCTGTGGTGGAGTTTGCTTTTTTATTTGGGTTACGGATGGAGAAAAATATTAGAGAGAGAGAGAGAGAGAGAGAGAGAGAGAGAGAGAGAGAGAGAGAGAGAGAGAGAGAGTGTGTGTGTGTGTGTGGAAGATGGCGTCGGGGGGGGGGGGGGGCTCTCTATATAGGATTCTAATTGGATTCTTTATAAAGAATCAGGAAGGATTGTATATATATATTTACATATAAAATATTATCATATTATATTATATTAATATATTAATATATTATTGCTAATTAATTAATTAATTAATTTTTTGAATCACTACATTTACTCTTTTTATAGGTTTCATAGGGAAAAAATCCCCTTTGAATATAACTCTCCACACCCTCCAATCAGCATTTTGAAGAAAAATACGCAATCTTTGTTTCCAGTAAGTGTAATTAACACCACAAAAAAATAGGAGGCCGTGTGGAAAAGTGTCCCTCCGTAAATGGGGTTAGAACAACATGAGCCATTGCGATCTTTTGGAAAAACGTTTAATTCTAGTGCAACGAGGCTCTAATACCATTTGATGTAATTAGTGTTATCCCAATAGGGGATGAATTGGATATTTAAAAATTTTAGGTCACTTCTATTTTAATTCAATCCACAATCAGTATAGCTTAACCTAAGGTCTTTTCTAGACACTTCCAATTCAACAGATACAAGGATGATTAGATAAGCTAGACAGATAAAGCAGTTCCAGTATTTCTAAAGCAAACACAAATACGTATCAAAATATTAGTTCAATGAATCTAGCAAATACCAAAAAGCAAGTAAGCACAGGAATGTAAAGAGAAATAAAAGAATAGTGACACACAATATGTTATCGAGGTTCGGAAACTGTGCCTACATCCTCGCCTCTAACTAACTAGCCTAAGGATTCCACTAATGCTCACTTAACGAGTGGAGTTACACTGTTTACAACACCCTCTCCTTACTGGGCGAGGGAAACCCCAACTCACATTCACAGGGCTGAGCCCAACCTATACAACTGATCCTTATATGTAAGAATCCAAACCGTGATAACTGGGTTTAAATAAATAAAAGAGGGGCAAATTGGGAATTTGGCAGATTTTGTCGATGAAGCCAGATTTCATCGCCGAAGCCTTTGTTCTTCTCGTCGACGAAATTCAGAGACTCGTCGACGAGGAGAAGCTGAGGAGTCTCGAAAAAATTGGTGATCTCATATTCGCCGACGAGGCCATTGATTCGTCGACGAAGTCAGTGGAATATTCGTCGACGAGAACACCATTTTGTCGACGAATTGAGCCAAGTCAAAGGGCTATAAATAGGAATTTCCTTTACTTCCTCACTAAGTAACTTCAAATATCTCTCTCTCTCCCCCTCTGAACCTCTCCCTACTCTCTCTCTCTCTCTTTCTCTCTCTCTCTCTCTCTCTCTCTAGATTTCGTCACCGATCGTTGCTGGAATCAAGAATCGAAAGTTACCACGAGGATCATGGAAGGATTCTCTACAATTTCTACAGATCGGAATCTCGTTTTCAGAGATTTTTGGGTTTCGGTGTAAAATCGAGGTAAGGCTCCATTTTCAATTCTGATCCAATAGTTTTGTAGGCAACTGTGTTGTGAGTATATTCTGTACTGTTGATTATAGGTTTTGGAACTCGGTTCGCTATTTAGGGACCTTGGAGTTCAGGATTTGCTTTTCGGGGAAAAGGTAAGGGGAACTATGTTTATATTAGTTATTTTTGAAATCGGACTCAGTGGAATTGTAGTCCATGGTCCTGTGTGTGTTTTGGCTACTCATTTGGGGGAAATCTAATGGAGAAAACTATGGGTTTTTCATTATTACAATTTTGAAAAAAGGGGGCGACGGGCTGCATCCCTGGTTTTGTTGAAAACCGTGCGTATATGTTGATTTATACTGTGATATTGGGATGGTCGTGCCTTGACTTGTTTAAACTGTATTTGTTTGAAAAACCACGATTTATATTACCAAATGGGTGTGGTTTGTTTAGTTATATGAGCATGCATGTGTGTGTGATATATTGAAATGCTAGTAGGAACATGGTTCTGAAATTGTTCCAGGTACTGAGAGTGTCTGGCTCTATATCCGAGGGTGTGTGTTTATCGCCTGCCATGTAGGCAAGAGTGTCCGGATCTATATCCGAGGGCGTGAGCCTATTCCGGGAGATCAGGCCGAAGGGTGTGGATCCACCAGTTATGCGCTGGTACGATGCCATGGGAGTCGAGGACTAGCCATGTGTCGATGGTACCGTGCTTTGTGGGTTGGCTACTGGCTAATGGCGGATTGTCGCGGATCGGCTTCAGGCCGATGGGTGTGATGACACTGGGATTGCTGATCATGTGTATGTGTATGTGTGCGTGTATGCACTATGTAAACTAGTACTGGACTGCATTTAATTGCGTGTATGTTGTATCATGATAACACTCAAATGCCACACACCGATAGAACCCATGTTCTTCTTTACTGAGAGGTGTCTTATCCCTGCTATACGTACATTTTTACAAGTCCTTCGAGTAACCAAAACTAGCGTCGTGGTGTAGGGAGCGTAGTGACCGGTGTACTGCGGTTAGCGCTTGGGTAAGTGCTAAGACTGTATTTTGCTGGGATGTCATTTTGGGATGTGTTTGACCACCCATTTGTACATTTTTTTATAGAGCCATGTTTAACTCTTGTATAGACTCTAGTATGGTACTGTATATGTTGTTATAGAATGACCTTTTCCGCTGCGTTTATGATTGTGATTGGATGTGTTTAGGGTGCCTGAGAACCCCACGGGGTCGAACCCTCATCCATTATACTGTATCTTTGGATGTTTTATCAGATACAGGGATAGGTTAGTTACATTTTCACCCTTGGGTCCCATTTCGGGGTTCGGGGTGTGACATTATAGGCTAGATCACCACCTCCTCAGGCCACGTCTGAAATACAATCAACAAATATAAATTTTGTGTGCAATACAAGTGATTCTATGCGAAGCAAATATGTACCACAATATGACCAATGCACTCTTGTATGATAAATATTTATGCTCAATAAAGTCTATGTGAATATATCTCTCAAAAGAGATATATAAGATATGTGAGAGATAATGATCTTTGAGATAAACAGACTTTATTTTAAAAGCCCTTCAGAGATCTAATGCTTGCGAGAATACCTCCAAAAATATTTTCAAGATAAAGTATTGGAGATGTTGTATATAGCTTACAAAAATATTTTTAGCAATAAGCACAAATAGAGCTCTTGAGTCTTGTAATGAAAATGCCAAAAGACTCACAAGCTTAGAAAGAGATTTTCCCAACAATATTTATCAATCATAAATAATATGGGAAAAATCTCAAAGCTAACTCTCAAGAAAGATGTTCAAATGAATATGTATATGTGAGAGTATAAGCTTAAAGGATGATATATGACTGAGCACACAACAACAAAATCAACCTCTCTTCAAGTTGCAATTTGTTTTGCAAATGAGGAGTATAAAAAAATAATGCTCTCTTAAAAATTTAGCAAGAAGAATGAAAGAGAGTATGAATATTATGCTTGAAATAGAGTATGTAAGCAATGAGAGCGCAAAATAATTTTAGAGATAATTTTTTGCTAATCAAGTTGCTAATTAAGAGAAATGATGGGTTATATATAAGTTTCCCAAAAATTATGACCATTAGGGATACGGTGGGAATTTTAGAATTTGTTTAATTAAAAAATAACCTTGATTAGCGCAATAAGAATTCAGCAACCCGAGAGGGTTGGTTGACTAACCAAAGGGTCAATCTACTGATCATTCAAAAAATAAGTGTGAACCCGTGAGGTTCGGTCCACCAAGAGTAAGGCCAATCGGTTGAGCCCTTAGTGTTTTTCAAAAGAATACAAGGCTCGATCGACTAAGATAAGGGTTGGTTGGCTGAGCCAAGGGCGATTTCCAAACCTTCGTAGGTTCGGTCGACCGGGGCTTTCCTTAGGTCATTTTGTCAGTCGGCTGAGTATAATGAAAATGCAAATCCTAATGGTCAGTCAACTAAGGGCAATGTGTTCAATTTTTGGTCGGTCAGCCGAGACAATATAATATTGCTTAGATAATGGTCGGTTGACTAAGGTGTTTTGAACACCCAAGGTTCGGTCGACCGAGGCTCTTTAAAAATAAAGATTATTACCCCATTATCTCCTTAATTCTTTTCAACCCTGTGTGGATAAGTTATATCATTTAAATTGAAGGATTGTGGATCCTATGGCCAGTCTATGGCCGTTGAGCATTAATCCCTATCATGCATGCAATGTATTATTACAGACCATATAATTATTACAGACCTAAAAAATATAATGCAATTACAATTGACAGATATGGTCTTCATTCCCTTTTGCTCTTCAAGTGCCAAGTGAATAAGCTTTGATGTCGTTTAGGGCTTCAAACGTATCCTTACCATTCGTGCGTGCTAAGAGTAATCATGTTCAAATGCTCAGTGTACAGGTAAGATATACAATGATTTGTCATTATCAAAACGAAATAAAACTCATAGAGTCAACAAAATTCATTTTAAAAAGATCATTTTAAAAAAGCTATAGGAAGGCCAAACTAAGCCTTAATACAAAACAAAACAATACTATTCCAAAAACAAAATAAAAATTTAAAAATAAAAGTCAACCTGAAGTATTGGTTTCATGCCTCTTGCAAATGTTTGAGCTAATGATACTTTCATTTTCATAAAAAAATTTAGCAAAGGTATTTATTTTCATAAAAATAGATTTTAATTGTTTACTCTATGTTGACACCTTAACTAGCAAAGATGGAAAAGAAGAAAGAGTACCTAGTACATATCGCTGCCGGTTGAAGTACTATATGCATTATACTAGTATCACCTATGTCTTTGATTTTATTTTTACTATTCCGCAGATAATTTATGAATTCAAAATGCAAAATGCGCAATCATTACAAAGAAAATTAAACAAGCAACAAGAAAATTATGAGCATTAATATGAAATTAGCTAACAAAGCTTATATTATCAATTTAATAAATACTAGTCATTTTAAACAAGACACTGTACTCACATACTTTTCCTTAATATATGGATGCCCAAAAAAAAAAAAAGCACCATTTAGTCGGTAGGTTTGTTATTTATTTACTCTTTTGGTTCTTACCCTCCATAGTATTTACCATGGGGCCATGGGCTTCACCATAGCTGCCCACCTTTTGTAATTTTAAAATTTTAATTTTAAAAAATCATTTTTTAAACAATATTTATGGAAAATGCATGAGCATGAATGCTGAAACTTTTCAATGTATGTTGAAATTGCATATCTTATAGGTTATTAAATTGTGACCTTATAATTAAGGAGTGTAACCACGGAAAAGGATTCATGCAGCCGACCTTATATTGGTGCGATGAAGCTTTTGAGTCAAGTTTTATATCTTAATGGAAACAATAATTTACTAATAACCGTTAAGATCTTATTGCAAATTTATTTGCCCAAAGTGCAAAATTGTTAATTGTGTTACTTATTTATAATGAAAAAGCAAATCCTAATGGTCGATCAACTGAGGGCAATGTGTACAATTTTTGGTCGGTTAGCCGAGACAATATAATATTGCTCAGATAAAGGTTGGTTGACTGAGGTGTTTTGAATACCCAAGGTTGACCAATCCCTTTCATGCATGCAATGTATTATTACAGACTATATAATTATTACAGACCTGAAAAATATAGTGCAATTACAATAGACAGATATGATTTTCATTCCCTTTTCCTCTTCAAGTGCCAAGTGTATAAGCTTTGATGTCTTTCACGACTTCCAACGTATCCTTACCATTCGTGCGTGCTAAGAGTAATCATATTCAAATGCTTAGTGCACAGGTAAGATACACAATAATTTGTAATTATCAAAATGAGATAAAACTCATTGAGTCAACAAAACTTATTTTAAAAGGATCATTTTCAAAAAGTTATACGAAGACCAAACTAAGCCTTAATACAGAACAAAACAATACTATCCCAAAAACAAAATAAAAATTAAAAAATAAAATTCAACCTGAAGTATTGCTTTCATGCCTCTTGCATATGTTTGAGCTAATGATACTTTCATTTTCATAAAAAAATTTAGCAAATCTATTCATTTTCATAAGAATAGATTTTACTTGTTTACTCTATGTTGACACATCAACTAATAAAGATGGAAAAGAAGAAAGAGTACCTAGTACATATAGCTGCGGATTGAAGTACTATATGCGTTATACTAGTATCACCTATGGCTTCGGTTTTATTCTTCCTATTCCCCAGAGAATTTATGAATTCAAATGCAAAATGCACAATCATTACAAAGAAAATTAACAAGCACAAGAAAATTATGAGCATTAATATGAAATTAGCTAACAAAGTTTATGATATCAAATTTAATAAATACTAGTCATTTCAGACAAGACACTGTACTCACATACTTTTCCTTAATATATGGATGCCCACAAAATAAAAAAGCGCCCACTTTGGGAAATGGCATTTTTTTTATTCAATAATATTCTATTTATCTATTCTAACACATGCAAATAGTCAATATTTAGTTGGTAGGTTTGTTATTTATTTACTCTTTTGGTTCTTACCCTCCCATAGCATTTACCGTGGGGCCATGGGCTTCACCATAGCTGCCCTCTTTTTGTAATTTAAAATTTTTAGTTTTAAAAAATTAATTTTTTTCCCATAGCTATATATTATGAATAAAACATTAAAAGAAACATATGATGAATTTCATTGATTTGATCTAGTAACAAGTCCTTTTCTTTTTAATTTGCCTTAACTTTTTTCTTTTTAAAAATAAAAGTTGGGTGGCAATAAAAACCTTTTTCAACTTTTAAAAGTCATTTTTTACCCTTTTTTGCAAGCTTTTAAAAGTTATAGATTTGAAATGTTTAAAAGTTAAAACCTACTTTTTTTCTCTAACAAATTATTCAACATTAATTTAATAAATAGGTTTGTAATTCATTCATTCTTTTGGTTCTTACCGGCCCATATTATTCACTGTGGGGCCATGGGCTTCACCACAGTGCCCACTTTTTGTAATTTTAAGATTATAATAAAAACAAAGTATTGGGGATGTGACTCATATTCAGAACGAATCACATGTACCGGATAAAGTTATGTGACGCGAGGGGCAAAGGGACAAAAGTAAGGTGCAACCGGAGGGCAAATCATCAACAGTTTCAGGTAGTAGCTGCAAATAGTATTCTTCTGCTCCAAACCGTCGACGTTGCATATTACATATTTTCAAATCAGGAGCTTGTAGATTGGGTTTATCTAGAGGATTTTCCTCTGGGGGGGATCACTATAGTCGTTTCTTTTTTCTTCCCAACAATACTTATAACAAACCAATTAGTAATATATAATCATTGATGAATTATTATATGTATTTCATGCATACACAAATTCCTTTCCCGAGGCCTAGTTTTGGCTGCCAACACCTAAATAAACTACTGATAAAAACACGAAAGTTAAATTTTGGTAGTTTTAGGTGACAAAAATTTAAATTTCAAAATTACCTTTATGTTTAATTCATAAAAAATAAAATAAAAAAATCCATCCATGTCCCAAATCTTAGAATGCAACCGTCCTTTCATCTTCCTCATTCGGTCACTGATGACCTCCCAACTCTCACACCTCTTCAGCTGAATCTAATGATTATAGCATAGGATATTTGAAAGTCTCACATTTAGAATCACAAAGAATTGATGAAGGTAAAAATTTTAAATATATATATAAGAAAATCTCTAAAAATTCTATATATTAGGACTTTTATTTTGCATCGTCATAATCATAATGTTTGTTTTACTTTCATTTACTTTCATATTGTAGCTCTTAAAGAACTAATTAGGAAAATCCTCACAGGAAAAACATGCGAGAAATTTGTTTTGTTTAGCTCTATTTCACAATTAGATGATTATGTTTTTCAGTACGCCTACTCATTTCAATTTCAAATTTCGTAAGTAGTTGTTCAATTTTTCCATTATAACAATAAATCTTTATTTTATTTTATGGAAATTGTAAGGATGCTAACCCGAGTGGGTTCCTACATATAAATTTTTTAGTGGACGCAAATAAATCTAAATTATTTTTATTACCAGAGCACTAATTAATTTTATTACAAATATATGTCACAAACAATAAAAATGCAAATTTCTAAAATTCTAAAATACACAAACATATTCTAAATTGTATTATACTAAATTTTTTTTATTCTACTCTACTCTTTTTACTCTCGTTCATGCACTTGCTATGCCAGATTTCAGGTACCCTCTTCAAAATTATTTGAAATATAAAATAATGATTGGGATAAGACGACACTCAATAAGTAAATAAGATTATTATTAGTGTGTGACCAAAATGAGTTTTTATAATTTTTTTTAAAATAATATTTAATACTATAACTTCAAAATTGCTTTTAAAATAAATGTAAATTTAAAAATTTCTACATAAAACTTTTTACCATAAACTATAATAGTAAAATTTTATAACCATATATTGTAACTGTTAAATTAAACTTTTAATTTTAAAACTGTAACTATAATATTTAATTATATACATATATATACTTTTCTTTATACGTTTCCTTTAGATCATCGTTTAGGCACAAAAATGATCATGTTCATATAAACATATACTTTTCTTTCAAATCATTAATAACTCTGTACACGTAATTAAATATGTATACGCATTTATTGTAAAAATTACCCTTAGGTCTGTTAGCCGTAAGTCCTGTTTACCCCCATGACTGGGTTGTGCGGTCCGAAAACTAAACTTAATTGGCTGACCGTCCAAACTAAATCAACTTATATCATTATTAAGTGAAATTTTTCCTATTAAACTCTGATCCGACTCAGGTGTACATTCAGGAAAAATTCACTATCATATAAAACTACTATGTAAATAGTGTGAGTGTATTCTGATCCTTTTAAACTTTAAATTGTGGTACCGAACATTCTTAATTTTCTGTATCGTTTGAGCCATAAGAAGTTTTGAAAACATCTTATTATATAATTTATACAATTAAAATAATATCATGAAAAATCACATTTTTACTCATATTTTTGTGAAATAAGTAACATAAAAATCAACTCATGTCATCTTTACTCATATTTTTGTGCAACGTACAAATAAACTCATGTCATATAATTTTTGTGTTAAAATATTTTCTTGGATAGAAATTAATGTTATAAAATATCCGAGTGATTTAGAACATTTCTTAACTTAAAAATAAACGTAAGTATATTAAAAATAAAACTGGTATAATTAAATATGCGTAAAAATAAACTCAGAAGAATTTTATGAAGATAACTAACATAATCAAAATTTACTTACAAATAAATTCGGGTATGATATTTAATAAAAATAACATAATCAATTTTACTTACAAATAAATTCGGGTATGAATTTTAATAAAAGTCTAACATAATCAAATTTACTTACAAATAAATTTGGGTATAAATTTTAAATAAAAACCTAACATAATCAAATTTACTTACAAATAAATTCGGATAAAAATTTTAATAAATATATAATATAATCGAATTTACTTACCTCTTATTTAACCTTGTGCTACGATCATAACAAACATCTTTAAAAAATGAGATCGGAAAGGGTGGGTGAGTGAGAATTTTAATTATAACAAAAATTCTTCCTCCACTACAAATTCTTTCACTCACTAATCTTTCTCTTTTTTGAAAATTTTTTTTTTTTGTGAAAAATGAATATTGAGAGCTTTCTATTTATAGGAAAATTTTAAAAAAGAAAATTGAATTTGTAAAAGTGTGGGGAGAGGGATAAAATTATAATTTTTTAAAATTAAGGAATGAGCATGAATGGATTAAGTATGAGTTAGGTATGAGATGAGAATGTTGTTCATGTAGGAGAAATGAGGGTGCTTACTGACACTCTCATTTAATTAATTAATTAATTTTTTTTTTGAAATCATTATTATTATTATCATTGTTATTATTTTTAAGTTATGTTTTAGTATTCTTTTTTTTTTTTGTGAAAAAAAAAATATTAAGTTCAAATTTTGAAAACTCATGTGGGCCCCACATGGTCTTGTGGACCTCACACAACTTCAAGACACAAGTGCATCTTATGTAACTCCAATAATTCTCACACAATTTTATGGGTCATACACACCTTTCGGACTCATGTGGACCTCACACGGCGTCGGAACTCATGTGGGCCCCACATGATCTTATGGATCCCACATATGATACCTATATTATTATTATTATTATTATTTATACAAATTATATCAGTCAAAACATTATTTTATGTATATGTACTTATTTACATATATAAAGAGTGTCTACCCTATTTGTCTTATGAAATTCCATTTTGACCAGGCTGACCTCCTAGGAGCGACTGAGCCGCATTGGTCTCTGAGCACTCGCTAAAATAAGATCTTTCTTAGGTATCAAACATGGAATCAAAGATCCTTCAGAAAGTACTTCTATATTGATATTAACTTAATAACCATTATTATTATTCTTTAATCGTATATATATTTTTGGGTCATCACAGAAAATGCATGAGCGTGAATTCTGAAAATTTTCAATGTATGTTGAAATTTCATATCTTATAGGTTATTAAATTGTGACCTTATAATTAAGGAGTGGAACCACAGGAAAGGATTCATGCAGCCGACCTTATATTGCATTACTTATTTAAATATGAAAATTGTCACTTGAAAAGTATTCAGCTCATTGTATTTCTGTTTTATATTTAACAATTGGGATTTGAAATCATGATCCAAAACATATGGATTCAAATTCCAAGACATTGTATTTGCGGTCTATTTTAATATGAAAGACATTATCATTTCTTCCTTCATTGCATATCCATATGTGGTGACTTTTGGATTTGAACATTAACCTAGGCATAATTCATTTATTCATGTGTACCTGTATTGTGTACTCTTCATTTCGAGCTTGTTTTTTGTTGTGTAACCCCCCCCCCCTCTCTCCCCCTCCCCCAAAACATGCATAGTGGAATACATAATTGTGTAAAAGAATCCAACAAAGACAATGCAGCAATCTAATGGTGAATAAAGAATAATTCTACAACCACGGCAATATAAAGAAAGAAATAATAAGAACAATGACACCAGAAATTACATGATTCGACAATGCTTACATCCACTGGAGCAAACGACAATGATTCACTTTATTTTTGTCCAAGTTACATGGATAATACATGAATCTTCTCAAGATCATTCTCAACCACACTTGTAGTAACCTGGAAAAAAATTAATTAAGATTAATTATTAATTAAGTTAAGTAATATAATGCTTATGTATATATGCCTAAATATATAAGGATAAGTGATATATATATATAAAGGTATATAATAAAAAAAGGAATAAAAAGCATCAAGAAGCTTCTCAGCTTCTTGATTTCAATCAAGTTGGATTTACAGAAGCAGTTCCTGCACCAACTCTCACTCTTCGTCTTTCTCCTCGTCTTCTCTCTATTTCTCCTTATTTTCTCGGTAAATACTCAGCCGATTGAAAAATAGAAAATACAGCTAGGTTTCATTCTCCGCCACTGACATTCCTACATGAAAGGATTTTTCATAGGAGCGTTGTAGGCACCATTCTTGAGGTAAGGTAAACCTACTCCTTCTCCTTAATTTCTCTTAAATATTCAGCCTAACTAACGATCTGAAACCACCACGTGGTTCTAAGAGCGTTTCTCTACAAGTCTAACGAAACGGATTTTTGAATTTAGTTTTCCAGGCACTAATCCAAGGGTAGGGTAAGATTTAAGAAATCAAACAAATTTGTAATTTTTAGTAATTTAATTATTTATTTGGAATTTATGGACCTAGGAAATGTTAAAATAGTTTTTTTTTTTTGGTTGATTTAATTGAACTAAGGTTATTGAATTCAGGGTTCGAGTGAGCGCTGCGGGTATAATTTTGGGATCCCTGCAGACGTAGTTTAGGAAATCAAGTAAAGGGGAATAGATTAAGCCAGTAATTTTATGAATTTACTGGTTAAAATGGAAAAATAATATGTGTAAGTATATGTTTATTATGTGAATTTTAGAAAAGTGAACCATTTGAACTGTGATTTTGAGCCTAGAGTTGTACTATTAGTTATTATTTGTGAAAATGGAATGATGAAAGTAATGGATTTTCTGGATAATTATGGAGATAATTAGATGTGTATTTTCAGTAATGTGAATGATTAATGTGGGTTGACGTATTTTTAGTAAATGTATAAATATGTATATTATTCTAAATCGTGTGACATGAGTAAAAAGAATAAATTGCGATGAGTTATGATATATATATATATATATATATATATATATATATTTATATATATATTTATGAGATACTGGAAATATTGAAATGCGTTGAGAATATTTATTGTGTGTGATAGTTAAATCAGAGTTGAATGTGAATGTTAAATTGTAAGTTATGGTTTGAGAACTCCGGTGGATTGTGGTTTCGTGTTATGCACAGTACTGTTGTGCATGATTTTTGAAGAGCTAGTACACCCACACATCTCGTGGAGAGTGTGGAGATGGGATGGTCGATTGTGTTGTGTAAGGTAGAGTTCCCTCTTGAGTCTGGACCAGTGTGGGAAAGCCAATCTGACTTATAGACTAAAAAGGTTGTTTTTTTTATTTAACTCTGGTGGGCTGACCAGGGTTAAATCTAACCTTCGGACCGCACAACCCATAATGGGAGGAAGCATGATAGTGTGTTATTCATCTGGTTATGAGTTTTAAATGCATACTTGTTAATTTAATCTATGAATAAAATGAGAACAAAATATATGAATGCGGATGGGAATACAAAGAAGGTGAAATGTGAATGTGAAATGTAGAAGTAAGATTTATGTGATGTGAAATATTAAGAAGTGTAAAAACTGAAAACTTGAAAAGATGAATAATACAGAGATAATAGACACAGAGTAAAGTAATAAATGTATTATATATTGTAGTATTATATGTATTAGGGGCAAAGTATACTCTTCGTCCGAGGGCTTACTGAGAAAGGTGAGTGCCCTGATTAATATCAGATGTAGCCATATTGGACTGCATAATGTATTAGGGCAGAGGGAAGCTACTTGTATGGGCAAGTAATATTTCCTATTCTCAAGAACTTCTGCCTGTAAACATTTGCGTGAATGTGTGTGAATACAAGATAAACTATCCACCTAAGGGCTTACTAAGTAAGTTAAGTACCCTGATATGCTTCAGTTGTGGTCATAGGTTGCATAAGGTATCAGAGGAGAGAGGTGCTACTTGAATGGGCGGGTAATCATCTCAATCCTTGGGAAACTCAGTGTTAATAAAATACGCTACATGTGTGTGAGTAGGGACAGAGAATGATTTTATAATTGTAGATTAATTTGTAAATGATGATTATATTTTGTACACAAACCTCATGATAGCCACACACTGGTATTAATCTATTCCGTCTTACTGAGATGTGTCTCACCCATTATACAATTCATCTTTTTCAGAACCTCCGCATGATCGAGGTTAAAGAGCTTGATTATTGCAGGGTATCAGATGCTTTAGTGTGATGACACTGACCATATGTTTGGTGTCGTATGTACTGGAACTGGATTGTGAAAATACTAGAACTGTATCGCATTATATTTTATGTCGAAATAACACTTTTATGTCACACATTGATATAACTTGTTATCTTCCTTACTGAGAGGTGTCTCACCCCAAATATACAAATGTTTTTCAGGTCCTTCGGGTAGCTAAAACTAGCATCCTAGCGTTCGGGAGCATGGGTGTCGGTTAGCTACGTAGAGTACTTGAGTAAGTACTGATTTTTGTAACCGGGTTCTCTTTGTTGGGTTTTGTAGACACCCGGTGTATGTATTGTATTTTGGAGCATAGACTCTAGTCATGTATAGACTCTAGTATGGTACGTTGTATGTATTAAAAAGAACATTTTCACTACATATTTGATGTGTATGTGATTGTGTATAGGGTTACGTGTACCCCACAGGGTTGGACCCTCATTCAGTGTAGTATCATGTATGTTTTAATTGATACAGAGACATGTTAGGTTACTAAATTCGCACCTGGTGCCCATCTGCGGGTGCTGGGCATGACATCATCTCTACCCTGAGTTTGTAGCTCCACTTGCATCACATGCCCATTCATACTGTGATTATATTGACCCGAGATAGAATTCCCCACATTTCTGTTGTGAGTATCTAACTCCACCTAAATTACATGTTTGCTTCTGCCGTAGTTTTTTGACATTTGTTTCTCTTCCTTTACCTGAGTACACTGTCCCATAATTTTATCATCAAAATTCATGTCCTCGATCACCCCTTTGTTTGCCACGGGATTACCCAGCTTGCACCGAAATTTCTTATACCCTAAAAAGATGTACTGTCTAAATATAACACCAAGCTTAGATCCTCTATCACTAGAGTAGTGCACCAGTAGACATCCACTCACAACTGAATATTCCACCTCAAAAGCTACCCACAATTCACTTGCAACTCTCCCATCTAGTGATATCTTAAGCAATCGATCACATGAGAAACACATCATACTCACTGACTTCACCAAGAAGTACCCTACAAATAACTTCTTGAGTGAAACCAGCATACTCAACCCCAATGTCTGACCTAAGAATCTCTCTTCCGGTCTAGTTCTCCACCTTAACCACAAGTCAAACCTAGTAAACACATCAGGCTTATGCCACATGAAATAAATCACGACCTTTTGTGCTAGACCCACGAAAATGATATGTCTGCCCCGTGATGGTATCCTCACCGATCTCCAAACATTTGAATACATGTAGTCACTCATATGTCTTAACCGCATATGCTATAGAATATCTTACTCATATTCTACAGTTGCAGCTCTACCTACAACAGTAACATCCTATAGTGCATAGATATTTCCCACTACCTTTTCTCCTTTCATCACTATTGAGTCACCTTCACATATTTTCATTTCTCCACTTTTAGACTTGTAACTATACTCATTATAATCTAAAATGTCTAATTAAATAAAATTCTTCCTTAGACCCGGTACATGTCTTACATCACATATGGTTCTCACAACACCATCATACATTTTGATTTTGACATTTCCAATACCTAATATTTTGCATACAACCAGTATTAACTGACCTGTAGGTGTCGAACCATTTTCTAGGATAAGAGCATCTGGTATCAATGATCCAAGAATCATTCATGAGGCACTTCGAACCCGATGAAACAGATAGAGCATATCCTTATCACTGCATTCTGAATCTTTCTACAATACACTTGCAAATTTTGACGAACCCAACCTTAGACATATATCGGCTTTTCAATTTTCGCCAAACTGATGCCGGAGAATCCTC
This sequence comes from Malania oleifera, assembly GCF_029873635.1. Lineage (NCBI taxonomy): Eukaryota > Viridiplantae > Streptophyta > Magnoliopsida > Santalales > Ximeniaceae > Malania > Malania oleifera. The sequence continues at coordinate 55,983,838 of NC_080427.1, read as the reverse complement.
ATCCATGACGTGATACAACATGTCATTAGCAAAACAAAGTCGGATAGTTGATACAACTATTGCCCCCAATTCATTCCAAGTAGCTTCATCCATGATATTCGGTTGAATTTTGTATAAGACCTTCACCATGCCTTGATGCACCAAAAGATCCTTCACCTTTCTCTGTCACAAACCGAAATTCTAGGTTCCAACAAACTTGACAACATCAAATCTCGCAGATGAAGATGTAGAAGCCATTACAACAAAGCACTGATATCAATTGTTGTGTAAAACCCCCCAAACATGCACATCGGAATACATAATTGTGTAAAAGAATCAAACAAAGACAATGCAGCAATCTAACGGTGAATACAGAATAATTCCACAACCACAACAATATAAAGAAAGCAATAAGAAAATTAATGACACAAGGAATTACGTGGTTTTGTAATGCCTACATCCACGGGAGCAAACGTCAAGGATTCACAATATTTTTGTCCAAGTTACATGAACAATACATGAATCCTCTCAAGAACACTATCAACCACACTTGGCACCCTCTTAGCATACAAAAGGCCCAAAAAACACACTATATACAGCGTATTCTATATATATATATATAAGCCTCCTCAGAAGTTTTCCCCCGAAACCCAACCAAAATAACGTCCAAATTATTCAAAATTCAAAATCGGCGCAGGCTATTTCTAGCCAAACCGTCAACAGTTTCAGGAAAACCATCGACGGTTTCAAACAAAATGGAGATCCTGCCCCTACTGCACTGCTGCACTTTGATTTCCTTCATGCTTTCCCTTAGAATGTGGGACACAATTCACAACATTTTTTCTAATGAGATTCTTCCTTTAATTTTTTTTGCCTTTCATCTTGAAATCAAATAATTCCGAAACACAATTTATGTAGCCTTATTCACCATAATGCATATATATATATATATATATATATATATATATATATATAAATATTAAACTACTTCTAAAAGTATAAAACCAAAAATATGTTAGTTCCCAATGTGACAAAATTTGTAATACCAATTTTACCCTCCATATATTTTATGTAAAATAGAAATTTCAAATGTGTCCCAAAACTCAAATTTCAAATGGTTACTAGGGGCGTTTGATTGATCTAAGGCAATATAAATCAACTAAATACAACAAAATTTTATAATCTATTAATGCCTTTTATATATTTTTTAAGTTGATAATAGGTATGTATCATCAAAAGATATCTAAAAAAACCATTTTGTTAGATTTATTGTTCATGCAAATGCCTATGAATAAATTTATTATTGATTTTTTTTTCTTTTTTACATGCTCCTACATGTGTGCACGTGCACATACACACAAAGGTTGAATGTGTATACATGTGTGGTTTTGATGTAATCAACCACTGTAAGTAGCATGTTGAAATTTTGATTAGGAGTATATATAGAAGGCTCTTTGTGCCGGATATATCTTGGGCAAATTGTACAAATACAAAAAAAAAAAAAAAAATCTAATCTACTATTTTTTTCAAAAATATTTAGTAATGTATCATTAAAAGATGCCTAAAAAGACGTTGTATTAGATTTATTTTTAGTGCATATGACTATTAATAAATTTATTTTTGATGATTTTATATTATTTAAAAAAATTGCATTAATTTAATTTCATTTGACATTGTGTGAAACTATTCAAACATTTTTGTTATGTAAATGTTAGCATTGATAATTTTCTTTCTCATTTTTTTGTAAATGATGTGCATAGAACTTTAAAGTTAAAATGTAAACCTCGATAACTATATTGTATTTTTTGTAATTATAATAAAAATCTAAAGTTTATTTTATCATGAAAAAAATATGTTTTGCTGACTAAAGAGGAACTTAAATATTTTACTTTTTTTTTTAATTTACCCATTTAATGTGATAAATGTTAGATTGATATTTAACATTTGAAATTAAATATTTTCACACAGAGAAAATTATTTTTCACGTGCAAGGCAAGTATGCTTTCACTATTTTGAAAAGTGAAAAGTGTCTAAACTTAACATAGAACAAAGCAACAATACCCCCCCCCCCCCCCCAAAAAAATCAATCTTAAGTATTTGCATTAATACCTCTTGCAATTATTTGAATTGCTGACAATTACATAATCATAACAAAATACGTTGATTCGTAGGTTTAATGCCGTACTAGGGGATCCAAAAGGCTTATTGGTAGCTAGAATTCCTATGTAATAAAAAAAAAAAAAAAAGTGTACTTTCAAAACATTGTATTGGATGATGGCAAGATATTTCATATCATTGAAAAATATATTACTTAGTTTCCTACCTCTAAAACTTTCCAATTATGGCTTTTCACAAGTGAAAATATGTTCACGATATTTGAAGTTCATCAATACACTATTTTGTTGAAAAGACTTGTGGCACAATTGTGACTCATGGTGGAGATGACATTATGATGTAGACAAGCAATATTTTATCCATTAGGGAAAAAAAATTCTTACCACTGGATGCTAAAATTAGGATATTATATTTCATATTTGTACTATATGACATAGATCTTGATAAACTTTTAAAACTGGAACATTATCAATGGAATGTCGAACATACCTGCCAATAAATATATTGCACTCTAATTAAACCGACACATCCATGTTTTTTTATTAACATCTACCAATATTAAAAGATTCACCCAATATTAAAAGATTCAGTTGTATGTAGAGAATGTATAGTACATTAAGTTGTTTAAAGAGGTGATTTCTTCTTAAAAACATGAATATGTAACAACAGTCTTTTATCCACATCCCAAACTTAAGCATATATAAAACTCGATCTTTTTTAAGTAATAAAGATAATATATAAGTTTAAAACATATTTTTATTAAGAACTATAGTTCGAACAATAACTTCGCTGGTTGGAAATTAAAGGTGAAAATCATACTTGAAAATTGAAATGGGAGCTGAACAAAGATGTTGTAGTATGTGACTCATATTGAATGAAATACATGTATAGAGAAAGCATGTTAAGGAAAAATAAGGAAGTTGGTATGTAAAAATACTGTCAATGGTTTGATGGTCATATTGACGATTACATCAACGATTTCAAACAAAAGTCAAGTCAGGGACAGAAAGCAGTTGGTGGTTTTGTTCGGCGCTATTTTTTGAAATTTGAATTGGGAAGATCAATAGACTGGGAATACATAGGCAAATCCTCCAATACAGGGGTATTTATATCCATACTTAACTATAATTAAAAATAAAACAAAGTGATTGACATGAATTGCGCTAATTAAAGTATGATTATCTCCCTTTAATTTTTTTTTTATTTTAAAATACGATCTTTTTTTAGATTTATGAGGTCACTGCCCACGTCTACGGTATGGCTGGGCATGGGCAACCCCTTCTTTGTTTTCTTTTTCTTTTTCTTAAAAAAAATTGAAACAAAAAAAAAAAAAAAAAAGGGGCAAATAATAATTAAATTAACCATTTATTATTATTTTTTTATTGCATTAAATGCAACGCCGCGCACCCTTTCAAAATGCAGACAAAATCGAACCGCGTGGTTCTGTCGGGTGCGCTTAAACCGTCCGGAAGAGCAGTGACCCGGTGACGGCTTTACTTTGACTGGACCAATTGCACGAGGCCACGAGGGCGTAGGTTCAACCGTTCTGCGCAGCGTCATTGGGCAGTGAGAATCCATTCTGGGACGGCTGCGTCGCGCAGTACAAATATCTCAGCTAACACGGGCAGCGTGAGGTAGAAGCCTCCCGTGCGTACTGGTCATTCAACCAAAGAGCCAAAGTGTATCCCGACCGCGCCGCTGCCTATTTGGCTCAGCCATCCCCCAAGCGGCCAAGCCAAGCTTGGCTTGGAATATGAATTTCCCATTGAATTATATTTTACAATTTATTATTTTCTGAAAAATATTGGTGAGGTAAGAACATGCTGAAAAGTTATAAATTTTATTTATTTTTTGAAATAAAAATAAATTATTAAATTATTTATGTGTTCATGATTCGTAAATACTGTAAAAATTATTAAAATAAATTATTTTTTGAAATAAAAATAAATGACTAAATCTTTTTTTTTAATTGTGATTAAAAATTATGTATAAAATAAATAATTTAATTTTCAAAAATTAAAGTCGTGTTTGAGGAAATAAATTTCAAATCTTGAATTTGAATATGCATAAATTTGGATGAAAGTCATTATAATTTTGTATTATATTTATCTAAATTTATTCAAATCTAAATCCAAAATCTAAAATTCAATCTTTCAAACGTATACTAAGTATTTTTCTAGTTTAACACTTTAACCGACATTTATAGAGGAGTATTCTATAAAAATAAAAATGAACACCAAAGCACAGACCAGTATACACTTAAATTATATATACGCTTTCATTTTTATATAGCTTGTTATTTATCTATTTTTATTTAATATATTTATATAACTAAATTAAATTAAACTTCTACGACCCTAACATTGACCCAATATCCCGCACGATGTGAATTTTAATGTAATTTGAAAATGAAAATATGTAATTGAAATTTAAATTTTTTTGGAATAAACCTCCAATGCACTAGAATAAAGATGTAAAAAAAAAAAAAGAGTACATTTATAATGTTTTCTTAGTTATAGTAATTAGGGGTGTGCAAACGGTCGGTTCGATCAAATTCGGTTAATTAAACAAATTTTTTCAGTTAACACTAATCCCTAACCAAACCGATCGAATTAGTTGTTGTAACCGAACCGTACCTGACTGAACAAAATTTTTGGATAATTAGATTAACCGAATTTGATCGAATAAATTTAAAATTAATTATAAAAATAAAATATGATTGTAAAATTTTGTTTTTAATTTACTAATTCCCGCTTAATTAATAAAAAGGTTTATTGATAAAAGGGATATTTTAATATTAAACATTTAAGATTTGAAATATATCATATATTGATATTACTAATTTATATTTAATTATTAATTAATTAGTAATTCGAGTAATTCGGTTAGCCGAATTAAAAATTCCTCACATCCGAATCGAAAATCAAATACTAGAAATTATCCAAATCTCAAACTAAACCGAACCTATATATTAACCGAATCGAACTGACCATACTCCATTAGTTAATTCGACTGAACGTGAATTATGCTCACTCATAATAATAATTACATTTTGTCTTTGTTATTAATTATTCATCACATCATTAATTAAGTGGTTCCCTCATCCTCTTGACACTTTGAAATTCAAATAAAAAGAAGAGTTTAGAAACTTTCCAAACGTGGCCAAGCATTCCCTTCCTTTGTAAATATCTTTGACTTTTCCTCCTCGCTCTCTTCCACGCATTGACTCGTGTTTCAACTTACGCCATCTACCAACACTACAATGCTAGCATCTATGAGTAGTTGTTAGATTTGAATTTAATTTAATTTAATTTAAATAAATTATAATTTTATATTATATTTTATTCAAATTTATACAAATTTGATAGTTAATTTGAATTTTAAAATTTACGGTGCTATAAAAATTTTATGGATTATTGGTGTCATATTCAAAATTTAATTTATTTTTTTAAGTCAATTTGATGAATTATTTGCCGCTAATGAGCGCGTAAGTTCTAAATTATTATTTGTCAAAATTACAAATATGACAGTTTATAGGTTTTTTTTAGTTCATTAAAAAGTTTATTATACTTTATAATTATGAAAGGATTATCTAATTTATCATTGCAAATTTGGTTTCTCCTACTTTCATAGATTTGAATATCAAACGAATGATCAACTTCGAGTATTCCTCGTCTTTAATTTAATCTCTCTCTCTCTCTCTCTCTCTCTCTCTCTCTCTAAATATATATATATATATATATATATATATATTCATTCTAGAAGAATACTTAAATACTTAGTAAACAAAATTTGATGTTTTCATATTATGAGTGTTGTTTTGTTTTTATGTACTAATAAAAATTCAAATAATTTGATAATAAAGTCACTCCAATGAAGCTTTAGTAATAATTATAGAAATACTTATATGATGAGAAAGTTATTATTTGCTTAACTGTAATTTCGTTGAGTAAGCGACGTCTGTGATATTTAAATATTTTAGTTATTGTTGGCATGATTATCTATGATGCATAAATGACTTTGTTTTTGAAATGTATGAAAAGAAATTTTTACTTATTTGTCAAGTCAAGTCATAATACATCATAATTAATTAGTACAATTCATGAAAGGGGTATCATAAGGGCGTCATTGTTTTAATATTGTTTCCAAGTATAATCGTGCTCTTCACGCGGACTTACTATTTTTTTATAAATTTGTATTAGGCTTGAGAATTTCATTAAAATCGGTAATTAATTAAGGGACACAACCACATCCAATAAATGAATAGAACTCTATGGTAGATTCATTTGAGAAGTCTACATATTCAAAATTGGAATTAGCCTCATGTGCATATTGTTACGACGTCCCGAACGGCTGAATGAGGCAAAATAAAAATGTGGTTTTTAATTTTAAGGAAAAATAAGAATGAAATCACTACTTAACCTTTTAGTCTGATTAGAACACTTGATTATTACCCAATTAAGAGTAGAATCGATTTGCATAGCCATAGCAAGGATCGGGAGTTCGGTTACGTGAGAGGAAGGTATTAACACCCCTTATACGTCTGTTCTTACGAATGATACCTAATTAATTAAAAATTATCTCATAAATTAAATTCAATAAGCTTTTAAAATTACTCCCTTTGTGAATTTACAAAATGCACATGCAAACAAATAAATCACCCAAATATTTACATAATATACATATTCACTCAGAACTAAGGTACGTGAAACCTGAAAGCTCATACCCATTTTTGAAGTCACAGGAATAAAATCGAGAAAATATTTAATAAATATAATAATAAAATTATTATTAAGTTAATACAAATATATAATACTAAAAATAACACAACATATGATATAAACCAAAATCATAATAATGATAATAGTGACGATAAATATTAATACCCTAATAAATAATGCTATAGACACTAAAATGCTAAAAAAATATTAACAATAATAAAATACATGATTCTATATATGTATTGAAAAATATTATAATAAATAATACAAAATTAACATGCTAAACATACATAATACTAAACATTTAAAAATAAATAATATTAGATATATTAGTGTGTTAAAAATAAATACTACAAAATATATTAAAATACTAAATATATTAATATATTAAAAATGGTTGATACTAAAATATTAGGATACTAGAAATAAATAATGCTAGATATGTTACTATACTAAGAATGGTTAATACTAAATATATTAAGATACTAAATATATTAACATGCTAAAAAATAGTTAATACTAAATATATTAATATACTAAAAAAATATTAAGATACTAGAAATAGATAATGCTAGATAAATAAATATACGAAGAATGGTTAATACTAGATATATAAAAATAATTAATACTAAATATGTGACTAAAATATTAATATACTAATATGTAATATACATATAACTAAAAATATTAATTTTCTAAATATATAATATCAATAACATACTAAGTTATGAAATATGCAATACTATACCATGATAAATAGGGGAGCAACATTAAATAATACAATAATGATTAAAAACACCATAAATAATATGCAAGCAAATAAAATAATATTACATATTGCATGTTACAACATCAATAAAGACATTATGAATAAATATACAAGCCAACTAAATATGTTACACAAGAACAACAACAACAACAAAACCAAGCCTTAGTCCCATTAAGTGGGATCGGTTATAATTTATGTGATCATGGACCATTTCTTTTGATAGATTCAAAGATATTAAATTTTTACTCACTACCTCCTCCCAAGTTATTTTAAATCTACCCCTACCCCTTCTACTGTCCCCCACAACAACTAAGTCACTCTTCCTCACAGGTGCACTATAAAGTCCACATTGCAAGTGTCCATACCATCTGAGTCGTCCCTCCCTTATCTTATCTTCTATAGGAGCACTGCAAAAAATCAGGGTATTAGTGAAGGATCAAATACTATTAGTGACAAATTTATAAGTATTAGTGACAATTTTAAAATAGTTGTTATATCTATTGTTACTACTAACTATTAGTGACGGATTATAACAGTCACTAAAACCTTAATACCGTCACTATAAATTCTACATCGGCTCAACTCAAATTCATCACTAATAGTACCGTATTAGTGAAGAATTCAAATTCGTCACTAATAATAGGGTATTAGTGACAAATTACAAATTCGTCACTACTAATAAAGTATTAGTCACTAATAGTATACTATTAATGACAAATCTAAAAACTGTCACTAATACTCCACTATGAGTGACGAATTTGAATCATTTACTAATACTTTATTATTAGTGACGAATTTGTAATTCGTCACTAATACCCTACTATTAGTGACGAATTTGAATCATTCACTAATAATTAAAAAATTTTAAAAATTTTTAATATTAATTTTTGTTAATCATCAATTCTTGTAAAAATCTGTAATTACATTTTTGCATACATAATCTAAAACCATAATTACTACAAAATTCGTAAATTATTCAAAATTTTGAATTCAAATACAAATTCAATTAAAACAAAGAAATAACATATTTCAGATAATAAAAAAATTTCAAAATTCAAATACAAATACTAATACAAATTCAAATTAAAAATACAAAAATTCCATTTGTTCAAATAATAATAAAAATTACAAAAAAATAATCAAAAGTTGCATCCGATGACTATAGTGCATGCATGCATGACATCGTGCTGATCTTACGACAGTTGCGAATCCTACAAATTAAGAATCATAAAAAAAAAAAAAATTAGTATACGAATGGCGAGTTGACACTCAATATAATCAGGAAGAAAAATATAGAGAGTGCGTCGTACAATAATTTTCAATCATAAACGAATAATTGAAATGAATGTGAATGACGTTCGTATGAATATATACAATTACATGCTTCAAACCACATACGTAAACACTTTAACTCATTCTCAAAATAGAATATCCTTGGTGTGGACAAATGATAATGTTTAACCATAGTTAAAAGAAAATAATATGTCATGCATGTTAATAGATGCAAATTTAGGGTTTAATGAAATGACATTTCGTTTAACTTTCACTCATCCTTTCAAAAATATTTTAACATTCATTTTATCATAATTATCTTTGTACATGATTTTTTTTTTGAAAAAATTTTAACAAAATTTCGGCAGCATGCCGTTTGTAAATTGGACATTTTCCCATAAAACCTGCGTCTGAAACATGGTTGTTTTCAAAAAATAAAACATTTCAAGCATACAACAACCTAAATCCACTACCAGCATGCAATTCACAATGTACTGCATCAGCCATGCAGTTTGCGTTCAATACAAACATGTATTCTAGTAGTTCAATATACAATTCATATCACATAACACCATCCATCAAAAAAATATTACTAGGAAAAAATTAAAACACAATTGAACTAAGGTTTTCTAATTTTTTTTCCAAAAGGTTGCTTCTTAAGCATTTTTTATGCAACTTGAGTTGTGTATGAATTTGTTACTTAGATTCTAGGATGCTGCTGGTTTACATGTAGAAGTTTTTGGGTCATTCAAGACAGGGATATATCTTCCAAGTAGTGATATTGATGTAAGCATATTACCACCTGTTTGTTCTCTTGCAAAATTATGAATTAACTCTTTGTATTTTAGTCCCAAACATTTAAATGTTAGGTCACAATTTTTTGCACCATAGGGGCCAGATGAAAGAATCCTTGGTGTTTTAAAATTAAGATTGCCTGGCTACTTTCTTCAGGCTGTGGATGGACGTAGAAATAATCCTTCTTCATCATAGTATCATGTCTTCAGGTTGATTTAATAAGTTTTTGGTATAGTGTCGCTAGTTTGTTGAGAGTGATATAATTGATGATGTAGATAGGTCAAATAGTATGAAAACACACACCAACTAAAGGCCATAGTAATGCTTTAATTTTTTTTAATATAAACTATATAGTCATTAATCAAGAACACAAATATCAGCACAAGCAAACAAAAATATCAAAACAACAATTCCAAATTTAGGACTAAATGAAATGACTTGACGTTTAACTTTCACTCATCATTTCAAAAATATTTTTACATTCATTTTATCATAATTATCATTGTACATGGTTTTTTTTTTTGGAAATATTTTAAAAAAATTTTGGCAATATGTCGTCTATAAATTGGACATTTTTCCATAAAACCTGTACCTGAAACATGATTGTTTTCATAAAATAAAATATTTCAAACATGCAACAACCTAAATCCACTACCAGCATGCAATTCACAATGTATTGCATCAACCATGCAGTTGACGTTCAACAAAAGCATGTATTCCAGTAGTTCAATATACAATTCATATCACATAATACCATCCATCAAGAAAATATTATCAGGAAAAAGTTAAAACACAATTGAACTAAGGTTTTCTAGTTTTGTCTAGAAGGTTGCTTCTTAAGCATTCTTGATGCAGTTTCGATTGTGCATGAAGTTGTTACTTAGATTCTGTGATGTTGATGTGATAGATTGAATTGGGGTTTCTTGGGAATAATTAAATTGACAACACAATCAATAAAGTTCTAGTATCTCCCAATAATTCACAATTCAGCATATGAATACAATTAAACAACCAACAAAGCTACCAGCATGCAGTTCAAATTACGTTTTACATACCTTCTAATGAGAGGAGCCACCTACATCATCTGGTCGAGATTGACGCATCATTTGTTCAAACTGTGCTTGCCTATTCATCATGGCTTCCAACTGGCCTTGAAAGGTGGACACTATGTCTTTCAATTGCTGGTTCTCCACTACAACGGTGGACACAATGTGTTTCAATTCCTAGTTCTCCACTAAAACGGTGGACACCGTGTCTTTCAAGTCCTTGTTCTCCATTTCCACCATCTGCATCCGTCAAACCATCTCCTCCGCACGAGACTTGGCATCTCGATGCGCTTGTTCGATGTTCGCACGAGCCGCCGCACACATATATGATGACGCTGTTGGGATGATGTATCCACTTCTAAGACCTTTCACCTAACCCCCCTCTCATTTCCCAAGCACCTGAGCAGTTATCTGGAAATCTGTCATTTGCTGACTCCCCTTTGAAATAGGTGCATCCCTCAGCTCGACCATTCGTGCCTAATTTCAGTCATGAAAATGATAAAAAGGAAGAAGTAAGAATACAACTTTGATGTTTTGAATCAAGTAATAAACTAAATATTTTCTTTGACTTACATGTTTGCCCTGCACACCCTCGCACCACTCCCCCGATCGCCGTTGGTATGTTCTCTAATAAAGATTCGGGAGCGGCTCCTTTGCGCTAGTCTCAGGATCACGCTACATTATCATATAAGACATCATTAATATTAAGTCATGTAATGGTTAGATAGTTTTATATATAGTAAATACCCATGGATGAATTATGAATAACCTCGACCCACCACAATGCGTCATAGGGAGTTTGTTGCGATTCACAACATTTGTTTCACATATAGCCTACAAAAAAGATGTAATGACAGTTTATTAGTGACATCAATGTGAAAAAGTAGTGATTATAATACAAACACATCACTTGATAGTGTGGATTGCGGAAATAATGACACACCACCTACCAATCCTCTTGGGATATCTTATCGTATGGGCGGGCTTCTGCTTGATCTCCCATCACCCGAAAATGCTCACACATTTTCGAGCGATAGCTCTTAAATTTACTGCATAGTTGGACATCCACCGCCCTCTTCACATGGTCGGCCTTGAGAATGTCCATATCAAACTCCTCCTGCATAGGTAATACAATTATACAGTTGTTAATTGGCTAGTATATTAAAAGTAAAAAAAGAAAACAAAAAAAAGGTTTGGGATTACTTACCAAAATGCACATGTAAAGAACCATGCGCTGCTTCTGAGTCACCTGCGGCCAGCTGAAGGCCGTGACTGGAGCATACTGTCAGCATATAATGCCGAGCTCCCAGGTCCACAATGTGCACCAATCGTTAAGCAGGGCCGTGTAGCCTGGAGGAATGTCAATATGAATCCGTTGCTTAGTCCTCTCTAGGTGCTTCTTCAGCGACATGTTCTTCGTTGCACCACGGCCTGCCCTCATCGTGGATGTAGATGCTGAAAGCAGAGTTAAATTTAGAACAACATTATAATCATACACGTGAATAACCATCAATAGTTGAAATGTAAATAAATTAATCATAGCCTTACGAACACTGCTCATCATGGTTGGCAACTCACCCTGCGTATTAGTCGCATCTGTAGTATCCATGTTTGGCCGAGGTCTGGATGGCTCAGACAATGATGGTGCCGCTGTGACGCCCAAATTTTCATACAAATTTTTTTAAATAAATATTCACTCGTCATCCACAACATTCACAAATTGGCCACGTCAACAACCGTGCTACCATTCATACGACTTGACCCACATTGGGTACCGGGTTAAAAATTATTTCATTATACAACCTAATAGCGGAAAATAATATATACATAACAGTCAGAATATAATACCCAGAGTATCAATATACATTTATATACATCACCATAACAGACTCAAAAACAACTCAGCTCTGGGAGAATTACACATTCCCTAGTCCAGAAACTCACCCTATGTGTCAGGATCCCAGTTCCCTGTGATCACGGAGCTCTATCACCTAGCCTATCCCTGTTCCTTGAAAAATTTAGATAATTTGGGTGAGACACATCTCAGTAAGAAGGAATAAATTATTTACAGTATGACCATATGAGTTTAGTTATAACATGCTTTATTTTATTCAAAACAACATTTCATATGAGAAAATACACTGATATTCACATTCTCATAATCATATAGATATACAACACAAGCTTTTATAAGCTTTAAAACCATTTCTCAAGTTTATTCATTTACAACACACATAATTACCTGCGAAGTTCCTAATAATGGGGAAGATTGCCCGCCCATACAGGTAGCTTCCCTTTACCCTAATACGTTATGATGCTAGGAATGGCCACATCTGATACTTATCAGGACACTCACCTTACTCAATAAGCCCTCAGGCGGAGAGTTTCACTTCGCCTCAATTATTTATTTTATAAAACACACACTCTTTCATTTCTCATAATCATTTCCCATTATAACTCCTTACATATCTATGTATACATAAATTCACATTTATGTACTTTACATAATACAATAGATCACATAATTCCAATTCTCAACACATTCATGATTTCCATACTAAGCATACCTCCACAACGGCATTAGTAGGAACCTCACAACACAATTTCCATACTGAGCATACCTCCCTAACGATATCGGTAGGAATTTCACCACACAATTTCCATACTGAGCATACCTTCCCAACGACATCAGTAGGAACTCCACCACACAATTTCTATACTGAGCATACGACCCCAACGACATCAGTAGGAACTTCATACACACAATCTCCCGACTGAGCATACCTCTCCAACGACATCAATAGGAACTTCACACACACACAATCTCCATACTGAGCATACCTCCCCAACAACATCAGTAGGAAAGGAATACCATCCACCCACAATTATTGTGCGGTATTGCCATATCATCAATCATATTTCAGTATATCTCAATTCAGTTCAATATAAATATTCTCATCATTTTCTATGTACTTTCCATCATCTTATATTAATACATATCATATTTTACGTATTTCCATATTTCCTAAATAACTCATATTAGTAATTTGTACAATCTCATTTTTCATGCAAATAATTTATACTCACGTATAAATATCACATTTCATTATTTTCCCCTAACCACATCAATCATTCTCATTTCAATATTTTCTCAGAAAATACACATCGTTATATTTCACATTACAAAACATCACAATTTAATATTACTCAAATACCACACAATTTATCTAATATTTATATCATAATAACTTTCAGGCAAAATATCATATGCTCATTTTTACATATTAATTCACACAGTAATTCTAAAAATACTGCTATAGTTTATTCCCCTTACCTGACTTACTGAGAATCTCATTAAAACCCCAAATCCTATGCCCTTGGCGCCCGAAACTCAAATCCTGAAATTTGCATTTTTACCAGATTAATTAACTCATTTCTCCAAAATAATACCCATTTAATCTTCCCTAAGCTCCATATACCCAAAATTAATATTTAAACTAATATTTAACGTCCCTATTTAATTTTCTGAATTATGCTTGCAGGTCCCGAAATTACACTTGTGGCGCTCACCCGGGCCCTAAATTTAAAAAATCCTACTTCAACCCTAGATGCTCAATATCTTAGAATTTCTAAATTAATGCTAATTAATTAAAAATAAGCCCCTTAATAACGCCCTTATCCCAAATTTGGGATTATGCCCATGACGACCCCACGAGAATTCCGTCCTACTAGACTTGTAGAGAATCATCCCTAAATTCTCGTGGTGGTATTCGTTCGTCAATCGGGCTTATAATTTGCAAGAAATGAGGTAAAAAGGGAGATTCGGCTTACCCCAGGAGACATGTCTACGCCGCTCCTACCACCGATACGTTCCTGTAGAAATGACAGCAGTAGAAAATGGAGTTCAATGGTATCTTCTGATTTTCGATCGGGCAAAAATTCGTCACAAAACTCAAGAGAGAGAACAAGAGGAGAGAGAGAGAATGTGGGAAGCGTGCGCGGGGACTCTCTGGATTCTCTGTGCTTCCGGAAGCTTTGTTTGTTTTTTTTTTCTTTTAATTATATATATATATAATTAAAAGAAAAAAAACAAACAAATATATATACATATATATATATATATATCTAATGTATATTATATTATTATCATTTAATTAATAATAATTATTTAATTAATTTAATTAATTAGTTAAATAATTTTATTTTATTTTATTTTTATTCCCAAGACTATCACTTTCTAGTGCCTTACAGCCGCAGCACCACCGACGTGCTCCATTGGTCTTAAGGTCACCGAATCAACCTCGTGCGATGACGTAGTCGATAGCGTGGAAGGGAGTCGGCCACAATGGCCTCCTGGTGCCATGTTTGCAAAATCTTAGATAAGTAAATATAAAAAGTACGAATATTAGATGGACGCATAATAAATATATTTTTAGTTTTTCACACATGTCAGATACATGGTGACAACCTTCACTTGCTTACCCCCTACACGCCCTCAATATCAGTATCATCCTCACTTTCTAAAGTGTCTTCCTCTTCACTACAGTGCTCGACCCTTGTTTCATCTTCCCCATCAGTTTCCTCATCGTCGATGAAGTGAACGTCTACAAAAGGTTCAATTGTAATATTAGCACTCTCTACGGCTTCTGCTGTGGCACCAACCTTATGCAATGGTATAAGATCAGGGCCTTCTTCGACAACATTGAAAGAAGATTGTGGTGCTGTACTGACAGATGGCTCATCTTCTTGGAATGTAGCCTCACTGGCACTCATCTCCCCATTTGCAACTTCTATAATAGCATACAAACTTCGGGGAGGAATCTTTTGGACCATATGCCATTCACCCTTCAATTTTGTGTCTTTAAGGTAAAACACTTGTTCTGCCTGCGTCGCTAGCACAAAAGGGTTATTTTGATACCATGTCTTACTAAAATTGTCACTAGTAAAGTAGGCATCCGTGTTTATCCCAGTCTTTTGATTGCCAATGTCCCACCAGGTACACTTGAACAGGTGGACGAGTCTGTTGGCTCCATAGCTAAGCTCTATAATGTCATCCAACATACCAAAGTAGTCAATTTCTTCATCTCCTTCTGTGCCTAGCACCGCAACCCCACAATTTTTGGTTCTTTTATGTAGTTTGAGGGACTTTGTATGAAATCATAACCTGTTAACAATGCAACCGTTGTAGCGGTTAACTCGTTGATTGGGGTCACATGCCAACGCGTACAAATTTTTACTTGTCGCTGGTTCCTTATTATAATACATGACTTTAATCTATTAAAAAAATAGGAGTTTAGAAGAATAAATCGTCAATAGTGAAAACGTACATTGCTTCGTACTCAAGCAGTATTTGTTACTTACACGACTCCCAAACCAATTGATAAATTCCTTTTTATGTCTTTTGTCAACATTCCTTTTATTTTGGGTCAGAAGTTCAGCTTTATGTTCGCTATATGCAACAGTAGTACATGTTAATGTTAATTAAGTATATAAATATGCATATGTAAATACAATGCAAAGTAAGAAGTTTGAAACCACGTACTTGATATATGGAACAATTTCATCACAATTATTAAGGACGTAAAAATGAGTCTTTTGTAGGTCGTCCATATCAATGAAATCGTAAACTCGTGCACCGAAAGGCTGAACATTTTCTCGAAATATAGAGCTCTTCGGTTCTTCATCTTTGGCATTAATAGCATGAACGTTTGCATTTCGTCCTTCACGAGTGAACCTTGTGTCAATATCATGTAGATACATTTAGAAAAATGCAAGACATTCATTGTCAATGTATGCCTTAATTATTGAACCTTCCAGCCGTGTCTTATTGCACACATACCCTTTCAAAGTGGACAAGAACCTGTGCATTTTACATTGCATTATAGACTTGTAGACACAAAAAGAAAAGAAAAAAACAAGGAAATCACGTGACCATTATACAATGAATTTATAATTTACCTTTCAATAGGATACATCCAATGATATTGAACCGATCCTCCAATTATGGCCTCCCTTGGTAAATGGATGGTTAGGTGGACTATCACATCAAAGAATGCTGGCGGAAATATTTTCTCTAGCTTGCATAGTATGATCACAATGTCATCCTCTAACCGTTCAAGTACTTTACGCTCAATTTTTTGGAGCACAACTATCGAAAAAAATCCCCACTTCAATCAGCACCGAGTGAACATCTTCAGTTAAGTGTCCATGAAGGAAAACAGGTAGAACCCTTGGTAGAAGGATGTGACAGTCATGAATTTTCATTCATAACATCTTCCCTTCCTTCGTGTTTATGCATCGAGCTATGTTCGATGCATATCCATCAGGGAACTTCATTGATTTAAACCATTCAAAAAATTTATTCTTCTCATCCTTCGAAAATGTGTAACAAGCTGATGGCATGAGAATTTTGTCCCCATCATGAAACAGGTGCAACTCAAGCCGTATTCTCATGTCTTCTGTATCCCGACGAGCTTTTGCGGTGTCCTTTGTCTTTCCATTTATATCTAGCAATGTACAAATGACATTCTCACAAATGTTCTTTTCAATGTGCTTGACATCCAAGTTGTGGCGTAGTGGAAGATCTTTCCAGCATAGCAACTCGAAGAAGATACTTCTCTTTGTCCAATTCAACTCCCACTCAGCGCGTTCTCTTTTTCTACTAGTCGGTGGTTTCCCAAATTTCATATCTCCGATCAACCTGAGTTGGTTTAATATCCCTTCCCCACTTAGTCACTTTGGTTGCGACCTTCGTTCAAGTTTTCCATTAAAGCTTCCAACGCCACAAGTCCTCCAAGGATGTCCAGTTCGTAGAAAACAATGATGACACATAAAGCATAACTTGTGGTCATGCTTCAAGGATAAGGACCCAGCATCCTTATTACATACTGGGCATGCTAAGTAACCTTTTGTGCTCCAACCTAACAGGTTTCCGTAAGCAGGGAAATCATTAATTGTCCACAACACTGCAACATGCATCTGAAATGTTTTCATGGTTTCCACATTAAATGTCTACACTCCTTTTTCTCATAGTTCTTTCAACTCATCAATTAAAGGATACAGGTAAACATCAATATCATTACCAGGTGCCCTCAATTTGGGAATGAGCATAGACATATAAATGTAAGGTTCTTTCATACATCGGCATGGTGGCATATTGTATGACATCATCATAACTGGCCAAATGTTATACGGGTCGTTCATGTTACCGAAAGGATTGAACCCATCTCAAGCAAAGCCAAGTATGATATTGCGAGGGTCACTAGCAAACCACGGATGCATTTTATCAAAATTGGCCCAAACTTCAGAGTCCACTAGATGGCTAAGGGTGTTTCCATCTTGAAGACATTTCTCTTGATGCCATGTCATATCTGTAATAGTCTTTTTGCACATTTACAATTGTTCACAAAACCTTTTAGGGGATCTTTTCACCCTTCTTCTTATTAGTTGTATACCTCGGTTCACCATATTCTGAGCACTCGTTCGCATTTTTATATTCATCATAAAAGAGTGCACAATCATACCTACATGCATGTATTAGAGTGTAACTGAAACCCAATTCATGCATGTATGTCTTCGCCTCATAAAAATACTTTGGAAGTGTTTCACCATCATGCAGTGCCACCTTATTGAGGCTTAAATGCATGTTGAATGCACTCTGAGATAACCCATGCATTGTCCTTGCATGAAGCAACTTTATTAGAAACTCTAATTTTGAGAACTTTATACAGTTTGGATATAGGGACACTCGTTCATCCCTCATGAGATTAGCAAATGGTTTATTGAGTTGATTCAATGTACTAGGATTGCAAGGTATGGTACCTGCTGAAGTAGATTCATTATCAGTACGCGACACACTGACATCGCCCGTGTCCACTGCAATCCCCTTTTGCAAGTCACCTAACATTTCAGTTACCCCTTCCAAACATGTATCACCACCTACTATATTTGCCCTCTCATCTTCATCGTTATCATCATTGCTCTAAACTGCGTAATCTTCACCATAGAACACCCATGATGTGTACCTTTTCTCCATTCCAAAGTCTAATAAATGTGAATGAACCAAATCAATGTGTTTGAATGTTATGTTTTGGCATTTCTTGCAAGGACACCTTATTCTACTGGCTTTTTCTACACAAGGACGCGCAAACTCTATGAAATCATGTACCCCTTTCACGTATTCTAGTAAAAACCTCCCCCGAGCATTCATCCAACTCTTATCCATGTTCATTAATTACCCTATAACATGTTCAAGTAAATGGTATTCATTATATTCTCATAATATTTATAACGCATGCATCGTGAATCATATAATCAACCATCATACTCTAAAGGGTATAGATCCTATCCCATTTAGGAATGCTGCATTTACATTGCGATCAATCGCTCAAATTCCTTCATTGTAGTCATTATAAATTTCGGAAGCATCTCCCCATGGCTCTCCAAGTACACGAGATGGGGGAAGTAAACATGTTGCTAGTTTTCCATCACTAACAAATTGTCACAACACCCCACTATGCGCCCAGAGAACATAAGTAGGGACGCGCTCGAAATATATAATGACAATGGACAAAACGTGAACAATGACAATAATGTAAATACAACTTTCTAAATTGTCCACATTGGACAATCCAAGAATGGTTGAAATACAAACATTACTAATCATAAGTGAAACAAATAATTAACATGTTCAAGTGATTATTTGTGGAGACCCAAACCTATATAAGCTAGATTCGTCGACGAAGGGTCACATTCATTGATGAAGTCCTTTAGAGTCTCATCGATGAAATTCAGAGCCTCGTCAACGAGCAAATACCGAGCAGATCAAAGAAATGTCAGGAACTTGAACTCGGCGACGAAGGGATGACCTCGTCGATGAGCTATGAAGCGGATTCATCGAAGAAGACGCTGCTTCGTCGACGAATTAGACTTGGTCAAAGGCCCTATAAATATCCAATTTGAGTTGCTTAAGAGCTAAGTTTCTCCCAAAAGCTCTCTCTCTCTCTCTCTCTCTCTAACCTGCAAATCTCTCTCTCTCTCTCTAGGATTCTTCGCCATTCATCATCCATTCCAAATACAGAGGGTACTGCGTGGATCAGAAGAGAAAACTCTATAATTTTAGTGGATTAGATCATCGTTTCGGAGATTGTCGGGTTTTTTCCGAAAAATTAAGGTAGGGATCTAATCTTAGTTTTGATTGGATATATGGATAGTAGTAGAAAATATAGTAAGGTTATGTTATGTGGTTTTAGGTTTTCGGGATCCCGGGTTGTCAATTTGGACCGTGTTCATACGTAGTTTTGTTTCGAGCTTAAGGTAAGGGGAATTTGATTACAACAGCATTTTTGGAAAAACCAAACCGCTAAAAAGTTAGTTTGTGTTATTATGTATGATTTAATTGCTTACTTGTTAAATTCTACCGAGTAGAAATGTCGGTTTTACAATTTTACGATTTTCGGTAAAAATGAGGATTTCGGCGTATGATCTCCAAACCTTACAAAAATCATTTATTTGTATTTATACTATAGTAGGAGATGCTCGAATCCTTTACTTATTCATTTAAATGATGTTTACTTGATTTCTATCATTTAGCGGGTTTTTAATATATGTTGAAATAGAAATGTATGAATTTTCTATACTATTGATATAGAATATGGGAACGAAGTTCCAAATTGTTATACTGAGAATGTTGAAATGGAAATGAATGGATTTTCTATACTATTGATATAGATATGGGAACGAAGTTCCAATTTGTTATACTGAGAATGTGAAAAACGGAGGCCGGTGATACACCGAACTGAATTAGTAAACAAAGAGGGTAAACTGAGTGGAAAGGCGCTGGTTTGAACCCAATGTGATTATCTGAATTTGTGAAAAATATTGGAATTGCACAGGTTACTGTTTTACTATAAATTGTATGTATAATACTGTAACCATAGCTTATGACCAAAAGAGGTTGAAAGAAACTTCAGTAAAAGGGGTTGAAAAATACTCCAGTTCGAGGGTTGAAATAAACTCCTAGGGCTAGGTACCGATGCTGGCAGCGCAACCATACATGTGTAAAATCAGTATGGGTATATTAGATGGTCGATCTGCGAGGAGTTAGTAAGCTGCTAGTAAAAATAAACCAGGGGGCCGTCGGATCATAAAAGATGCTCAGCTTTGTCTGCATGAACAAGACACTGTGAGAGACAATCAGTGCACAACCCGTGCCACAAGATAAATAGGCAAATTGTCATACCAAGCTGGAGGTGTTCTAATAATCATATGCATGATTTAAATATTGATATGCAGATAAATGTTATATGATACAGTATTATAAACAAATGTTTCAAATGTATGAATTCTTATGAAAATGTGCATATATGCAGTCACACACTGTTATAACTCTTTCTTCCTTACTGAGAGGTGTCTCACCCTATCATACAACCTTTGTTTTTAGGTCCATTAGTGTGTCGGTCTTAGTAGCTAAAGGGATTGGGAATATTATTTTTGGTTAGCATACGTAAGCATTTGAATCTTGTAATAAACCTAGATGAAAGTCCTTTTTTGAGGATTGTAATAACAAGAACTTATTCTATGTCTAGTTTTATGAAATTGTGGATGTATTAGTAAACTCTGGTGTAAGACTGATAGAAATCCCGATGGATGTTTATGTTTTTTCACAGCATTTACATCAAAGTTATGTATGATTTATACTCGTATGTCCCTGTTTAGGGCGGGTTGTTTACGTATCTTGAACAGGTACAGGTATTTGGTATAAGTGAGTGACTTTTGGGTCCATATGAAGGGTCGGGTCATTACAGTTGGTATTAGAGCCCATAGCCAATCGAAAGTATGATTTGTTTCATGCTGCCTGGTTAGGGATATAAGCGGAACATAGGATTTCCTAGTTTTGATAGTCTAAAATATATCAGAGTATAGGAAATGGATAAGACCTGAAGTTTTGGTTTGTATACTTGGAGACGTAAATTCGTTGATAAGCTTAGGTTCAAGAAAATCACCGCAATCCTTTGACGGTTTTATTTCCTAGTAGAAGAGTGGAACTTAAGTTAGAATGAGATTTTCAAATTAATGGAGTACGTCAATATTGGGAATATGAATTTAAGGGATTGAGTCTATAATAGGATAGTAGTAGTGATGGATAGGCTATTACTTTCTAATGGATTCTAGTAAATGTTTTCATGATGGAATCCAGAGAAATCATTGCCAATGTGGGTGGCAATAGTAGTGAGGGTGCCGACCCTGAGGCTAGTAATGACGCTACTAGTGTGTTGCGTGACTTCGCACAACAATTTATGGCTGAGGTAGTGTAGAAAAACAGGGGGCAGGATCGTCCTACGACTAAATTGGGTTCCTCTATTGAGCAATTCACTAGGCTGAAGCCCTCTGCTTTTGTCGGCAGTACAGATCCAGTTCATGCAGAGAATTGGATCCAGGAGATCGAGAAGATCCTTGATGTGTTGAACTGCACTGAGAGCCAGAAAGTCACCTTCGCCACGTTCAAGTTTGTAGGGGAGGCTGAGAGATGGTGGGTGTCTGTAAAGCAGATGGAAGAGCATCGACCGATACCAATAGCATTGATGTGGGCCCGATTCAAAGAGCTCTTCTTTGAACGTTATTTTTCGGCCACAATTAGAAATGCGAAAATGGAGGAATTTATGAATCTGGCGTAGGGATCATTAATAGTGCAGCAATACGCTGCCAAATTCCAGGAGTTGTCCCAATTCGCTCCATTCGTGGTTCCTGATGAAGGAAGAAGGCCTGGAAGTTTCAAAGAGGTCTAAGGAGCGAGATCTGTAAGTAGACGGCAATCTTGCAGTTGTAGGACTTTACTACGTTGGTTGATAAAGCTATGATAGCAGAGGAGTGTTTGCCAGAGGATGCAGAGGTTCAGGTTACGAAGAAGAGGCCAACGCCTCCTAATTCTTCGTCTGGGGCAAGACAGGGTAAGTGGAAAAAGAGCAGTGGTGGTACATCCTAGAATACAGCGCGGGTTCGACATTGCTCTTTATGTGGTAAGAAACACCATGGGCAGTGTTAGTTGTCTACGGGAGCCTGTATGCGGTGTGGTAGACAAGGACATCAGATGAGAGATTGTTAGATGCAGAGGAATAGTGGAGCCTCACAGCAACAATATAGAGGGAATGCTCTGACACAACGTGATGGATAGCAGGGGGTAGGACCCAGGCTAGGGTGTATTCTCTTACTCCTGGTGACGCTGAGAACGCTGGTGACGTAGTCACAGGTATCATTTACATGCTTCCTCTAAAAGCTGTAGTATTATTTGATTCTGGGGCAACACATTTTTTTATTTCCCAAGGTTTTATTAAATTGTGTGGATTAGAAGTGCAATTATTAGATTATGAACCAGTGGTAGCTACAACGTGTGGATCTATGGTCAGGTGTAGGTAGTTCGGGACTTCTTGATTGAAATACAGGGGAAGATACTACCAGTTGATTTTGTGGTATACGACATGTATGACTTTGATATCATCCTAGGGATGGATTGGTTGTTTTCTAGTTATGCCAATATTGATTGCCACAAGAGGGAGATGTTGTTCAAACCACCAGGAAAGTAGGAATTTCAGTTCCTTGGATCGTGTGTGCGTTCTACACCACGTATCCTTTCTGCTATGCAAGCTAGGAGCCTACTTCTTAGGGGGTGCCAAGGATATCTGGAATTTGCGAAAGACACACCATCAGAGGAACGGGTATTGGAGATGATTATTGTGGTACGCGAATTCCCTGATGTGTTTCCAGAGGACTTACCAGGATTACCTCCGGACCATGAGGTGGAATTTGCCATAGAATTAGCTCCAGGTACGGCACTGACATCGAAAGCTCTGTATCGTATGGCTCTAGCTGAGCTAAGAGAGTTAAAGGAACAGCTTCAAGAGCTGCTTGACATGGGGTACATTCGACCTAGTGTTTCTCCTTGGGGAGCACCGGTGTTATTTGTGAAAAAGAAGGATGGGTCGATGAGGATGTGCATCGACTACTGAGAATTGAATAAGGTGACGATAAAGAACAAGTATTCGCTACCCAGGATCGATGATTTGTTTGATCAACTTTAGGGCATGCAGGTTTTCTCAAAAATTGACCTACAGTCTGGGTATCACCAGTTGAAGGTGAAAGTGGATGACGTTTCGAAAACTGCATTTCGAACCCGGTATGGCCATTTTGAATTTATGGTTATGCCTTTTGGTTTGACTAATGCACTTTCAGCATTTATGGATTTAATGAACAGGGTCTTCCACGAATATCTAGACCGGTTCGTTGTGGTATTTATTGATGATATCCTAGTGTATTCTAGGAGTGCTGCAGAATATGAAGTTCATTTGAGGCTAGTATTGCAAATGCTTAGGGATAAGAGGTTGTATGCTAAACTGAAGAAGTATGAGTTCTGGCAGGAACATATTGCATTTCTAGGCACGTGGTGTCTAAATAAGGTGTATCAGTTGACCCAAGTAAGATAGAAGTAGTAGTGGACTGGGCGAGACCGAAGAATATTCAAGAGGTCAGAAGATTTTTGGGTCGTGCAGGTTATTACCGTCGGTTTGTTGAAGGGTTCTCCAATTTAGCAGGTCCTTTGACGAAACTTACGCGGAAGAACATGAGATATGATTGGACAGATGAGTGCGAGCTGAGTTTCCAGGAGCTAAAACGGCGATTGATCACTGCTCTAGTTCTGACTCTTCCATCCAATGATGGTAGTTTTGTTATATATAGTGATGCTTCGAAAAAGGGTCTTGGCTGTGTTCTAATGCAGCAGGGCAAAGTGGTTGCTTACGCTTCTCGTCAACTCAAAGAATACAAGAAAAACTACCTGGTGCATAATTTAGAATTAGCAGCGGTAGTGTTTGCACTGAAAATTTGGAGACATTACTTATATGGTGAAAGGTGTGAGATTTTTACCGACCATAAAAGTCTTAAATACTTTTTCACCCAGAAGGAGCTTAATATGAGACAACGTAGATAGCTTGAGTTGATTAAAGACTACAACTATGTTATTAGCTATCACTCAGGAAAGGCTAATGTGGTAGCCGATGCTCTGAGTCGGAAGTCTGTGGATGCGTCTCTTTCAGAAATGGAGGTTCAACCTCAGATCTGTATGGACCTTGAAAGGTTAAGTTTGGAGGTGGTAGAAGGAAAACATCGGGTTGTTCTTGCTAGCTTGGAGGTACATCTGACTTTATAGGAGAGGATCCGTATGGTGTAGAAGGAGGATCCCGAGTTGGTTGAGGTTATGGAAGGAGTTTAGAAGGGGTTAAAGCCGGATTTCAGCATCGTTAGTGATGGGGTATTAAGATTTCGCGGCAGAGTTTGTGTACCGAATGATACCGTGATTAAACAGGTCATTTTAGAGGAGGCACATCGTTCACTTTATATTGTACATCTTGGTAGTATGAAAATGTACCGGGATTTGAGGGAATCTTTCTGGTAGACCAACATGAAAAGAGAGATCGCCCAATTTATAGAGCAGTGCCTGACATGTTAGTAGATCAAAACGGAAAAATAGAGGCCGGCGGGACCACTTTAGCCACTTGACGTCCTTGAGTGAAAGTGGGAACACGTCTCGATGGATTTTGTGACGAGTTTACCTGCGGTGGTGCTTGAGCAAAATGCCATATGGGTTATAGTAGATCGGTTAACGAAGACTGCACATTTTATTCCAATCAGAGTCAACTACTCTCTGAATAGGCTGGCAAAACTTTATGTGCAGGAGGTGGTACGACTCCATGGTGTCCCTATATCTATTGTTTCATATCGGGATCCACATTTTACGTCTCACTTCTGGAAGAGATTACATTATGCCTTGGGTTCACGATTGACGTTCAGTACGTTTTTTCACCTACAGATAGATGGATAGTTGGAGAGGACTATTCAGACGTTAGAGGATATGTTGCGGGCCTGTATACTAGAGTTTGGTGATAGTTGGATACGATATCTACCGCTTGTTGAATTTGCATATAACAACAGTTACCAGGCAAGCATAGAGATGGCACCTTATGAGGCTTTGTATGGTCGTCGGTGTCAATCTCTGTTGTACTGGGATCAAGTAGGTGAGCAGCAGATACTGGGTCCAGAAATGGTTCAGCAGACCTCTGCAAAGGTCACATTGATCAGAGAAAAAATTAAAGTAGCTCAGAGTCGACAGAAAAGTTATGCTGATACTCGTCGACGAGGGTTGGAATTTGGGGTAGGAGATATGGTATTCTTGAGAATCGCTCCGATGAAAGGAGTGATGAGATTTGGAAAGAATAGAAAGCTAAGTCCTCGGTATGTCGGGCCTTTTGAAATCCTTGAAAGGATAGGTTCGGTTGCTTATCGAGTGGCTTTACCTCTAGCGTTATCCAGAGTCCATGATGTATTTCACGTGTCTGTACTGAGGAAGTACGTACCAGATCCATCATACGTACTGAGTTATGAACCTCTAGAGATCAGTGATACCTTATCGTATGAGCAAGTACCAGTGCAGATATTGGATCGGAAAGTACAACAGTGACAGAGTAAGGAAATACCTCTCATAAAGGTATTATGGCGTAACTATACAACAGAAGAAGTTTCATGGGAATTAGAATTTGAAATACGCCAGAAGCACCCACAGTTATTTGATAGTACATGAATATGTAGTAGATGGTATAGATTAAATGGTATAATCTTTGGGAGAGTTTTGTCTATGTATGTAATCTTCCGATGTATCTTTTGTGTAAACATGGTATTCTTCCGCCATATGTGAGGGTATGTAATGAATTTAGGCCAAAGTCACTTTGTAGGTGACGGTCGACTCTTTTGTAAAGCGAAATTATAAGAAGAAATTATGTTAGAAATTATTAGTAAATTTTTAGGACAAAATTTTTATAAGGAGGGGAGATTGTAGAGACCCAAACCTATATAAGCTGGATTCGTCGACGAAGGGTCACGTCGTCAATGAAGTCCTTTAGAGTCTCGTCGACGAAATTCAGAGCCTCGTCGACAAGCAAATATCGAGCGGATCAGAGAAATATCAAGAACTTGAACTCGGCGACGAAGGGATGGCCTCGTCAACGAGCTATGTGGCGGATTCGTCGACGAAGACGCCACTTCGTCGACGAATTGGACTTGGTTAAAGTCCCTATAAATATCCAATTTGAGTTGCTTAAGAGCTAAGTTTCTCCCAAAAGCTCTCTCTCTCTCTCTCTCTCTCTCTCTCTCTCTCTCTCTCTTTAACCTGCGAATCTCTCTCTTTCTCTAGGATTCTTCACCATTCGTCATCCGTTTCCAAAAATGGAGGGTATTGCGTTGATCAGAAGAGAAAACTCTATAATTTTAGTGGATCGGATCGTCGTTTCGGAGATTGTCGGGTTTTTTCCTAATAATTGAGGTAGGAATCTGATATTAGTTTTGATTGGATATATGGATAGTAGTAGAAAATATAGCAAGGTTATGTTATGTAGTTTTAGGTTTTCGGGATCCCGGGTTGTCAATTTGGACCGTGTTCGTAAGTAGTTTCGTTTCAAGCTTAAGTTAAGGGGAATTTGATTACAACAGCATTTTTGGAAAAACCAAACTGCTAAAAAGTTAGTTTGTGTTATTATGTATGATTTAACTGCTTACTTATTAAATTCTACTGAATAGAAATGTTAGTTTTACGATTTTACGGTTTTTAGTAAAAATGAGGATTTCGGCGTATGATCTCCAAACCTTACAAAAATCATTTATTTGTATTTATACTATAGTAGGAGATGCTCGAATCCTTTACTTATTCATTTAAATGATGTTTACTTGATTTCTATCATTTAGCGGGTTTTTGGATTAAACTTGTGTGATATATGTTGAAATAGAAACGTATGAATTTTCTATACTATTGATAGAGAATATGGGAATGAAGTTCCAAATTGTTATACTGAGTATGTTGAAATGGAAATTAATGGATTTTCTATACTATTAATATAGATATGGGAACGAAGTTCTAATTTGTTATACTGAGAATGTGAAAAATGGAGGCCGGTGATACACTGAACTGAATCAGTAAACAAAGAGAGGTAAATTGACTAGAAAGGCGCCAATGTTAACCCTATGCGATTATCTGAATTTGTGAAAAATACTGGAATTGCACAAATTACTGTTTTACTATAAATTGTATATATGATACTGGAACCACAGCTTGTGACCAAAAGAGGTTGAAAGAAACTTCAGTAAAAGAGGTTGAAAAATACTCCAGTTCAAGGGTTGAAATAAACTCCTAGGGCTAGGTACTGATGCTGGCAGTGCAACCATACATGTGTAAAATCAGTATGGGTATATTAGATGGTCGACCTACGAGGAGTTAGTAAGCTGCTGGTAAAAATAAACTAGGGGGCGTTCGGATCATAAAAGATGCTCGGCTTTGTCTGCATGAACAGGACACTGTTAGAGGCAATCAGTGCACAACCTGTGCCACAGGGTAAATAGGCAAATTGTCATACCAAGCTGGAGGTGTTCTGATAATCATATGCATGATTTAAATATTGATGTGCAGATAAATGTTATATGATACAGTATTATAAACAAATGTTTCAAATGTATGAATTCTTATGAAAATGTGCATATATGAAGTCACACACCGTTGTAACTCTTTCTTCCTTACTGAGAGGTGTCTCACCCTATCATACAACCTTTGTTTTCAGGTCCATCAGTGCTTCAGTCATAGTAGCTAAAGGGACTGGGAAGATTATTTTTGGTTAGCTTACATAAGCATTTGAATCATGTAATAAACCTAGATGAAAGTCCTTTTTTGAGGATTGTAATAACAAGAACTTATTCTATGTCTGGTTTTATGAAATTGTGGATGTATTAGTAAACTATGGTGTAAGACTGATAAAAATTCCAATGGATGTTTATGTTTTTTTACAACATTTACATCAAAGTTATGTAAGATTTATACCCGTATGTCCCTGTTTAAGGCAGGTTGTTTACGTATCTTGAATAGGTACAAGTATTTGGTATAAGTGAGTGACACCTGGGTCCATATGAAGGGTTGGGTCGTTACATTATTAGTCAACATAGTATGACTAATAATCAGTTGAATTATAACAATTTATTTGTCTCACATGTACGATTAGGTATGAATGTATAGTAACTGTTCTTGGATGGGTCTAAGCTTCAATGAATACATGAAATGATAGTAATTAATTTGGTATTTTACTTCATATGGAATTTAGTTCTTGACCTTTCACTGTACACTTAAGATTGTTGTTCTTAGCCAAGTGTTTTAGATTTTCAATTATAAGCCTAAGATCACCTATTTTCTTACGAATTTCAACACATGAGAGGTGCGAGTTAGAATGACTTTAAGTTTTAACTGATCATGCATACATTTCTTTGTACATAGTTTTATTATGGAAAAACTTTAACGAAATTTCGGCAGCATGTCGTCTGTAAATTAGACATTTCCAAAAAAAATTGTGTACTAAAACTTGATAGATTCAAGCAAACAAGTCACAATAATACGCATCATGTAGATACCAGTGAGTTTGAGCATGCAAGAACCTAAATCCACTACTAGTATGCAATTCACAATGTACTGCATCAGTCATGCAGTTGGCGTTCAACACAAGCATGTATTTCAGTAGTTCAATTGACAATTCATGTCACATAATATCATTCATCGAGATAAGATTTCCAACATTTTAGAAGTCATTTTCATTAATTTTTTATAACTAGTTAATTTCGATTGGAATAAAAATTTAATGTGTTACTAAAACTAACATTAGTTAATTGATGATGGTGTGGTGGTACCAGCAAGTAATATTCCTGCCTGCATATATACTAGATAAGGAAGAATTCTAAAAATCTATTTGTAGTTTGGAAATTTCTAATTAGCAGTTCATAAATTGCATTTATGAATATATGCAATGAAGACTTTCCATGACTTATTTTTAACATTTTTAAGACAAAGTACCAAATAATATCTCAGGGAAAAAAATACCAAATAATAATGACCTAGTAGTGACGAATGTCTAGATTCGTAATGTTCATTTCTTTGATTAAAAGCAAAGAATTCCCATTATTCAAGATATAATGGATGTGAGGGGGTCAAAACATATCACAGTTGGGATGAGAATAGAAATAGATGACACTTCGTTTCAAAGATCTCTACCAAATCTTTTTGAAGAGAAAAGAATTGAAAAGAGGGCATAATAAATATGATTATTTTAAAAAACTCTAATAAACCAAATAAAGACTAGAATAACCTTTTTTTTTCATTAGGAATTTTTTGGGAACTGCATTTTCTAGCAAGAAAATATTTTCACACGGAAACAAGACCCTAATGTAGATCTCAATTTTTTATCCAGCTTAGCAGATGGATTATTTAGCACTTGTGTAAAGGGTAACAATGCAATTAAAGAACCAATTGCGATTTTGACACAAATAAAAAGATGTAAAATAATCTTAACTAAAAAATAATAAAACAAATAATGCAGAAAAAAAAACACATATTTTCCACTAAAAAATCCAAAGGCATGAAAACATGAAATTTTTTATACAAAAATTTAAAAACTTTATTTAAAACAAAAAACCGTGTTAGTGGACATAACTTTTTTCCAAAAAAAAAAAAAAAGGAATTCAAAACAGTTCATATCCAAATGCATCAAAACCATAATTCAGTGTCAACACTCTATACATCAAAAATCCACCTGAGGAAGCAAGTATTTAAATAATGAATATTCCTAATATTCATAAGGACAACACTAAGAAAGCCACTACGTATGGTGTGGTACTGAAAATTAAAGCTAGCAGCATTCAAACAAGCAGCAACAAAAGCTTTAAGCCTTTTTAACAGACTAATGATTGAGAACAGAAGGAAAGCATGTAAAAGAAACGGTGTCAATAATGTTCAGGAGGTAGAAACATTAGGAAAGTATTTCATTTTTTCTGCAATTGGGGTTCAACAAAATGTGCAACTTCAACATAAATTGAACCATCCAAAACCTCAAAATTTCATTCCAACTCTACAAACTGAACCAACAGACCATAAATATCCCACGTAGACAACCCAAAATGCAGAGAAAACTATAAATATAAACGCCACAAGTGCTATCAAATCCTCACTCATCATCTTGGTCCAAGTTGGTTTCCAACTTCAAAAGAAGAAGAAGAAGCAAACCTAGCGAGGAGCAGCGGCGGTCGGAGTAGCAAAAGGCGACGGGCGAGCGTTGGGTTGCGACAATGACGGCGAGCCAATGGCAACGGGCGAGGCAATGGCAAAGGGCGACGAAGAGAGGATGATTGGGAGAAAGGAGGATCGGGAGGGGCTGCGTGCAAGAATGGAGGGAAATATTGGGGGAAAAATCGGGGAAACAAGAGATTTGGGGGAAGGGGCCAATAGTGATGAATATTAAAACGTCACTAGTAGTGTTAAATAAATTTTTTTATTTTTTTAAAATAAGAGAAGTATTAGTGACGGTTCTCAAATCCGTCACTAATAATGAGCAATAGTGACAAATATATAAATTCGTCACTAATAGTTTGAAACAATAATTCTTATTTTTTTTTTTAAATAAGGGAAGTATTAGTGACAGTTCTCAAATTTGTCACTAATAAGTGGCCAATAGTGACGAAAATAAAAATTCGTCACTAACACTTTGAATCAAAAATTTTTATTTATTTTTAAATAAGGGAAGTGTTAGTGACGGTTCTCAAATCCGTCACTAATAATGGGCCAATAGTGACAAATATATAAATTCATCACTAATACTCTGAAACAAAAATTCTTATTTTTTTTTTTAAAGAAGGTAAGTATTAGTGATGGTTCTCAAATCCATCATTAATAAGGGGCCAATAGTGACGAATATACAAATTTGTCACTAATACTATGAATAAAAAATTTTTATTTATTTTTAAATAAGGGAATTATTAGTGACAGTTCTCAAATCTGTCACTAATAATGGGCCAATAGTGACGAATATATAAATTCGTCACTAATACTTTGAAATTTTTTTTTTATTTTTTTAAATAAGGGAAGTATTTGTGATAGTTCTCAAATCCGTCACTAATAAAGGGCCAATAGTGACGAATATACAAATTTGTCACTAATACTCTGAATAAAAAATTTT
Organism: Malania oleifera; assembly: GCF_029873635.1. Taxonomy (NCBI): domain Eukaryota; kingdom Viridiplantae; phylum Streptophyta; class Magnoliopsida; order Santalales; family Ximeniaceae; genus Malania; species Malania oleifera. The sequence goes on along the minus strand of NC_080427.1, from coordinate 55,952,061 downwards.
TATTTATTTTTAAATAAGAGAAGTATTAGTGACGGTTCTCAAATCCATCACTAACAATGGGCCAATAGTGATGAATATATAAATTTGTCACTAATACTCTGAAACAAAAATTCTTTTATTTTTTTTAAATAAGGGAAGTATTAGTGACGGTTCTCAAATTCGTCACTAATAATGGGCCAATTGTGACGAATGTATAAATTAGTCACTAATACTCTGTGTAATGACCCGAAGAATAATGATATTCAAATAATAAAGAGGGAGGGAAATGAAAACAGAAACAGAAGACATTGCACTTTGGGAGGAGGAAATTTATCTGATCCTCATCGATGAACACAGGGGATTCGTCGAGGAGGGTACAAGAGGGCCTCATCGACGATGACAAGTTTCGTCAACGAGAAGATACTGAGAGAGGATTTTGGGAAAATCTGAAATTCATCGACGAAGGTGGAGGTTCGTCGATGAACTTTCTAGAGGATTCATAGACAAGGTGACGTGTCTCGTCGACGAATCCAACCCTATAAATAACCCAAAATCTGAATTTAAACGCAGAAAATTAAGAAAAATCACTCACTCACTCTCTCTCTCTCTCTCTATCTCCCTTCAGTTTCTCTCTCCTCTTTTCTCAATTTCGACTCCGTCGTTCGCCGAATTGATGATCTGAGGCCACCATGACGCTCCTAGGGAAGTTCTCTCCAAATCTGCCGGAGCGGATCGTTGGTGGAATCAAGTTGAAATTCATCCCTGAGTTGAGGTAAGACTTTTTATTCGAAATTTGGTTTTTCCACAATTGAAGGAAATGATGTACTTGAATAAATACTGAAGTTTAGTTCAGGGTACTGTTCAGCATTTCTACAGGTGTAAGACCAGTATTATAGAGGGGCTTTTCAGTTGCCATGTAAGAGGATAAATTAAAATAGTTATTTTTCATTGAAATTACTATTATTAAATAGTAGAATAATTTTTCAGAAAGCATGTGATTATAGATGAGTATAATTTATAAAATGTAAGTTTGGGAAAATACTGCAATTGTACAAGAAATGTGATTTTAGAACGGAATATATGGTTTCATTCAATTCGTGTGGCATGAATATTGTTTTATATATATATATATATTATACCATGTTAAGTTAGATTTACAAAATAAAGCATGTTTACAAATATTTTCAGGAATAACATGATATGATTTCAGAATATATGATATGTTCGGCGCAAGACCGTAATTGATGATCGGCGCAAGGCCGCAATTATTCATGTTTTCGGCTCGAGGCCGTAATTATTATGTTAATGTAGGATTCAGAAGATACTATTATCTGATTTACGTTAAACAGTATATGTTTATGTATTATATGTTATTAGAACCCGGATGTTAGTTTAGTTCAGTTTCAAGAGCACGGTACCGTAACTTATAGATCAGACATCTATGATCAAATTGGTGCTAACCACCCCACGAGGGGGTGGCATATGGATAGTCGATGTGGCTTTCAGTGTAGAGTTGTGGATGTCCACCTGGCAGTTCGGACCAGGGTGTGGCGGGCCCATTGTACTTACAATCATTTTTGACTAAGTAGTGGTCAGCCAGCCATTGTCAGGTTCCACCTTTGGGCTGCACAACCCGTCATGGGGGGTAATACATGACATCAGCTAGCTATTCATTCTGGGTAGTTTTCAGTATTATAAATTATATCAAATAATACAAGATTAGTATGATTACTTGGAAATATGAAATTTTATATTTATTTAACCGTATTACAATCTATGTTTTATGATATATGAAATGTACGGTATTTGTGTTACAACATTAAATATTCATGTTTCCACACAACTAATTTTAATTTATCTACCCTTACTGAGAGGTGTCTCACCCTAAGTTTAAATTATTTCAAGAAACCCAGAGAGACCGGTGGGTCAGGGTCGCCGCTGAGTGAGTTGAGCTTCCCTGCTAAAAGGGTAAGTCCTGATCTAGGATTAGGAGATTTTTGTTGTAAGATCCTAGGCTTATTTTGATATTTTGGAAATTGTATATATAAACACAGTATCTTTGGGAATATAGTAGACTATGGTATTATGTAATTTATGGTTGATGAATGTAATTTACATTTACTGCTGCTTAGGTTCTGCTATGTATGACAGGTGTCCCCACTACCCACAGGTTCGGGTTGACTATTTTATTTATTATGTTTTGTTTTATACTAAGATAAGCAGGTCATTACAGTTTGGTATCAGAGCCTAGGATACTAGGTTCTTTAGACTTTAGAATGCAGCAGTGATAATACCAGAGTATAGGATAAGGGAATTTGAGGTCTGGTTTTATAGTCTATATGCAGAACTTCCATGGTGGTTTGTGTGATTTTCCTAGGGTGATGATTTCAGGAAATTCATGGTAAACTATCGTCAGGTTGTGTATCTAGGTTGCAGGATTGAACCTTGAATTAAAATGAGGAGAGATGGATTAATTAGGAATATATACTATATTGGTTGGGTGATATGTATAGTGAAGGGGTTTTGAATTAAGTTATTTGTTTTTTTCAAGATGGACCCTGGTGAAAGTAGTGCCCACGCTAGTGGGAATGAGGGTGCTGGACCATCATGCACTGCGAGCGATGATTTGGATGTAGTTTTGCGCAGTGTAGCACAGCAAGTCATGGTCGAAATTTCTAGAAGCTCGAGGGAACAGGGGGGGTCCATTGGCAGGCCATAGTCGCTTGATAGAGAAATTCATAAAGATGAATCCTCCGGATTTCTCAGGGGAAACAGATCCTGTAGTCGCTGAGAACTGGGTGTAGGAGATAGAGAAAATATTTGCAGTGCTGCAGTGTTTTAAAAAGCAGAGGGTGTTGTTTGCTACCTACAGACTGACTGGGGAGGCCGAGAGATGGTGGTCGGCGATGAAACTTTTAGAGCAGTAGAGGACAGTACCTATGGAGATGACATGAGAGCAGTTTAAGGAGACATTCTTCAACAAATATTTTCCAGCCTTGTCTAGGGAAGCGAAGATTGAGGAGTTCCTGAATCTGAAGCAAGGACAGCAGACCATACAATAGTATGCGACAAGGTTTATCGGATTATCTCGCTTCGCCCTGTACATCATACCAGATGAAGCAAAGAAGGTACAACAGTTTAAAAGAGGTATGAGGAGAGAAATACATAAGCAGTGTTGATATTGAAGTTACCAAATTTTATTGAATTGGTGGATAGGGCCACTATAGCAGAGGTTGGGGAGCGATTGGAGGCTGAGGAGTAGATACAGAAGAAGAGGTCCACACCTTCTAGTTCCCAGCAGGGATTCAGCTGTGGTTCATGGAAGAGAGGTGGTTACTACAGGGATTGAAGGCAGGAAACCAGGAATCGCGATTAGCAGGGTGTGCAGCCATCTCCAGCTTGCCCGTTTTGCGGGAAGAGACACCTAGGGGAGTGTCGTGCTAGGCGAGGTGTCTGCTACCGGTGTGGGGAGCCAGGACATATGATGAGGGACTGTCAAGCTCAGACTAGTGCTGCTCCTGCTCCTAAACCTGCTCGAGGAGGCTACTAGGTGCCACGTGGAGGCCAACAGTGGAATATGGCCCCAACCAGGGTTTTTTCTTTGACATCGAGTGATGTTGAGACAATTGGAGATGTGGTGACAGGTACAATTAATATATTTTCATTTACAGTTACTACACTTTTTGACTCAAGTGCCACACACTCGTTTTCATCTGTGGAATGTGTTAAATTGTGTGGGGCCGAAACACAAACACTAGATGTTGAATTATTAGTAACTACACCAACCGGGTCAGCAGTGAGATGTAGTAGGGTGTTTTGTGGTTGTCTAGTCAATATTCAGGGGAGAATTTTATCTGTTGATTTGGTAGTGCTGGACATGCATGGGTTTGATATTATTTTCGGCATGGATTGACTAGCAGCTAATTTTTCCAGTATAGACTGCCATGCGAGAGAAGTAATATTTAGACCGCCAAGAAGACCATAATTCAAATTTACAGGGTCATGAGTGTAGTCTCTACTTTAGATAGTCTCAGCTGTTTAGGCGAGGAGGCTACTTCTGAATGGTTGTTAGGGATTTGTAGCTTTCATGAAAGAAATGTCGGAGAATGAATTGAAGCTCATTAACACGCCAGTAGTGAAATAATTTATAGATGTGTTTCCAGATGAATTGTCGGGTTTGCCACCTGATTGTGAGGTAGATTTTCCCATTGATCTACTTCCAGGTAACGCGCCGATCTCTAAAGCACCATACCGAATGGCACCAGCAGAGTTGGTAGAACTGAAAGATCAGTTGCAGGATTTTCTTGATAAGGGTTTCATACAACCTAGTGTATTTCCATGGGGAGCTCCAATGTTGTTCATGAAGAAGAAGAATGGGTCTATGAGGATGTGCGTAGATTACAGGGAGATTAATAAAGTGACCATCAAGAACAAATATCCTCTACCCTGTATATATGATTTGTTTGACCAGCTCCAGGGTACATGGGTATATTCTAAGATCGACCTTAGTTCAAGCTACCATCTAGTAAAGGTGAAAGCATAAGATGTATCGAAGACGGCTTTCAGGACCAGGTATGGGCATTACGAGTTCCTTGTTATGCCATTTGGTCTGACGAATGCCCCTGTGATATTTATGGATTTGATGAATAGGATTTTTCATCCATATTTAGATCAATTTGTGGCTGTTTTTATTGATGATGTATTGGTCTATTCGAGGAGCTATAAGGAACACGAGATACATTTGAGGCAGGTTTTGCAGATGCTTAAGGAGAAGAAGTTGTATGCATAGTTCGGCAAATGTGACTTCTGGCTCGAGGAAGTTGTGTTTTTGGGACATGTTATCTCAGAAGATGGAATTTCTATGGATCCCAAAAAGATTAATGTGGTAGTGAATTGGGCTAGATCGAGGAACATCTAGGAGATCAGGAGTTTCTTAGGGTTAGCTGGATATTACCATCATTTTGTTGAGGGGTTCTCAGCTTTATCAGGACCTCAGATACGAATGACTAGGAAGAATGCCAGATTTGAATAGGATGACAACTGTGAGCAGAGTTTTCAGGAATTGAAGTAGAGGCTAGTCACAGCACCAGTACTGATCATCCCGTTTGGGGGTGAGGGTTATATTATCTACAGTGATGCGTCCTTGAAGGGACTTGACTGTGTATTGATGCAGCATGGCAGGGTGGTGGCATATGCGTCCAGACAGTTGAAAGAATATGAAAATAACTACCCTACCCACGATCTTGAATTGGCTGCAGTGGAACACGCATTGAAAATTTGGAAACATTACCTATACGGCAAGCAGTGTGAGATTTTCTCTGATCACAAGAGTTTAAAGTATTTTTTCACCCAGAAGGAATTGAATATGAGACAGAAAAGGTGGTTAGAGTTAATTAAATATTTTGATTGTCTTATCAGTTACCACCCAGGGAAAGCAAATGTGGTAGCTGAAGCACTAAGCAAGAAGTTTGGGGAATCAGCGTTGGCAGCTATGGAGATCCAGCGTCCGATCATAATGGATCTGGAGAGACTCGACATTGAATTAATTGAGAGTGATCCTTCTGTATATATTGCCAACCTAGTGGTATAGATTACTCTGCAGGAAATTATTAAAGTCGCTCATAAGGAAGACCAAGAATTAGTAGAGATGATGGATAGAGTGCAGAGTGGTCGGGGGGGAAGAATTCAATATTGCAGACGACGGAGCTTTACGGTTTCGTTCCAGACTATGTTTTCCTGCCAATCTTGACATTAGGAAGACTATTTTAGAGGAGGCTCACAGATCTTTGTACACAGTTCATCCCGGTAGTACAAAAATGTACAGGGATCTGCGAGAGTTTTATTGGTGGAGTGGTATGAAAAGAGAGATTGTCGAGTATGTAGCCTAGTGCTTGACGTGCCAGCAGGTAAAAGCCAAGCACTAGAGGCTAGCGAGTCAGTTTCATCCGTTATTTATCCTAGAGTGGAAGTGAGATCATATATCCACGCACTTCGTGTCAGAGCTGCCATCGGCATCGCATGGCTAGAATGCGATTTGGGTGATAGTAGACCTTTAGACTAAGACCGCCCATTTCCTCCCTATCAAGATTAGTTATTCCCTCAGCCATTTGGCAGAGATTTACGTCTAGGAGATAGTTCATTCTCACGGAATGCCTATGTCCATAGTGTCAGATCGAGACCCGCGTTTTACGTCACAGTTCTGGAGAAGCTAGTAAGAAGCTCTAGGGTCTCAGCTATCATTTAGAACGACATTCCATCCTTAGTAAGACGGGTAGACTGAGAGGACAATATAGATATTTGAAGATATGCTTCGAGCATGTGTGTGATACCCCATGGATGAAAGATTTAAAAGATTAGATGTTATTACCAATATTAACAAGGTGCAACTTTCTTTTTGGGAACTTTCCCATAAGAACTCCATAGTTAAGCGTGCTTGGCTTGGAGCAATCTTGAAATGGGTGACCTCCTGGGAAGTTTTCTCAAGAAGTGTGTAAGTGAGGACAAAATACACTGAAAAGAACAAGTGTTGGTTTGTAGGGCTAGTCATTAGTCTGATAAGGCCCGCCCCCCTGTTGTCTGGTCCAAATGGAAAAGGAGAGACGCAGTGCTCCCTGGCAGACCCAAGTTGGGGCATTACAATGTGTGTTAGATTTTGGGGTAGTTGGACCCAATTCATGCCGCTGGTAGAGTTTGCGTATAATAACAGTTACTAGTTCAGTATCGGCATAACACCATTTGAGGCTCTATGTGGTAGAAAATGTTGTTCCCCTTTTTATTGGGATGAGATGGGTAAGTAGCGAGTTATGGGACCAGAGCTGGTACAGCAGGCGTACAATAAAGTTTGGCTCATCAGGGATAGAATCAGTGTAGTTCAGAGCCGACAGAAGAGTTATGTCGACAACCACCGTAGGAATTTGGAGTTCGATGTGGATGATCATGTATTTTTGAAGATAGCTCCGTTAAAAGGGATTATGAGGTTTGGTAGGAAGGGTAAGCTTAACCCTAGGTTTATCGGTCTGTTTGAGATTTTAGAGGAAGTGGGGCCGGTCGCCTATAGGCTAGCTTTGCCACCTACACTATCTAGGATGCATGACGTATTTCACGTATCTATGTTGAGAAAATATGTCCCAGACCCTTCTCATATTATCAATTATGGTGAGTTAGAACTCAGTGACTCGCTAGTCTATGAGGAGGTACTAGTGTAGATTCTGGACAGAAAGGAATAGGAACTACGTAATAAGAAGATTCCTCTGGTAAAGGTTCTATGGAGGAATCATGCAGTAGAAGAGGCTTCTTGGGAGCTCGAGGAATAGATTAGACAAAAATACCCGCAATTATTCTAAGAAGTACATGTGTGATTAAGAAATGTGAGTAAATATGTAATGTTCTTTTGTAGGTACATGTAATGTTTTAGTTAGTAAGTGGTATTTTAGTTTTGGGGGAAATTTTCTTTTGGTTTATGTAATCTTCCAAGACATAGAATGTAACCATGGTATTCCACCGCCATAAGTGAGGGTAAGTAATAAAATAAGTAGATCATTTTGTCTATTAAGGGATGATGAATTATATGAATAGTAAATTTCGAGGATGAAATTTTATGAGGGAGAATGTAATGACCCGAAGAATAATGATATTTAAATAATAAAAAGGAAGGGAAATGGAAACAGAAACAGAAACAGAAGGAGGCAGTAGACTTCGTTGACGAACGCTTCGCGTTCGTCAATGACATTGCATTTTGGGAGGAGGAAATTTATTAGGTCCTCGTCGACGAACACAAGGGATTCATCGATGAGGGTACAAGAGGGTCTCGTCGACGAAGACAAGTTTCGTAGATGAGAAGGTACCGAGAGAGGATTTTGAGGAAATCTGAAATTCGTCAATGAGGTGACATGTCTCGTCGACGAATCCAACCCTCTAAATAACCCAAAACTTGGATTTAAATGCTGAAAATTAAGAAAAATCACTCGCTCACTCACTCTCTCTCTCTCTCTCTCTCTCTCTCTCTCTCTCTCTCTCTCCCTTCGGTTTCTCTTTCCTCTCTCCTTAATTTTGACTCCGTCGTTCGCCAAATCGATGATCAGAGGCAACCACGATGCTCTTGGGGAAGTTCTCTCCAAATCTGCCAGAGCGGATCGTTGGTGGAAGCAAGTTGGAATTCATCCCTGAGTTGAGGTAAGACTTTTTATTCGAAATTTGGTCTTTCCACAATTGAAGGAAATGATGTACTCGAATAAATACTGAAGTTTAGTTCTCAGAATTATCATTTTATGTGTACTGCTCAAGGTTTCCTACGGGTGTAAGGCGAGTATTATAGAGGGGCTTTTCAGTTGCCATGTAAGGGGATAAATTAAAACAGTTATTTTTCATTGAAATTACTATTATTTAATAGTAGAATAATTTTCAGAAAGCATGTGATTATATATGCGTATAATTGAGAAAATGTAAGTTTGGGAAAATACTGCAATTGTGCAAGAAATGTGATTTCAGAACAGAATATATGGTTTCATTCAATTCGTGTGGCATGAATATTGTTATATATATATATATATATATATATATATATATATATATATATATATATATATATTATACCATGTTAAGTTAGATTTATAAAATAAATCATGTTTACAAATATTTTCAGGAATAGCATGATATGATTTCATAACATATGATATGTTCGGCGCAAGACCGTAATTGATGATCGGCGTAAGGCTGCAATTATTCATGTTTTCGGCGTGAGGCCGTAATTATTATGTTAATGTAGGATTCATAAGATACTATTATTTGATTTACGATGGCAAGTGCCTCCGCCTCTGTACGAGTGGTCTCGGGTTCGAGACTTGGGAGCGGACTCTCAAAAAATAGGGGTAAGGCTTGCCGACATCCACCTCTCCCAGACCCCACTCAAAGTGGGAGCCTTGTGCACTGGGTACGACCTTTTTTTTTTTTTTAGTATATGTTTATGTATTATATGTTATCAGAATCCGGATGTTAGTTTAGTTCAATTTCAGGAGCACGGTTCCGTAGCTTATAGATCCGACATCTATGATCAGATTGGTGCTAACCACCCCACGAGGGGGTAGGAGATGGATAATCAATGTGGCTTTCAGTGTAGAGTTGTAGACGTCCACCTAGCAGTCCAGACCAGGGTGTGACAGGCTCATCATACTAACAGACATTTTTGACTCAGTAGTGGTCGGCCAACCATTGTCGGGTCCCATCTGCGGGCTGCACAACCAGTCATGGGGGGTAATACATGACATTAGTTAACTATTCATCCTGAGTAGTTTTCAGTATTATAGATTATATCAGATAATACATGATTAGTATGATTACTTGGAAATATGAAAATTTATTTTTATTTAACCATATTACGATCTATGTTTTATGATATGTGAAATGTACGGTATTTGTATTACAATATTAAATATTCATGTTGCCACACAGTTGATTTTAATTTATCTACCCTTACTGAGAGGTGTCTCACCCTAAGTTTAAATTATTTCAGGAAACCCAGAGAGACCGGTAGGTCAAGGCTGCCGCTGAGTGAGTTGAACTTCCTTGCTAGAAGGGTAAGTTCTGATCTAGGATCATGAGATTTTTGTTCATTCCTTAATTTATTTTTCAATGTTATACCACTCATCCATGTAAGCATTCTCATCTTGACAACTAAATAAGTTACACTTAAAATATTACAAAATCAACACAACAAAATCATAAATAAATATTCAAGACAATAAAAATGTTGCACTTCAAATATTAACAATAAAACTGAAATAAATATACTAGCCTATGAATACATGTATTACAACATTAAAACACATGAATAATATTACAACATAAAAAAATTACTATAATAATAAAAAAAATTACAACAAAATTCAAACTTTAAATATTGAAACGAGCCCCAACAACAAAAAATCCTACAAAAATGAGAATAAACTAGTTAATATTTACAATAATAATAAAAAAACAAGGTGATAATATATATATATATATATATATATATACATATACATATATATATATATATATATATATATCTTTACAATAATTATTTTACAATGAAATAAAATAAAATAAAACAAAACAAAACAACCATGTGCATGTGTGTGTGTGTGTGTATGGGTTAAGGGCACTGTGTGTATGTGAATAGCGTGAAGGTGTGTGTGTTGTGAGAGAGTGAGAGAGTTTACAAGGGGGAATCACGTGTGGGCACGACATTGGAGGTGGTGAAAATGGCGAAGATGGTGTAAGAGAGGGCCAGAGCTGCTAGTGCTTCGGCGACGATGTTTGGCGGTGGCTTCCTTTGGTGTGGCGAGAGAAGCAACATAGGGGGTGCTGCTCATGGGTTTGTGAGGAGTTGGCGGGAGCAAGGCAGCATCGGTGGCGGCTTCCTTTGTGTTGAAGATTAAAACTAAACTTGACAGTGGCAGCAAAATTTGACTGCGACAGTTCCACCAAGCCCAACCCACTGTTGTTGAATTGCAGTGGAGAGTAGGCAACCTTCCTTCACCAACAAGCTTGCTTGTTTGAATTTAATCCTAACTACCATTCATCTCTTGCTATAAATAGATGTGTGTGTGTGTGTGTGTGTAATGAAATATGTGGTGTAGAGAGGGACATTAACCAATGAGAAGAGAGATTTGTATTTTGAATTCCCCTGCATCTTATTTCAGATTGTTTATTGAACTCAATTGAGTGTATTTGTGTGCAATCCTTATTGAGTTTCAATCACAACTAGTAATTGAGTGAGCCTCCTCCACCCATCAATGGTATCAAAGCTTCAAGTTTTCTAGAATTCACCAAACAAAGGCGAACAGAGGGGAAATTCAATTTGTTTTCCCAAATTTGAAGTTACTCTAAATCCCAAATTGAGTATACCATTCTAAAATTCATCTCACAACGAGTCCAACGGTGAAAACCGCATCTCAAATGGAGTCTGGAAGCCCCTACACGCACTCACACGCGCTAATAGATGAAACAACGTCCTCCACACGCGATGCACGCGCTGACGAGGATATTGACCACCGACGTCACGTTCTCACGCACCTGCACCAGTCTTCTTCGCCCGACTGGTGTGATCTAACCCGGACACCTAATCCGCGACCCGGCCCAACAACTAGCAACCAGGATCCTGACTCGCGAGCACGACCTGACCTGGCTAACCAACCCATGCCCAGTCCCCGACATGCGGTAGGCGCAAAAAACACCACATGGCTCTAACGACGTTAATTGATGCCGTCTTTTGGTCGTTAAGTCAAACCGGTTCAGAAATTTTCTTTTAGCCTGTTCAGTGTCATTTTTCCTGTTCTTTGCAACCCAAAACCGGTTCCTAAGGTTTTTTGACCTTCTGAAGACACTGGTGGCATCAGATTTGCCAAAATCTCTCCATCACTCTTTTTTTTTTTTTTTTGATATATTAAATCTAATGACTAAGGGTACTGCACAAGCGGTGATTCCAAAGTTGACACAAGAGAACTATAACAATTGATCTATTCAAATTAGAGATCTACTAGGTGCTCAGGATGTCATGGACATCATTGAAGATGGGTACAGAGAAGCCCCATCAAAAGAGGATGAAACAACTATGTATGACGCTCAAAGAACGATCTTGCGAGCCGATCAAAAGAAGGATTGTAAGGCAAAGTCCATAATCTACCAAGGCCTTGGTGAGGCCACGTCCAAAATCATCGCCTTCGCAAAGACATCCAAAGAAGTTTGGGACTCACTCCATCGAACACACAAAGGTGTAGACAAAGTAAAGAAGATTCATCTTCAAACATTGTGAGGTGATTTTAAATCCTTAAGAATGAAATCTACTAAATCTATTACTGACTACTACACACGAGTTATGGTAGTATCAAATCAATTGAGGAGAAATGGAGAGACTCTCGACGAAGAAAGAATTTGTGAAAAAAATTTGCGATCTTTGGAACCAAAATTTGATTATATAGCGGTGACTATGGAAGAAACAAAAGATTTGGAAACCATGTCTGTAGAAGAATTTGTGGGCTCACTCTAAGCCCATGAGCAGAAAGTCAACAGAATGAGTGGTGATAAAAGCACTGGAGCAAGCCCTCCAAACGAAGTTGTCCCTCACTACAAATAGATACGATAAAGAGGGGATGTCACAGTGAGGAAGAGGACAAGGCCAAGGATCTCGTGGAAGAAATTCTAGAAATTTTGAATCCAGAGAAGGCGGCAGAGGTGGAAGAGGTCCCATTAGAGAAGGACGCAATCAATAGAACTATGTCCCATGAGGTAGAGGACAAGGAAGAAAAGGGAGATACAATAATCATCCGAATGTAGACAAGAGAAACATTCAGTGCTACAACTGCCATAAGTACAGACGCTACAGCAATGAGTGTAGAGGTAATCCCCAAAATCACGAAGTAAATGAAAATGCTAACTTAGCATAAAAGGATGTTAACTTTGGTGCAATCCCAAGAGGGGAGGGTGAATTGGAGATTTAAAAATTTCCTCCTAGGTTAAACTAATCTAGCAGTAGTATAACACAACCTAGGAGCAGTCTAAGTATATATGAAATTGTAGATACGATATATTAAAAAATTTTCAGTACATGCACCACAATTTTAATATTTCTCAACTAGATACAATGTCGTGTCAATCAGATATGTAGTATATTTAGCATGAAAATTAAATCAAGCATAAAGCAGAATATAATGCAGGAAATGTAAAAGTGACATCGAATATGATATCAGGTTCGGCCAATCCTACCTACATCCCCGCCTTGGCTCACCAGCACAAGAATTACACTATGGGCTCACTTAACGGGTGGAGTGACACCTAATACAATCAGGTCAATTAGCACATGACTGACCTCAACCTTTACAAACAATTCTTTCGGGTTGGATTACCACCCCTTCAAGCCATGCCTGGAATACAATCAATGAATATAAAATTTTGCGTACAATTTAAGCACTTCTACACAAGCATATATGTACTACAATACAATCCAGATAAATATGCACTCATAAATGATATGGATTTAATGTTCAGGTGAGATCCAATATGTAAACTCTCTAAGATATGTGAGTGTATGTATATGTGAGAGTTCAACGTTTGATTCAAGATAAGATATTCAACACATAAATAATCAAAGGAAGTTTAACACAATCCAAATCAAATATCCCAAGGATATTCTAAATGTAAAGCATAATAGATAGTTTGGATTGAAGCTTGCAAAAACAATATCAAAGATTATATGCAAGCTTTCAAGTCTTGCAATATGAGTGTCAAGACTAGCAAGCAAAAATCAAGATCTTCCCAATAGAATATTTATGAAATAAAATACTATGGGAAAGATCAAATAAGAAAGAACTCTCAAAATGGATTTTCAAAACCGTATGCTTATGAGAGAGTATCTACCAAGGAAATGATATGTAAGAGTGTATGCACTAACCATAATCACTTCCCTTCAATCTTACAATTGATTTGCAAGAGATGGGAACAACTAATACTTTCTCTCACTTTTAAAAAGATGTTTATAAGAAGGTATGAATGAGAGATTTCAAAATATGAGCTTGGAATGAAAAGAATATAGCAAAAGAGTACGAAATTTTTGAGAGAAAAAATCTTATTCACTTTTGCTAAATTTTGTTACTAATTAAGCCAAATGAAGTGTTATATATAGGTGGGACTTAAAAAGTAACCGTTGGGACACAATGGGGAATATTAAAAATATTTTTAAAAGTGTTTAAGAAAATTAACCCATTTAATTATTATTAACTGCGGTAAAAAATAAAACAATCCGAGAGTTTTGAGTGCCCGATCCACAATTTGGTCGTCTAAACAAACACACTCAGAAAAGTTATTTTTGAAGTTCGGGTGCTCGAATATGGGCTCGGTTTGCTGAATCAAGGCGATTCTTTAGAAGTTTGCGATTTGGTCGCCTGGTATCAAGTTCGATAGCCCGAGGCAGATTCAAACGTGATGTTCGGGCTGCCAAGTTGTTGGGAAAAGTCACAATCAAGGTTTGGTCGCCCGTGGACGCTATGGTCATTTATGTTTGGCCGCCCAAAGCCTAAGTCAACTTTCTGACTTTTCCACGGTTCGGTCGCCCAAGGTGTTTTGAGTAGCAGGGGCTCGGTCGCCCGAAATGTAGTAATCCTACAAAAAAAAAAAAAAAATTGTTATAGAAAAAATAAATTAAAATAAAATTAAAAATTAAAAAAATTAAATTAAATTGTAACGACCCGAATTAAAAAAATGGAATTTAAATGATAAAAGAAAGGGGAATGGTAACAAAAATAAAGAAGGAAGCCGCCAAGCTTCGTCGACGAACACAGGGTTTCGTCGATGAAGGCTTTAAGGATTTCGTCAACGAACACAGGGCCTCGTTGATGAGAAAATACCGAGAGGGGGGTTTTGAGCCGACTGAATTTCGTTGACGAAGACTGGATTTCGTCGATGAAATTTATGAAAAACTCGTCGACGAAGGTTGGGCTCATCGACGAATTTTGCTGTCTATAAATACTAAAAATCTGATTTTTATTTTATTGCAAGCTTCCTCTCTACTCTCTCTCTCTCTCTCTCTCTCTCTCTCTCTCTCTCTCTCTCTCCTCTCTCTCTCTCTCCCTTTCGGCTCTCTCACACTCTCTCTCTCTTCGATTTTGGGCTAGTTTTACGCTGGATCGAAGATTTGACGCTACCACGACGCTCCTGACGAAATTCTCTGCGAGTTTGTCGGGGCAGATCGTTGGGAAAACGAAGTTGGGAATCATCCCTGGGTTGAGGTAAGACTTTTTAAGACAAATTAGACTTTATGGTAGTTATAGAAATTGATGTACGCATGAAAATACTGATGTTTAATACTGGGAGTTTTGAGTTTCAGGGTATTGATCAGGAAGTCATATGGGGGTCAGATTAGGATATTTTAGGGACTTTCTCAGTAGCCAGGTAAGGGAATAAACTAAAGCAGTTATTTTCCATGCAATTTATTATTAATTATGAGTAAATTTATTTTTAGAAAAGCAAATGTTATACTTGTATATTATAGATGAAATGTACGTTTGGAAAATACTGCTATTATGATGAAACATATATGTATGTATGAGATGCCAGAGAATTACAATTTTAGAATAAGAAGTATGATTTTATACAGTGCACGTGTGGCATGAATATTATGTTATGTGAACATATTATGAGATGAAAGATTTTATGAACAAAGTATGATTTCAGGTATTATGAAAAAATATGTTATGTTACGATCATTTTGACGAATGTATGATAAATGAATAATTTTCAGAATGTATATACCTGAAACGATGTTGGCACGAGGCCATGTATTTTATGTTATCAGCACGAGGCCATATTTATGTTTTGGTGTGAGGCCATGTATTTATATTATCGGCACGAGGCCGTATTTACGATTTTGGTGTGAGGCCATGTATTTATATTATCGGCACGAGGCCGTATTTACGATTTTGGCGCGAGGCCATGTATTTATGATTTCGGCACGAGGCCGTATCTATGTTTTCGGCACGAGGCTGTGATGATGTTATGTATGTTCATGTATTATATGTTATTACAACCAGGATGTTAGTTTAGTTTAGTTCAGGGCTTGGTACTGTAGCTATATGTGTATATCAGATATCTACGTCATATTAGTACTAACCATCCCACGAGGGGATGAGAGATGGATAGTCGATGTGGCTTTCAGTAGAGTGTGGACGTCCACCTGACAGTCCTGACCAAGGTGTGGCGGGCCCATCGTACTTACAGATGTATTTGACTCGGCAATCGTCGGCCAGCCATTGTCGAGTCCCACCTTCGAGCTGCACAACCCGTCATGGGGGGTAATACATGACATTAGCTAACTATTCATCCTGGGTATATTTTCAGCATTACAATTATAGCAGATTCTTATGTATGTTATGATTTATTGACAAATATAAAAGTACATAATTATCCAGTATGATAGTATGATTATTTCTAGAGTTATGAAATGTACTATATATGTATAAGCACTTTAAATGTTCATGTTGCCACACGGCTGTATATAATTTATTTTTCCTTACTGAGAAGTGTCTCACCCCAAACTTAATTAACTTTTCAGGAAACCCAGAGAAACCGGCGGGTTAGGGCCGCCGTTGAGGACGTGGAGCTTCCCTACTAGAAGGGTAAGTTTTGTACTAGGATCGGTTGATTTTTGTTGTGTGATCCTAGGGTCATTTTGATATTTTGATGGTTGTATATAAGTACAATATTTGGAGATGTAGTAAACTTTGGTGTTATGCTTCTGATGTTAAGTTTTATGGATGGATGATTTAAATTTTATGTTACTGCTGCTTAGGTTTCCGCTGTGATTGACAAGTGTCCCCACTACCCACGAGTTCGAGTTGACCATTTTACTTATTATCCTACAGTATACATTAAGAAATAGAGGGATGTTACATAAATAAATAAATAATTAATTATTAATTAAATAATATAATATAATATAATAATAATATGATATTATAATGATATATATATATATATATATATATCCTAAAGGATTTTAGAATCGTTTAGCCGGAAGCAACCCCCCCCCCTTCTTCTTCATCTCCTTTGCTCCTCTATCCCACTCTCCTCAATCTCGTCTCCGTTATTCGGCCGATCAAAAATCCAAAAATACTGTTGGGCTCTGCTTGCTGCCATCGACATTTCTACTATAGCGGATCTGTCATGGAAGCGATGTAGGCATATTTCCTGGGGTAAGGCCAAATCTAAAACTTACCTCAATTTCTCTTAAACTATAAGCCCTATTAACGAATGGAAATTACCAGGAGACTCGTGGGGAGATTCTCTACAATCTAGTTGGAGCGAGTTTTCGAATTGGAGCTCCGAGGTACCAATCCTAAATCAAGGGTAGGTTTAATAATTTAAGCTTTTATTAGACTATTTAGGGTATTCAAAACTTAGGAAAATTTTAGGGAAAGTTACTCTAGGAATTATGACGAATAATATGGTGAAATTTGAATTTCAGGGTTCAGGGGTTTTTGAACACCTGGGGCATAGGCCGAGGTGTTATCGAGTTTTTTTCAGGAATCAAGTAAAGGAATTAAGTTAAGTCAGTAATTTTAAGAAATTTAAATCAATTAAATTGTTATATTTATATAAATATATATATTTATTTATTTATTCATTTGGGAATTTAAAGGCTATTTTAAAAACCAACCGTTCGAAATGGGTTTTACAAACGTAGGATATATGGTATGATACTTTTGAATAAAATGAACGGTGGAAAGCTTGTTATTTATATGGATTTTTTAAAATGCGAAAAATTGTATGGCAGATGATTTAATTTGTATGAATTATTGTATATCTGGATTTGGGATTTTGAAATATTGGAATTGTTATGAAAATACTGAAAATGCTTGTGAATATATTGGAACTGTTTATGAAATGCAGGGGTTTGAACTAACGGCCAGTGGCTGGGTATTGTTTGATTGGCCAAGGGCCAGGATTATTATTTAACGGACGAGTGTCGAGTTTTAATTGATGACTATATGCCGGATTTTATTTTTGGCCGGGGGCCAGGTTTTTGGAATAACAATAAATATATATGAAATGATGTTTTAAATGATATTTTCTATTATTTAAATTGCATGATATCCTTTAGGAACCCTAGGAACTAGTGTAGTATGAGCACGGTACCGTTTCTAGAGATTTGTTATGTGGCCATGTGCGCCCACACCTGTGCTGAGAGGTGTAGGGTGGCATTATCCGATTTGCCTACGTGAGGAGAATGCACTCTTGGGTGCGGGCAATCGGACCAGCAGTTGGAGCTGCGTGTACCCGTAGAGTATGTTAGGGGAGAGTATGGATGACTACTGCCTGGGTGGATCCCCAGGACATTAGTCCAACATTCGGGCCGCACAACCCTTGCCATGGGGATGTAAATGGCGTATTTGTCACATGGAGTGTCTTATATGCATATCTGTTAATTTATGTAAATATGGTTAATTAATAAGATAACTTCGAGGGCTTACTGAGAAAGGTGAGTGCCCTGGTAGCAGTAATGGTACTAGAGCAGAGGGAAACTACTTGTATGGGAGGGTAATCTTCCCTATCTTCGGCTAATTGTGTGTGTGAGTGTGAAATAAGAATGTTTTCATAAATGTGTTTAACTGCTTGGTGAACTGGTTATTTTCTGTACACTAAATGCATACTGGTCACACACTGACATTAACTTAGTCTTTCCCTTACTGAGTTATGCCTCACCCCTACTTTACAAACTGTATTTTCAAGAAATCCTAGAGATCAGATCTAGAGGGCTAGAGGAGCCAGGCTAGTGGTGTAAATTTATGTAGGTAGTGTGTAGATAGAGATTTTATTTTTGTTTAGTTTTATAGGATATAGTTATGTGAAAATGGATACTTTTGTGTATAAAGATAGTTAGAACTCTGGTAATGTAATTTGAGGATTTTATATTTTATTTCCGCTGCGTATGTGTATTTTATATTTGTTGAATAAGGTACTAGGTACACTGATTTCACTAAAGTAGCACTCCGGGTGCACGTGGCGGGTCGGGGTCGTTACACGAAACCTCACAAATTTGTCCTTTAAGTCTTGATTAAATTCAATTTACTCCCCTAATAGTATATGTGATATTGGGGACTATCTTGTGTGTTTGTGCAAGTTTAAGGTCTTTCTAAGGTATTTTGTGTTAGTCCCAAAAATTTGGCGTCGGTCTTGAGCATTCAATCTATCATGCATGTTATGCTGTTATTATAGACCATATTATATTATAAACTCAAATGAATTGAATGATATTACAATAATAAAAGAGTCTTCATTCCCTTTGCTTCTTTAAGAGCCATATAAAGCTTGAACTTTATGGTCCATATGACTTCCTTGAGTTCCTACCAATAGTACATGCTTAGGATGAACCTGTTCAAGAGACTCAGTGCACAGGTGAGAAACATTGGTTTTGCTATAATCAAAATGGGATCAGACTCATAGAGTCAACAAAGGAGAAAGCCGAAGGAGAATCGTTGATGCTAATGACACACAATTCAACCCACTAGGACCAAAATGTTTGGTACCTTAACTCTGGAACCAGCAATCATACGACTGGTAGAAAGAACCTATTTAATGAACTTGATGAGAAAGTTTAGGGAGAGATATCATTTGGTGATCTCTCTCTCTAAAGTCTCAGTTCGAGGAAGAGGGAATGTCCTAATCAAGAGGAAGGATGAAGACCATGTTTTTATCTGCAACGTGTACTATGTGCTAGCCATGAAGACTACTATACTTAGGCTCAGACAGCTTGTGGAGAAAGGCTACCGAATTAGCCTTAAAGATAAGAAATTGGTGATAAAAAATGCTCGGGGTAAGCTCGTTACTCGAGTACAAATGACAAAGAACCGAATGTTTCTACTCACTATTCAACATGATACGCCAAGGTGTTTAAGCCTTATCTCAAAGACAAAGACTAGCTATGGCTTCTCAGGTACAAACATCTAAATTTTGAAAGTTTGAAACAGTTGGGAAGCAAGAAGATGGTGAAAGACTTTCCCAACATACACCACCCAAATGTGATATGTGAAAGTTGTGTTCTAAGCAAGAAACACAGAAATAGCTTCGGAAAGTAAGTCGACTGGAGATCTACCATGTCGCTCCAACTAGTACACACAAACGTGTGTGATCCATTGAGGCCGTTTTCAAATGCACATAACCGATACGTCCTTATTTTTATTGACGATTACAGTAGGAAGACTTGGGTCTACTTCCTAAAAAGGAAGTCAAAGGTGTTCGACAAGTTCAAAGAGTCCAAAGGTCCTATGGAGAAACAGAGTGGCTATCGTATCAAGTCACTCTGATCAGACCAAGGAGGAGAGTACAATGATGAAACTTTCCTGAAATTCCTTAGGCAACAAAGGATTCAAAAATTGTTCACACCGACCTACACTCCCCAGTTGAACGGTGTAGCTGAGAGGAAGAACTGCACGATCCTTAACATGGCCAGGAGCATGTTAAAGGATAAGAATATGCCAAAAAGTTTTTGGGGAGAAGCAGTATCATGTGCACTTTATCTGCTTAATAGGTGTCCTACGAAGAGTCTTGATACAAAGACGCCACATGAAGCTTGGAGTACTCCCAAGCCTAGTTATTTTTGCATCATTATTCGTTATGGTTCATTCATACATGCACACACATACCATGCATGCATGTTCATATATGCACACCACTATTCATGCATTACATCATGTCATTATTCATGCATGCGCATACACATACCATGCATGCATGTTCATCCATGCACACATATATTCATGCGTTACACCATGACATTACTTTATGCATGCTAGTTTATCGGCCACATATGCATGCCCATTCACACACCATCCATGCATGTTCGTTCTTATCCATGCACTCATGCTTATACATGCATACATACATCGACGCATTACATCATCCCATTATTCATTCATGTGTGAATGCGTATGCATGCCCATTCATATGTCGTGCATGCATGTTCACACATCCATGCATTCATGCTTATGCATGCATCATGCATCATTCACTCACACACACATATGCTATGCATCCACACACACCATGACACCACACACAACCCACGTAGAAGGCAACGCGTGTTGACTTGAGATTGGTCTCGACCAAGACCTTAAACTGGTTTTTTCCTCGAAACTAGTCAACATTTGACCGGTTCATCATTCCCCGAATCGGTTCACACCGGTTTTCTTCACTTCACTTGTTTATTACTTTAATAATTCCAAAATTCATCAAAATCTACAAAAATCATAAAATGTCAGAAAAATCACAAAATTTTTAGAAAATTTCAAAAATATTTTCAAACTTTAACTTCCTTGGTTTTTGTTTTAATTTCATTTGTGCTATTTTGAAGTTCGGGAAAAATATTGAAAAAATTATGAAAATTACAAAAAAATATTTTCACACTTAAAAAAATCACAAAAAATATTTTTTTAGGCCTAGAAAATCGTTTCAATCCCAAACGAATTCCAAAAACCTCCCGGAATATTACTTTTCACTTAGAAAATTCTATAAAGATTTCAAAATCCCGAGAGTTTATTTTTGTAAACTATTTTCTCTATTTTCCCTTCCGATGATTTAAAAAAGGAGACATGAGCTCTTTAGAGTACGGTATGCCCTAGTTCTAAAGGAATATTTATATGGTGTTTATTTTGTGCATTTTCTTTACACTTTTGAAGAGAGTAATTTTCATAGGCTTATTAAATTTATTTTGGGATAATTTTTGATTAATCTGGTACCGTTCGTAAGAACGAGTATGTAGGGGGTGCTAGTACCTTCCTATCGCATAACCGTACTCCCGAACCCAACTCTTGTAACACAGACCGATTCTACCCCTAGCAGGGTAGCAATCAAGTGTTCTAACCGCACTCCAAAAGGTTAATGACGACTTCATTACACCATGTTTTCCACGAAAATATTCTTTTTCAAAATTCACATCTATTTTTCCCAGTTTGTAGCCACACCCATGCCAAGTGTGTTTAGCAG
This sequence comes from Malania oleifera, assembly GCF_029873635.1. Lineage (NCBI taxonomy): Eukaryota > Viridiplantae > Streptophyta > Magnoliopsida > Santalales > Ximeniaceae > Malania > Malania oleifera. The sequence continues at coordinate 55,930,572 of NC_080427.1, read as the reverse complement.
GTTTGGGACGTCGCAACAGTTTGGCGACTCCACTAGGGATGCCGAGACCATTACCTTTTAAATTCACACCATATTTTTCTCAGTTCGTAGCTGCACATGTGCTAGTGTTTTGGCAGGTTCGAGACGTCGCGACAGTAGTTACAAAATATTTAATACAATTATGATTAACGGTTATAAAAAAATTAATTTAATTAACATTAGTTGTTACAAACTTTAAATTACAAATTTATCTTAGAGTTTTAAATTATTAATAATTTACGTAGGGGCCAATTTCAAAATAATACTTATCAAATTGCAATTTAATGGAAAGTTTCAAATTCTAAATTCACAATTTGAATAAGCATTTTAATAGTTGACCATGCAATTAATTAGTCTTTCATCAATTAGACTTCAAATATCCTCAAATTAGTATAACAACAAACATGTAAACTCAAAGTTCAATCTACATATTTACCTCGCAAACTCATGTTGTGATAATTAAGTCTTCAAATTTGTAAGAATTTTAATCCAATTATAATTTAATTATAGAAAATTTTAGTTAATTTATCATTAGTTGATACAAGAATCAAATTATAAATTTATCATACACTTTTAAAAATTAAATTATAAATTCACGAGATAGTTTGGAAATAAATCTTTTTTATTGCAAAAATTAAATTAAAATATTCATGTTATTGTTTCAAAATATTAATAATTTTACTTCAGTTTCAAAATATTAATCAACTTATCAAATTACAATTTATCAAGATGTTTCAAATTTAAAATCATATTTTGAATAAGTGTTTTAATGTTTGATGACACAATTAATTAGTCTTTCATCCTCAAATTATTATAACAACAAATACATGACTCAAAGTTCAATCTCTATATTCACCCTACAAGTTCTTGTTGTGGTTAATTAAGTTTTAAAATTGTATGAATTTTAATTAAAGTTTGATTTAATTATGAAATTTTTTATTAATTTATTATTAGTTGATATAAAAATTAAATTATAAATTTATCATATAATTTCAAAATATTAATAATTTTATTTATCTATTAATTTCAAATTATATAATCAGCTTATTACATTGCAAATTCTATTGTCCTAAAAAGAATTTTGAAAAAATTAGCTCAATACTTAGGATTTGTTTAAATTAAGGATTTGATTGGAAAAGAGAAAAGAAAATAAGAAAAAACATATTTTTCATTATATTTTCCCCTCTATCAAATATTATTAAAAATAAAAATGTATTCATATATAACTAAAAACTAAGAAAAATAAATATGAGTGATGCTTAAAACTAAAATATTTTTTCATTGGGAAATCTATTTTCATTATATACTAAAAAGAGAAATTTGTGTAACATGATTAAAATTGAATTAAAAAATAAAATGTTACTGATGCTTCAAATTGCAAATATTTTTCATTAATTTGATATATATTTTTTTTATTTTCTTTATCAGTCTTCTTCATTTCATAACTAAATATGAAAAATTAAATTCTTTCATATGTTTCTTTTATATCTTCAATGTCTTCAAGTTCCAAATAAGACCTTAAGATTTTTACCAAAGATGGATTTAATTTTATAATTTAATACATAAAATTAAAATTACATATTTTCTTTGAATTTATAATTTAATTATTAAGAATTTAAACCAAATCAATTTCTAAAAAATCAAACATGGATTATCTTTAATTCAACATCTCTCTCTCTCTCTCTCTCTCTCTCTCTCTCTACATGCACACATCCACAATAATGTCATCTATTAATTAGTTTCTTTAATCTATTATGTCAGTTTGACAAAATTGTGATGCATGATAGATCAAGTACTTACCTTTGGCTTGGAATAAACAAGCATGATGACGGATTGAATTATTATCTTTTGAGTGTGGTGCCCTAACTTTCTAACTTTTGCATATGTTATCAATAATAATAATAATCATTAGTCCACCGGCATAAGCTCAGGTGGTAAGGAGGTTTACCACACGGTCTTGAAAAAAAGTAAAGTCTGGGGTTCAAACCTTACAGCCTAGAACACATATCCATGATTTACCTCCTACGTATTGGCTGAGGGCATGGCTGACATAAGCGTGAAATTAGTCTGGCGTGTAAGCCTAGGACACCTGGTGTATCCAAAAAAATAATAATAATAATCATTGAAATTAACAGCTTTACTGCTTTCACCTAATTTTAATTTTCTAAATATCAATATAAAAAATTAATAGAACTTTACGATGGATTCGTTTGAGAAGTCTACATATTTAAAATTGGGATCGGTCATTATGCGGGTATTTTTTTTTTGGTATTATATAAACTTTATTGTTCAATGAGTATATGTAAAAATGATTGTGTATGCTTTCTATAAGTCTAAAACTTGATTGTTCTCTTAGGAAAAAAAATTTAAATACAAAAATTGAAAAAACTAATGAGTTAAAGCTTCTTTAAGCAAAGGACACATAAAGTTATTTTTCTATAAATAAATTAAAGGTTTTTATGAATTTTACATGATAAAATGTATTTTGAAGTACTTATGAAAGCACTTAACATTCTAATCTATAAGTATTAAGTTTTGTATAAGATAATTAAATTAGATTTTTACGTGGATACATGTGTGATAACATATTTAATATTGAACAAGAAAAAGCATTTAACAATATTTGTATCTAAACTCAAGGCACTATTTAAAGGCACCATTGCTACACCTTCCAAATTTTTAAAAATTATTTGTTTGCATGTGACGCTTCAGGTGTAGGCATTGAAGGAGTACTTAGTCAGAAGGGACACCACACAGCTTTCTTTAGTGAGAAGTTGAATGAGGCAAAATAGTAGTACTCTACCTATGATAGGAAATTTTATGTTGTAGTACACTCACTGCGACACTAGAGACATTATCTTTTTCCTCAAGAATTTGTCTTGTACTTAGACCACCACACCCTAAGGTATTTACATACTCCAAAGAAGTTAGGGCATATACATATAAAATGGGTCGAATACATACAATAGTATACCTTTGTACTCAAACATCGAGCTAGTGTTGAGAACAAGGCTGCTGATGCTTTGAGCCGAATCGTAGCCACCATAAAAACTCTTCAGGTGAAAGTTGTTGGTTTCTATAGCATCAAGAGCCTAGTACTCTCAGTGTAAAGACTTTTGTAATATCTTTTTTGATTTACTGCAAGGAGTTCCTAGATCTTATCCAAACTTTGTGATTCATGGTGAATTTTTTTTTAGAGGAGTTAGACTGTGTATCTCATCCACATCTTTACGTGACCAGCTAATTTGGGAATTACATGCTGGAGGTGTTGCAGGTCACTTTGAAATAGACAAGACCATAACTATGATTAAGGATAGGTTCTACTAGCCTAATCTAAAGAAAAATATTGCTAGGATCGTTACTACCTAAAGTTAATTTTATTGTTAAGTGTATGTTTCAGTATAATTTCTCACACATGAAAATCTATTAAAAAAAATTTGCAAATGTGAAAGAAAGATAAAGTTTAGATTAGACCCTTTGAAAAATTGCATCAATGGAAAGTGGGGATGATAAGAGAATTGAGAAAGACATAAGATTTTTTTTTATATATAAAAAAAAAAAAAAAATTAAGAGGGATAAGACAAAAGAAAGTGACAGAGAGTGAAGAGAATGTAAATTGAATAAGATCAAGGGGCATAGCTAAGTTCTAGATTTATTTGTCATGATCCAAAGATAAATTCAAAAAATTTATAAAAATAATCTTCAGCATGAAATTTAGGATTTAATTTTAAATTTATGTGAAATTAATATATATATATATATATATATATATATTTGTATAGTATTTTATTAGGTAAAGGCATTGAAGTCTCTTTAATTTGACAAAAATGTCAGAACCTTTCCAGAAATTTTAAAAATTCCACTGACCTTCCCTAAAATTTTAAAAATTCTACACACTTTTTCTTGTCTTTTTACTACATCTCATAGAGAAAATTAATGTTTTTTATATTTTTTTTTTAAATAAAAATTTCACAAATTCAAATTAAAATTTCTAAGTCATGCTAATGATAAAATCCTTTTCCTTTTTTACCCCTAAACTTTATATTTAAGGGAGATGCAACAAGCTGCGCGCCCATACATGAGCCGAGCCAAAGTTCCACTCTTCCGTTCAGCTGTGGAAGGGCTGGTTGCGCTTCGCGTGATCCCGTCCAATCCTCCGTTCTCCGCTCTCTCTCTCTCTCTCTCTCTCTCTCTCTCTCTCTCTCTCTCTCTCTCTCTCTCTCTCTCTTTATACCGTTATATGCAAACTGAAGCTAAGAACAAAGAGCAAGAGAAGCTCTGTCACTGCTCTAAGCGACCGCAGGCCCTCGCATTCTGCCGCGCATATTCTCTTCAGAATCATCGGAGAATGGGGATTGTGCGGACGTGCGACGACGAGAACCAGAGAATTCTGATGGAGATGGAAGAATTCAAAGGCGTGCTGCTATCCTGTGCCGGCATCAACAGAAGGAAATCCGGAGGAGAAGAAGAAGAGGAAGTCGATTTGAGAAGATCGGGAGGTGCCTCAACTGAGGAACAAGACGAGGACTACGATCGAAATATGGTGTGCGTCACCAGCGGCGCTTCCTTCCTTGGCCTCGCTATCGTGAACCACCTCTTGTCCCGAGGCTACTCGGTTCGTCTCATCGTCCACAACGAAGGTAATAAATCTTCAAAGAACATACAAATGTCTTAATTATACATCCACTTTTCTACTGTTAGGTTTCCAAGAAACTAATCATTATATATTTTAGATGTAATTAGGAACGATTGTTGAAAAACAGAGTCATAATTTCTTGATGCATTGCTTCTCTGCGAATAAACCGTGTATAATTTGAGAAAGAAATTCGCATTAATTTTAAGTTTCTTGACTCCTTAGGCTGTACGCTGCGAGTTAATGTCATTCGAGTCGTAATTGTAAAGCTGAAATTGAAGTACCGATTATCGATCTTAGGACATATTTCATATATCTCTGTTTATGGTTAATGATGGAGTTGAAAACATTATTGCAGAGGAAGAAGGAAGAGTGAGGGAGATGAGGAGAAGTACGAACGAGAACAGTAGGATATGGGTAGTAACGGCGAAGCTAAGTGAAGTGGAGAGCCTGATGGAAGCATTTGAAGGGTGTGGAGGCGTGTTCCACACCTCTGCGTTCACTGATCCTTCAGGCCTCTCTGGCTACACCGTGAGTACCGTGCTTCCTTTTCTCACCACTCACCACTGCGCTATTTTTGATTTCCTCTAGTTTGCATTTAATGAAAACCAACTCCAACCTAGAATTTCTTATTGTGCTCCAATGGTGTAGGTAGCATCACTTATGTTGAACTGCGGATAGACCCAAAAAACAAAAAGAAAGAAAATTATGTTGCGCTAACTATTAACTATCTGCTACGTATAATGAATGAAATTGGATGAATTCTATCGAATTTATTATTTAATTTTAAAAATATTTTTAGTCAAAATTCTATTTGAAAATCACTATATTTTAGAAACAGAACGTGACGTGAAGGCCTATTTGACTGTAAAAAGTATTCATATTCTTATTATCAATTTTCTAAATAATTATAAAAATGCTACATTATTTTTTAATTTTTTACATTTATTAGAAAAGTTCAAAAACAATAAAATTCATTTTCTTAAGATCTGTTTAGTATCATTTTTGTTTTCAATCTTTTGTTTCCGTTTTTATACAGTAAAAAAATAGACTTTGTTACATCGTCATTTGTCTATTCTGTTGCAAAAAATTTAAAATTAGATTTTATGATTTCCAACTGTTTCACCAAATCTATTGTTAAAATATTTTAGTATCTAAAATTAACTTTTTTGGATTAAATTATTTAATTTTTCTATGTTTTTAATTAAAATTAAAATAAAATGATCATTTGATTTTAAAATATAATTAAAATAGAAAATAGTCTTAAAATTTCAAAAAATTTAAAAATAATAAAAGGGATTTACAAGAATTCCTCATAAAATTGTTCTTGTAAATTTAATTTTGAAATATAACAATTAAGTAAAACAATTATAATAATTTTTATTTTTATTATAATATTTTTAATTTAATTTATTTTGTACTTTTATTAGATCATATTTTATAACATTATATTTTTAATTAAATTTTTTAGTTCTATAAATATTAATCAATCATGTTACTGGTTTTTAATTTTGTTTTAGTTTTTGATTTTTAGTTTTTGTTTTCATAATTTTTAACGGTAATACCAAATACTTCTTTAGTTTTTCATATAAATGTTATAAATTTTAAAATATAAGATGGTATTTTTAATTTTTTTAGAAATATAAATAAAAATAAAATTATTTGTTCTCACTCCTTCTCATCCATCTCATAATTTGAAAAAGAAAAAAAAAAAAAAACCATCTAACATGAAAATCCAAACATTAATTATTAGGAGATCAATTAAGAGACAAAATCTATAAATATCAGTTACATGAAAGCATGTCTAAAACATTGTTCCATTAAAACAAAGCTAATTATTTGAATTAAAAAATTAATTTGCCTCAATTCATTTTACCTGAATTCAAAAATTAATTTTCCCGAAGTAACTACACGAATTTAATAAAAAAATATAAATTATTTAAACTATTCGTCATATAAATTACTTTTATAAATAATTTAAAATATCCCTTGTTATTGTTTTGTTGAAAGACTTTTAAAATCTTTAAAATGGTTCAAATATTAGGTAATTTTGCTCTCTTTGGCACTGAAAAATCCTCACCCTCTTCAGTCAAGGCAAAATTATTATTTTCATACTTAAAAAATATCAACCCAAAACCTAAAACAAAATCCCATCCATGATGGGGGCAAGTCAAAATTAAATTCGAAGCCTTTACAACTAATCATTGACTTCATTCTCAAGGTACTACCATAAACAAACCTAATTTGAGATGGTTTAATTATCCCCTTGCTGCAAGGAACTTCCCAGTTGGTTTTGAAAATTTTCTATCATATTATTGCTAACTTGCTAAGGAAAATATTGAAGGAAATATACCCTTGATGACATGGGCCTGTGTAACTCACACTTTGTCATTGTAGACTTGCAAGACACTCTCTATTGATAAAGTTGTTATTATTTCTAGAAAAATAGAAATATTGTCCTCAAGCATTTGCCCCCAATTGACCTTGACATCTTACTTTTTAAAATGAATATATTAGTATATAAATTCATCTCTACTTGCACAAACTTGTGTAAGTAAATCTCTATGCTTTAAATGAAATCCATTAAATATATTCATAACATTAAAATTAAAAGACATAATAAATTGTATTTCAAACACATAGAAATAAAGTGACCAATTTGATTTTACTCGATTTTATTTTTGTGTATTGAACATTATATTAGTATTAACTAGTGATTCTAGTCAGAGTCCATATGATAATAATTCAAGAGTAATTCAATAATAATTAAGATTAATGAATAAGTAATTTGTAATGATCTATATCTTGTCTAAATTTTATTCAAATTTTTAGCATTTTATTTTTCCTTAAAACTTTGATCCATTTTAGTTTATATTTTTTTTAATTATTATTCTTCGACTTTTGTGAACAAATTAAATGGAAGCATATTACACACATATTCCATGCTTTCAATTGATAGTTAGCTATTGCATATTAAAAAAAAAAAGATTTTAGTTTTGTAACTACTTTTGTGTTCTCTGAAATAGATTTGAAACCATTACAAACAAATTTTGAGAATGAATTGGTGACTGCAGTTTTGATTTGCATACTTCAAATTGGAGAATGTTGGTAAACAAGCAATTCAGGATGATGTATATGTTGCTTTATTCATGCCTTTGTGTTATTTGAAGTTTATCCAGTACACTAATGCCTAGTTTTGTAGGTATATTGTTATTTTTTTAAAAATAAATTGCAATTATTAGAGACTAGATTGGCCAATGAAATAGTGATTTGCACAATTCATAAAATATAAAGTTGAAATTATTTCAAATAATAAAAGTGAAAATAAGTTGATAAAAATATGGGGAAAAAAAAACTTGAGAATGGAATAGATTAGGCTAAGTTATTGAAAAATATGGTAAGTACGAAAAAATTGTGAGAATAGATAGAATGTGAAAAAGAAAAATAGGAAAAACAAGTAGAGAGAACGAAACGAGCATGAGCCGTTTGATGGTATCAGCAACCCCCCCACCTCCTACCCCAAACTCACCGTTTTTTTGAAGACTGCAACAAGCTTTTCCTTAGATTTCTTTGTTTCTTTTTCAGAAATTCATGGCTGAAATAGAGGAGAAGGCGAGTCAGAATGTGATGGAAGCATGTGCAAGGACACCCTCTGTTAGAAACTGCGTGCTCACATCATCACTTTTATCCTGTGTTTGGCCAAATTATCATTCTCTGGGTGACCTACCCCCTGTTATTAACCATGAGAGCTGGAGTGACGAGTCTCTCTGCATTGACAAACAGGTACTTCAATTCTTAATCGTGCTTTCTACTTTTACTTTCCCATCTTTATTTTTTTCTCTGGCTTGAAAAAAATGGTCTGTACAAAATGAATCATGTCTAATGTACATACGTGCAACCTATGTAGGCCTCACACCGTAGGGCAGATATCTTTTAGTATGCTTTTGGGTTTATCCAAGCAAGACAAATATATATATATATATATATATATATATATATATATATAATATCTGCCCTACGGTGTGAGGCCTACATAGGTTGCACTTCCATTTTCTCATCATTTCTCAAGAACCCATTTGGCGTCGCTGTCAATTGGTTGAAATGGCTTGTCACTTCATTAATCGGCTACAAATGATACAATCTCAAATTCAAAAGGCGGCTTTAAATTGGGTCACAACTTTGAAAGATAGATACACCAAACAAAGCACCAAAATCTTGCACATTGATTTTGATATAACTAACTTCTGAAAAATGGCAGCTATGGTGTGCGTTGGGCAAGCTGAGAGCAGAGAAAGCTGCGTGGAGAGTTGCCAAGGAGAGTGGGCTAAATCTAACCACCATCTGCCCAGGTCTCATCACTGGTCGTGAATTTAGCTGTAGAAATCCAACGGGAACAATAGCCTATCTCAAAGGTACCAATCAATGTTTTGTCCATCACAACAACCTTTTTGCTTCACTCTCCCATTACGTCATGCTTGGTTTACAGAATATAATGGAACAAAAATATAATATAATTAAAAATTAAATAAAAATTATGAGAAAATCAAGTGATAAAGTTGACTGATTCTATTCTTATATATGCACTAAATAGAGAGTTAGTTTCGAAACCATTAAGCTTGATATAAGCACATAAGAATCAAGTCGAGGAAATGTTTAAACCCTTAAAAGTCTCAGGTCAGTCCATTGATGTACATAAGCTGCTGATCCTCAACATAACTTTTTTATATAGGTGAAAAAAAAGTGAAAATTCTCATTACCACCCTCTTTCAATCCAATGATCTTATGCAAGATTTAGAAATTAATTACGTGGGCAACATTATTTTTTTTAAAAAAGTTTGCAATGTCAAATGCAATATGCAGGAGCCCAAGAAATGTATGAGAGTGGATTGCTGGCTGTTGTGGATGTAACTAGGTTAGCAGAGGCACATGTGCGTGTGTTGGAGGCCATGAACAAGACTGCTTGTGGAAGGTACATTTGCTTTGATCATGTGATCACAGGAGAAGAGGAAGCAGAGGAGTTAACTCGGGCAATAGGATTTCCGAGAAACAAGATAGTTGGGGATTCCTCAGGGCTTTTACCTACTAAGTTTGAGTTGTCAAACAAGAAGCTCTCTAGCTTGATGTTGAGGACTGCACGATGTGGTTATAATAGGAAATTTGCGGCTTAAATGTGTTGGGTTTGAGAATATGAATTTTAAACTTTATATTCGCTATAATATGAACTTTTTCGACAAATTCAATGCTATTTTATAGTCATTTCTTTCAATTTCATACAAGTCAAATTTAGTCTCTTTGTTGCTGTGATGGATTGGAAAGCAAATATGAAAAGATTTTGATCGGAGAAAAAAAGAGAGGTTGATATGCATATTATGAATGAGATAATAGAAACAAGCAACTATTTTCTAAATTAGTTTTGACCATTAATTGTTCTTCATTAATGGAAAACACTAATAAAACGTGTAGAGAAGAGCTGATGCTGCATGACCGACAAATAAAGTATTTTGGGAGGGGCTAATTTGGATAAAAAATTTTACTTGACAAAGAAAAGAAAAGGAAAATAAGAATGAAATTCATTTTTCATTGTATTTTCTCTTTATATCAATTACTATTCAAAATGAAAATTTTTTCTATGATTAAAAATTCAGAAAATTAAATATTAAGAATATGTAAAATTAAAATTTTGTTCATTAATTTAGTATTTTTTTTTAAATTTTTTTTCTTATTCATTTTATTCAAGGCAAGTCACCTAATCGATCCATTCCCTCAATTGCATCATGTTGGGAACAGATGCATTGACAAGTTTTTTTTTTTTTTGCTTTTTGCAACTTATTCATAAGAAGATTTCAAGAAAGCAAAAGCTAGTGTTTCTTCTTTTGAAAGAAATGAACAAGAGTTTTCCTATGCATTACATAAAACATTTATATCATACAATAGATACAGAAAAGATGTGACAAAACTTAAGTGATAATGTTAGATGTAATTGTCTACATTAGAGAAACAATCTTGAAAGCTAGCGTGTAAAGATTACTCTTTATTAAGAACCAAATTGGGTAGAGAAAAACCATCTAAGTATGCTAGACCTAGTGTCACGAGCTAAATTTGTTCAGGGCGTTATGCTTGCCTATGGCCGCTTGTCTCGTGTGTTTGGGATGAGTTTCTTTCTTTTTTTTTGGTAAAAGAGGGCGGCACCTCCTAAATTTTATAAGAAAACCCCTCACTTATGGCAGAGGAAAACCGTGATTACAATTTTGAGACTAATGTAAAGTTATTTTCTGCTAGTAGTGTCTTTGTATGCCAAATATGACAGTATGATTCTTCGGTCACTTTGATGTTTCATAGTGCTAGAGTGGGAATGACCTAGAAAGCTCTTTAGGGGAGGGTGAGTGTTTTTCAGTCATTGTAAAACTCACTAGTTATTGACAACGAGTTTAGCCTATTTGCCTCTCTCGCTAAGCACACGATGTCAACGGAGGTGTTGTTAATGAATTGCGTAGATTCAATGTTTACTGCTTGCTTGCCACTGCTTTCATGAATGCTTACTATTTCCCCTGCCATTTGAGTGAATGCTAATGAAAGTGTTTCCTGTATGAATGTTGGTAAACAATAGGCTAACTAGTTAAACAAGAATGTTTTAGTTAGCGCCGCACGACCCTTTCACAATGGTGTGAAAATAATCGGACTATGACACCTAGGCACTTTGGTCGCATGCAGATGAAGTAGTAGACCTAGCACTTTGACCATGTGCAAGTCATGTGCCCTATTGCCTTACATGAAATATTTGAGCACCTTAGTCAGGTGCAAGTCACATGTCCGACTTGGTTACCTTGGCCATGTACAAGTTACATGGCATACCTAGGCACCTTTGTCATGCGCAGATCACATGTTTGATTGACCTGCTCACCTTGGCCATGTGCATATCACATGGCCGACTTGGTTGCCTAGGCTATGTGCAGGTTACGTGGCCAAGTTGATCACCTCAGCCATGTGCAGGCCAAATGGTAGTTTGGCCCCCTTGGACATGTGCATATCACGTGCCAAACCTAGTCACTAGGCTCTATGCAGGTCACATGACAGACTTGGCTCCTTGGTCACATGCATATCATTTGCTTCCTAGTCAAGTCGATTAGTGAGAGGAGAAACTGCATAACCACCCTAGAGCATGGAGAAATCACCTACACAAACAAACATGTGTTAAAATCCCAATCCCAAGTATCATTGTAAATAATACACAAATTAGGAAAGTGGGTAAATATGGGACATTTGATATTTTCAGTTAGGGAATTGTTTCCTTGTTTAAAATAGGTAATCGTATTATATATTGGGATGTACATATGAAAAAATTAATGTAGAAAAGATTTATAGCTTCTGCTTACATGGTATCAAAGTTAGGGTTTCTTAACCTTAGCTAAACTATGGCCAGCAGCACTGTCAACAGTAGAGGGTCTCTTTTGCAAATATCGACGATGACTCAGAGGCCACATCTGTTGGGGGTTCGAATGGGCTGGATAACACAGCCTTTCCACTCTCATTGGAAAAATAAAACATAAAAAGTTTCCGTGAGTTGGCTCTATCCATAAAATTGGTGATTGAGGGAAAAGGGAAGCTAGGTTATCTTACTGGTGAATGGAGGAAACTAGACCCTACCGACCTTGTAGCCTTGCAAAAATGGAGGTCCGAAAACTCCATGGTCACAGCTTGGCTCGTCAACTCGATGCAGCCATCAATCGGAAAAGTCTACTTGTTCTTGCCAACGACGAAATACGTCTGGGAAGCCGTACGTGAGACATACTCTAATGTCAAGAGTTACTCGCAAATCTTCAAAATCAAGACCCGATTGTGGCATATGAGGCAAGGTGAGAGAGGCGTTACCGAGTATTTCATGGAAATGACCCATCTCTAGTAGGAGCTCGACCTGAGCATTGACGAGGAGTGGGAGTGCTCTGGTGACAGTACACAATACCGAAGGAGGCTCGAAAACGAAAGGGTCTTCAAGTTATTTGCCAGCCTAAACCGAGAGCTTGATGACGTAAGCGGACAGATCCTTGGCCGGCGACCTCTTCCTTCAACCTGAGAGGTCTTGCAGAGGTTAGGAGGGAGGAGAACAGGAGGTGTGTGATGCTGAGGCCCCAAAATGAACATGTTGGGCTAGACCTCCTCATACTCTTATCCGCCCAAAAAATAGATGGGCACGTTGGGCAGGATGTTTCGGCCCTTGTATCAAAAGGCCTAGGGGGGACCTAGTCAACGACCAAAAAAAGGTAAATTATGGTGTGAACATTGCCGAAAAACACATCATTTAAAAAATACATGCTGGTAGATTCATGGAAAATCGGCAGATTGGAAGCCGAGAAAATACCAAAAAAATCATGGGTACCAGGCCAGCACTAACGAATCAACTGAAATATTACAAGGAAAACACACCAATATCTCTTCAAGTAATGCATTCAGTCCTGAATAGTTGGATCAGCTGTATAAAATGATTTCGTCAATTCAAACATTGGGTCAGTCTTCCTCTAGTTCCTTGGCTCACCGAGGTAATTATTTGTCAGCTTTAAATACTACATGTGACGACCTGCTTATTTTTTCACATTTTTTTTAATAATAATAAAATCCATATCACAAATCCCATATCAGTAGATCATAATCCACTTGGACCCGTGGGTACCAGGGATACATTAGAACACAAAACGGAAGCCTAAGCAGCAGGAAACATACAATCACAATATTATAAATACGAAAACATCCATCACAATACTACAAATACCGGAGTCTCTATATCTACTGTATTTCAGTATATACATCCCAAAACAAAATTTAGGGACATTTTCTACAAAAATCCAACTATCCCTACTAAAACTTACACTTCAAAAAAGGCAGACAACAGCTCTAGATCAGCGGGGCTTTTCCCGCTCTCATATTTGGGGCGCCTGAAAAGTTTATAAAATTTTGGAGTGAGACACCTCTCAGTAAGGGAAATAAACTAATACCAGTGTGTGACAACATGAGTATTTCGTGTTATACATATACCATACAAAACATATTCAATAACTGTTTTGTCAAATCTAGGAAAACATATGTATCGTCAAAACATGGCAGAACATACTGCATTTTCATAAACATATTTCATCTCATATAATAATAATAATACAAAAACATTTTCGGTAGGTTAGCTGGTTGTTGTCATGTACTACCCCCACATGAATGGGTTGTGTGGCCCGAAGGCGGGACCTGACAATACTTGGCCGACCACTGTCAAATCAAAAGTACAGTCTGTAAGTCTGATGGGTCTGCCTGACCTGGTCCGTACACCAGGGGCGCTCACACACTTCTTAAAAACCACATCGACCATTCAATCTCACACCACTCCGTACAACGGCATTAACACAAATATCATGATCACGAAGACCATGGACACATAGAAATGGTATCGTGCAAGTGCTAGCCTAGACCAAACCAACCAGGTTCTAATATCATATAACATATATTGAAACTGTGATACATGGATAGCTCATATCATTAATTATCAGATCAATCATATCATTTTGCATATATACGTATATCATGAAAATCATCGGCCCGTACGCCGGTATTACACATTTTACCATAGCTCGGCCTGTATGCCGGTAAATCATAGCACAACTCGTACGCTGGCAAATCAATCCATAGCTCGGCCCGTATGCCGAAAAATCATATTATAACCCAACCCGTACACTAGCAAATTACATCCATAGCACGGCCCATACGCTGGCAAAATATATCCATAGCTAAGCTTGTACGCTAGAAAATCATACACATAGCACGGCCCGTACGTCGGCGAAACATATAAAAATCTTGGCCCGTACGCCAGTTTTCCATTATAAAAATTTATATCATAATCACATTTCTAGAAAACAATATTTCATAACATTTTTTACTCATGCCACACTAACAGTTCTTTTGCATATTCAACATACAATCATTTTCAACAGTATTTTTCCAAATATAAATCATATAAATAGACATTTATTTTTCCTGAAATCAAATGCTATATATACATTCATTTTCTTAAAAGAACTAGCTTAGTTTATCCCTTTACCTGATTTCTGAAAAGCCCCTAAGAAAATTGGCCCCGTATTCGCAGGGTTCTCAACTCAACACCCTGGAAACAATATTCCCCAAAACTAAAGTTCAGTATTTCTAAGCTTATAATACTTTCCTCAACTGTCAAAAATCCAAATATTAAGTAGAAAGTCTTACCTTGGATATGAGATAGTTTCCACCTTACTTTCACCAACGATCCGCTCCGGCAGATTTGGAGAGACCTTCCCCAGGAGCATCATAGTGGCTTCAAATTGTCAACCTGGCGTAAATTTAACCCGAAATTGATGAAAGAGAGAGAGAGAGAGAGAGGGAGAGAACCGAAGGGGAAAGAGAGAGGAGAGAGATTTCTTAATTGGAAAGTAAAAATTTGGATTTTTGATATTTATAGAACTAGATTCGTCCACGAACCACGTCATTTGTCGACGAATCCTTTAATAATTTCGTCGACGAAATTCAGTCCTCGTCGATGAAATTCAGTCGGCTCAAAACCTCTCTCGGTATTTTTTCGTCGACGAAATTCAGTTTTCGTCGACGAAGTCGACTTTCTCCTTCTGTTACTGTCTCCATTTCCCTTCCTCTTTATTATTTAAATCCCATTATTATTTGGGTTGTTACACTACATCCTGTTACAAATCTCCATGGATAATTGATTCGGGTGCATCTGATCATATGACTGGGTCTTATCAATGTTTTTCATCCTACTCACCATATGTCAAGAATTTGAGCGTAAAAATTGTAGATGGCTCTCTCTCACCAGTTGCTGGAAAAGGAAGTATTCGCATATCTGATTCTATAACTTAACAATTTGTTCTATATATTCCCAAGTTATCTTGCAACCTGTTATCCACCAATCATTTAAAAAAAGACTCAAATTGTTCTGCTAAATTTGATTCCTCTCATTGTGTTTTTCAGGACCTATCATCGGGGAAGACGACTGACACTGCTAAAGCATATGAGGGACTCTACTACTTTGAGGAGACAAGCTTGAGTGAACTATGTAATACTACAATTTGTGATTCTGCATCTACTTCTCGAAATAGTGAACTTTTGTTATGGCATTCAAGGATGGGTCATCCCAATTTCCAACATTTAAAACGTTTGTTTCCTTCTATTTTTTCAAATAAAATGTCTTCTGAGTTTCAATGTGAAGTGTGTGAGCTTGCAAAACATCGTCGTACTTCTTTCCCATCATCCATATACAAACCATCTCTCCCATTTACTATGTTTCACAGTGATGTATGGGGTCCCTCACGTTCCCTCTATCGCACCAATACAAAATGGTTCGTTACCTTTATTGATGACCATACTCATCTTTATTGGGTCTACTTACTGAAAGACAAAACTGAAGTCCGCTCCATTTTCATCAGTTTTCATTCCATGATTCATACACAGTTCTAGACTCATATTCAAATTTTACGTACTGATAATGGTACAGAATATTTTAATACTATTATGGGAACTTATCTTCAAGAAAATGGGATTGTTCATCAGAGTTCTTGTGTAGATACCCCTCAACAAAATGGGGTTGCTGAATGAAAAAATAGACATATACTTAAAGTAGCCCGGGCACTAATGTTTACTACCAATATGAAAAATTATTTTTGGGGCGATGCCATCTTAATAGCCACACATCTAATTAATCGAATGGCGAGTCGAACACTTTCCTTTGTCACCCCTCTTTAGAAATTTCAGGAACACTTTCCTACCTCTCGACTCCCCTCCAGTCTCCCGCTGAAAATCTTTGGTTGTACTGCTTTTGTTTATGTTCATGCACACCATCGCGATAAATTGGATCCTCGTGCCATTAAATGTGTCTTCCTTGGTTATTCTCCTACCCATAAAGGCTACAAATGTTATGATCCATTCTCAAAATGACTATTTGTTAGTCTTGACGTCATTTTCTTTGAAACCACTCCTTATTTCCAAGAGCCCTCTCTTCAGGAGGAGAGATGGAGTGAAGATCGGTTCTTTGACCTCTTTACTACTAAATCTACGTCATCTAAACCAGTACCACCTATTGAGCCTCCTGTCCAGTCATTCCCTCATGTTGCTTCATTCCCTAACCCATCTATCAATTCTTCTATTGCATTACTTCCTGACCTTCCAAACACAACAAAACACTTAACCTCAGGAGGAGATACAGGAGAGCAAAACAACGCAGACATACTTGTTTACTCAAGAAAGTCGAAAACAAAGGATATGGAGAATCTCATACCTGAGGCACCAAGAGCGTTGGAACTGGTGATGGCTCCAAATAACCATGAGCCCATGCCCAATCCCGATCTAGTAATTGAGTCTTCTTCTGATAATTCTGTACCTGATGATATCAATTTACCTATTGCAATTAGAAAACAAACCAGGTCATGTACTCAATACCCTTGGTCTAAATACATGTCTTATAAAAGCTTGTCTATAGGATATCGTGCGTTTGTCTTTAACCTTGATAGGATGAAAATGCCAAAGAACATTCAGGAAGCTCTAGAAATACCTAAATAGAGAGAGGCAGTCATGGAAGAAATGTGAGCCCTAGAAAAAAATGGAACCTTGGAGTTGACAAATCCGTCGAAAGAGAAGAAGCCAATGGGTTGTAAATGGGTATTCACAGTGAAATATAAATCTGATGGAACAGTTGAAAGATATAAAGCCAGACTTGTTGCAAAAGGTTTTACACAGACTTACGACATTGACTGTACGAAAACATTTGCACCAGTGGCAAACTTAAATTCAGTTTGGGTTCTCTTGTCCTTGGCCACCAACTTAGATTGGCCACTACAACAACTTGATATTAAAAGTGTTTTTTTAAATGGAGAATTAGAAGAGGAAGTATACATGACTATACCACCAGAATTCAGTGAAACAGGTGAAGAAAACAGAGTGTGTAAACTCAAGAAATCCTTGCATGGCCTCAAACAATCTCCCAGAGCATGGTTCGACAGATTCGCAAAAGTACTAAAGAATCAAGGTTATCGACAAGGGCAATCAGACCATACACTATTCTTCCAACAGTCTGAAAGAGGTAAGAGAAAAATTCTAATAGTGTATGTTGATGATATAATCCTTACTGGTGATGATATTGTAGAGATGGAGAGATTGAAGAAAGTTCTGGCTGCTGAATTTGAAATTAAAGACTTGGGACAGATGCGGTATTTTTTGGGCATGGAAGTGGCGAGAATGAAAAACGGAATTAGTGTTTCTCAGCGAAAGTATGTTACTAACCTCCTAATTAAAACTGGCATGCTAGGATGCAAACCCAGCGAAACCCCGATAGAAGCAGTAAAGAGGATTGAAGACTGTGGAAAACCAATAGAAAAGGAGAGGTATCAGAGATTGGTCGGCAAGCTAATCTACCTATCACATACTAGACCAGATATTGCATTTACAGTCAGTGTAGTAAGTCAACACATGCATTCACCAAAAGAAGCCCACTTAGATGTTGTGTACAAGATCCTTAGATATCTCAAGGGATCCCCGAGGAGAGGACTCTTCTTTAAGAAATGTGAAAGTAGGGAAGTAGAGATCTTTACAGATGTAGATTGGGCAAGATTAGTAGAAGATAGAAGGTCCACCACAAGTTATTGTACATTCTTTTGGGAAAAATATGGTAACTTGGAGAAGCAAAAAACAGAATGTGGTGGCGCGTAGTTGTGCTGAAGCTGAATTTAGGGCAGTCGCTCAAGGGATATATGAAGGATTGTGGTTACGGAAACTCTTGGAAGAATTACAAGTCCCGGTGAACTTTCCTATCAAACTCTATAGTGACAATAAGGCAGCTATCAGCATCTCTCTCAATCTAGTTCAACACGACAGGACTAAACATATGGAAGTAGACAAACACTTCATCAAATAGAAAATTGAAGAAGGAATTATCTGTATGACTTATGTACCTACCAAGGAACAAACTGCAGATCTTTTTACTAAAGGGTTGGGACGACAGAGCTTTGATGATCTTATTAGTAAGTTGGAGATGATTAATATTTATGATCCAACTTGAGGGGGAGTGTTAAAATCCCAATCCCAAGTATCATTGTAAATAATACACAAATTAGGAAAGTGGGTAAATATGGGGGATTTGATATTATTTAGTAAGGGAATTGTTTTCTTGTTTAGAATAAGTAATCGTATTATATATTGAGATGTATGTATAAACAAATTAATGTAGAGAAGATTCATAGCTTTTGCTTACAACATGCATGCACGAAATGGGAAATTATTGTCTGGCATACACCCACTCACTTAGAATGTGGGAGAGTAGCATATGAAGCTAGGTTAATTATATCCCCTACAATGAAAATCAGCCATGCGGTGACCTTTGGTTGTAAGAATAAAAAGAACTCTCCTAGCTTCATCAAGTTAGCACTCATAACCCAACCTAACTCTCCTTCAAAAAGTTAGCACTAATCATATACCAACCTAATATAGATCGAAATCCTTTTTCATTTGAATCCTATTCACCTCTCACGACCATCTTCTAATTTACGCATCATGGAGATCTCCTAGACACCGTCAAGACCTCTTGAGAGCCAATTTATGTTTTGTAATTATTCACAGGAACTACAAAGACCGATCAACCACCCCTTGAGAAATTTTTGGAGCGGCGATCTGTTAATTAACATCAACAAGGATTAATAACCATTACAATTATTTTGATACATCACTTGACTTTAAAAAAATTGGTTTTCACCATCAAATAATGTTATGTATCAGCTTTATCATATGGAAAAACATGCATCAAAGCATTAAAAATTTGTTGAGAATGCAAGAATGAAATGCAATTGATTTTTATAATTTTATATTATACACCATATATATTTTTAATTTTATTATAATCAATTTTATTTTATTCTAAATTACAAGACATAGGTACGATTCTCTTTCTACTCAAATCTTAATTAATAAGATATGCTTGAATTCAATGATCTTATATTCACCTTCCTCTTTGTTTTCAACAAGTGTCATGACATGAGTGAGACACTTAGTTGCTTGATGATTTTAAGTCTTTGACATTTGAAACAATGGACATCTAATTTTTAAGCACAAGTATCTAGAGTAGAATAATAATTCTTTTAAGCAATGTTTGGAACATGAATTTTGAATTATAATTTGTATGAATTTGAAAAAATATTTTAGACATCTAATTTTATCCAAGCCTTGTATAGCAAAATGGGTATTAATTTTTAAATTGAGAAATAATTTTTAGGGGTTTTCAAAATTTCTCTATAAGGTCTTTCCTTACATTGTGGCACTTTCCCCTAATTTCTAACACTCCCCTCTCCCATACTGAAAATAAATTGCATTTTCTTTCTTTTGCATTTAATTGCACTTTTTTCTTGCTTTTCAAATCCATACATTGAAATACATAAAAATGAAAAATCTAAAAATACAAAATAATAACAGCTCCCAACCCATCTTTAGCCTTGGGCTTCAACTCCTGCACCTCCACACACAACAAGCCTAGGGCATATAGTTAGTTTCAGCCCAAGATTTTCATTAGCCTGCAAACCCTTTCAGCCCAAAGTAATTTTAAGTCCAATCCCTTAATTATATCCCCTGTAGCTCCCAATTAAATCTGGCATGCTACTGCACCAACTGCCTTAACCTCAGACCCTATGCAGCCTGCAGCAATTTTGCAGTAGGATGGCTACTCAAGAAACCCAAAAGATGATGGCTATTAATTAAAAAAGGAAATCAGGGCTGCAGGTTGAGGGTGGAGCAAGAAAAATTGAGGAAATCCTTGAAATCATGGGATTTTCCTTTCCATTTCTAGCCTATAAATAGAGGGCTGCAGCTTGAGGGTGGAGCAAGAAAAATTGGAGAGAGACCAAAGGCAGCAAGAGGGAGAGGAGTTATCCTAGTGAGCCAAGAGAGTTGAGAATTTAAAGTAGATTGAGGAATTAGAGAGTTGAGGAAAATAAGGGTGACACAAAGGAGTGGAAGATTTGAAGGTAGGATTTCTTTGTTCTTTCTCAAATGTTGTTTTTAAAATTTCAGTTTAAGTATTTTATTAACAGCAATAGCATGATTAGAAACTGAAATGTAAGGTGTTGTTTTTGTTTGTTTTAGTATTGAAGCAGCTAAACATATAAAATGGCAGTGATGGAAATGTTAATTAAAAAGGCTTATATTTCAAGGTGTCCGTATAGTGCTGACTAGTCTCACCCATCGGGGATGGCTTGTCATAGCATTGCAGCATATTCTGCTTGCGGGTGACATCATAATACCATCACCCAACCAGAAGCAGTTGGTTTGGGCAACCGAGCCTCAGGGTTCAGTCGACCGAATGGATACTGCCAATTTAAATTTCCAGACTTAGTTCAGACGACCGAACCTTAGAGTTCAGTCGACTGAGTGGGTACTACCACTTTGAAAATTACTGATTTAATTGGTTTGGGTGACCAAATATTCAGTTCAATCGACTGAAGTGTTCGAGATACTTATCGCAACGCCAATAAAATCTCTAAGATTCTAATTTATCAAGCGATTAAACACGCTAATAGTTAGAATTCATTCCTATAAATAAATACCTAGCCCTAAACATGTTTAAGACATAATATTAATTGAGATTAGCGCCTCTTGTTGTTGAAATTTTTCTGAGTTCATTCTTTCAAGCTTATTGTTTTTAAAAACCAGAAAACCCTAGCTAACTCTTTGAGCTTCGTTTCAATCTTCTTCTAAAAGTGTATTAGAGCTTTAATTTGTGTACGTATCTACTCTATTTAGAGAGTTATTCTTGAACAACACTACTTTGATTTCTTCTTGTATCTTGACGATTCTGGGATTGAATTGTTGACAAGTGAAAGGGTATTTTCACTTGAGAGGCTTCTCCGCCTACTGAAGGAGAGAGGCATCTCCGCCTACTAAAGAAAAGAGGTTTCTCCACCTACTGAAGGAGGGTATAGTGAAATCCTCAACAGGTTACTTGAGACAAGGACGTAGGCACAGATCGCTGAAACCTTGTAAAATCGATGTCACTCTCTCTTGCTTAACTCTTTTTTTTTTAAGCATAGTTATATTGGTATTTATCTATTGTGAATGCTATAAAGATTATATTCATTGTGTTGTTTGATTACTTATTGTAAATCATAGCAAAAACTTGTTTATATTTAAAGCATATTTATATTGATACACTTATCTGCTGAAAATACTATTGTTATTGAGATGTTGGATCACTTGTGGAAATCGAATTTAAAAATTGATTAAAGCTTTGCATAAATTTTTAAATACCCAATTCAGCCCCCCTCCC
The DNA here is from genome assembly GCF_029873635.1 of Malania oleifera. Taxonomy (NCBI): domain Eukaryota; kingdom Viridiplantae; phylum Streptophyta; class Magnoliopsida; order Santalales; family Ximeniaceae; genus Malania; species Malania oleifera. The sequence goes on along the minus strand of NC_080427.1, from coordinate 55,908,601 downwards.
CCCTCTCTCGGGATCACACCTTAACTTTCAGGTGACGTGGATCGTTAACTATTGGTTTCCTTGGAGTTAAGTATAACTTAAAGACCAATGAACAAGTATAATATTAAATAGGTGTTTTAACCTCACTTAGGGTAAAAATCAAGTTAGTGACGCCCCCATTAGACCAATTACTAACCCATTTCTCATCTATATTCATAACCCCTTTTTCAGTTGATTTTGTTCACTACCCAATACTATAGCGCCCCGACCCTCTAGGTGGGCTCGGAGTGTAATGACACGGAATTTAAATAATTAGAAAATATAATGAATAAAATGGATTAAAGGAAAATAAGGGGAAGAGAAGAAGAATTTTTAAGAAAAAAAAACAGGCCTCGTCAACGAATGTCCAGTATTCGTCGACGAGTGTCCTAAGATCGTCAACGAAGTCTGCTTCTTGTTGACGAAGAAATCCCGAGAGAGAATTTGGAAACCCTGAATTTCATCGACGAAGGTATCTTCTCGTCGACGAAGACTCTACAGTGCCTCATTGACGAACCCACGTGTCTCATTGACAAAGCCCCTGCGTATAAAAAAGGTTTTTCTTCATTTTCAGCATGAATTCTCAAACTCTCTCTAAAAACGATCCCCTAGCCTTCTCTCTTCAGTTTTGGGCCTATTTTGACCTGGTTTAATGATCTGGAACCACCACGAGGTTCGTGAGATCATTCTCTTCAAGGCTGTAGCAGTTGATTGTTGGGTTGTGAGATTTAGGAAACATCCCAAAATCAGGGTAAGTTAGTTATTTTTGGATTTTCTTAAGGAATGTTGTTATTTGGAGCCTAAGAAGTAGTAAATAAGTGTTTTTCTTAATATTTGAGTTAATTGAAATTTATTTTAATTAAGTTATGATTTTTGGATTCAAGGTCCAAGTGAACGCTACGGGTATTGGTTTGGGGATCCTGCCAGCGTAGTTCAAAAGTCATGTAAGGGGGAAATTTATATATTAAATCAGATTTTTCATGAATATAATGGATTATGTGTTATTTATGTATATATGTTTATATGTGGGTTTAAAATGCCAGCCACGAAAATTATGTTTTCTGAACCTAGGATTGTTTATATAGTTATGTATATGTGAAAATAAATGAATGAAAGTGAAAATGTATTTTTCTAAAGAAGTAAGTAAGGAATGAAATGTATTTTTAGCATATAAATGTTAATTATGGTTGACTTATTTTGTAAGAAATATATATGAATTTTACTGCTAAAACTGTGTGGCATGAGATTCTGTGCAAATATATGTTAGATATATGAGATGCATGTTAAGTAAGTAAAGCTTTATGAATAAAATATGAGATGGACAATGTTGCTTGTGTATGTTAAATGCAACCATATAAATGTAAGACAACTGAAAGACAATCATATTAGCAGATTCTAGCACATTTCTATGTGGAAACTAACTGTAGCAGATTCTAGCGCATTTCTATGTAGAAACTAACAAATTATGGCTAAAGACCAGCTGTAGTACGAAAGAATGAAATGAAATATTATGCAATGAAATGACAATGAAATGGCAATGAAATGAAATGAAATGACAAATGCGAACGATGTAAATGGGAAAGAGTCACTTAAAGTGAAACGAAATGCAAAGTTAAGTTATGAACATGAATGAATGTGTATGAATAAATAATGACAAAAAGAAATGATGTATTATGATATTAGAAGTATGTATGTACGTAGAACCTGTTACGATTGGGCGGGACATACTCTTTGCATGAGGGCTTGTTAAGAAAGGCAAGTGCACTAGTAGCTTCAGATGTGGTAGTATCTGCATAACGTACTAGGGCAGAGGGAACCTATTTGTATGGACGGGTAGATTTTCCTATCCTTAGGGCCTTTGCCGATAAACTATTGTTGAATGTGTGAGCACAAGATTAATCTAACACTTGAGGGCTTACTGAGTAAGGTAAGTGCCCTGGTATGTTTTAGTTGTGACCTTAGGGCTACCTAAGTATCAAAGCAGAGAGGTGCTACTTGTATGGGTGAGTAATCACCCCTATCCTTGGGTAATCTCATGGGTAAAACTTTGCATGTGATTGTTTAGGTTTAGAAAACAATTTCAATGCTATGTGATGATTTGAAAATGTAATTAAAATGATATTTATTTACCTCATGTTAGCCACACACTATTTTAATATATGTATTTCTTCCTTTACTGAGATGTGTCTCACCCGAATATGAATATTTCTTTTCAGAACATCCTCGAGCTCGGGCCTAGGAGCTCAAGGGTAGCTTTAGCATTTTTTAGGACTATAAGAAACAGGGTAAATGTTGATACTATCTTGGAAATGGAAATGTTTATATTTTATGTCTTTATGTTTTAAGGATGTTGAGAACGGAATGGTTGTGAACGTACTGAAATGTTTTGGAGATGTATGAATATATGGAAATGCAAGTGATGGTTGGATTTTATGGATTTATAGATAGGTTATGGCAAACTATGGTATTATGGAATGTTGGTATTGTAGAACTATGTTTAAGGAAATTATGTTTATGTTTTCTACTGCGTATGTATGTTATGAATTATGATTTATCAGAATATTATCAGGTTTAACGCGCTGGACCCGGGTTTAACGGTTCGGGGCGTTACATTTTGGTATCAAAGCATTGACTTTTGGGATTTTGAGGATTTAGGAAATGATTTATACCAGAGTATAGGAAATAGTTCGGATAAGGATACTAGATGAATAGGTTAGGTATTGAGAAATAGGTTTGGTGTAGGAAAGTATAGGATGGTGTTTTGTTATTTAGAGGCGAAATTACATCGACGATTTCCTGTGATTTTTCTGAAGCAGTCGACTTGTCACGCCCCGAACCTGCAGGTGGGTCCCAGGTGTGAATTTGAGTAACCTAACCTGTCTCAGTATCAATTGAAACGTACATGATACAAGACCAAAAAGAGGGTCCGACCCCATGGGGTAAATGGATGCCCACATACATACACTCAACCATCCATACTCATCCAAAATACGCAACAGAATACGATCTTTCATACATAACCAGTATCATACCAGAGTCTATACAAGCTAAGATATACATTCCTATAATACAAAACGTACCCCAAGTGTCTACAAAAACCATTTTGACCACCTAGGTACCAAAACTCGTACCTAATAGGTACTAGCAGTAGTTACGACACCCTTGCTTCCAGACGCTAGGATGCTACTTACGGCTACCTGAAGGACCTGGAGAAAAACATTGTATGTACGTTCGGGGTGAGACACCTCTCAGTAAGGAAGAAAACAGGTTATATCAGTGTGAGACATACCAGTGTTATTTTACATACTTCATAACACTATAAAATACGATACAGTTCGAAACATTTACATACAGTTTCATACGTATACATACAGTTCCAGTATTTTTACAAAAACTATTCCAGTACATACGATACCCAAACCATACAGTCAGTGTCGTCACACTAGTTCGCAACTACACAAGGTCACCTCGTCTCACAGCGATTACATTGCTACATACGCAACTACCTTGTGACAACCGAGTCCCACAGTGATTACATTGCTTCATATGCAACTACACAAGGTCACCTAGCCTCATAGCGATTACATTGCTACACACGCAACTACGCTGCGACGACTCAGGCCCACAGTGATTAAATTGCTACATACACAACTACACAAGGTCACCTAGTCTCACAACGATTACATTGCTACATACGCAACTACGATGCGATGACTCAGACCCATAGTGATTACATTGCTACATATGGTGTAGAGCACACCCTTCAGTGACTAGTCGAAACATACTGGTGATATTTCACACCTTGGATATAGAGTCGGCCACTCTCGCCCACGGTAATTAATTGATACATGGCTGTTTCACAAATCCCTGGAATCATTTTGGAACTCACGTTCCTATACATTTCAGCGTACGGTAATTAGCTACCACATAGTCGTTTTACAAATACCTGGAACAAATACATACAACCATACATACCACACTTATTTGGTTTATGGCTAATCATATTGTTTACCAATTCAAGTATACAGTTTATGTAAATATGATTACGGTCACCTCAATAATACAGTTTCAACGTAACTAATAGTTTTCTAAACCAAGTAGAGATGATACCTGAAATCCCCAATTTTTTTGAAAACTGTAACCCTAAAATCCCGCATTTTTACTTGATAGATTTTTCCAAATAAGTTACCAAAATATACACATGATCGTAGCCTACAAGCTTACCGATCCGGATTTCGAAAATAAACTGATATAAATAGAATCCCCTTACCTTAACCCGAATTCCAATTACGAACTCTATGGTCACCAAAACTACGAATCGAGACTCCAAAACCTACAAACCACAGTATAACACGGGCTTACAATCCATACTACTACACATATGCTGAATCAGAAACGAAAATCGAGTCTTAACTCAATTTTAGCTTGAAATCCGAAATCGGTCAAAACGAGATTCCGATTCGCTAAAAACGTGGAGAATCCTTCACTGATCCTCACGGTAACTTTGGACTTGCGATTTAGGTGACAAACGGTGAAGAATCGAGGAGAGAGAGAGAGAGAGAGAGAGAGAGAGCTTCGAATTCTAGAGAGAGAGGGAGAGGACTTCCAAACTTAGCAACTAAGCAACCCCCAAAAGATCTTTTAAAGGCCTTTGACTTAGGCAATTTCGTCAACGAGATGGCGCCCTCATTGATGAGGTCTTTAGAAATTTCATCGATGAGACGGAGATTTCGTCGACGAACCTAATATTTCCAACTTTCTAGATCTCTCGGCTTTTCCTCGTTGACGAGCCTCTAAATTTCGTTGACGAGAAGCCTTCTACCTTCGTCAACGAATTATGGCCTCGTCGACAAAGTCTGCACAATTGTATTTTTACCCCTCTTTTACATAATAAACCCATATATCACGGTTCGGGTTCTTACAACCTCCCCTCCTTGCAAAAATTTCGTCCTCGAAATTTGTAATCTCTCATTACAAACACATTCATACTACTACATACATACGTACTCTGAGGTAAAACGGCGGTCGTTCATACCCAATCTCTATATGATATATACATACTCTAGAGAATACGATGACCATTTATATGCAACCCTGTCATGATACATACATACTCTAGAGAATACAGCGGCCATTTATATGCAGCCCCGTTAGGATACATACATGCATTCCCTCACTTATGGCGGATGAATACCGTGGTCACATACATACACGTCTCTGAAGCTCACAATACTACAAGACTCTCCCAGAGACTAACCTTACAATACTAATATGATAACAAAGTATTACATGCATACATACATACATACTCATACCACCCTGCTATCCAAATACTACTCAAAACAACTGCGGATACTTCTGGCATATTTCCGTCTCTAGTTCCCAAGAAGCTTCCTCGATCTCGTGGTTTCGCCACAATACCTTCACTAACGGTATTTCATTGGTACGAAAGTTCTAAACTTTACGGTCCAGAACCTGAACAGGTATTTTCTTATACGCTAAAGTATCCTCGATTTCTAACTCACCATAACTGATAACATGAGATGGATCCAACACGTACCCTCTCAGCATAGATGTGTGAAACACATCGTGGACCATCGAGAGTGTTGGGGGTAGTGCCACTCTGTAGGCTACCGGATCCACTCACTCAATAACCTCGAATGGTCCTATATACCTCGGGTTCAACTTGCCTTTCCTTCCAAATCTCATCACTCCCTTCGTTGGAGCGATTCTAAGGAATACTTTGCCCCCTACCTCGAACTCCAACTCATGGTGGCGAACATCTGCGTAGCTCTTCTGCCAACTCTGAGTCGTCCTAATCCTCTCCCGAATCAAACCTACCTTCTCAGATACCTGCTGCACGAGTTCAAGTCCTAAAATCTGACGTTGACCAACCTCATTCCAATACAAAGGAGATCGGCACCTCCGACCATACAAAGCCTTAAACGGTGTCATCCCTATACTAGCCTGAAAGCTATTGTTGTAGGAAAACTCCACTAGTGGCAGAAACTGAATCCAACTACTGCCAAAGTCCAATACATAAGCCCGTAACATATCCTCCAAGATCTGTAACGTCCTCTCTGACTGTCCATTAGTTTGGGGGTGGAACGCTGTACTGAAAGTAAGCTTCATCCTTAGTGCTTCCTGCAAGCTCTTCCAAAATAGAGAAGTAAACCTCGGATCCTGATCTGAAACAATGGAAGCAGGCACTCCGTGTAATCTAACTATCTCCTACATGTACAGGTCTGCTAACTTCCTCAAAGGATATCCAACCTTCATAGATACAAAGTGAGCAGATTTCGATAACCTATCCACGATCACCCAGATAGTATTCTGCCTGTGAAGCGCTGGCAGCAAACCGGTAACAAAGTCCATGGAAATATGCTCCAATTTCCATGCTAGAATAGGTAAAGGCTGCAACGACCTTGCCAGCCTCTGATGTTCAGCTTTCACCTACTGACACATCAAACACTGCTCCACAAACTGAGCAATATCCCTATTCATACCACTCCATCAGAAGGCCTACTCGGATGTACCGTATAAAAAGAATGATGTGCTTCCTCTAGAATCTCGTCCTTTTGATCTCATCGTCATTTGGAATACACAGCCTGGTCCCAAACCTCAACACACCTCTGTCAGAGATGTTAAAATCTGTAGCCAAACCTTGCTGCACTTTCTTCACAATCTCAGCTAACTTTACATCATTAGCCTGCGCGGCTTTAATATGTTTAAACAAAGTTGGCTGAATCACCAAGCTAGCAATGAAAGCCTGATGATCACGTGACACCATTTCCACGCCAAGGCTTTCCAGATCCCGCCTGACATAATGCTAAGCTACAACTACAGATACTGTTGTATGTTCTGCCTTCCGACTCAACACATTAGCTACCACATTAGCCATTCCCGGATGGTAACTAATCATGTAATCGTAGTCCTTGATCAACTCTAGCCACCGCCTCTGCCTCATATTCAACTCCTTCTGCACAAAAAAGTACCTGAGGCTCTTGTGGTTAGTGAAAATCTCACACTGAACACCATACAGGTAGTGTCACCAGATCTTTAGAGCATAAAATACCGTAGCCAATTCCACATCATGCGTAAGGTAATTCTTCTCATACTCCTTAAGTTGCCGAGAAGCAAAAGTGACCACCTTACCCTGTTACATAAGCACACATCCCAAACCTTTTAGAGACACGTCGCTATAAATCACAAAACCCCCATTCCCCAAAGGAATGGTCAATACTGGAGCAGTAAATAGTCGGTGCTTCAACTTAAGAAAGCACTGCTCTCAATCACTAGTCCAGTCAAACTTCACTCCCTTCTTAGTCAGTTGTGTCAGAGGTCTAGACAATTTAGAGAATCCCTCCATGAACCGACGATAGTAACCCGTCAGTCCCAGAAAACTTCGAACCTCCTACACACTCTTTGGTCTAGCCCAGTCGACCACAACTTCGATCTTGCTAGGATCAATAGAGATACCGCCCTCAGACACCACATGGCCTAAGAACGCGACCTGATTCAACCATAACTCACACTTCTTTAGCCTAGCATACAGGCTCTTCTCTCGCAGAATCTCTAGCACCAACTCAATTGGCTTTCATGCTCTTCCAGACTCCTCGTGTACCAAAATGTCATCGATGAACACCACTACGAACTCGTCCAGGTATTCATGGAAAACCCAGTTCATCAGATCCATGAACACTGCCGGTGCATTGGTTAACCCAAATGGCATAACCAAGAATTCATAGTGGCCATATATGGTTCAGAAAGCGGTCTTTGCTACATCCTTAGATCTAACCCTCACCTGATGATACCTTGACCGTAGGTCGATCTTCGAAAATACCTGCATTCCCTGCAGCTGGTCAAAGAGATCATCTATATGAGGTAAAGGATAGCGGTTCTTCACCGTCACTTTGTTGATCTCATGGTAGTCAATACACATACGCATCGAACCGTCCTTCTTCTTCACAAATAATACTGGAGCTCCCCAGGGTGAAACACTCGGTCAAATAAAACCCTGGTCTAGTAGTTCCTGCAACTGCTCCTTCAACTCTCAAAGTTTTGTTGGAGCCATCCAGTATGGAGCTTTAAAGATCGGTGCCTTGCCAAGCAGCAACTCTATTGCAAACTCCACCTCCCGATCCGGAGGTAAATCGGGTAATTTTTTAGGAAACACATCTGGAAACTCGTTGACCACCCAAATATCCTTGAGTCTCAACTCATCCCACGGCGGATCCTTCACGCAAGCTAGGTACCCCTAACAACCATCCAAGAGCAATCTCCTTGCCTGTAATACCGACAAAATCTGTGGCGTCGAACGCACACACGATTCCACGAACTCATACTACTGCTTCCCAGGAGGTCTGAACACTACTACCCTTTTACGACAATCAATCACTGCATAGCTAAAGAACAATCAATTCATTCCCAGTATGACATCGAAACCCGACATGTCGTATACTACAAGATTTTCCGGTACCAGTCTCTCCTAAATCACAACTAGGCAGTTTCCTAACATCTTACTATGAATCGTTACACTCCCAGTCGGCTTAGTCACAGACAACATTTCATTCATCACACAGGTTTCCGCCTTACACAACTTCACAAAACTAGCAGATATGAACGAATGGGTTGCCCCCAAATCAAATAAAACAACAGCTCTATTCGAAAGAAATAACATGGTACCTGTCACCACGTTCCCAGCGTGTTCCGCATCTACTGGAGTAAGTGAATATACTCTCCCTAGAGCCGTGGTCTCCTGGTGGTTCCTCTATGGCATCTGATTACTCCCACGGTTCTGACTCTGTGTAGCCATAATCCTCCTCTATTCCTGACAGCTCTTCGCTATGTGACTTGACTTGCCACAGTTGTAGCAGACACCCCAAAATGGTTGACATTCTCCATCGTGCCATTTATGACACTTGGAGCACAGCGTGGAGGATAGATCCCCCTGAGAACTCGGCCACTCAGTGTTCTGCCGATAACTAGAGCTGTAATTCTTATTCTTCTTCCACTGAATCTGCCGAGGACCACTCTAAGGACCAGAAGATACTGGCCTCTTCCCTTGAACCTGCACTACCTCATCTCCCTGAAGGTCGGTCTCAACTATGGTGGCTTTATCCACCAAGACAGAGAACTCACGGATCTGCAGCATCCCCAAAAGAAGGAGGATTTCTTTCCTCAGACCACTCTCGAACCTCTGAGCCTTCTCGTGCCCACTCGGAACCAAGTATGGCACAAATCGAGATAACTCGATATATCTGGCAGCATACCTCTGCACCGTCAAAGTTCCTTGTGTCAGGCCTAAAAACTCATCAGCCTTCGCATCCCGAGTGGAGACCGAAAAGTATCTCTCAAAAAATACCTCCTTGAAATGGCCCCACATCATACCATATGGACCAACTCTCTGTCTCTCAAGCAGACTCACTGTCGTCCACCATCACCCTGCCTCTCCAGTCAGCTGAAAGGTAGCGTACAAGACCTTCTTCCCATCTGTGCACTGGAGGACATCCAGAATCCTCTCAGTCTTCTCAACCCGGTCCTCTGTTATAATCGAATCGGGTCCTCTCGTAAACGTCGGAGGGTGCATATGGGTGAACCTCTCAATCGTACACCTCATATCAGGAGGAGAGCATTCACGTCTCCCAACACTCCGCCTAATCTCTTGGATCACCTGTCTTGCCAAACCATGAGACACAAAAGGAGACTCATCACTTGTCCTCTCCTCAGAGCCACTCTCCAAGTTATTATCCTTGGGCTCCATTCTGAAAATAGAATAGAAATCGGTTAGAATTCCTATATCGTATGCAGTTAACACAATCATAGACCTAATCATGTCAACTATAACTCTCTCTGGTCAAAGTCTGTCCCGTCACACTGACACAAATCCATCAATGGTCTGCCCTACCTTTACTGGAATCGTCATTCCAGGAAAAACACGGAATATCGCCGACACATCCCGATCTAGTAACAGAACAACCCTCGACCAACACAACCCATTTCCTACATTCTATACTCTAGTATGTACTCATCAATACTCCTAACCAAGTCTACAAGACCTAACGACCTCGTTAGCTCTGATACCAAGTTATCACGCCCCGAACCCGCAGGTGGGTCCCAGGTGTGAATTTGAGTAACCTAACCTGTCTCAGTATCAATTTAAACGTACATGATACAATACCAAAAATAGGGTCCGACCACGTGGGGTAAATGGATGCCCACATACATACACTCAACCATCCATGCTCATCCAAAATACGCAGCGGAATATGATCTTTCATACATAACCAGTATCATACTAGAGTCTATATAAGCTAAGATATACATTCCCATAATACAAAACGTACTCCAGGTGTCCACAAAAACCATTCCGACCACTTGGGTACCAAAACTCGTACCTAATAGGTACTAGCAATAGTTACGACACCCTTACTTCCAGACGCTAGGATGCTACTTATGGCTACCTGAAGGACCTAGAGAAAAACATTGTACGTACATTCGGGGTGAGACACCTCTCAGTAAAGAAGAAAATAGATTATATCAGTGTGTGGCATACCAGTGTTATTTTACATACTTCATAGGACTATAAAATACGATACAATTCGAAACATTTACATACAGTTTCATATGTATACATACAGTTCCAGTATTTTTACAAAAACCATTCCAATACATACGATACCCAAACCATATAGTTAGTGTCGTCACACTAGTTCGCAACTACACAAGGTCACCTCGTCTCACAGTGATTACATTGCTACATACGCAACTACGCTACGACAATCGAGGCCCATAGTGATTACATTGCTCCATACGCAACTACACAAGGTCACCGAGCCTCACAGCGATTACATTGCTACACACACAACTACGCTGCTACGAATCAAGCCCACAGTAATTACATTGCTACATACGCAACTACATAAGGTCACCTAGTCTCACAATGATTACATTGCTACATACGTGACTACGATGCTATGATTCTAGCCCACAGTGATTACATTGCTAACCACAACTATGAACTGAGACTCCAAAACCTACAAACCACAGTACAACATAGGCTTACAATCCGTACTACTACACATATATTGAATCAGAAATGAAAATCGAGCCTTACCTCAATTTTAGCACGAAACCCAAAATCGCTCAAAATAAGATTTCGATCCGCTAGAAACGTAGAGAATCCTTCACTGATCCTCGTAGTAACTTTGGATTTGCGATTCAGGCAACAAACGGTGAAGAATCAAGGAGAGAGAGAGAGAGAGAGAGAGAGAGAGAGAGAGAGAGAGAGAGAGACAGCTTCGAATTCTAGAGAGAGAGGGAGAGGAATTCCAAACTTAGCAACTAAGAAACTCCCAAAAGATCTTTTAAAGGCCTTTGACCTGGGTGATTTCATCAACGAGATGGCGCCCTCGTCAACGAGGTCTTCAGAAATTTCATCGATGAAACAGAGATTTCATCGACGAACATGATATTTCCAACTTTCCAAATCTCTCAGCTTTTCCTTATCGATGAGCCTCTGAATTTCGTCGACGAGAAGCCTTCTACTTTCGTCGATGAATTATGGCCTCATCGAAAAAGTCTGTACAATTCCATTTTGACCCCTCTTTTACATAATAAACTCATATATCACGGTTCCGGTTCTTACACGACAGCCTCAGAAAATCCACTGTAAACCTTAGATGTTTTTGTTTTTGAATTGTGTGACTGATCCTTGTATGAAGATTTTGGATTTTATTTGAATTGTGGCGTTCAGCGCCACAGATTCTGTCGACATTACAGGCAAGGAAGGCTACTCTTGGACGGATGTCAGGGGTACTTAGCTTGTGTGGAGGAACCGCCGCAGAATGAGTTGAGACTCGAGGATATTTGGGTAGTTAGCGAATTTCCAGATGTGTTTCCAGATGATTTACCCGGTTTATCTCCAGACTGTGAGGTAGAGTTTGCTATAGAGTTATTGCCTGGTAAGGCACCAATCTCTAAAGCTCCGTATCGGATGGCTCCAGTAGAACTTAGGGAGTTGAAGGAGCAGTTGCAAGAATTACTAGATAGGGGATTCTTTCGACCTAGTGTTTCGCCCTGGGGAGCTCCAATACTATTTTTGAAGAAGAAGGACGAGTCGATGCGGATGTGCATTGATTACCGTGAGATTAACAAGGTAACTATGAAGAATCGCTATCCTTTACCTGGTATAGATGATCTCTTTGACCAGTTGCAGGGTACGTGAGTCTTTTCAAAGATCGACTTGCGGTCAGGGTATCATCAGGTGAAGGTTAGAGCGGAGGATGTAGAGAAGACTGCTTTCCGAACCAGATATGGCCACTACGAGTTTCTAGTCATGCCTTTTGGGTTGATGAATGCTCCGGCGGTGTTCATGGATCTGATGAACAGGGTTTTCCATGAGTACCTAGATCAGTTCGTGGTGGTATTCATCGATGACATTCTGGTATACTCGAGGAATACGGAAGAGCATGTGGAACATTTGAGGTTAGTGTTACAGATTCTGCAGGCGAAGAAGCTGTATGCTAAGTTAAAGAAGTGTGAATTCTAGTTGAGTCAGATTGCATTCTTAGGCCATGTAGTTACTGGGGATGGTATATCAGTTGATCCTAGCAAGATTGAAGCTATGGTCGACTGGGTAAGGCCAAAGAATGTGCAGTAGGTTCGGAGTTTTCTAGGACTGGCGGGTTACTATCGTTGGTTCGTAAAGGGTTTCTCTAAACTTTTTGGACCTCTGACACGATTGACCAGGAAGGGAGTACAGTTTGACTGGACTAGTGATTGCGAGCAGTGCTTTCAAGAGTTGAAGCACCAGCTGGTTACTGCTCCAGTATTGACCATTCCTTTAAGGGATGGTGCATTTGTGATATATAGCGACGTGTCTCTGAAAGGCTTGGGATGTGTGCTTATACAGTAGGGTAAGGTTGTGGCGTATGCTTCTCGGTAACTAAAAGAGTATGAGAAGAATTACCCTACGCATGATCTGGAGTTGGCTGTTGTTGTGTATGCACTCAAGATCTAGCGACACTATTTGTACAGGGTGCAGTGTGAAATCTTCACTGACCATAAGAGCCTCAAGTATTTCTTCATGTAGAAAGAGTTGAATATGAGGTAGAGACGGTGGCTAGAGTTGATTAAAGACTATGATTGCACGATCAGTTATCACCTGGGGAAGGCTAATGTAGTAGCTGATGCGTTGAGTCGGAAGCTAGGGCCTTCAGCTGTATCTACAATTCTAACTCAGTGTCACATCAGACGAGATTTGGAGAGCTCAGGTATAGAGTTGGTGGTGGGTGAACATCAGGCTTATCTTGCCGTTTTGATGGTCCAACCGACCCTATTTGAGTGTATAAAAGCCATGCAGGCTAGTGATGCAAAGTTGGCAAAGGCTATGGAAAAGGTACAGCAGGGATTGGCTACAAAGTTTAACATCTCTAAGGGAGTTGTGTTGAGGTTTGGGACCAAACTGTGTGTTCCGAACAATGATGAGATCAGAAGGATGATTCTAGAGAAGGCGCATCGTTCTATGTTTACGGTACATCCTGGTAGTATAAAGATGTATCAGGGCTTGCGCGAGACCTTCTGGTGGTCTGGTATGAAGAGGTAGATTGCTCAGTTCGTGGAGCAGTGTTTGACGTGTTAACAGGTGAAAGCTGAACATTAGAGGCCAGCAAGGCCGTTGCAGCCTTTGTCTATTTCGATGTGGAAATAGGAGCATATTTCCATGGATTTGGTGGTTGGTTTGCCACCAGCACTTCACAGACAGAATGCTGTATGGGTGATTGTGGATAGACTGACAAAATTTGCTTATTTCATACCGATGAAGATTAACTATCCTTTGAGTAGGCTAGCTGATATGTACGTGCATGAGATTATGAGAATGCACGGAGTACCGGTGTCCATTGTGTCAGATCGAAATCCGAGGTTTACTTCTCGATTTTGGATGAGTTTGTAGGAGGCATTAAGGACAAAGCTTACTTTCAGTACAGCGTTCCACCCCCAGACTAATGGACAGTCGGAGAGGATGATATAGATATTGGAAGATATGTTGCGAGCTTGTGTGTTAGACTTCGGTGGTAGCTGGATACAGTTTATGCCACTTGTGGAGTTCGCTTATAACAACAGCTTCCAGTCTAGTATCGGGATGGCACCGTTCAAGGCTTTGTATGGTCGGAGGTGTCGATCTCCTTTGTGTTGGGATGAGATTGGTGAACATCAGGTGTTAGGATTTGAACTCGTGCAGCAGGCGTATAAGAAGGTGAGTTTGATCTGGGAGAGGATTAGATCAGCTCAAAGTCAACAGAAGAGTTATGCAGATACTCACCGTCGTGAGTTAGAGTTCGAAGTGGAAGGTAAGGTATTTCTGCATATTGCTCCGATGAAAGGAGTGATGATATTCGGCAGGAAGGGCAAGTTGAGCCCGAGGTATATTGGACCATTCAAGGTACTTGAGCGAGTGGGTCCGGTAGCCTATAGAGTTGCATTACCTCCAGCACTTTCGAGGGTCCATGATGTGTTTCACGTATCCATGTTGAGGAGATACGTGTTGGATCCTTCACAAGTTATCAGCTACGATGAGTTGGATATAGAGGATACTTTAGCGTATGAGGAGATACCTGTTCAGGTTCTGGACCGTAAAGTTCAGAAGTTTCGTACCACAGAGATACCGTTAGTGAAGGTATTGTGGCGGAACCACGAGGTTGACGAAGCTTCTTGGGAACTGGAAACGAAAATACGCCAGAAGTATCCATGGTTGTTTTGAGCATTTGTACATGATCCTATTGTGGGTTGGGATAGGTAGTTAGTCGTCAGGAGTGTGTGTATGTAGGGTGAACTCTTGAGACTGTTGTACATGTAACCACGATATTCCTCCGCCATATGTGAGGGTATGTATGTGTGTGTGTGTGTATGACGGGGCCGCGTATAAATGGCCATTGTATTCTCTAGAGTATGTATGCATCGAGTTGGGGCTACGCTATAGTGGTCGCCAGTCTTCTCTAGAGTAATAGATATGTGACAGCTTGGTATTTGATTGTATGTATGACTTTATGAATGAGAGATGGCAAATTTCGAGGATGAAATTTGTGTAAGGAGGGGAGATTGTAAAAACCAGGAAAAATATATAAAAGGATTTCTGCAGATTTCATCGACGAAGCCAAATTTCATCGATGAAGGCAAAAGACTTTTCGTTGACGAAATTCAGAGGGTTCGTCGACGAAGAGAAGTCGAGAGGTCTGGAGAAATTGAAATATCAGACTTCGTCGACAAGGCAGCCAACATCCACGACGAAATACTTGACTTTTCGTCGACGAAAACTGGGCGAGTCAAAGGGGTATAAAAGGAAAATTTTGTTTCTTCTTCATTAAGTTTTCTAATCTCTCTCTCTCTCTCTCTAAACTCTCTCTACACTCTCTCTCTCTCTCTCTCTAGATTTCCTCACTGGTCGTCGATAGAATCGAAAATCCAAGGTTACCACGAGGATCGTGGAAGGATTCTTTACAACTTCTGTGGATCGGAATCTCGTTTCAGAGATTTTTGGGTTTTGGCGTAAAATTGAGGTAAGGCTCGGTTTTCATTTCTGATCCTGTATTTTTGTAGAAGATGGTCTCATGAGTATATTCTATATTGGGATTTGTAGGTTTTGGAACTTGGTTCGCGGTTTAGGAGCCTTGGAGTTCGGGTTTTGCTTACGGGGTTAAGGTAAGGGGAAACTGTGTTATGTTAGTTATTTTTGAAATCGGACTCAGTGGAATTGCGGTCCACGGTCCTACGTATGTTTTGACTACTCATTTGGGGGGGATCTAACAGGAAAAAAATGGGTTTTTCATTATTACAGTTTTTGGGAAAAGGGGGGGGCGACGGGCTACATCCTTGGTTTTGATGAAAACTATGTATATGTTGATTTATACTGCGTGATTGGGATGGTTGTGCCTTGACTTTGTATAAACTGTATTTGTTTGGGAAACCATGTTTTAGATTACCAAATGGGTGTGGTTTGTTTGGTTATATGAGCATGCATGTGTGTGTGTGATATGTTGAAATGCTAGTAGGAACACGGTTCCGAAATTATTCCAGGTACTAAGAGTGTCCGGCTCTATATCCGAGGGCATATGAAATCGCTAGCCATAGATTGGCAAGAGTGTTCGGCTCTATATCCGAGGGCGTGAGCCTATCCGGCAGATCAGGCCGTAGGGTGTGGATCCACCATTTGAGCGCCGGTACGATGCCATGGGAGTCGAGGACTAGCCATGTGCCGGTTAGCACCGTGCTTCGCAGGTTGGCTGCAGGCCAATGCCGGAATGCAAATCCGGCTTTGTGCCGAAGAGTGTGACAACACTATGCTGATCATGTACATGTATGTGATGGAACGGAGCGGATGTGATCGCTTGTTCTTGTGACCGGTGTATTGAGAGAGCTGAGCTGATGGGATCACTAGTTCTGGTTACCAGGTTACTAATCATATGTTGTGTGTGCTTGTAGGCACTGTGTGAATTAGTATTGGATTGCATTTAATTGCATGTATGTTTTGGCATGATAACATTCAAATGCCACACACTGATATAACCCGCGTTCTTCCTTACTGAGAGGTGTCTCACCCCTACTGTACGTACATTTTTACAGGTCCTTCGAGTAATCGGAACTAGCGTCCTGGTGTGGGGAGCGCAGAGGCCAATGTACTGTGTTAGCGCTTGGGTAAGTGCTAGGACTGTAAATTTGTTGGGTTGCCATTTTGGGTTGTTTTTGGGCACCCGGTTGTACGTTTTGTTAAAGCTATGTTTTGCTCTTTTATAGACTCTAGTATGGTACTGCATATATGATATATATTGATGATTTTCCGCTGCGTATATGATTGTGTTTAGATGCTGTTTAGGGTGCCTGGGAACCCCACGGGGTCGGACCCTCATCCATTGTACTGATCTTTTGATAATTGTATGATACAGGGACAGGATAGGTTACATTCTCACCTTCGGGTTCCACTTCGGGGTGCGGGGTGTGACAATGGTAGCTGCTCAAAATCAGGACAAGGGAAAGCAGCAAATACCACTTGGAAGAGGTGGTCCACCCCGATTGTACACACTCCGAGCTAAGGAGGATGCCATCAGAGAAGTAGGTATGAAATAATTTAATTTAATGAATAATGAATAAATGATTTATATGATGGTATGCATGTTGAGTTCTTATGATGGTAGTTAGCAAATGAATGTAAAGTAATGTGAAAGCATGATTAGTTGGTAAAATTTCGAGGATGAAATTTCTTAAGGAGGGGAGAATGTAATGACACAGAATTTAAATAATTAGAAAATATAATGAATAAAATGGATTAAAGGAAAATAAGGGAAAGAAAGGAATAATTTTTAAGAAAAAAAACAGGTCTCATCGACGAATGTCCTGTATTCGTCGACGAGTGTCCTTCTAAGATCGTCGATGAAGTCTGGTTCTTGTCAACGAAGAAATCCCGAGAGAGAAAATTTGGAAACCCTGAATTTCGTCGACGAAGGTATCTTCTCGTCGACGAAGACTCTACAGTGCCTCGTCGACGAACCCACGTGTCTCGTCAACAAAACCCTGCATATAAAAAGGGTTTTTCTTCATTTTCGGCGTCAATTCTCAAACTCTCTCCTCTCTCTCTCTCTCTCTCTCTCTCTCTCTCTCTCTCTCTATAAAAACAACCCCCCAGCCTTCTCTCTTTAGTTTTGGGCCGATTTTGACCCGGTTTAACGATCCGAAACCACCACAAGGTTCGTGGTATCATTCTCTTCAAGATTGTAGGAGCTGATCGTTGGGTTGCGAGGTTTGGGAAACATTCCAAAATTAGGGTAAGTTAGTTATTTTGGGATTTTCTTAAGGAATGTTATTATTTTGAGTCTAAAAAGAAGTAAATAAGTGTTTTTTTTTTAAGATTTGAGTTAATTGAAATTTATTTTAATTAAGTTAGGATTTTTGGATTTAGGGTCCAAGTGAACGCTACAGGTATCGGTTCGAGGATCTTGCCAGCGTAGTTTGAAAGTCAGGTAAAGGGGAAATTTATATATTAAATCAGGTTTTTCATGAATATAATGGATTATGTGTTATTTATGTATATATATGTTTATATATAGGTTTAAAATGCCAGCCATGAAATTTATGTTTTTTAGAGCCTAGGATTGTTTATATAGTTATGTATATGTGAAAATAAATCAATAATAAAGTGAAAAGGTATTTTTCTAAGGAAGTAAGTAAGGAATGAAATGTATTTTTAGTATATAAATGTTAATTATGGTTGACTTATTTTGTAAGAAATGTATATTAATTTTACTGTTAAGACTGTGTGGCATGAGATTCTGTGCAAATATATGTTAGATATATGAGATGCAGATTAAGTAAGTAAAGCTTTATGAATAAAATATGAGATGGACAATGTTGCTTGTGTATGTTAAATGCAATCATGTGAATGTAAGACAGCTGAAAGATAGCCATGGTAGCAGATTCTAGTACATTTCTATGTGAAAACTAACTGTAACAGATTCTAGCGCATTTCTATGTGGAAACTAACAAATGATGGCTAAAGACCAGATGTAGTATGAAGGAATAAAATGAAATGCTATGCAATGAAATGACAATGAAATGGTAATGAAATGAAATGACAAATGCGAATGATGTAAATGGGAAAGAGTCACTTAAAGTGAAATGAAATGCAAAGTTAAGCTATGAACATGAATGGACGTGTATGAATGAATAATGACAAAAAGAAATGATGTATTATGATATTAGAAGTATGTATGTACGTAGAACCTGTTATGATTGGGCGGGGCGTACTCTTCGCCTAAGGGCTTGCTAGGAGAGGCAAGTGCACTAGTAGTTTCAGATGTGGTAATAGCTGTATAACGTACTAAGGCAAAGGGAACCTATTTGTATGGTCAGGTAGATTTCCCTATCCTTAGGGCCTTTTCCTGTAAACTATTGTTGAATGCGTGAGTACAAGATTAATCTAATACTTGAGGGTTTACTGAGTAAGGTAAGTGCCCTGATATGTTTTAGTTGTGACCTTAGGGCTACCTAAGTATCAGAGCAGAGGGGTGCTACTTGTATGGGCAGGTAATCATCCCTATCCTTAGGTAATCTCGTGGGTAAAACTTTGCATGTGATTTTTTAGGTTCAGAAAACAATTTCAATGCTATGTGATGATTTGAAAATGTATTAAAATGATATTTATTTACCTCATGTTAGTCACACGCTGTTTTAATATATGTATTTTTTCCCTTACTGAGATATGTCTTACTCGAATATGAATGTTTCTTTTCAGGACATCCTCGAGGTTAGGCTTAGGAGCTGGAGGGTAGCTTTAGCATTTTTGAGGACTATATATGAAACAGGGTATATGTTGATACTATCTTGGAAATGAAAATGTTTATGTTTTATGTCTTTATGTTTTAAGAATGTTGAGAACGGAATGGTTGTGGAACATACTGAAATGTTTTGGAGATGTATGAATATATGGAAATGCAGGTGATGGTTGGATTTTATAGATTTATAGATAGGTTATAGCAAACTCTGTTGTTATGGAATGTTGGTATTGTAGAACTATGTTTAAGGAAATTACATTTATGTTTTCCGCTGCGTATGTATGTTATAGATTATGATTTATCATGATATTATCAGGTTTAATGCGCCGGACCCAGGTTTAAGTTTTTGGGGCGTTACACGGAGTGCCACTAAACATACATAACATACATTTCTTTGATACCATACATATACATCCCACCCAAAAAAGTGAAAAAAGGGTGTTCCATACTATTTTGTATAAACATACACAGCGAAAATACATACATACATCCTCTAAAAGTTATCAGAGTATCTAACTATTTCCCATTTACATCCATAAATAACTAAAAACATAATCTGCTACTACAATTCGCAAAAGAGACATACACTGTCTAATATCTCACCAGCTCTGACAAGGACTGTCTACTAGCCAAACTCAGCCCAAGAGGAGGAATATCGTGGTTACACATAATGTCTTGAGAGATTACAATATCCAAACACAACTCTTCTGAAGACCAAATATACTCTAAACCATAAACAAACTTACTCTAACCATAATACATACATATGACTTGCTTACCGTTCTGTCTACCTGTCTAGCTCTGAGCGTCTCCAAACAACTGTGGGTACATCTGACGTATCTCTGACTCTAATTCCCATGAAGCCTCCTTTACTCTGTGATTACACCATAGTACCTTTACTAGTGGAATCCTCTTCGTACGTAGTTCCTGCTCTCTATAGTCTAGGATTTGAACTGGTATCTCCTCATATGCTAACATGTCCCTAAGCTCTAACGACTTATAATTGATCACATGCGAAGGATCTGGAACATACCTCCTAAGCATGGACACATGGAACATGTCGTGAATCCTAGACAGTACTGGAGGTAATGCTATCATACACACCACCAAACCAACTCTCTCCAGAATCTCAAATTACCCGGAATACCTAGGGCTCAACTTGCCCTTCCTACCAAACCTCATCACTCCTTTCATCGGAGCAATCCTAAAAAATACAACATCACCCACCTCAAATTCTAACTCCCATCGGCGTGTATCTGCGTAGCTCTTCTGCTGACTCTAAGCTACTTTAATCCGTTCCCTGATGAGTTTGACCTTCTCTGAAGTCTGCTAGACCAACTTTGGCCCCAATATCTATCGTTCGCCAACCTCATCCCAATATAACAGTGATCGACACCTCCGACCATACAATGCCTCATACGGTGCTATCCCAATACTGGTCTGATTAGTATTATTGTAGGCGAACTCAACCAACGACAAATATTTGATCCAACAACCCCAAAATCTAGTATACACGCTCTCAGCATATCCTTTAGAATATGGATGGCCCTCTCTGACTGACCATCGGTTTGTACGTGAAACGCAGTACTGAACGTAAGTTGAGATCCCAACGCTTCCTGAAGACTCTTCCAGAATCGGGAAGTAAACTGTGGATCTCTATTTGATACAATCGACATCAGCACCTCATGCAATCTAAATATCTCCTGAACATATAACACTGCTAGTTTATCTATGGAATAATTGACTTTCACCAGGATGAAATAGGCTGCCTTTGTCAATCTGTCAACCGCAACCCAAATTGCATTGTCCATGAAGAGCTGATGGCAATCTCATGAAAAAAATCCATGGAAATGTGCTCCCACTTCTATTTAGGAATGAGAAGTGGTTGCAATATTTCTGCTAGCCTCTGATGTTCGGCCTACATCTACTGACAAACCAGGCACTGCTTTACGAAAAGGGCGATCTCTCTTTTCATGTAAGACCACCAGAAAGATTCTTGCAGATCCTGTACATCTTCGTACTCCCTGGATGTACTGTGTAAAGCAAACAATGTTCCTCCTCTAGAATGACTTGCTTGATCTCAGCATCATTTGGTACACAGATCCTAGTATGAAATCTCAACATCCCATCATCGAAGATATTGAAATCCGGCTTTAAACCATCCTAAACCCTTTCCATAACCTCTACTAGCTCTGCGTATTCCTTCTAAGTTGTTCTGATCCTTTCCCGTAAGGTCAGCTATACTACCAGGCTAGAAATGAATGCCTAGTGATTCCCTCCCACTAACTATATGCCTAACCTTTCAAGATTCATGCTAATCTGATGCTGAACACTAATTGCTGAAACTGACGCATTTACTATTTTTCGACTCAGAGCATCAGCCACCACATTAGCTTTTCCTGGATGGTAACTAATGATACAATCGTAGTCCTTTATCAGCTCCAACCATCTCCCCTACCTCATGTTCAACTCCTTCTAGGTGAAAAAGTACTTAAGACTTTTATGATCGATAAAAATCTCGCACCTTTCACCGTATAGATAGTGCTTCCAGATCTTCAATGCATACACTACCCCTGCTAATTCCATATTATGTGTCAGGTAGTTCTTCTTGTATCCCTTGAGTTGACAAGAAGTATAAGCAATTACCTTTCCCTGTTGCATTAGAACACACCCAAGACCCTTCTTAGAGGCGTCACTATAGATAAAAAATCCACCATCCCCTAACGGAATGGTCAGAATTGGAGTAGTAACCAGCCGCTGCTTCTATTCTTAAAAACTCTACTCACACTCATCAGTCCATTCAAACTTTACGTTCTTCCTTGTGAGTCATGTCAATGAACCTGATAGTCTGGAGAACCCTGCTATGAACCGTCGGTAGTATCCCGCAAGACCCAAAAACTTCTAACCTCCTAAACATTCTTTAGTCTCGTCCAATTCACCACCACTTCTACCTTACTCAGGTCCATTGATACCCCTTTCCTAGACACTACATGCCCTAGGAATGCCACTTGCTCTAACCAGAACTCACACTTCTTAAATTTCACAAACAACTTCTTCTCCCTAAGTACCTAAAGTACCAACCTCAAATGAATTGCATGCTCCTCGGGACTCCTTAAATAAACCAGGATGTCATCAATGAAAATGACCACAAATTGATCTAGATACTCATGGAACACCCTGTTCATCAAGTCTGTAAATGCTACAGGAGCGTTGGTTAATCCAAAAGGCATAACCAAAAACTTATAGTGGTCATGCCTAGTCCGGAATGCAGTCTTTGGTACGTTTTCCTATTTCACCTTCAGCTGATGATACCTAGATCGCAAATCGATCTTAGAGAAGATCTGTGTGCCTTGTACCTAGCCAAACAGATCATCAATTCTAGGTAACAGGTATTTATTCTTCATTGTCACCTTGTTAATATCTCTGTAGTCAATGCACATCCTTATTGACTCATTCTTCTTCTTCACAAACAGCACCGGTGCTCCCCAGGGTGAAACACTCGGTCAGATGTAACCCTTATCTAGTAGCTCCTGTAGCTGCTCCTTCAATTCCCTTAGTTCTGCCGAAGTCATACGATATGGAGCTTTCGAAATCAGTGTCATGCCTGGAGTCAACTCTATAGCGAACTCCACCTCACGATCAGGAGGCAATCCTAGCAAGTCCTTTGGAAACACATCTAGGAACTCACTTACTATGGGAATCTCCTCCAACTTAAGTTCTCCTCTCGGCGTTTCATTCACAAACGCTAGGTACCCTTGGCATCCCTCCAACAGTAACCTTCTAGCCTGAATAACTGAAAGGATACGTGGTACAGAATGCAAACACGACCCTACAAACTTGAATTCCTGCTCCCCGGGTAGCCTAAATACTACCTCTCTCCTGTGCCAATCGATCTTGGCATAACTGGCTGCTAGCCAGTCCATCCCCAGAATGATATCGAAGTCGTGCATATCAAACATAATTAAACTGACTGGTAGTACTCTCCCCTAAATATTTATGGGGAAATCCCGAATCACCTTATTACATACGACTACTGACCCTGACAGTGTAGCCACTACTAATTCTGCATCTAATAGTTGTGCCTCTAACTCACATAATTTAACAAATCCCCGAGAAATAAAGGAATGTGTTACTCTTGAATCAAATAATACCACAGCTTTATTTGAAAGCATATAAATATTACCTGTTAACTCACTCGAAAGATGAGCAGTTCGGAAGCTATCACAAGTATAGGAGTTCAGTTGTGTAATAATTAGCCCAAGGGACAGATCGTCTCCTCAGGGAATGTAGTTTAACTCTAAACTTCATGTAAATCCCAAAAGAAAATAAGAAAAGAAAAGTTTACTGAATACAGTTCAGATTCAGTTTTTAGGAATTTTGAGATTTTTGTGATGAAACTAAAACATAACTTAAAAACATAAAATTAAAACATAAAATAAGAACCTAATACGCATAAAATAACACGCAACGAATGACAGTAATCAAATCCTCTTCAGACAATAAATAAATACTGCGTATGAAAATTCTTGACAAAAACATAAAGATCAAAACTTTATTAACCAATTTAAGCATTCAACCTCAAAATCATCAATTAAACACCAACTAAAAAGTTAAACTTAACCCAACAAATATTTAAATCCTAAAGAAAGATTCTAAAGAGAACACACTAAACTTAACAATGAATATTAATCCAAACCAAAATTAATTCCAATAATAATATTGAAAAAAAAAAACTAAACTTGATGAGAAAAATAACCCAACGAAATATTTAAATTCAACTAAAGACTTTAATTAAAACAAAAATAAAACAACTAAACTTAATAATCCAAAATAACCCAACCAACTTGGAATTCCAACAATAACTTTGAATAAAAAAAACTTACTTTAATAATAATAACCCAATCAAAAAAAATTAAATATTATAATGGAGAGTTGTAAATAAAACAAAAGTAACAATAAAAATTAAACAAGGGTTGTCTAAAAGAGAGAGAGAGAGAGAGAGAGAGAGAGAACAAGCCGTGTATGTTTGGAGAAGAGGAGTTGGAGAAGCCTTCCAAGAGTGTTGTGCATGGCCTCCAAAGGAGCAAAAAGAAAGACCTCCAAAAGTATCCCCTAAACCCTAGCCTACTCTCCTTAAATGAAAATAATATACTAAAGAGCCCTTTTGTTGACTTTTCAATGCCTTAAAAACCAATTTTTTTTTTTTTTCAATTCATTTAAGCCCTTCAAAACCCACAATATTTGACTTTTTAACTCTTTAATTCAATGCTCTCCAAAGCCCACAATATTCGATTTTTCAAAATTACCATCAAAGCCTTTTTTTCTTCTTGCAATTTCAGCTGCCCCCAAGGATTTCCAGCGCATGGCTTTCGCATGGGCTTCAAGCCCACTCACGTGGTCACATCAAAGTAGGCATTTATTCATTTTCTTTTTCTTTTGTTAAACATGGTCGGTTCTGCACTTTTAAACTTGATTTTGACCTTCCTATAGTTCATATTTCTCAAAACTTAAAACATGAAAGTTGTAGAACACTTTCTCAACTTTTCCCATAATTTCGAATCACCTCGATCAGAGTTTAAATGGGGCAATTAATCCCAAATTACGAAGTATCATCGGCTTTAACATCCATAATTTACCTTGCAATAAAATACAAAAAAAAATAAAAAATTATTTAATAAAATCCAAATATTATAAATAGAGCATAATGTTAAAATACTGAGTAATTAGGTATTTAATTAAAAATATAGGCCTCAACACATGAATTAAAACACATAATTACACAATTTAAGCGCGTAATCATGTCACCACGTCTCCTGCGTTCTCTGCGTTGCCAAGAGTTAGGGAATACACCCTCGCCTGGGTAATACCCCTCTAATATCCACCACGTGGTGCTTGAGCACCTCCTCGATATGGTTGTTGTGGGGGTGTGTTGCTCCCCAACGTGCCGCACTCATGCACCATATGGCATAGTCTGCCACACCAGTAGCAAACACTTAAACCCATCATACACTTCCTTACATGCTGTTTGCCTCAAGTAGGACAAGCAAAGGAAGATGTGGTACTCTAAGATGTACCACCACCAGTTTCTCACTACTGGCCTCCACCACCACCATATTTCTTCCAAGTGTCCCGCCTCGCACCTGAATAAGAACTGGAAGGTGCTAGCCTCTTCTTCGGAATTTGAAACTCTGAATTCCTCTGCAGGCTCTCCTTTACCACGGTGGCCTTATCCACCAGTGTAGCAAAATCCTAAATCTGCAGTTTCGTTGTTTGCTTCTGTATCTCCTTATTCAGACCCCTATCAAACTTCCAAGTTTTCCTCGCCTCATTCGACACCATAAACGGAGCAAAGCGAGACAGCTCCATGAATCTGGCGACATATTGCTGTATCGTCAACTGCCTTGAGTCGGGATCATAAACTCCTCCATCTTCGCGTTATTGACAGTGGTTGGAAGTACCACTCAAAGAACACCTCTTTGAAACGACCTCATGTCATCGCCACCTGTAGCAGTCTCTACTCCTCCAACATCCTTACTAATTCCCACCATCTCTCGGCTTCTCCAGTCAACTTGAACGTCGCATAGAGCACCTTCTGCTCATCTATGCAACGTAGAACAGTCAAAATCTTCTCGATCTCCCGAATCCAATTCTCTACTTGGATTGGGTCTATACTCTTTACAAAGGTAGGAGGCTTCAGTTTGGTGAATTGATTAATAGAACCTCCTAGCTCGGCCGTGGGATGGTTTTTACCCCTAGAATTCCGCATGACCTCCACCATAAACTGCTAGGCGAAGTCAAGAAGTACCATCGTAGTATCACTGCCAGCTTCATAGCCAATCCCCTCACTGTTACTACCACTAGTGTTCGTAGTATTATCCCTAGATTCCATGCAAAAGAGACAATTAAAAAATTGTTTAGAATCTTGGTACCCTACATATATGCTACTACTACAATATTATAAGACTCATTTCAATGACTTAACGTCCCTAACAACGACATACTCTACTAACTTGATAATCTCATTCTATCTCAAGTTCCGCCCCTCCACTCGAAAACAAAACAGTCAATGGATTGTTATGATTTTCTGAACTAGTCGACTGATCCAGAAAAACACAGAAGTCCACCAATAGATTTCTGTCTCCAGGCTTATGAAACTAAACTCGAAAGTCTTATCATAACCATTCATATCCTTGTCTTACTCTAACTCCTGTACTCTGGTAAGATATCTTAACCTCGTCTAACCAAGTCAACAAGACCCAACAACCTAGTTAGTTCTGATACCAACTGTAACGCACCAACCCTCTAGGTGGGCCCAGAGTGCCACTAAACATACATAATATACATTTTTCTGATACATATACATCTCACCCAAACAAGGAGAAAACGGGTGTTCCATAATGTTCTGTATAAACATAAACAGTGGAAATACATACATACATCTTCAAAAAGTTACTAGAGTATCTAGCTATTTCCCATTTACATCCAAACATAATTAAAAACATAACCTGCTACTACAATTCCCAAAAGAGAGATACAATGTCTAATATCTCACAAATTCTGGCAATGACTGTCTACTAGCTAAACTCAGTCTGGCAGGACTCTATGCTCGATCCCTCGAAGGACCTGAAACAACATTTGTATGCTAGGATGAGACACTTCTCAGTTTTCTTTTGATCAAAACATCAATCTCCAAATTTATGCTCTAAAAAATAAAATATATATATAATTTTTTGATTAGTTATTAAATGTTTAATATATTACCAAATTATAATTTTAAAAATAACTTCAATTGATGTGTTACAAAACAAATTATTTATTGAATAATAAAAAAATTATATTAAGAATGAGAATAATGGATTATTCACCATCTGTGTCACAAATTATACGATCTGAATTGTCATAAATATGGATTATGAAACTTTTTCCTTGAATTTTTCCTTCATTTTGCATGAAAAATCCAAAATTTTTAAATCTAGTAGTGTTACTATTTTTTGGCCATCAAGTTAAATCTTTTTCTCTAATATTTTTTTCAAACATGACCTAATATTTAACTAAAATTATATATTGTGTAGTTAAACTTGAGACAATTTACATTTGGTTGGGATAAATTAAACCCTTTCTCTTCCGTTTCTTTTTTTGCAACAATTTTATTTTATTTTATTTTTTTTTTTGCAATCTTTCAAACCAAAAGAATAATAATTTTGGTTCAAAACACATTTAAATTTTCTTAAATGATCACAAAAAAACATTTTAATTTGTATGCTTTTAAATTTGCGTAGAAACCAAAAATACATTTTTTTTTTATCACTTTCAGAATTTCATTAAAAAAACTTGAAAAATCTAAACAATTTAATAACATCTTTTTCCCCATGTGTACAAAAATAGAATGGTATTGGATATAAAAATGAATTAAAAAATGTAAAAAATAATTCTATCGCACGTAAAATTCATTTTTAAAATAAAATTTTATATAGAAGGGTACCCAATTTTAGTCTTAATATTTTTCAAGAAAAGCATCAGTGTTTTTTTAAAAATGAAACTTTTTCACTGATAAAACAAAAAAACGAAAAACAATGATATAATTTTTTAAGATCCCACTTGAAATCTTGAAAATATTACAAAACAAATATCATAAAATTCTCATTTACATATTTAGTTATCAACAAAAATAAAATATACATATACTAAACTATAAATAAAAATTAAATCTTACATAATTATTAATATTTAATTTTTAAAAATTTTTAATAATGTAAAATAAATTTTATCTTTCTATTATTTAATAGAGAAAGAAAATATAAAGCTAATTATTTTTCTTTTCCTTTCCCTTTTTCCACACGGACCTAAAACTCAGACATAGAAAAAGGTATTTTTTTACTAAAAAAAAAAAAAATCGGCTCACCAGAAGATCAGACCCGATCGGATCGGATCGGATCGGACGGCGAACGAAGCTCGTACAGCATCTGAGACAGAAGAAGATGAGAGAGAGAGAGAGAGAGAGAGAGAGAGAGAGAGAGAGAGAGAGAGAGAGTTTAAAAATGACAAAAAAACAAAAGAAAATACAGAGTTGGATGTGAAACAAAATGGGGAAAGATAGAGATCAGACGTCTATGGAGGCAGCTGAATGCCTGGGGTTTCTAAGAAAGCCTTGTAACGAGATCGAAAATACAAGTTAAAAAAAGAAAAAAAAGGATAGGGGGAGAAGGAGGGGGAGGGCGAGGGCGAGGGCTCAGAGAGTCGCTATCTGTGCTCAGAGAAGTGCTCAAAGCTCTTCTCATACAAGAGGTGTCAGAATATTAAAGCTCTCTTCATCTTTGCCCTCCAACAAGCCAGAATTGTGAAAAACAAAAAAAAAGATAGGTGAGAGAATGATTTTGCGGAAGCCGGCGGCGGAGATCGGAGAAGGGGTTGAGGCGGAGGAGATGGGGGAAGGGGTTGAGGCGGCGTAGCTAGGGTTCGGAACGGGGAATGGTTGGGGAAAACGATTAGGGTTGTTGTTTGGTGATGGGGTGGGTTGCACTTAAATAGAGTTCGTTGATTTGTGTTCATCCGGTTCACTAATTGAGATGCGCCACGTGGCTTGTTGACTGTTGTCTTCCTGTCACTTTTCGTCGGATGGCTGATCGCGAACCGAGCGAACGGAACCGGTCTCTTGGCATTCATCCAAGTTAAATCCCCGTCTGATTCGGTGGGCTTCAGAAGAAGCTTCGCCGTTCATCTTAACAAAAGTGATCTTGGCCGTTCATTTGTTTATGGTCACCAAATTCACATCTTTATTTTATATTTAAAAATTTAATTTATAAAAATAAGGACAATATAAATTTTTAATTCAAATATTGAGTAAGTGTCGATTCTAAAAGGAAAATTACTTTTAAAAAAGTTAAAAGAATTTTAAATTTATGAAGAGAGTGGAATAATTAGGGGTGAATATAATTCGGTCAATATTAAATAAATCGAGCAAATTAAATTAGTTACATTTGGTTAAAAAAGCATTCAGTTTGCGTTAGTTTTTATTTTTGTTATTTTTTTTTTTCTTTTTAGTTCAGCTTTGGGAACCAAATAATACATATTTATATATATATTTATATATATATTATGTATATTAAAAATCTTAACTTTCTTAAAATTAGTTTTGAACTTCTAGTTCTTTCTAAACCCTAAAGACCTGCTTTCTACTATTCATGAATCTTTCTCTTCAAGTCTCATTGATCATGTTCAATAGTCGTAGTGGTGCCCACTCACCTAGCCTTCATTCCTTGATAGCTCGGCCCTCGACCCTCCCCCATTAACCAATTCCTAGTTTGGCAGTCCCTAAATTTCCCTACACTTTAACTTTGTGACACTATCAGCTTACCAAATTGGTAATTGGCATTTAGCAGCTCCCGACTTTTATTAAGGTCATTGTAGACACACTATTTTGACCGGAGGGCCATTGTAAAAAAAATTAGGCATTCTCAATGCTCATAGGGGGGGTCCGAAATACTGAATTTCAGGGAAATACATCAAAGAAATACCGTGAAATACTAGAAATTTTCAAATAGGAATATGCCAAAATATTCGGATTGGTCCAACTGGCACTTGCATACATGCACAGATTAGAGGAAAATCAAGCAATAAAGAAGAAATTTCTTCCCTAAAAATTGAATAATCTACAATTAAATTGAATGATTTGTAATAAAGAATGATATTTTGTTTCCTAATTCAATTGATTTTCTTGATATTTGCATGGAAAGAAATCATCTAATGGAGCCTATAATAGAAACTCTCTGCAATTGGAAAGAACGCGCATGGAAAGAAAAAATTTGCCCTAGATGACTTGATTTTCTTTTATTGATGGATGAAGCCCTAACCCTATAAAAAGGAGGCATCCGCAATGGGAGTGGACGGCCACACAAAGGGAAGCACAACCTCCTAAGGAGAGAAAGAGAGAGGATTAGAGGTGACTGCACAGTCAACTTGATCTAGACGATTGGATAGTGGTTTCTTGTCCAATGGAGCTGAAATTTTAACAGATTGTTCATGACTCACTCTTTTTAATTCTTATCAGTTGTATTATTATTTAGAGCTTTAAAAATTTGTTTTCGCGCCTTGTACATCAGTCTTATTGTAGCAGCAGCTTGAAGATTGGATGTGTCTACGCAGTCAGCTTGATGTAGGCGATCGGATGGTGATTTCTTGTCCGCTAAAGCTGAAATTTTAACATGTTGTTCATGACTCATTCTTCATAATTATGACTATTTCGATTACTATTTTGAAGTTTGCAACTTTATTTTTGTGCCTTGGATAACAGCCTCATTGCAATAACATCTTTAGGATGGGAGATGCCTACACA
The DNA here is from genome assembly GCF_029873635.1 of Malania oleifera. Classification (NCBI taxonomy): domain Eukaryota; kingdom Viridiplantae; phylum Streptophyta; class Magnoliopsida; order Santalales; family Ximeniaceae; genus Malania; species Malania oleifera. The sequence goes on along the minus strand of NC_080427.1, from coordinate 55,877,929 downwards.
ATCAGCTTGATGTAGACGATCGAATAGTGAGTTTTTGTTTGATGAAGCTGAAGTTTTAACAAGTTATTCATGACGCATTATTATTAATTATGACTGGTCGGATTATTATCGGGAGCTTTGCAACATTGGTTTTGTGCCTTGGACAACAACTTCATTGCAGCAGCAGCTCTAGGATCGAAGGCTGCCTAACACTTAGGTTCTCAAAGGTAATCCCTTTTCTATTATTATCATGAAAACTTATGCTTTGTTTTCACAATTAGAGGTGAGAAAGAAATAAAAAAGGAAGAAGAAAAATTAAGAAGGCAAGAAGGAGGTTACGACCATTAGAAGAGCTAAGAGCAAAGGATGAGGAAGAAGAAGAATCTAAGAGTACGATAGTCAGGTACCTTAAAAGTGAGTCCTTTTTGCTCTTTATTTCTTTTTCGATTATGTCATGGAAAATTTTTGGTTTGATTATGATGAGTTTATGCTATTATAATGGCGAAAGAGGTCTTATTTATTTATTTATTTCTCCTCCATTTTTTATCTAACTCGGCATCTTGGATTTTGGGATAAACCATTTCATTTTTGGAAGAGTTGTATGGTTGCTTCAGGGTGGCCATGGTGGGTGGCATGGTGGTTGTAATGACCCGGAGAATAATGGCATTTAAATAATAAAGAGGGAGTTAAATGGAACAGAAACAGAAGGAGGCCTCGTCAACGAACACAAGGAGTTCGTCGAGAAGCTCATAAGGAGGCCTCGTCGATGAAGTCATGCCTCGTTGACGAGAAGTTACCGAGAGGGGTTTTTAGGCAGTTTGAAATTCATCGACGAGGAAGGACGGTTCATCGACGAAATTCCTTAAGGGCTTGTCGATGAGCTGACATGTCTCGTCGACGAATCCAGTTCTATAAATTGCTAAAAGTCATATTTTTCACAAAATTTCAGCGCAAATCACCTATCTCTCTCTCTCTCTCTCTCTCTCTCTCTCTCTCTCTCTCTCTCTCTCTCTCTCTCTCTCTCTTTTTAAAATGCACCCCTCTCCTTCTCTCTTCGATCCCGGTCCCGTCTCTCTCCGAATCGACGATCTGAAGCCACCACGATGCTCCTAACGAAGTTCTCTGCAAGTCTGTCGGAGCGGATCGTCAGTGCAAGTGGTTTGAAATTCATTCCAAATTCAGGGTAAGGTGTTTTATTTAGAATATGTTTTCCCTGCAGTTATAAGAAATATTGTATGCAAGAAAATACTGATGTTTTGTTCTGGGGGATGTCGTTTTTGGGGTGTTAAGTAGAGAACCCTGCGAGTGTAGGGCCAGAGTTCAGTGAGGGCTTTTCAAGAACTAAGTAAGGGAAATAAGCTATGCTTGGAGATTTTATTATATTAACAAAAATTTTACAACTGCATGTATACCAATTAATATATAGTTTTTACAGAATATGAGATTAAAAAGTATGTGTGGTCTGAGTAGATATTATTTGATGTAGAATTTTATATAGATTTCCTAGTATATCATGTTATACAGAACATATAAATATAGCCAGACATTCACAAATATTATACAGACAGATGCATGTACATATACACTTTTATTCAAATAGTTTCACAGATGGATATATATATACACAAATGTTTATTCATATCAGTATATATAGTATTTACAGAATGTTATGTTTTCCTAAATGCCATAACACTCAGAGTATACAAACAAATTATACAGATAGAAAATACAGACAAATTATACAATTATAGTATCAAGATGCTACAGATATTACAATGTTTACAATACAAAATATTAGTGTTATGGTTATTTTGGAAACTTAATGAAAACAGTAAAAAGAGTATATATATATATAGTATCATATCCCTGTGGAAAGATTGCAGACAGATACAGTTTAGAGAGCATGCTACCGTTGCTAATACAGATAGAGTGTAACCACATATCTCAGATAGTGTGTGGGTACCGTCAAACTGTGCTTGGAGAGGATGCAGCTCCCCAGTTCATTGGGTTGAGGGGGCCAATTTGACGAGGTAGTAGCTAGTCCCAATGTAAGAACCCGAACCGTGACAACTGGGTTTAAATAAATAAGAGAGGGGCAAATTGGGAATTTGGCAGATTTTGTCGACGAAGCCAGATTTCGTTGACGAAGCCTTTGTTCTTCTCGTCGACGAAATTTAGAGACTTGTCGACGAGGAGAAGCTAAGGAGTTTCAGAAAACGAGAATATCCAGATTCGTCGACGAGGCCATCGATTCATCGACGAAGGTTGTGTGAGATTCGTAGACAAGGACACCATTTCGTCGACGAATTAGGTCGGGTCCAAGGGCTATAAATAGAAATTTCCTTTACTTCCTCACTAAGAAAACTCCATCTATCTCTCTCTCTCTCTCTCTAAAACTCTCCCTACTCTCTCTCTCTCTCTAAATTTCTTCGCCGATCGTTGATGGAATCAGAAATCTGAAGTTACCACGAGGATCATGGAAGGACTTTCTACAACTTCTATGGATCGAAATCTCGTTTCGGAGATTTTCGAGTTTTGGCGTAAAATCGAGGTAAGGCTCGATTTTCATTTCTAATCCAATAGTTTAGTAGAGAATGGTCTTGTGAGTATATTCTGTACTGTGATTTGTAGGTTTTGGAACTCGGTTCGCTATTTAGGGCCCTTGGAGTTCGGAATTTGTCATTCGAGAAAAAGGTAAGGGGAAACTGTGTTATATTGGTTATTTTTGAAATTAGACTCGGTGAAACTGTGGTTCACGGTCTTGTGTGTGTTTTGGCTACTCATTTGGGGGGATCTAACGGGGAAAACTATGGGTTTTTCATTATTACAGTTTTGGAAAAATGGGGCGATGGGCTACATCCCTGGTTTTGTTGAAAACCGAGTGTATATTGTGATTTATACTGATTATTGGGATGGCCATGCCTTGACTTTATTTAAATTGTATTTGTTTGCAAAACCATGATTTAGATTATCAAATGGGTGTGGTTTGTTTGGTTAAATGAGCATGCATGTGTGTGTGATTAGTTGAAATACTAGTAGGAATGCGGTTCCGAAATTATTCCAGGTATCGAGAGTGTCCGGCTCTATATCCGAAGGCATATAAAATCGCTGGCCATAGATTGGCAAGAGTGTCTAGCTTTATATCCGAGGGCGTGAGCCTATTCCAGCAGATCAGGGCGAAGGGTGTGGATCCACTAGTTATGCGCTGGTACGATGCCATGGGAGTCCGGGACTAGCCATGTGCCGGTGGCGCCATGTTCGCGGGTTGGCTACGGGCCAACGCCATATGTCACGGGCCAGCTTCAAGCCGAAGGGTGTGACGACACCAGAGGATTACTGATCATGTGTATGTGTATGGGTGCGTGTATCCACTATGGAAATTAGTACTGGAATACATTTAACTGTATATATGTTGTATCATGATAACACTCAAATGCCACACACCAATATAACATGTGTTCTTCCTTACTAATAGGTGTCTCACCCCTGCTGTACGTACATTTTTACAAGTCCTTTGAGTAACTGGAACTAGCATCCTGGTGTAGGGAGCGTAGTGGCTGGTGTACTGCGTTTAGCGCTTGAGTAAGTGTTAGGACTGTATTTTTGGTGGGTTTCCTTTTTGAGATGTATTTGGGCACCCGTTGTACGTTTTGATAGAGCCATGTTCTGCTCTTGTATAGACTCTGGTATGGTATTGTATATGTTTATAGAATGACCTTTTTCTGCTGCGTATATGATTGTGATTGGATGTGTTTAAGGTACTTGGGAACCCCACGGGGTCGGACCCTCATCCATTGTACTGTATCTTTGGATGTTTGATCGGATACAGGGACATGTTAGATTACATTTTCACCCTTGGGTCCTATTTTGGGGTTCGGGACGTGACAGTTGCTATCAGAGCTAACCAGGTTATTAGATCTTGTAGACTTGGTTAGGCTTAGTTGTGAGTACATACTAGAGTATAGGATGTGGATATAGGTAGAGTTGGTTGAGGGTTGTTTGGTTGCTAGACTGGGATATGTCGACAGTATTCTGTGTTTTTCCTAAGATGATGATTGCAGTAAAAGCAGGGCAGATCGTTGATAACTTTCGTGTCGGTATGATAGGACAGATCTAGACCTGGCAGGGAATAGTTAACACGATTAGTGTAGATCATGGTGTTAACTATATCTGTTGTAAGGATACTGATAGATTCCTATTGTGTTGCAGAATAGAGCCGAAGGATAATAACCTGGGAAGTGGCTCTGAAGAGACTGCGAGTGATGAGTCTCCTTTTGTGCCTTGAGGTTTGATGAGGCAGGTATTACGGGTGATCGGGTGGAGTGTGAGGAGACGCGAGCGTTCTCCTACTGCTGCGGGGTGTACCATTGAGAGGTTCACACGTATGCATCCTTCGACGTTCTCTGAAGGACCTGACCTAACAATAAAAGAGGACTGGATGGAGAAGACTGAGAGGATTCTGGAAGTCCTGTACTGCACGGATAGGTAGCGAGTCCTCTATGCTACTTTCTAGCTGTCTAGGGAGGCGAGTCGGTGGTGGACTGTAGTGAATCTGCTGGAGAAGCATAGGGGTGGTTTCGTGGAGATGACGTGGAGCCGTTTCAAGGAGGTATTCTTTGACATATACTTCCCACCTTCAGTACGTGATGCGAAGGCAGATGAGTTTTCTGCGCTGGTTCAGGGGAGTTTGACAGTGTAGGGATATGCGGCTCGGTATGTAGAGTTGTCCCGCTTTGCACCATGTATGATCTCGAGCGAGTATGAGAAGACTCGGAGGTTCGAGAAGGGTTTGAAGAAGGATATCCATAGACTGGTGGGTATGCTTCAGATCCATGAGTTCTCGGTGTTGGTGGATAAAGCCACGGTGATTGAGACCGGTATTTGAGAGGATGAGGCGGATCAGGAATCGAGGAAGAGGACAGTACCTTCTAGTTCTCAAACAGGATCTCGTCAGGAATCGTGGAAGAAGAGGAGCAAGGGCTTGGGTTATCGTCAGAATACCGAGTGCCAGGATTCTCATATGAGCCAGACTCGTGGTCGTTGTATCAGATGCCATAAGTGGCATGAGGGTAAGTGCCGGTCAATTGGGGGTAACTGCTATAACTGTGGTTGGTTTGGTCACATGGCTCGTGATTGTCATTCACCGAAGTAAGATGTGCCTGCATTTAGTGGGGACTGAGGGAGCAATCAAATACCTCGGGGAACCGCTCAGACGAATATAGCTCCAGCCAGAGTATACTCTCTTACTCCAGTGGACGCTGAGCATGTAGGTAACGTGGTGACAGGTACCTTATTATTACTTTCGAATAAAGCTTCTATTTTGTTTGATTCAGGTGTAACCCATTCCTTTGTATCTGTGAATTTTGTGGGACAGTGTGGGGTTGAGACTCGAGACATGAATGAGGTGTTATCTGTTACTACGCCGTCTGGGAGTATATCTTTTTGTAGGAAGATGTTGGTAGACTGTCCAGTGAAAATTCAGGGAAAGCTACTACCGGTAAATCTTATTGTATATGAAACGTTGGGGTTCGATGTCATTTTGGGGATGGATTGGTTTTTCTCCAGTTATGCTGTGATCGACTGTCGTAGGAAGGTGGTAGTTTTCAGACCTCTTAAGGAGCAGGAGTACAAATTCGTGGGATCATGCTCGCGTTCAGCGCCACAGATTCTGTCGGTACTACAGGCGAGGAGGCTACTCTTAGATGGATGTCAGGGGTACCTAGCTTGTATGAGGGAACCGCTATGGGATGAGTTGAGACTCGAGGACATTCAGGTAGTTTGCGAGTTCCCAAATGTGTTTCCTGATGATTTACCTGGGTTACCTCCGGTTCGTGAGGTGGAGTTTGCAATAGAGTTGCTGCCTGGTAAGGCACCGATCTCTAAAACTCCATACCGGATGGCTCCAGTAGAACTTTAGGAGTTGAAGGAGCAGTTGTAGGAATTATTGGATAGGAGATTCATTCGACCTAGTGTTTCACCCTGGGGAGCTTCAGTGTTGTTTGTAAAGAAGAAAGACGGGTCGATGCGTATGTGCATTGATTACTGTGAGATTAACAAGGTAACTGTGAAGAATCGTTATCCTTTACCTCATATAGATGATCTCTTTGACCAGTTGTAGGGGACGCGGGTCTTTTCGAAGATCGATTTGCGGTCAGGATATCATCAGGTGAGGGTTAGAGCGGGGGATCTAGCGAAGACAGCTTTCCGAGCCTGATATGGCCACTACGAGTTTTTAGTCATGCCTTTTGGGTTGACGAATGCTCCGGTGGTGTTCATGGATCTGATGAACAGGGTTTTTCATGCGTACCTAGATCGATTCGTAGTGGTATTCATTGACGACATTCTGGTATACTCGAGGAGTACGAAAGAGCACGTGGAATATTTGAGGTTAGTGTTACAGATTCTGCGAGAGAAGAAGCTGTATGCTAAGCTAAAGAAGTCTGAATTCTAGTTGAGTCAGATTATGTTCTCAGGCCATGTGGTTACTGGGGATGGTATATCAGTTGATCCTAGAAAGATTGAAGTTGTGGTTGACTAGGTAAGGCCGAAGAATATGCAGAAGGTTCGGAGTTTTTTGGGACTGGCGGAATATTATCGTCGGTTCGTAAAGGGTTTCTTTAAACTGTTTGGACCACTGAAGAGATTGACCAGGAAAGGTGTACAGTTTGAGTGGACTAGCGATTGTGAGCAGTGCTTTCAGGAGTTGAAGCACCAGCTGGTTACTGCTCCAGTATTGACCATTCCTTCGAGGGATGGTGGATTTGTGATTTATAGCGACGCGTCTCTGAAGGTCTAGGATGTGTGCTTATGCAGCAGGGTAAGGTAGTGGCGTATGCTTCTCGGGAACTGAAAGAGTATGATAAGAATCACCCTACTCATGATCTAGAGTTGGCTGCTGTGGTTTATGCATTGAAGATCTGGCGACATTATCTGTACGGGGTGCAGTGTGAGATCTTCACTGACCATAAGAGCCTCAGGTATTTCTTCACACAGAAGGAGTTGAATATGAGACAGAGACGGTGGCTAGAGTTGATTAAGGACTATGATTGTACGATTAGTTATCATCCGTGGAAGGTTAATATGGTAGCTTATGCGATGAGTCAGAAGTCGGGACCTGCGGCTATATCTATGGTTGTAGCTTAGCATCATATCAGGCAGGATCTGCAAAGCCTTGACGTGGAGTTAGTGACTGGTGACCATCAAGTTTTCATTGCCAGCTTGGTGATCCAGCCGACCTTGTTTGAGCATATAAAAGCTGCGCAGGCTAGTGATACAGAGTTGGCAGAGGTTATGGAAAAGGTACAGCAAGGATTGGCTACAGAGTTTAATATCTCTGAGAGAGGTGTGTTGAGGTTTGGGACCAAACTTTGTATTCCGAATGATGATGAGATCAGAATGATGATTCTAAAGGAGGCGCATCGTTCTATGTATATGGTGCATCCTGGTAGTACAAAGATGTGTCAGGACTTGCGCGAGACCTTCTGGTGGTCTGGTATGAAGAGGCAGATTGCTTAATTCGTGGAGCAGTGTCTAACGTGTCAGCAGGTGAAAGCTGAACATCAGAGGCCAAAAGGGCTGTTGCAGCCTTTGCCTATTCCGGTGTGGAAATGGGAGCATATTTCCATAGATTTTGTGACCGGTTTGCCTCCAGCACTTCACGGACGGAATGCTATTTGGGTGATCGTGGATAGATTGATGAAATCTGCTCATTTCATACCTATGAAAGTTGGCTATCCTTTGGGTAGGCTAGCAGATTTGTATGTGCATGAGATTGTGAGAATGCACGGAGTACCGGTGTCCATAGTATCGGATCGGGATCCGAGGTTTACTTCTCGATTCTGGATGAGCTTGTAGGAAGCATTAGGGATGAAGCTTACTTTCAGTACAACGTTCCACCCCCAGACTGATGGACAGTCGGAGGGGACGATACAAATATTGGAAGATATGTTGCGAGCTTGTGTGTTAGACTTCGGTGGTAGCTGGATATAGTTTATTCCACTTGTAGAGTTCGTTTATAATAACAACTTCCAATCTAGTATCGGGATGGCACCGTTCGAGGCTTTGTATGGTTGGAGGTGTCGATCTCCTTTGTGTTGGGATGAGGTTGGTGAATGTCAGGTGTTAGGATTTGAACTCCTGCAACAGGCGTCTGAGAAGGTGGGTTTGATCTGGGAGAGGATTAGATCAGCTCAGAGTCGGAAGAAGAGTTATGCAGATGTTCACCGCCGTGATTTAGAGTTCAAAGTGGGAGGTAAGGTATTTCTGTGTATCGCTCCGATGAAAGGGGTGATGAGATTTGGGAGGAAGGGCAAGCTGAGCCCAAGGTTTATTGGACCATTCAAGGTACTTGAGCGAGTGGGTCTGGTAGCCTACAGAGTTGCATTACCTCCAGCACTTTCGAGGTTCCATGATGTGTTTCACGTATCCATGTTGAGGAGGTACGTGTTGGATCCTTCACATGTTATTAGTTATGATGAGTTGAAAATTGGGGATACTTTAGTGTATGAGGAGATACCTGTTCAGGTTCTGGACCGTAAAGTTCAGAAGCTTCGTACCAAAGAGATACCATTAGTAAAGGTATTGTGGTGAAACCACGAGGTTGAGGAAGCTTCTTGGGAACTGGAAATGAAAATACATAGGAAGTATCTACAATTATTTTGAGCACTTGTACATGATCCTACTGTGGGTTGGGATAGGTGGTTAGTCATCGGGAGTGTGTGTATTGTGAACTCCTGAGACAGTTGTATATGTAACCACGGTATTCCTCCGCCATAAGAGAGGGTATGTATATGTATGTATTGTGACGGGGCTACGTATAAATGGACGCCGTATTCTCTAGAGTATGTATGTATCGTGATGGGACTGCGCTGAAGTGGTCGCTAGTTTTGCTTTAGAGTGGTATATATGTGTTTGATTGTATGTATGAGTTTGTGAATGAAAGAGGGCAAATTTTGAGGACGAAATTTTTGTAAGGAGGGGAGATTGTAAGAACCCAAACCGTGATAACTGGGTTCACATAAATAAGAGAGGGGCAAATTTAGAATTTGACAGATCTCGTCGACGAACCCAGATTTCGTCGATGAAGCCTTTGTTCTTCTCGTTGACGAAATTCAGAGACTCGTCGACGAGGAGAAGCGGAGGAGTTTCGGAAAACGAGAATATCCAGATTCGTCGACGAGGCCACCAATTTGTCGATGAAGGTTGTGTAAGATTCCTCGACGAGGACACCATTTCATCGACGAATTAGGCCGGGTCAAAGGGCTATAAATAGAAATTTCCTTTACTTCCTCACTAAGAAAACTCAATTCTATCTCTCTCTCTCTCTCTCTCTAAAACTCTCCCTACTCTCTCTCTCTCTCTCTAAATTTCTTCGTCGATTGTTGATGGAATCAAAAATCTGAAGTTGCCACGAGGATCGTGGAAGGACTCTCTAAAACTTCTACGGATCAAAATCTCGTTTTAGAGATTTTCGAGTTTTGGCGTAAAATCAAGGTAAGGCTCGATTTTCATTCTGATCCTATAGTTTAGTAGAGAATGGTCTTGTGAGTATATTCTGTATTGTGATTTGTAGGTTTTGGAACTCGGTTATCTGTTTAGGGGCCTTGGAGTTCGGGATTTGTCATTCGGGGAAAAGGTAAGGGGAAACTGTGTTATATTGGTTATTTTTAAAATCGGTCTCGGTGAAACTGTGGTTCATGGTCTTGTGTGTGTTTTGGCTACTCATTTGGGGGGATCTAATGGGGAAAACTATGGGTTTTTCATTATTACAGTTTTGAAAAAATGGGGCAATGGGCTGCATCCCTGGTTTTGTTGAAAATCGAGTGTATATTGTGATTTATACTGATTATTGGGATGGTCGTGCCTTGACTTTATTTAAACTGTATTTTTTTGGAAAACCATGATTTAGATTACCAAATGGGTGTGGTTTGTTTGGTTATATGAGCATGCATGTGTGTGTGATTAGTTGAAATGCTAGTAGGAACGCGGTTCCGAAATTATTCTTGATACTGAGAGTGTTCGGCCCTATATCCGAGGGCGTATAAAATCACTGGCCATAGATTGGCAAGAATGTCCGGCTCCATATCCGAGGGCGTGAGCCTATTCTGGCAGATCAGACCGAAGGGTGTGGATCCACTAGTTATGCATCAGTACGATGCCATGGGAGTCAGGGACTAGCCATGTGCTGGTGGCGCCGTGTTCGTGGGTTGGCTATGGGTCAACGATGTATGTCATGGGCCGGCTTTGGGCCGAAGGGTGTGACGACACCAAAGGATGACTGATCATGTGTATGTGTATAGGTGCGTGTATGTACTGTGGAAATTAGTAATAGAATGCATTTAACTGTATGTATATTGTATCATGATAACACTCAAATGCCACAGACCGATATAACCTATGTTCTTCCTTACTAAGAGGTGTCTCACCCCTGCTGCACGTACATTTTTACAGGTCCTTCGAGTAACCGGAACTAGCATCTTGGTTTAGGGAGCGTAGTGGCCGGTGTACTACGTTTAGCGCTTGGGTAAGTACTAGGACTGTATTTTTGGTGGGTTTCCATTTTGAGATGTATTTGGGCACCCATTGTACGTTTTGACAGAGTCATGTTCTACTCTTGTATAGACTCTAGTATGGTACTGTATATGTTTATAGAATGACCTTTTTCCGCTGCGTATATGATTGTGATTGGATGTGTTTAGGGTGCCTGGGAAACCCACGTGGTTAGACCCTCATCCATTGTATTGTATCTTTGGATGTTTGATCAGATACAGGGACAGGTTAGATTACATTTTCACCCTTGGGTCCCATTTCGGGGTTTGGGGCGTGACACCAGAGCTTAGGAATGGATGCATTTTGGCCGGGTTGAGGTAGTGTAGAGTATGATGACCTACCTGGAGGGCCGACCAGAGTTAAGCCCCGCCTATGGGCTACACAACCCTGTCATGAGGGGTTTAATCATGACATACATAATCCCAAGGAAAGAGCATAGTATGTATATGTATACAGTTTTACAGTTTTTGTTGTGTATAGTATGATATTAGTAGTATAAATGATAGAAAGTTCAGATGATACAAATATTTTAAGCTACTATATATGAGCTATATGTGTTTACAGATTTTCCAAATCGTGCAGTTTTAAATATTATTATTATAAGTATACAACTTGGTCGCCAAACACTTGTAATAGCATATTTCCACTTACTAAGCATTGTATCACCCCATTACTTTACGACTTTTCAGATGAACCAACTAGGCGAGCAGATCAGGCTTGCGGATAGAGAGTTGACTTGGTTACCCTGGTTGTAGGGTAAGTTTGTGATAGGGTTTTGTACTTTTGGGGTAGATGATACTAGAGGAAGTTATTATATATGGCTATGGTCTGATTGTACTAAATTCTGATATTGTTTAGTATATATGGTTTTATGACTTGTATATCCGCTGCATAGATATGAAAAAAAAAATGATATAAATTTTGAGGTCGTTACAGTGGTGCATCTAGGGTATTACTAGATTTGCTTTTTGTTTTGATCCATGGGCCGTAGCTAATAGGGCTGTTGTTTTGTATATGTTGGGGCTGCTTAGTTTGGAGTTCTAGGGTTGTATAACAGCAAATAAAAAAGGTTAGCAGTAGCTAGGGTTAAGAAGAGATTGGGGGCAACGACTAGGGTTTTCCAATGAAAACTTGACCATAACTGGAGCTCAATAAAAACCTTGGGCCGCCCACACAACTTATGGTAAGCCAAATCCTCTTTCCCTTTATTTTTTTGTTTCTCTTTAATTCTTGTTTCCATATATGTTACCCCAATGGTTGTTGAGTTCTTTGAAATGCCTTATTATTTATGAAATACCTTATCCTTATTATTTATGAAATACCTTATTATTAAATATCCTTTGCATATTAAATGTTTGAAAGTTAAACTCAATTATCGTGATATCACTTTTTTACCCAAAAACAATAAAAAAATAAAAAATAAACTCTTTGAAAAGTCCCAAAAGTTTTGGAAAAATGTTTAAAATGTTTAGAAAAATTCTACAAAGATTTAAAAAAAAGTCTAGGAACATTTTAAAAAGATATTTTTTGATGATTTTCTATATTTTTGTGTGTGTGTGTCCTTATGATTTTAAAAAAGGCAATGAGGTATGTTTAGACCTCACCTGCATCGGCTCTGAGGGGGGCTTTTCTAACAATATCCCCTCTTTTGGAGGTCTTATTAGACATCCCTAAGTCACACCCAAAATTTTTTTTATCTTCTCCTATTAATTTTGTACATTTATTCATTTATTGTTTATTTATTTTAAAAGGATTTAATTAGAAGGTTATTAAATTAAATTTGGGGATATTTCTTAATTAATTAGGTACCATTCGTAGAATGGGTATGTAGGGGGTGCCAATTCCTTTCCTTCGCATAATTGAACTCCCAATCATAATCTTGGTATATGCAGACCAAGGCTACTGATTCCTTTTGAAAACTAAGTGTAGTCTTAAGAGGGTGGATGAATTGGATTTAAAAATTTTATTTTAATACTTTCCAAGAATCCTTAACCTCTTTTAATTCTTTTAATGAATTCTTGACTTCTTGTTGATTTATCCAATACACAACAAAAGCTTATTTACTTGTTCAATCCACAAACAACCAACTAAAGTATTCAACATAACACAAGTAAATAAAACTTAAACAATCAACCAACCATTCAACAATCAAAGTATTCAATTCAAAAATACCCAATCAAGATAACTTTTTGGCAATTTTTAACTTTTCAAGAATTTAAGATATTTTCTTGTTTGTGGCCTTGTAAATATATGTAAGCGGTGTGGTTAATTAACTTTGCGATATGAAGCACAACACTCTTTCCAAGAATTTAAACTTTGAACAAACTCTCAGTTAATAAGTCTTGGGTGTTGAATCAATCAACGTACTCTCTTATGGTTTCCGCAACTTATTGATCAACCAACGTACTCCCTTTCTGTAATGCCCCAAACCCTTAATCCCGGGTCTGGTGCGTTATACCTGATAAAATCCCTGATAATCCATAAATCAATATATATGCAGCGGAAAATATAAATATAATCTCCATATAACATAATATCAGAGTTTACGAATTCTAACTATAATCCATAATAAATCATCTATCACCTGCATTTCTATAAATCTACATAACTCTCAAAACATTTCAGTATTTTCACAATCATTCCTTACTCTACAACCTTAAAATATAAAGACATAAAACATAAATATTTATATTTCCCAAAGTTAACATAGAAATATACCCTTTTCTTGTTTCTATTTCCTAATAATGCTATAAAAACCTCGAGCTCTCAAAGCTCGATCTTGAGGAAATCCTGAAAAAAATAAATTCATATTCAGGTGAGACACATCTCAGTAAGGGAAGAAATAATATATTAAACACAGCATGTGGCTAACATGAGGTATATAGATATCATTTTAAATACATTTGCAAATCATTATCACAACATTAAAACCATTTTCTGAACCTAAACAATCACATGCAGAAATTTACCCATGAGATTACCCAATGATAGGGGTGATTACCCGCTCATACAAGTAGCACCCCTCTGCTCTGATACTTAGGTAACTCTAAGGTCACAATTAAAATATACCAGAGCACTCACCTTACTCAGTAAGCCCTCAAGGGTAAGATTAATCTCGTACTCACACAATTCAACAATAGTTTACCGGCAAAGACCCTAAGGATAGGAAAATCTACCCGCCCATACAAGTAGGTTCCCTCTGCCCTAGTATGTTATGCGGTTACTACCACATATGTAGCTACTAGTGCACTCGCCTTACTTAGCAAGCCCTTAAGAGAAAGGTACGTCTCGCCCAATCGTAACATGTTCTATGTACATATATACTTCTAATATCTTAATACATCATTCTTTCTATCATTATTCAATCATACACATCTGTTCATATTTATAGCTTAACATTGCATTACATTTCACTTTAAGTGACTCTTTCCCATTTGTATCATTCATGTTTCACATTTCATTTCATTGCATTATCATTCCATTGTCATTTCATTGCATAATGTTTTCATTTCATTGCTTCGTACTACAGCTGGTCTTTAGCCATCATCAGTTAGTCCACATAGAAATGCGCTAGAATCTGCTAAAAGTTAGTCCACATAGAAATAAACTAGATCTACTAACATTGCTGTCTTTTAGCTGTCTTACATTTACATGGTTGCATTTAACATACACAGGCAACATTATCCATATCACATTTTATTCATAATGTCTTACTTACTTAACCTGCATCTCATACATTTAACATATATTTGCACAGAATCTCATGCCACACAATTTAACAATAAAAATTCATACATATTCTTGTAAAATAGGTCAACCCACATTTAACATTTATATGCTGAAAATACATTTCTTTTCTTACATAATTCCTTAAAAATCACTTTTTACTTTCATTCATTTACTTTCACATATACATAACTATATAAGCAATCCTAGGCTGAGGAAACATATTTTTACATGGTTAGCATTTCATAATTCACACCAAAACATACATATAATATAATATAATATAATTTATTACTTTTAATTTCATAAAATTTGATTTAATATATAATTTCCCCTTACATGGTTTCTTAAACTACGCCAACAGGGACCCCGAAAAATACATGCGGCGCTCACCCGAATCCTGAATAAAAAATCCTAATTTCATTAAATTAATCATAAATAAAATACTATTTTAATATTTTCTAGGCTTTTAAATACCCAATAAATAATTATATCCTTAAATATAGCCAAATTACCAAAATTTTCAAATCTCACTCTCGCTTTAGAGTGGGGCTTAGGAAACCTCAATTGGAACTTTACTTATATCAAAATGATGACGATCACGACTAGGACCCCATGGTGGTGCCTGATTGTCGATTCAACAACAGATTTAACAAGAAATTGAGAAATTAGGGGAAAGTTGTCTTACCCCAGGAATGGTGCCAACGCCGCTCCCACGACAAATCCGCTCCAGAAGAAATGTCGGTGGTAGAGTTAGGAATCCAACGGCACCTTCCGTTTCCCGATCGGTCGAATATTCATCGAGAAATGAGGGGAGAGAGAGAGAGAGAGGCGGAGATGGAGAGTGGACGACGAAAGAGAGCGCAAGAGCTCTCTCTCTCTCTCTCTCTCTCTCTCTCTCTCTATAAATTTCGCAGGAAACTTTCTAGCTTCCTTATCTCTTTTTTTTTTTTTTCACTTACTTTAACTTATATATATATACATTAAACTTATACTTTAACTTATATATATACATTAAACTTATACTTTAACTTTTATATATATATATATATATATATATCTTTATTCCAATTTTTTTTTCATACTATTTATTTTTATTTGTTTATTTAATACATTAATTTAATAATGTTTAACTAATTCATTGATTAATAATTTTAATTAATTAATTTAATTTTTTTTTTCGGGTTATTGCATTCTTCCCTCCTTTAAGAAATTTCGTCCTCGAAATTCATTACCTAATCTTTCATTTCCATAATTTTACGATTTACTATACCTCATACCATTCAGTAAATATATCTCCCAAATAAATTTTTGCATCATCAATAATTAAACAAAATCATCATCATCTTCAACATAAATTCATACTTGCCCCCTTGACTTTATCTGCCTCATCCAGGACCATCGTATAACCATGTGTTCGTCCACCTCTGCCTAGTGGTATCTGCTAATTTCCCCCGATACCATAACCCCTGAAATCAACTAGCCAACCTCATACCACACATTTTCATATACTCCAATTTAAATAACAAACACTCAAGTTGACCACACATCATTTGATCATGTCACTTAAATTATTCTCCTTCAAAGGTTTTTTTTCTCTACAAATCAATCAACCTAACCTTCGAGTTCTAATTCTTCTACTCGGAAACATCACCATAAATGAATTTACCATGATTTTATGAAACTAGTTACTTTTTCAAAAAAACACGGAAGACCATCAAGGGATTTCTGCCTCCAAACTTAGGAAACACGACTCAGAATTCCTATCAATATCTTAATCTACCCATTCCTATCACTATCGCAACTCAATCCTATACTCTGGTATAAATCATCCCTAACCTAATACTCTAATATTTCCATAACCAGACGATGTGAATCTAATCACACTTCCGGTTGGACATTGCTCTGATACCACAATGTAACGGCCCGAACCCTTAATCCCGGGTCCAATGCGTTATACTTGATAAAATCCCTAAAAATCCATAAATCAATATATACGCAGCGAAAAACATAAATATAATCTTCATATAACATAGTACCAAAGTTTACTAATTCTAACTATAATTCATAATAAATCATTCATCACCTACATTTCCAAAAATCTACATAAC
Source organism: Malania oleifera (assembly GCF_029873635.1). NCBI lineage: Eukaryota > Viridiplantae > Streptophyta > Magnoliopsida > Santalales > Ximeniaceae > Malania > Malania oleifera. The sequence continues at coordinate 55,861,565 of NC_080427.1, read as the reverse complement.
TCCCAAAACATTTCAGTATTTTCACAATCATTTCTTACTCAACAGCCTTAAAACATAAAGACATAAAACATAAATATTTACATTTCCCAAAATTAACATAGAAATATACCATTTTCTTCTTTCTATTTCCTAATAATGCTATAAAAACCTCGAGCTCTCAAAGCTCGATCTCAAGGAAATCTTGAAAAAAATAAATCCATATTTGGGTAAGACACATCTCGGTAAAGGAAGAAACAATATATTAAACACAGCGTGTGGCTAATATGAGGTGTATAGATATCATTTTAAATACATTTGCAAATCATTATCATAACATTAAAACCATGTTTTGAACCTAAACAATCACATGTAGAGATTTACCCATGAGATTACCCAATGATAGGGGTGATTACCTGCCCATACAAGTAGCACCCCTCTGCTCTGATACTTAGGTAATTCTAAGGTCACAATTAAAACATACCAGAGCACTCACCTTACTCAGTAAGCTCTCAAGTGTAAGATTAATCTCATACTCACACAGTTTAACAATAGTTTACCAGCAAAGACCCTAAGGATAGGAAAATCTACCCACCTATACAAGTAGGTTCCCTCTGCCCTAGTATGTTATGCGGTTGCTACCACATCTGTAGCTACTAGTGCACTTGCCTTACTCAGTAAGCCCTTAGGAGAAAGGTACGCCTTACCCAATCGTAACATGTTCTATGTACATACATACTTCTAATATCATAATACATCATTCTTTCTATCATTATTCAATCATACACATCTGTTCATATTTATAGCTTAACATTGCATTACATTTCACTTTAAGTGACTCTTTCCCATTTGTATTATTCACGTTTCACATTTCATTTCATTGCATTGTCATTCCATTGTCATTTCATTACATAACGTTTTCATTTCATTGCTTCGTACTACAGCTGGTCTTTAGCTATCATCAGTTAGTCCACATAGAAATGCGCTAGAATCTGCTAATAGTTTGTCCACATAGAAATAAGCTAGATCTGCTAACATTGCTGTCTTTTAGCTGTCTTACATTTACATGGTTGCATTTAACATACACAGGCAATATTGTCCATATCACATTTTATTCATAATGTCTTACTTACTTAGCCTGCATCTCATACATTTAACATATATTTGCACAGAATCTCATGCCACACAATTTAACAATAAAAATTCATACATATTCTTGTAAAATAGGCCAACCCACATTTAACATTTATATGTTGAAAATACATTTCTTTTCTTACATAATTCCTCAGAAATCACTTTTTACTTTCATTCATTTACTTTCACATATACATAACTACATAAGCAATCCTAGGCTGAGGAAACATATTTTTACATGGTTGGCATTTTCTAATTCACACCAAAACATACATATAATATAACATAATTTATTACCTTTAATTTCATAAAATCTAATTTAATATATAATTTCCCTTTACCTGGTTTCTTGAACTACACCAACAGAGACCCCGAAAAATACTTGCGCCGCTTACCCGAACCCTAAATCAAAAATCCTAATTTCATTAAATTAATCATAAATAAAATATTATTTTAATATTTTCTAGGCTTTTAAATACCCAATAAATAATTATACCCTTAAATATAGCCAAATTACAAAATTTCCCAAATCTCACTCTCGCTTTAGAGTGGGGCTTAGAAAACCCCAATTGGAACTTTACTTATATCAAAATGACGATGATCATAACTAGGACCCCATGGTGGTGCCTGATCGTCGATTCAACAGTAGATTTAATGAAAAATTGAGAAATTAGGAAAAAGTTGTCTTACCCCAGGAATGGTGCCAACGCTGCTCCCACGAAAAATCCGCTCCAATAGAAATGTTGGTGGTGGAGTTAGGAATCCAACAACACCTTCCGTTTCCCGATCGGTCGAATATTCATCGAGAAATGAGGGGAGAGAGAGAGGCGGAGACGGAGAGTGGACGACGAGAGAGAGCGCTCTCTCTCCCTGTAAATTTCGCAGGAAGCTTTCTAGCTTCCTGATCTCTTTTTTTTTTACTTACTTTAACTTATATATATACATTAAACTTATACTTTAACTTTTATATATATATATATATATATATATATATATATATCTTTATTCCAATTTTTTTTTCATACTATTTATTTTTATTTGTTTATTTAATACATTAATTTAATAATGTTTAACTAATTAATTGATTAATAATTTTAGTTAATTAATTTAATTTTTTTTCGGGTTATTACACTTTCGGTTTCCGCAATCCCAAAAACAAATTAAGCTTATGTTTATTTAATATATAATCTATGTAGTGTATATGATTAAAGAATTTAAAACATCCACGCAATTTATATATGCTGAAAATAAAGAGAGTAAGAAAAAAAGAGTGAGACTGGGTTTTTTATGAGGTTCGGCTTATCCTCAGCCTACGTCTTCGCCTTTGTAAAACCACGAAAGGATTCCACTAAACTAGTTCCTTTTTGGGTGGAACAAAACCTTACAAGCGATACCGCACGCTTAAACACTCATTCACTAGACTAGAGCAATGCCTCTCCAAGCAATACCCAACGCTTGGGCAACGATCCAAAAAATCCTTGAATTCTCAAATCTACAAGAGCAAGATCAATAATCTATGTACAAAGAATTACCCTCAGATAGGGTGAGTTAATACAGTTTCAAATACTATATACTTCAATCAAAATATCAATATGAAATACAATTAAAACTCAAGAGAGATTTCACCAAGTTTTCCTTTTAGATGAGAATCAACAATTCCAAAACACAGAGAAGGATTGATTAGTTTCTTTTAGAAAATCTCAGCAATTCAGATGTGCAAAGATGAGAGCATGAGAGCTTTGAGAGTATGAGATTTTCAGCTTTGACAATTGATTTTCACTTGCTTGGTATAATTTGATTTGCAAAACTATGCATTTATAGAGTTTTTAAAGTGAGTTTCCTTGTTTCCCAAGTTGTTTGGAGTGTCCCCTAAGTTTTTATAACGTTTATATTTGAAAAACGAATTTTTAAAATTTTTCTATTAAAGTTCAAAATTTAAATTTCCATAAGGTCAGTTGGCTGGACAGACAACTAAGTAAGTGTTTATACAGGGTTAGTCAGCTAGACAGGCAGCTGACATCTTTCTATCTGTCCAGGATTTTCAAAAAATAGTGGTCATTCAGCTGATTAAATATAGTTCAAATTGGTCAGTCAGCTAACCAATCAGTTGGCTAACACAACACTCAGTTGGTTGACCAGTCAATTGGCTGAGGTGCTGACAACTTCAACCACCCTTCAATATTTTGGTCATAACTTTTTCTGTATAACTCCAAATTGGATGTTCTTAGTATCAACAGAAAGTTAAGAGAAAATATCATAACTTTAATGTTGAACACTTTTTAAAATAAGAAGTTTTTTATATAGAAATATGCTCATCAATACAGATATAGAAAAAATAACAGAATTTGGAAAATCCTGTTTTAGTGCTTTTCAATCCAAAAACAATTTTAACCTTTTTGAAATAACTTCTGACCTTATAAAATATTTTCTAAGTATTTTAAAAGGTATCTACGTCCAATTAATTAACCTATGAGTTTCATGTATCCATATTGAAATCGAATGAAGTACTTACATAAGGACTTCTTAAGACTTTGACATTCTAAGCACTTAAGTCTTCATATTTGCTTTGGCTCCATCTTGTCTTCAAGTTTTAATATACTTTGAACTTTCTCTTTAATATTCATGCTCTTATAATGTTCAAACTTTATTATATCCTTTTGGAATCCATGTTTTAAGCTTCATATGATCATCCTTCTTTGAAATATAAGCTTTCATGAATCCTTATGAACACTTGACCTTACTTTCTTAAGGTTGAGTCCTGAAATGTCATCACTTAACCAAAAATGTTAAGTTCCACTTGTTTGTTAGCATCAAAATAGGATGTTAAGCCTTATAAGACCATCAATCTCCCCTTTTTTGATAATGACAAACAAGAAATAAAAAATTTGAGTGGGCCTTAAAAAGACTCTCACTTACAATAAGCATCATCTTAACAAACTTAACAATATTAAGATCAATTTCAAAAACTCTTTTACTATGATCATCCATTATTCAAGTTCAAGATCATCATTCAATATCGAATAAGCGTCATCTCAACATATTTAACAATATCAAGATCAATTTTAAAGACCCTTTTACTATCATGCTCATTACATTATTCAAGTTCAAGATCATTCAATATCAAATACTTCTCCCCCTTTTGATACATATATCATGTTCAAATTTTTCAATATCATGCTCAATTTTTGCTCAAAAATTGTCTCCCTTTTGACATCAATAAAAAAGAGTAGGATATAAAAAATAAATCATATTTTGAGCATATAAATATCAAACATGCATATCAAGCATATGTACACACTCAATTCATTATTTTTTAATATGACATGTGTAGTGTGCTTTAATAGATTAAAAACTTCATTAATTCATGATACCAATTGAACTTTTGAATTTCTGATACCAATTAAAATATTAAAGAATAATACTAATTGAACATTTCATTAATTCATGATATCAATTGAAAAATTAGGAAGAAACAAAGCATAGTACAAGCAATAAGTCATATGACTCCCCCTGAATTTAATACATTCAGATTTGATACTAATTATGTTTTTAAATTTATCATCCCATGCTTCAAATATTGATTCATATCATGAGAACAATGAAACTCTCAAAACAGAGTAGAGTTGTACAAGTTAGAGCACATAATATACTTCAATCAAATAATAATAGAGAAAGTATGAAGTTCAAGTATAGAGATCACTAAGGGTTCGTTAAGTGATTGAGAAAACTCAGTGTAACAACCGTAGATTGATGATTCAGCAACAATTTTAGAAGTTATCTCCCAAATGGAGTGTGAGCAATAGAGATTTTGAGAGAGATTGTAAGTTTGAATGTAAGAGTTTTGTGTGATCACTTGGTGATTGAATTCTTGGGATTAAATGAGTATTTATAGGCATTTTAGGATTAGTTTCCATATTCCCCAAGTTACTTGGAGTTTCCACCAAGTTTTTATAACTTTCATAATTGAAAAACTCATTTTTAAAATTTTCCCGTTGGAGTTAAAAAATTTGAAATCCCGTGAAGTCAGTCGGCTAGACAGGAAAGTGGGTAATGATTTTCACAGGGTCAGTCAGCTGGATAGGCGGCTAAGACCCTTTTGTCTACCAGAAATTAAATTCAATAAATTATTAGTCGGCTGGCTCGATTACGTACAAAAATTGTCAGTAGGCTAGCTCAGTTTAGTTCATTTTGTCAGTCGGTTGGGCAGGTTTTCAACATATGGTTTGTGTCAGTCAGTTGAGCCATTTCAGGGTGTTCTAGTCAGTCGGCTGACCAGTCCATTTGTTTTTTTCAAAAATTTCCAATTTTGATTTTGTAAACCCTTGCAATTTAAAAGACTCAAATGTAACTTTCTAAAATCATTTTCCAGGGTCTTCAAAAACTGGTCTCTAAGTCTTTACACCCTAATGAGTTTCATATTTCTATATTATATTTGATTTGAAGTACTTACAAACAACTTTACTGAATATGACTTTTTAAGTATTAAATCTTCAAGTCTCTTGATGTTCATCTTGACTTCGAGTCCCTCTTAACCTTTAAGTTTCTTCATTTGTCTTTTAATGCTTTAATACTCGGAGAAGCTCTCACTTGATTTGGCTTTGATTTCCATTTTGCTTCCATGATAAATATGAGTGTAGAGTTATGTAATCCTAAAATAAAGTCACTCAACAACACATGTTAAAAACATCTTCATTTGCTATCATCAAAATAAGATTGAAAAGCCTAGTTAGGCCAATAAAATCCATACTCAGTATAAAATCACATTCCTGTATAAAATCACAATTTCACATGTAATCTTAGTATAAAAATTGTCTTTTCCTATCTCAATAAAAAATATCATGTTTGTATAAATCACATTTCTAAATATAAAAAATATCATGTCTATATCTTGGTATAAAACCGACATTTCACATATTTCACAAATTCACAGTATTTCCAGCATTTCCATAAAATCAGTACGATTTCACCATATAATACCATAAAAAATATTCTGATTCAATTATGCAATAAAACATATTATTCTCATGCCACTAGATTTAAATTATAATTTCAAAATGTCGTAAACTTCCCAGGGAAAATATATTTTGTTGAGAAATAATATTAAATCAACTTCAAGGGTTTACTCAACTCAAACACCCGATTCTCAAAAATATAATAACTCATAATCATAATTCTCATATGCCTAAATATTCTGAAAAATTATATATATCATTTTTGTAATTAAATACTACAAATTAATAGGTGAATTTTATGAAAATACTTGACATAATCTATCTTCTAGCCTTTGGTTCCCATATTGAAGGAAGTCCTCTAAGGATTTTTCTAATCATTCCAAAGGTTGAATAATTTTTCCCTAGAGCATTTAAAGAATTTATTATGTGAGTAAACCTAACATACATGCTAGTGATAGTTTCTTCCGGATTCATCTTAAAGGCCTCATACTCGCTAGTGAGCATGTCGATTCTACTATCACTAACATCTTTAGTTCTTTCATAGGTTACTTCTAACTTGTCCAAACTTTATTTGGTTGACTTACATGTCATGATCTTATTAAAATCATTTACGTCTAAAGTTCAATATAGTGCATTCATGGCACTTGAGTTTACTTGCATCATTTTATAGTCATTATCGGTCAAGTCTCTTTCTTCTTTAGGAACTTCTTTACCATCTACTAATTTAGTAGGAATGTAGTCACCATGTGTGACAACTTTCCATGCTTTTCATTCCATAGTTTGAATGTATATTCTCATTCGTTGTTTCCAAAACGTATAGTTTAAACCACAAAAAATAGGCAGTCTAGTTGAGGATTGGCCTTCAGCAAAAGGGGATACACCTAGGTGTGCCATTTAGACCTTTATATAGCTTCTAATTAAGATTTTCTATAACTTGGCTCTGATACCAATTGAAAAGTAAGGTGTAGTCCCAAGAGGGGGGGGTGAATTGGGTTTTAAAAGTTTCTTTTAACTCCTTTTATAGAGTCACAACTTATTGTAAGTTTTAGTACTCAAACAAGGATCTATTACAATATCAGTTAGAAATCAATATTCATTTTTAAAACTTTAAAAATGAGTAAATCAACTTGATCTTGCAGTAATGTCAATTAACACCAACCAATAAATTAATTCAATTAACACAAACCAATGATTCACAATGTAATGCTTTCAACTTTTGAATAATGCAATCCTCTCAACAAGATAACCAAAACAAGATTCACACTAAAGAATGAATTCAGCAAAGCTTCCAAGATTCAGCAATTAAGTAACTCAAAGTAGAGTTTGATAAGCGCCCTGTTTTAATGAAGTACAATTGAAAATTCCAACACTCTTCCAAAACTTAGATTTTAAATAAACTTTCAATTAATGAGTCTTGGATATTAATCAATCAGCGTACTCCCTTATGGTTTTCATAAAAAGGTATTGATAAACCAACGTACTCCCATTTGGTTTCTGCCATCACAAAATCAAATTAATTGTTGGTTTATTTAATATCCAATCCATACAATTTATAGAATTGATTTAAATAACCACATAGTTGTATATGTGCAAAAAATTAAAGAGAGTTTAGGAAAGGAGAGTGAGACCGAGTTTTTAACGAGGTTCGGCTTATCCATAGCCTACATCCTCACCTTAGGCAAGACTACCTAAGGATTCCACTATAGCGTTCTTTTATGAGCGGAACAAATTGTTACAATCCCTCCTTTAGGGAGAAGCCCCCTCTCCAAGAGATACCCCATGCTTGGTACAACGATTCAACCAACCTTGAACCATCAAAAACTATAAGAGAAACAAGAAATAATTTGGTGTTCAATGACACTCTCAAAAGAGTATATTAGTACAATTGAAATCTATATGCTTCAATCAAAATCACAATATAGAAAGATGAAAATCAAGTATATATATCACCAGGGTTCTTTCTTAGGTTGAATAACTCAGTAAAAATGTAAAGACCCATGAGCTTTTCTCAGCGAAATCGCAGCAAGTAATTCAACAAGAGTATAGGCATGGTAGCTTTGAAGAGTAAAAAGAATTTGATTGATTTGCTGCTTGTAGGTTGTTGGTGTATTTGATCCTTGGGTTTAATCATGTATTAAAGAGTTTAAATAGTATTTTTTGTGTTGTCTAAGTTTCTTGGAGTATTTCCCAAGTTTTAACAAAGTTTGGTGGCCAAGAAATCACTTTTGGAAAGTTTCCTAACTGTTAAAATTTGAATTTCGAAGGTTCACGCGCCTCAACTCAAGGAGTCAATCACCTGGACTTTAAATTTTAGCATATTTTTAAAGTCAATACAGGGTCAGACACCTAAGGTTACAAGGGTCAGGAACCTAAAGTGGTTCTGTCTATTGTTCAGTCGCTTGAACAGTCAAGGTCAGCAGCTTAACAGCTTTGAGCACCCTTCAACATTTTGGTCATAACGTTTTATACACAACTTCAAATTAGACTTTCTAGGTATCAACAAAAATCTAAGAGAAAATCCAACAACTTTCAAGTTGAATACATTTTAAGATAAGGATTTTTTAATAGATTAAAATACACACAAATGCGGATATAGAAAAAATAACAGAATTTGGAAAAGTCCTGTTTTGGTGTTTTTCATTTCAAAAATAATTTTAACCTTTTTGAAATAACTTTTGACCTTATAAAAATATTTTTCAAGTATTTTGAAAGATATCTAGGTCCAAATAATTAACCTAAGAGTTTCATGAATCCATATTGAAATCGCTTAAAGTACTTATATAAAGACTTCTTAAGACTTTGACATTCTAAGCACTTAAGTCTTCATGCTTTTCCATCTCTTGAGTCTATCTTGACTTCCAACTTCAATTCACTTTAACTTTATCAAATCATCTTTGAATCCATGCTTTAATAGTATAGGCTTTATGAGATCTTTTTTCTTTGGAGTATGAGCTTTCAATTACTTGTGTGCACTTAACCTTGTATTTACATACTTGAGTCCTAAAATATCATCATTTAACCCAATATGTTAAGTTCTTTTGATTTGTTATCATCAAAATAAGATTTAAAGCCTTGTAAGACCAACACTATTCCCTTACCTAATTCCTAGAGAAATACTTGCAGGGATCCTAAAGCAATGCCTGTGTTGTTCGCACAAATCCCTGTATTCACATACCCTAGTTTAATCAGCTAAACCTCAGAATTACAATTATTTTAATATTTCTTAAGTCCACATACTTTCAATAACTAATTAAACTTTAAAAATACATAACGGATATAATTTCATTATCCTTACTCTAGCCTTGGAGTGGTGCCTAAGCAACCCAAATTAAAAATCTGCTCTGATTAAAATAACGAGAATCGAAGTTAGGATCCTGTGGTGGTGCCCGACCGTCTATTTGACTTAAGATTTAAAAAAAAAAAAATTTAGGAGAGAGAGAGTTTATCTTATCATAGAAGTGATGCCTACGACGTCCTAATCACGAATCCACTTTGGTTAAAATGTTGGTAGCCAAGAATGGAACCCAGTGGTATTTTCCGTTCTCCAATCGGTGCACATTTGGCCGAAAAAATCAAGGAGAGAGGGAAAGGGGTTAAGGAGAGAGAGAGAGAGAGAGAGAGAGAGAGAGAGCGTGTGTGTGGCGAGAATCAGCAGGGGGCATTCTCTGATTTCAATTCATTCATTTTATTTGTTTAATTAATTAATTTAATATAATATTAATTACTTTTTTTCCTTGGGATGGGTTACTAAAGTGAGGAAATAAGATATTATGATGAGCACGATACCATAGCTATAGAATTTGGCAGGGACTGCAATCACACTAGTATGATAGTGTGATGATGGATAGTAGATTTATGCCTTGAGTACAGTACTACTCCCGATAAAGTTCCGGGAGACCCCTCCCAATGAGGTTCTGAGTGATCCTCGCGATGGGCATTCCGGGTATAGGGTAGGCACAATTGTACTTACAACCTACTTTGACTTAGCTATTGTAAAGACCTAAAAAATAAAAATAATTAAAATAATTAGGGGAAAATAATAAATAAAATTAATTAATTAATTAAAATTATTAATCAACTAATTAGTTAAACATTATAAAATATATATATTAAATAAATAAATAAATAAAAGAGTATGAAAGAAATAAAAAATAATAATTGAAATAAGAGATATATATATATATATATGTTTAAAGGTAACCTGAAGCAAATCCTTCAGGAAGAAGAAGAGTCTTCTTTTTTTTTTTAGAGAGGAGCGCTGCCCCCCCTGAGAGTTCTTCTTACGCCCTCCGCTTGCTCTCCGTCTCCGTCTCTTCTCTCCTCAATTTCTCGATGGATTTGCGGCGGATCGGGAAATGGAAGGTATCGTTGGATTCTTGGTTCTGCTGCCAACATTTCTACTGGAGCAGATTTTTTGTGGGAATGGCGTAGGCACCATTCCTAGGGTAAGATAATTTTTTCTTAATTTCTCAATTTCTCTTTAAATATGTTGTTAAATCGACGATCGGGTACCACCACGTGGTCCTAGTTGCGATTGTCGTCATTTTAACGTGGATAAATTTTCAATTGGAGTTTTCTAGACCCCACTCCAAAGCGAGAGTGAGATTTGGAAAATTTGGCAAATTAGTTATATTTGAAAGTATAACCATTTATTTTGAATCTATGACCCTAGGAAATATTAAAATATTATTTTATTTAGGATTAATGTAATGAAACTAGAATTTTTAATTTCAGAATTCGGGTGAGCGCCGCAGGTATTTTTCAAGGTCCTTGCTGGCGTAGTTCGAGAAATCAGGTAAGGGGAAAAATATTTATTAAACAAGATTTTTTTATAATTTAATGGAAAATAAATTGTGTTATATATATGTGTATATGTTTCGGTATGAGTTTAAAAATGTCAACCATTTAAATTATATTTTCCGAACTTAGGGCTGTTTATTAGATACGTAAATGTGAAAATGAACTGATGAAAGTGAAAGATATTTTCAAGATAATTATGTAAGAAATGAAAGGTGTATTTTCAGCATATAAATGTTAAATGTGGATTGACTTATTTTACAGGAAATATATGTATGAATCTTACTGTTAAATTGTGTGGCATGAGTAAAATAGAATTTTGTGTGGAATTATATTATATATATGAGATTCAAGATATACAAAAAATGAACTGAGTATGAAAATGATATAAGAAATATGTTACATATGAGTGTTAATGCAATTATGGAAACAATCACGGCTGAAAAGATGCCGACCACTATTGAAAGGATGCCGAAGCTAACCAACCACAGCTGAAAAGATGCCGACCACGGCTGAAAAGATGTCGAAGCTAACCAACTACGGCTGAAAAGATGTCAATCACGGTTGAAAGGATGCCGAAACTAACCAACAACGGCTGAAAAGATGCCGAGATTAATTAACAACGACTAAAAGGATGCTGGTTATGAAATGGAAAGAAATGAAAAATAAGTATGAAATGAAAATGAATGAAATGGTATGAAATGTGAAATGTGAACAATGTAAAATAGGAAAGAGCCACGTAAAGTGAAATGCTATGAAATGTTAAAGCTGAGAACATGAACGGATGTGAATTACTAAAATAATTGACAAAATAATGTATTATGGTATTAACAATATTTATGCTAGTAGAACATGTTACGTTTAGGCGAGGCAAACTTTTCGCCTGAGGGCTTGTTGAGAAAGGCGAGTGTCTTGGTTGTATCAGGTGTAGCAGTAGGCTGCATAACGTGCTAGAACAGAGGGAAACTACTTGTATGAGCGAGTAAATTTTCCTATTCTTAGAAGGCTTTGCTAAAAAACTTTTGCATGAACTGTGTGAGTACTAGATTAATTTACCACCTAAGGGCTTACTGAGTAAGGTGAGTGCCCTAGTATACTTCTACTGTGACCTTTGAGTTGCCTAATGTATCAGAGCAGAGGGGTGCTACTTGTATGAGCTGATAATCACCCCTATCCTTAGGTAATCTCATGGGTAAAATATCTTGCATGTGTTTGAATAGGATCGCAAAATGATTTCAGGAAATTATGTTAATGATTTTCAAATGATGAATAATATGTTATACAGACTCATATTGGTCACACACTATTTTAATATATTGTTTCTTCCCTTACTGAGATGTGTTTCACCCGAATATGAATTTATCTTTTTTAGAACATCCTCGAGGTCAAGCTTAAAGAGCTTGAGGGTTTTTAGACTTTTTGAGAAGTATCAAGAGAAAGGGTATATACTGATAATACTTTGGGGAATGTAAATATTTATGTTTTATGTCTTTATGTTTTAAGGTTGTTGAGTAAGGAATGATTGTAAAATATTGAAATATTTTGGGAGTTATGTAGATTTATGAAAATGCAGGTGATGGATGATTACTATAGATTATAGATAGAAATTAGTAAACTCTACTATAATGGTATTATATGTATGGAGATTATGTTTATGTTTTCCGCTGCATATGTTATGAATTATGGATTATCTGGAATTTATCAAGTATAACGCACCGGACCCGAGTTTAAGGGTTCGAGGCGTTACAGATATGGTCGGCTAACCATATGTTAAGTCCAGTTTTCAGACCGCACAACCTGTCATGGGGGGGAAGCATGTCGATGGGAAAGCATGATGATGCTAGTTCAACAATTCAAGTTGTCTCTTCTAAGCATATATGGGCAAATTTACTAAAGATGGGCTATATTGAGCCAATAGTATGTTATCCAGAAATTATGTATTTTCAGTTATACAGTTCAGTATAGTTTTAAAATGTCATTTCATGTACAATTAAATAATGGAAGTATTATTTCACACGAAAACTCATATTAGTCACACATCGATAATAATCTAACCCGTCTTACTGAGAAATATCTCACCCCCAATATCCATCTCATTTTTTAGGTCATACAGGAAGCCAAGTCTAGCGTACTACAGGGTTGGGATTAGACTATTTGTGGTGGTTGTCAGAGCTGGTGAGACACCAGATATCATATTTTGTTATTTTGGGTTGTAATATAATGACAGGGGGTTTCATAAGTGTAATTGGGACCGTTAGAACTCTGGTAATATGTTTTGAGGTGGTTTTTCTTCCATTGTATGTTTTATATTCAGTAATGACAGGAATACCCAGGATTCCCTTTTTAGGGCGAGTTGTAGTATTCATGGTATTGGACATTATTACAAGAAATAATTTATGTGGACGAAATAGCCCTCTGACTCCAATTTCGGGCTTAGGGCACCACAAAGTGGTATCAGAGGGGTAAAATTCTCTGGGCGTTACATCTTGGTTCCTTATACTTTTCAAAGTTATCCCTATTTCTACATTTTTTTCACGTTTTATACTAAATTCTTTTTGCCCTTATAAATTTTTGTACATCTTTATCCCACTACCAACTTTCTTTGATATTTGAGAATCTTCCCCCTAATTCACCTAAAATATCTTTTGCTATCTTCTTAATAAAGCTAGATAATCTACTACAAAGAATTTTTTATTTATCACATGCTCTATAGTCCAATCCCCATCTTTGATAATTTTATCTTTAAATTTTATTAGATTTTCTCAACCACTTAGTTCTTTTACACTAGTTTATTTTATTTTTTTTCTTCCATTTTTTTAATACATATATCTAACACGAAAACTCTATGTTGTGTGGTTAGACTTTCACCTGAAATAACTTTACAACCCTTGCATGATAAACGATCTACCCTCCTAGTAAAAAAAAAATCTACTTGACTTTTATTTTGCCCACTTTTAAAGGTTATTAATTGTTTTTCTCTCTTCTTAAAATAATTATTCATTATACTAAAATCATATGATATAGCAAAGTCTAAGATCATCTCACCATACTCATTTTTGTCTCTATATCCATATCTTCTATGTATCCTCTCACAATTTTTAGTATCTCTTCTAAAGTGTCCATTCGAATATCTTCCTATAAATATTTTCTCAGTCCCTGGTGTACCTTGTATAATACTATCCATATCTTTCCAAAATTGTCTCTTAAGATTTTCTGTTAAGTTGACTTAAAGAGCATAAACACTAATAATATTTATTATCTTTTGTCCTAATACCATATTGATTTTTATAATTCTATTTCCTACTCTATTTACTTTAACAATACTATCTTTTGAGTTTTTGTCTATAATAATTCTTACTCCATTCTTATATTTTTCTTTTCTAATGTACCAAAGTTTAAATCTTGATTTATCAATTTCTCTTTCTCCCCGGCCCACTTAATTTCTTGAAGACAAATTATATTAATTCTTCTTCTGATAATTGTATCCACAATTTTCGTACTTTTAGCTCTAAGCGTCCCTATATATCAAGTTGATAATCTAATACTAATTTCCTGAACTAATGTCTTTACTTGCCCACATTTAGAATTATGCAAGAACCCTCACATACGTTGCTTCAGGGTGACAACCTAACCCATACTCGCCCACTTTTTGCTACACCCGAGTGGTACAAGTACAACGCGTCGCTCGTAGGGGACGCCCCAACAATATTCAATAAGAATTCATATTATAGTGATCTGACAAATTTTACGCCTCATCTTTTAAGGGGACTTTTAAATTTGTGTAGAAATCAAAATTACATTTTTTTTGTTATCACTTTCAAATTTTCATTAAATAAAAAATTTAATAACATCTTTTTGAAGACTCCCCTCTCCTCCTCCCAAAGCCATCATTAATTCTTTTTTGATAAAAAAAAAAACTAAAATCAATATAATTACAAATTAAAAATGGTCTTAACACTATTTTTTGAAAATACAAATTACCAAAGCCACACAAGGAAAATTAACATAATATTATTCTTTTTATTGATAACTATTGCCATTTCTTTTTTTTAATAATAAAAAATAAACCAAAAGAATAAAATTTAAATATCTATGCAAATTAATACAGCATAAAATAATATAAATTTGTATTTAAATTTATATAAATTTGAATATAAAACTATTTAATTTTTTTTAAAAAAATAATAATATCTACTTGCATTTTTTTCCTTTTATGTTTTACAAATATCTTCCTATCTTTGTTAAAATTAATTAAAAATCTATCGCAGGACTAATATGTAAAGTTCATTCAAGGGAACTAATTTCTTTCGTTTCCAACTCTAATTTTCCCATTGTGCACAAAAATAGAATGGTATTGGATATAAAATTGAATGAAAAAAAAATGTAAAAATCATTCTATCTTCTACACCACGCATAAAATTCATTTATAATATATAGCTGGGAACACAATTTTAGTCTTAATATTTTTCAAGAAAAGCATCAGTTGTTTTTTTTTTAAATGAAATCTTTCAGTAATAAAACAATAAAGGAAAAACAATGATATATTACCAATTTTGTAACGCCTTATTTGGAATTCTGGAAATATTACAAAAATATTATTATAAAATCTTCATTTACATATTTAGTCATCAAGAAAAATAAAAATATATATGTACTGAATTTATTAACAAAAATTTAATCTTACATAATTATTGATATTTAATTTTTAAATTTTTTTAATAATATTAAATAAATTTTATTCTTATATTATTTAATAGAGGAAGAAAATATAAAGCTCTTTATTTTCCTTTTTCTTTCCTTTTTTTTCCACACGGACCTAAAAAGGATTAGAAACTGAGACAGAAAAAGGATTTTTTTTTCAAAAAATAATCAGCTCACCACAATATCAGATCCGATCGGATCGGATCCGATCGGACGGCGAACGAAGCTCGCACAGCATCTGAGACAGATGAAGATTTGAGAGAGAGAGAGAGAGAGAGAGAGAGAGAGAGAGAGAGATAGTTAAAAATAACAAAAAACAAAAGAAAATACAGAGTTGCATGTGAAACAAAAATGGAAAAGATTGAGATCAGACGTCGACGGAAGCAGCTGAATGCCTGGGCTTTCTAAGAAAGCCTAGTAATGAGATCGAAAGTACAAGTAAAAAAGGAAGGGCGAGGGCTCAGAGAGTCGCTATCTGTGCTCAGAGAAGTGCTCAAAGCCCTTCTCATACAAGAGGTGTCAGAATATTAAAGCTCTCTTCATCTTTGCCCTCCGACAAGCCAGAATTGTGAAAAAAACGAGAGAATGATTTCGCGGAAGCCGGCGGTAGAGACTGGGGAAGAGAATGAGGCGGCGGAGCTAGGGTTTTTTCAGGACGGGGAATGGTTAGGTAAAAAGAATTCTAGGGTTGTTCTTTCGCGAGGGGAGGATTGGGATGGGTTGCACTTAAATAGAGTTCGTTGATTCGCGTTCATCCGGTTCACCAATTGAGATGCGCCATGTGGCTTGTTGACCCGCCTTCTGTTGTCCGTCTGTCACTTTTCGTTGGATGGCAGATCGCGAACCGAGCGAACGGAACCGGTCCGTTGGCCTTCATCCAAGTTAAATCCAATCCGCGTCAGATTCGGTGCGCTTCAGAAGAATCTTCGCCGTTCATCTTAGCAAAAGTGATCTTGGCCGTTCATTTATTTCTAGTCTTCACCTTTATTTTTATATTTAATAATTTAATTTATAAAAATAAGGACTATATAAATTTTTCATTCAAATATTGAGTAAAGTGTCCATTCTAAATGGAAAATTACTTTTAAAATAGTTAAAATAATTTTAAATTTATGAAGAGTGGGATGATTAGGGATGAACATAATTCGGTCAATATTTAATAAATCGAGCAAATTCGAATAAGCTCGATTCGGTTAAAAAACCACTCGATTTGATTCAATTTTTATGTTCATTAATTTTTTATTTTATTTTTTGTTTCAGCTCAGTTTTGGGAACCAAATAGTGTACATATTAATAATTAATAACTATATATATATATATATGTATATTAAAATCTTGACTTTCTTAAAATTAGTTTTATTGAACTTCTAGTTCTTTTTAAACTCTAAAGAATTACTTTCTCCTATTTATGAATCCTTCTCTTCGAGTCTTATTGATCTTGTTTGACAGTTGCAGTGTTGCCCACTCACCTAGCCTTCATCCCTCGATAGCCCAGCCCTCAGCCCTCCCCCATTGACCAACTCATAGTTTGGCAGTCCTTGGACCCCTTACTCTTTAACTGTATGGCGCTCTTAGCCTACCAACTTGGTAATTGGCATTTAGCAGCTACCGACTTTGATTAAGGTCATGACTTATGATGTCATTTATTCTTGCCTTCGACAGCTTCTGAGTTCTTTCATAGTTTGGAACTATACACGGCTGGCTACTCCCGAAACCCTAGCCTCTTCAAAGTATGCATTGTTTTTAAATTTACTTTTTTTAATGTTTAAGTCGATTAAAATCGATTAACTGATTTAACCGAAATCCAGTTAGATTCCTTTTGAAATTTGATAGCAAGACATTTCAAAATTCCCCTACGAGCGACGCGTTGTACTTGAACCACCCGGGTGTAGCGAAAAGTGGGTGAGAATGGGCTAGGTCGTCTCCCCGAAGTGACGCGCCTTGTCAGCGCCCGGGTATGGTGTCAAATATGCGAGGGTTCTTGCATCATTCTGGACGTGGGCAGGTAAAGACGTTAGTTTAGGAAACTAGGATTAGATTAACAACTTGGAATATAGGGACACTTAAGGGTAAAAGCATAGAAATTGTGGATACAATAATTAGAAGATGAATTAATATAATTTGCCTTCAAGAAACTAAGTGGGTGGGGGAGAAAGTTAGAGAAATCAATAAATCAGGATTTAAACTTTGGTACACTGGAAAAGAAAAACATAAGAATGGAGTAGGCATTATTGTAGACAAAAACTTAAAAGATAGCGTTGTGGATGTAACTAGAGTAAGAGATAGAATTATAAAAATTAAGATGGTATTAGGACAAGAGATAATAAATATCATTAGTACTTATGCTCCTCAAGTTGGCTTAGCTAAAAATCTCAAGAGACAATTTTGGGAAGATATGGATAGTATTATACAAGGTATACTAGGGACTGAGAAAAATATTTATAGGAGGAGATCTGAATGAACACGTTGGAAGAGATAATAAAAATTATGAGGATACATAGAGGATATGGATATGGAGATAAAAATGAGTCCGGGGAGATGATCTTAGACTTTGCTATGTCATATGATTTTAATATAATGAATACTTGCTTTAAGAAGAGAGAATAACATTTAGTAACCTTTAAAAGTGGACAAAATAGAAGTCAAATAGATTTTTTTTAACTAGGAGGGTAGATCGTTTATCATGCAAGGATTGTAAAGTTATTCCAGATGAAAGTCTAACCACACAACATAGAGTCTTAGTGTTAGATATATGCATTAAAAAATGGAAGAAAAATGATAAAATAAATCAGTGTAGGAGAACTAGATGGTGGAACCTAAAAGGAGAAAATATAATAAAATTTAAAGATAAAATGATCAAAGATGGGGATTGGACCTCAGAGGATGAGATAGATACTAATACTCTTTGGAATAGATTAGTTAGCTTTATTAAAAAATAGCAAAAGAGATTTTAGGTGAATCAAGGGGAAGATTCTCGAATGCAAAGAAAGTTGGTGGTGTGATAAAGATGTACAAAAAATCATAAAGACAAAAAGAATTTGGTATAAAACGTGGCAAAAATGTAGAAACGGAGATAACTTTAAAAAATATAAGGAGGTAAGAAAAGATGCAAAAAGGGCCGTTAGTGAAGTTAAATATAGATCATTTAATAGTTTGTATGATAGATTAGGTACAAAAGAAGGGGAAAAAGATATATTTAAACTTACTGAAGTTAGAGAAAGGAAGAGCAAGGACTTAGGAAATGTAAAATGTATAAAAAGTGAGGATGATATTGTCTTGGTTAAGGATGAAGATATTTAAGAAAAATGGCGAAGTTACTTTAGTAAGTTGTTTAACGAAAACCAAATAAAAGGCTTAAACTTAGAATTGTCAAATGAGGAAAAGACTAAAAATATAAGATTTATTCACAAAATTAGAGTTAACGAAGTTAAGTTTGCACTAAAAAAGATAAAAAAAAAAAAAGGAAAGTTATGGGACCAAATAACATCCCAATTGAAGTTTGGAAATGCTTGGGTGAAAATGGAATTATATGGTTAACTAATTTATTTAATACAATTGTAAAAATTAAGAAAATGTCAGATGAATGGAGGAAAAGCACTTTAATACCTATATACAAAAATAAAAGAGATATTCAAAATTGTAATAACTATCGTGGAATTAAACTTATAAGTTATATGATAAAACTATGGGAAATAGTAGTTGAACAAAGATTAAGGTTATAAACGAAGAACTCAAAAAATCAATTTGGTTTTATGCCTAGGAGATCTACCACAGAAGCTATTTATCTTTTAAGAAGATTAATGGAAAAGTTTAGGGAAAAGAAGAGGAACTTGCATATGATATTTATTGACCTTGAGAAAGTATATGATAGGATACTCAGGGAAGTTCTATGGTAGGTTTTAGAAAAAAAGGGTGTATGTTGTAGGTATACCGATGTCATTAAGGATATGTACGATGGAGTAATGACTAGTGTAAGGACTATAGATGGAGAAACTAGAGAATTTCCAATTACTATAGGTGTACATCAAGGATCTGCTTTGAGTCTTTATTTTTTGCTTTAGTGGTGGACCAATTGACTAAAAGTATTCAAAAGGAGGTTCCATGGTGTATGTTATTTGCAGATGATATTGTATTAATTGACGAAACTAGGGATGAAGTAGAGGCTGAGTTAGAATTATGGAGAGAAGCTTTGGAATCTAGAGGCTTCAAGATAAGTAGAAATAAAACAGAATATATGAAATGTAATTTTAGTAATGATAGGAGGAATATTAGAGACAGAGTTAAACTTGATGATGAAGAAATAAATAGCACTTTCAGATTTCGATACATTGGATCTATTATACAAGCTGAAGGAGAAATTGAAGATGATATAATGCATAGAGTTAAAGTAGGTTGGGTAAAATGGAGAAGTGATTCAAGTGTGCTATGTGATCATAGAATACCCTTAAAATTGAAAGACAAGTTCTATAGGATAGCTATAAGACCAGCTATGCTATATGGATCAAAATGTTGGGCGACGAAGAAACATAATATTCAAAAAGTAAAAGTTAACGAGATGAGGATGCTTAGATGGATGAGTGGTATAGCATTGAAAGATAAATTAAGGAATGAACATATTCATGGTAAGTTAGGTGTAGCTCCTATAGAAGATAAGATAAAAGAGGGACGACTCAGATGGTATGGACACTTGCAACGTAGGCCTTATAGTGCACCTGTGAGGAAGAGTGACTTAGTTACTGTGGGGGGTAGTAGAAGGGGTAGGGGTAGATAAAAAATAACTTGGGAGGAGATAGTGAGTAAGGATTTAATATCCTTGAATCTATCAAAAGCAATGGTCTATGATCACATAAATTGGCGGAAAAGGATTCATATAGCTGACCCCACTTAGTGGGAATAAGGCTTGGTTTTGTTGTTGTTGTTGTAGTTTGGTTAGTGACTCACTCGAAAAATGAGCAGCTTGGAAGCTATCCCAAGTATAGAAGTTCAGTTGTGTAATACTTAACTCAAGGGTCAGATCGTCTCCTCAGAGAATGCAATTTTTCTCCAATTTTTGCGTAATTCCAATCAAGAAATAAGAAACAAAAGGGCATTGAACACAATTCAGATTTGAGTTTTCTGGTTTGTTTGAGATTTTCTTTAACGAATTAAAATAACACGTAATTTAAATTATAATCCTAACACACACTAAATTAAATTATAACGAGAAACGAAGATCCTATGTTAATAACCAGGCAAGAATTGAAACACGCATTAAACTTCAGAATAAAAGCTAAAGACAATA
This sequence comes from Malania oleifera, assembly GCF_029873635.1. Lineage (NCBI taxonomy): Eukaryota > Viridiplantae > Streptophyta > Magnoliopsida > Santalales > Ximeniaceae > Malania > Malania oleifera. The sequence continues at coordinate 55,840,724 of NC_080427.1, read as the reverse complement.
ACTTTCCTATTTAATTTAAGCACACAATTAAAATAAACTCATTCAAACACAAATTCAACAAATACCAAAATTCTAACGCATTTAAGCACTCAAACCAAAATTAGAACTTTAATCATTAAACAACAATTAAGCACGGTAAAAAAAATCGGACTTTAATAAAACTAAAATTAAATTAAATCGAACTCAACAAAAATTCAATTTTTAACAAGACAACCAATCTAAATCCTAAGAAGGTATAATTTTTTTCTTTTTATATTTAGGAGATCAAACCAAACTTAAAGATAACAGTCAACCAAATGCTAATTAAATACGAAAAAAAAGGAAATGAAATTAACTTTATTAAAAAAACCCAAACAAGATTAAAAAGTTGAAACCTTGATTAAACTTCTACTAAAAAAAAAATACAATTACTTAATTAATTAAAAGCAAGAACAAAATAATTAAAGAGAGAAAGAAGGAAGAAAAAAGAGAAAGAAAGGAAAAAGTTGGCCATAGGAGGAGCAATAGTTCCAGCAGGGAGAGGCTCTCAGCTGGCAGCAGAGGCACGAAGGACAGTGGCACAGGCACGAACGGACAGGGGCAGCAGCAGGATGCAGATGTTGAAGCAGTAGCAGCATAGGAGGATCTTCACGACTGTTACACACATGCAGCTACAGCAAGGGAGGAGTAGCAGGGGCTCTGTCAGCAACTAAGAGGAGGAATAGAAAGGGAGAAAGAAGAAAGGAAAGAATAAGGGGGAGAAGGGAGCTCGAGAAGAGGATGAGGGCAAAGAAGGGAAGAGAGGACCAAGAAAGAGGGGAGAGAGCAGAGGGAAGAGAAGGGAGAGAAGGAGAGTTAGAGAGAATTGAAGAGAGTGAGGAGAGTTAGGGAAAAGGAGAAGGAAGAAGGGGGTAGGGGCGCTGGAGTCTAGAAGAGAAAAGAGGAGAAAAGGTATAAAGGGGGAGAGACCTACCCAGCGCACGCAAAGAAGGACCGGGTTGCATGGCCGGGTCAAATCAATTTTTTTTCTTTTTTTTTCTTTTTTCCTGTTTCTTTTTTTTTTTTTTTTTTTTTTCATTCTGTTTCCCAGCAATCAAGCCCACTTTTTGACCATCCTAAAGCCCATATCTCTCAAAACTTAAAACACGAAAGTTGTAGATAATTTTCTCAGTGTTCTCCAAAATCATCTCAATCGGAGCTTGGATGAGAAAATTATGCACAGATTATGAAGTAGCATCAATTTTAGTTTCCAATAATTGTCCTGTAATAAAAAAATATCAAAAAATTCATAAATTACTCAATAAAATCCAAATATTATAAATAGGACACAATGTTAAAATATTAAGAGTAATTAGGTATTTAATTAAAAATATAATTCATAATGCATGAATTAAAACACCTAATTACGCAATTTAAGCGTGTAATCACACCCCCCAACTAAAGTTTTGCTTGTCCCTAGAAAAATTAAAAAAAAAAAAAAAAAAACTAAGAAAACTACCAAATCCTACTCTTTCGCGAGAAACACGGTTACATTTACCAAATGCGATAAGACTTTAAACCCCTAGGTCGATCCTAGTGGACGAGTTGTAGTCTCACGAGGGTTTTCAGGGCAACACCTACAAACACCAATTTCAATGAATATTAAATGAATGTGCATGCAACACAAATATATCATTTCATATACATGAATATCATCTGATTACACACAAACTCATATACAATTCACGTAATTTCGAAACAAATCATTCATGCAAGTTTCATCATTATATAGTCATTAAGAACAACATGCTCACATAGAATCAACCAACAATTACAATTCAGAGTAATGTGTATGACTCGTTACACCCAGGATACTAGTGGACACCTACAAAACGATCGTTTTGACTCAGCCTAATTGGTATACCCTCAAAAACACTCAAAAAGAATGGGTTCACTTGTCATATGTGAGGAGGAGTGTCGTGATCAAACATCCCACATATTGCAAGGAACAAACGCTAAATATATGGAGTAGACTAGTTTGAAAAGGATCCAGCCTATTTGTGAGGTGTCGGGTCCTTCACCCTAGTATCTTCTCACCTACTCGCCATATCCAACTAAGACCACCCTAAATCAACTTATTCACAAACCAGACGTGACATCTAAGGCATTAAGCAGTTGAAGAGTCTTCATATGTAGAGAGCATGTGCCGTGTCTCTGACCTTTTTGTGATAGTTGTGTGGAGCAAGTATTAATTTTTTACCTCATTCTGTTTCTCTTTTTCTTTCTTCAATTTCTTTCTTTTCATGATCAATTAGTACAATCATTACACTTCTTTTTTTGTCTTCATATCACCAATGTGAATTTAGCTCAAAAAGGAGTTCATGAAATAAGTCTAATTTTAGGGGTGGCTCAGCCTTCACATCTTGAGTAGGCTACAAGACTTAGGTTTCTATCTCCCCACTGGATGTCACCTCTAGGCTAACAAGTCAAAAATAGAGACTATTATACAAAGTGTATCCAAAAAAGAAGGGAAAGTTGAGTTTCATGAACTCTTAACTGACGTTAAAAATTCAAAAGAATGACAAATGACTTAACAATACGTCACAAGGTATCATAGTTGTCACAAGCGCTTTCTCAGTGCTCACAAGGAACCCTAAGTGTTACAAGTCACGTGAACGTGTATTTTTAGCCTCATAAGATACCATGTAAATACAAGAGTTTATATAATCAAATTAACACGAATGAAAGAAGTGATGAGAGTTAGGGAAAAGGAGAAGGAAGAAGGGGACAGGGGCGCTGGAGTCCAGAAGAGAAAACATATAAAGGGGGAGAGACCTACCCAGTGCACGCAAAAAAGGACCCGGCTACATGGCCAGGTCAAATCAAATTTTTTTATTTTTTTTTCTTTTTTCTATTTCTTGTTTCTTCATTCTGTTTCCCAACGATCAAGTCCACTTTTGACCATTGTAGAGCCTGTATCTCTCAAAACTTAAAATACAAAAGTTGTAAATAATTTTCTCAGAGTTTTCCAGAATTTTGAATCGTCTCGATCGAAGCTTGGATGAGAAAATTACACACAGATTACGAAATAGCGTCGGTTTTAGCTTCCAATAATTGCCCTACGATAAAAAAATACAAAAAATTCATAAATTACTCAATAAAACCCAAATATTATAAATAGGACACAATCTTAAAATATTAAGAGTAATTAAGTATTTAATTAAAAATATAATTCGTAATGCATGAATTAAAATACCTAATTACGCAATTTAAACGCATAATCAGTTAGTATTATTTTTTTAACCAAGTTTTTTATTAATTTGATTAATTAATCGAAATACCTCTATCAATTGGGTATTCACCCTTAGAGATGACAATACACATAAGAAAATCTAAACTTATTAAAGAGAGGATTTGTTTTACTTTTTAAGATTAAAAAAAAAGAGAGTAAACAACATGAAAAAATTTGAGCAATGAATAATACCAAAATAAAATAGAGCCCAAAAATATATATAAAAAAAGTGCATTTGTTGAAAATAAGATTTAATGAGAAATAAAAATTGAAAACTAAAATAAAAATGATAAATAAAAACTTGAAATTCCTAAAATAAAAAAGACTAAAAAATAAATTTAAAAGAAAACTAAAACATAACGAAATAAAAGAAAAATTAAAAGGGAAAATGATAAGACAAGAAATCTAAAAATTAGATGAACATAAAGAAATGGAAAAAGTGAAAAGATGAAAAAATAAAGAAAAATAAAAGGAAGGGTACTAATGGAAAACAAAAAAATGTATTCTATGAAAAATAAAAAAGAGATAGAAGGGGAAAGAAAAGGAAAGAAAAAGAAAAATATGATGGTGAAAAAGAGGGCCAATCTAAAATTGGCGATATGTTATTCAAATAAATGAAAATATAATCTTCGGCTATAATTATTTGAGTTGTTTTGAAATTTCCAAAAAAAAAAAAAAAAAACTTCTAAATGGAAAAAAAGAAATACAATGTTTAATAAAAATATTTTTCAATGCACCAAAAGTGCCACTAGCCTTAAATAAAATTTTATTTGTAGTTAAAGAGGATTAAAAATAAATAATAGAATTAATGGGTTTAAAATCTAAAAATTAACAATTTTAGTTAAAAAAAAATTAGGATCATTCCAAGTGTATCAAGCATGTCTTTAAAAAATTAATCTTGGTTATTCACAAGTGTTGGAACATCCTAGAAGCATTAAGAAAGCTACTAATATTGTAAAACATTAATAAAAAAATAGGATGGGAGAGAAAACATAGGAGACTTGTTGGTTGAGGTCTACATAACACTGCTCCTATGGTAGAATACGTTCCTTTAATAGACTATGTAGAAGTTTAGTCATTGTCCAACCCCAAGGTACAACAATTCCTTCAATGGTGAGTCACTAAATAGGATATCAAAATAATTGTAGCTTGGCTAATCTAGATAGAGATAAAGAATGCTAATTGTGTAACACCCCAAACTTGTTGGGGCGGGAGTGCTACATTTCTGTCCATAAATAATCCATATATATATATATATATATATATATATACCATAATTATAGCGACTCGAACCTGAAAAGGGGGGTCCCGGGTATTCCTATCCATAACTCAACTTAAAACATGTAGCGGAAGATAATTAAACCTCAATACTTTATCAGAGTTCTAAAAACCACATAGTTACACATGTACCTCCAAATCTTAATATTACATCCCAAAATAAACAAAAACATGACAAACCCAATGTCTCGCAAGCACTTACAATAACTATATAATCTAATCATAGCCTCGTAGGTCATTAAGCTTGATTCCCTATAGGTCCTGAAATATGAGATGGATATTGGGGTGAGACACTTCTTAGTAAGACAAATTAGATTATCATCAATGTATAACTAACATGAGTTTTAGTGTGAACAAAATACATCCATTTATTTAACTATAAGTGAAATGGAATTTGAAAACTATACTCACACTTATATTGTTGAAAATGCATAATTTCCTTCATAACATAGTTTTGGCTCAATATAGTCCATTTTATATAAATTCACATATATGCATAAAAGAACCAACCTTGTTGGGCTAACATCATGTGTAACCCCCATGATCGGATTGTGCGGTCTGAAAACTAGACTTAACCTTGGCTGACCTACCATCAAGTTAAGTAAAAAATATCCTGTCTGAAGTACGATTTGCCTACCGCATCCTGGTCTGGACCCAGGAGGGTACCCTACCCTTCTCAGACCAAATTGACTATCCATGACCTACACTTCCACTACATTGTGGCTGCACTAACAATTTCACTAGCTACGGTACCGAACTTCATTTACATCAAGTCCCTCAGGATTCTCAAATCATATATTGCAATTTACATAATTAAAACAATAGCATGATCTCATTTTTCTTAACTTGGTATCAAACCGTCATTTCAAATCATCATTTCACAAATTGATATATAGTCGTCATATCATAAATTATATTCCTGTATCCACAAACTTCAGTTTAATCAGTTCAAATTTTAAAAATAAATGACATAATCTAATCCCCTTACCTGTTCCTGAAAATATGTCTATAACATTGGAGAAACTCTAGCTTCCTTAAACCTGGCTGAGGAACGAGAACCGGCAAGCCGAGAGGAGAGAGAGAGAGGATCGGTGAGCATGTGCGAAGAGATCCTAGGCTAGAGAGAGAAAGAGTGAAAGACTCGGTTTAGGGAAAGGGGAGTGAGAGAGAGAAAATCCTAAGTGAGTGAGAGAATGGAAATGAAAAAAGAAATAATAGATTTATTTTGATATACCCCCAGCCCGCAGGAAACCATTGACGGTTTCCCTGTAATTGTCGACGGTTTGGTCCTGCACCATACCGTTTTCCTTCTTTTCTTTTCTTTTTATTTTTTTTCTTGGTTCGGGTTCCTACAAATTGTGTAAAGACAAAATGAAAAATTATAGTGCATGGATCACAAAGAGTATTTTTAGAAAATATTCAGTAAACAAATTGTGAAGCAGTGATCGAACCAGGTAAGAAAAAGCTTGAAACATTTATTTTTCTAGAGAGATCTTGTAACACCCCGACCCCAAGGGGCCTGGGATATTAACTTTTTACTACTAATTTACAGTGGAAGCAAAATAAACTCAATTGTTATTAAACCAGAGCACTAATTATCCATATTACACTCATTTATTTCAAAAAAAGAAAAATTTCACAACATAAATATCTAACATCATACTAATATTTCTAATCAATCTTTATTTTTCTATCCCCACCCGCGTGCTTGCTAAGCCTGATTTCCGACATGCTCTTCAGAGTCATCTGAAATAAAAATATGATTAGAGTGAGACGACGCTCAATAAGTAGATAAGATTATTATTAGTGTGTGGCAAAAATGAGTTTTCTAAAAATTTCGTAAAACAATATTTAACATTATAACTTCAAAACTGTCTTTAGAATAAATATAAATTTAAAAATTTCTACATAAAACTTTTACCATCAACTATAACAGTAAAATTTTATAATTATATACTATAACTGTTAAATTAAACTTTTAACTTTAAAACTGTATAAATATTTAATGATAAATATACATATACTTTTCTTTATACGTTTTCTTTAGATCGTCATTTAAACACTAAAATGATCATTTTCATGTAAACTTATACTTTTCTTTCAAATCATCAGTAACTTTGTACACGTAATATGTATAAACATATATTGTAAAAAACCACCCTTAGGCCTGTTTGCCGTAAGTCATGTTTACCCTCATGACTGGGTTATGCGGTCCGAAAACTGGACTTAGCTGGCTGGCCGATCAAACTAAATCAACGTACGTAAACTTTAAGTGAGATTTTCCTTATTAAGTCCTGGTCCGGAACCAGGTGTGCACTCAGGAGAAATCCACTAACATAAATAACCACTCTGTAAACAGTGTGGGTGCACTCTGATCCGTATAAACTTTAAGCTGCGGTACCGAGCATCTGTAACTTTGAACTTTCGTTGCCATAAGGGGTTTTAAAATCATCTTATTATAATTTATGCAATTTAAAATAATATCGTGAAAATCTCATCTTTACTCATATTTTCATAAAAAATATAACGTAGAAATAAACTCATGCCACACAATTTTTGTATTAAAAATATATATAATTTTATTTTTGAATAGAAATAAATGCTGAAAATTTACCCGAGGGGATTAGAACATTTCTTAACTCAAAAATAGATGCAAGTATATTAAAGATAGAACTGGTATAATTAAATACGCGTAAAATAAACTCATAAAAATTTTGTGAAACTAATTAACATATTTGAAATTTACTTATAAAATAAACTCAGGTATGAATTTTAAATAAAAAAAAACTAACATAATCAAAATTTACTTACCTTCTTCTTTTACCGTGTGCTACGAATACAAAAACTATCTTTAAGAAATGAGATCAGAAAGAGTGGGTGAGTGAGAACTTACTCAAAATTCTCTCTCCACCACAAATTCTTTCACTCACTAATCCTTCTCTTCCTTGAAAAATTGTTGTGAAAAATGAAGGTTGAGAGCTCCCTATTTATAGGAAAATTTTGGGGAAGAAATGAAATTTATAAAAGTGTGGGGAGATTGGTGAAATTATAATTTTTTTAAAATTAAAAAAAATGGGCAAGGGATGGGCAAGGTATGGGTTGAGTATGGGATGGGGATGTAGGCCATGTGGGAGTGCTTGCCACCATTCCCATTAAATAAATTTTTAATTAACTACTTACCTAATTAATTAATCAATTAGTTAATTAATTATTTTATTATTTTATTATTTTTCTTAATCATTATTATCATTATTATCATTATTATTATCATTGTTATTACTTTTAAACTATTTTTAGTATTTATTTATTTTATTATTTATTTTTGAACAAGAATTAAATTTAAATTTTGAAAACTCATGTGGGCCCCACATGTTCTTGTGGGCCCCACACAATTTCGAGATCCGAATGGATCCTACGTGATTCGAATAACTCTTGTACGATTTTATGCATTCTACATAACTTTGAGACTCGTGTAAACCTCCATACGGCTTCGGGACTCATGTGGGCCCCACACAGTCTTGTAGGCCCCGTATAGGATACCTATATTATTATTATTTTATTATATATTTTTACAAATTATATCAGTCAAAACATTATTTTATGTACTTATTTACGTATATAAACAGTATCTTGTGGCTCCGGGACTCATGTGGACCCCACATAGTCTTGTGGGCCCCACATATGATATCTATATTATTATCATCTTATTATGTATTTTTACAAATTATGTCTGTCAAAACACCATTTTATGTATATATACTTATTTACGTGTACAAACAGTGTCTATCCTGTTTATCCTATGAAATTTCATTTTGACCAGGCCGACCTCTAAGGAGTGACTACCACAATGGTCTCTGAGCACTCGCTTAGACAAGGTCTTTCTTAGGCATCAAACATGGAATCAAGGATCCTACAGAAAAACACTTCTGTATTAATATTAACTCAATAACCATTTTTATTATTTTATTATTATTGTGCTTTAATCATATATATATTTTTGGGTCATCACAGATCAAGCAATCGCCTAAAAGCAATTGTTATTAGGAAGGGTGCAATTTTATTTCCTTATACCCCTAGAAGCGTAGAGTCTTGCACTAACTAGCAGGTGAGCATAGGGGTTGTACCATTTCTAGTGCCAACAAGGAGCCAGGAGCCTTAAAGAAAGCACTGAGAAAAGAGAGAAGTGCTCCTGGTAGACTACTGACCCTCTTAAAGCCAACAAATAGCACAATCTTACACATTGCAATCTTATACATTATGAATTTTGTGACTTGAGAGGGATTTAAAGTAGTAAGTACCACTCCAAATCCACCCTATCCTGAATACCGTCCTGCTTAACCGAAGTTAACCTTGATCATTTTGTTTTGAATATAAAATAAATAAATAAATAAATAAATAAATAAATATATATCTATGTGTGTGTGCGCGCGTGCGCGCATAAAATATGGTATATATTTCATTTAATTATTCATAACTTCTAAATGTATTATTTTATTTAATTCCACTAAATGGGTTATGCTATGCATAATTATATTAAATTATGTTATGTTATGTTATTTTAATAATATAAAAAGAGACAAATTGTTTTTTTTTTCAAAAAATATTTATATATTTATTTATAGTTGTGGGAAAATTTGGGCCCTCAGTGGGAGATGAATCCGCTGCTAATTGGACTGATTTCATCCATAAAGGGATATCTGCTAAGATTTCTCAGTCACTTAGCTAGTTAGCTTCATTTCCTGCGAACTTTAAGGTGATAAACTTGGGCTCATAGTGGAGTTTGTCTAAATGATTTTGAAACACAACATCTCTTTGTAGGATAAATACATAAACACTAGTATATTTTGCCTTATTGAACCAAATATTTAGTTGAAGTATCGTTGTAACCTTCTAATATGTCATGTTATCGTCAACTGAGTCTAAAATTCAAAATTGTGCTCCCATGGGCATGACCCGGTGAAAAGGTATCAGCACGTAAGAAGGAATATCGAGAGTTCAATTCTAGGTAGATATACTCACGGAACCAGCGGTACCTGTGGATGGTGAGAATTTACTCTGTGAGCCAGCGGAGATCGTGGATGGTGAGAGTTCGCTTTGTAAGCTAGCAGGGACCGTGGATGGTGAGAGTTCTCTATGAGCCAGCGGGGACCGTGGATGGTAATGGAGATGTGTCCCAAGGGTTGGGTTGGCCAAGTGTCCAACTGATGCACAGAAGCCGTGTCCGCATTCTTGACTTTATCTGATCAACAAGACCTAGGGGGAGGACGTTGATCCGTAGGTTTGGAGCCTCATCAGGGGATTCAAAGGGCTTGTTGTTGGCTGGAGTTCCTATGTAATAAAAAAAAAAAATTCAAAATTGTTTAGAATTACAAGAAACTCTAAAAATAAAAATGTTTAGTTTAGAAATGTTACATTTTAAATCAAAAGACATTAAAAGGAATAAAATGGACTATTTCTCGATAGCATTTTTTTGGGGGATTAGATAGGTGACTGCATCTAATTAATATAACATTAGGCATCTAGTGTGATTTTTTTTCTTTCTAAATTTTATTTTCAAAAGTTAAATTTAGAAGTAAGAGTCGAAACACAAATTTTGACAATTTATTTAATGAGAATGTAACTTTAAAATGTCGTCGATCGTTAATTACAAAATATTTAATAAGAGCATAATTTTATGTATGTTACTAATTTTAAAATAAAAAATATTTTTAAAATTTTGTACCATGAATTTGAATACATCTTTATCAGGTAAAGAACATGACTAAGAAATTCTCCCCTTTAGAACAAATGCAATCAATCAATATTAATATTATAATAATTAACAACAATATAATTTAGCATGATGCGTCTCACATGTTTTTAAAAAAAAAAAAAAAAACTTAAGGATTAAGGTTCAAATAAGCTCATCAAAATAAGTTATAGCAATTGCATGAAGTGCTTTCGAAAGAAGTGCTTTTAAAAGAAGTGTGCTTCTCATTCTAAAGGGGGTTTTGGCCTATAATAGTTGCTATTGCACTTGGAAGTGTTGAGAATTCCACTTGTGCGCTTATCTCACATTGAAAAATTAGAGTGGATGATGGGTGTTTATATACATGGTTGGGCTCAACACCCAATAGGGCTAAACTTTTGGGTACGTTGGTGTTCACTCATGTGTATCAAACCCACCCATGAGTTCCTCCGGTCCTAATAAGTGGTATCAGAGCCGACGGTTCGTAAGTCTGGGTAAGTGACATCATAAAAAGTCGAGACGTGAAACTAATTCTCCTGACGTGCTAACAGTTGGAGGATCAAGTGTGTGGCTGAGGCCAATAAGGATCATCTAGGCTGCTAATAGATCCGAATAGGGTGAAGACGTGAGAGGTAGGATTGGTTTGGAGGTACGAATGCAATTCGACGCACGTAAGGCGCCAGTGGTAAGGCTCACTTGAGCAACTATTGGAGAATTGAGCTTACTCCCAGAAGGGAGACGATTTTCATTCAAGGGGGAGTAGTTGGAACTCACAAGTGAGGGGGAGATTGTTGAGAATTCCACTTGTGAGATTATCCCACATTGAAAAATTAGAGTGGATGATAAGTGCTTATATACATGGTTGGACCCAAGACCAATAGGCTTAAGCTTTTGGGTCAAGTTAGTCTTCACCCATGTGTATCAAGCCTATGCATGAGCTCCTCTGGTCCTAACAGGAAGTGCTTTCTCAAATTAAGGTTTCTAATTCTAGGCAAGAATAGTCATAAAACAAAAGGAGAAGAAAAAGGGGGAGAGCAGCTCAGGCTACATACAACTACTATTTGTGCTTAGAGAAGTGCTTTCTAAAAGGGATTCTTGTAATTAAAGTAGTCTTTCATCTTTGCCCTACAACTTTCATGCAAAATCTTGTTAGTTGGAAGGAGGGGTGGGAGAAAGGTGGTAGATTAAATGGAATGGAAGTGAACTTCTAAGAAATGATATGGAATTTATCATTAGGTTGTGTTTTGGAGATAAATTAATTTTAGTTCTTAAATTCATACTTTTGTAAATTTGAAAAATGAAACTTAATATAGTTTTATGTTTCACATTCTATTTAAATCTAATGCCTAAAAATTAAGATCTAAGCATGATGCTAGGTCTGCTTGAAACAGGGAACATAAAAAATTTAATTTGTTATATTTAACTATCAAGAAAAGTGTAAAAAGAAAATAAACTATATATTATATCAATGAACAAAAATTTGATGTTATATATTTATATATATATATATATAAATATATATAAACATGATTGAAGAGACATGTTCTATTGAATGTGTAGACATTTTTTTTTGGAGAGTTTTGGATGAGAAAGTAAGAGAAATTGATATTTATAAAGATGTACTCTAGGGTGTGTTGTTTTGATTGCTACGATTTATGGCATTAGACTGATTGTTTATGATGATGACCATATTCCATGTTTGTATTGTCATTAATTTATATATAAAAGAAAAATTAATCATTCATAAAGACCAAAATATCTTTAGTAATATAGCAATATATAACATAGAAAGAGAAAAAGATCAATAGATATTTTTATTGTTTAAGTCTTGCTAGCTCAAAGAGAGGGCCAACCAACCTTGCACCATGTAAATGAGTTAAGGCCTTTAAGAATTCCACTTGTGAAGTTTGTCCCATATTGAAAAAAGTGAGTATTTGATGGGTGCTTATATATATGGTGTAACTCAAGGCCCAATAGATTTAAACTTTTGGGTCAAGTTGGTGCTCACTCATATATATCAAGCACACCAAAACAAATGGACCCTTAGATGGTAGGGCGTGCTATTTCTTTATTTGGTCAATTAGAGGTCCATATTAGCCTGAACTAAACAATAAATGATTGTCAATCTCCCATCTCATATCCCTTTTTGTGATTACATGATCAAGTTTGATAATTCTAACATAGAAGTCTCAAACTTTAATAATTTTGAGATGCTTGGTAAGAGATGATAGAGTGTGATATAGAAATATACTTACAACATTAGTGATGGTACCATTATTAGTAATATCAATATTGGAAGTAATATTAGTGGTCGTCAACATTCACATTAGCAATTTGAAAACTATGCACTTGAAGAAAAATATTTGTGACCCTGTTCTAAGGACTATTGACATTGGTACTTTGCTTAGGAGCTTGGAATACAAATTTGATTTGAATTTGTGTAGATTTAAACAAAATCTTGTACAAACTTTATTTAGTTTTTTCCAAATCTATACTCCAAAGGTCAAAATTTTCTTCCAAACATGGTGTGAGGACAAGTCAAAAAATACACAAAATAGCCTATATGATTTGTCAGATTTGGTTAATATGAGAATAGGAAGAAATCATTAGGTAGATCAGGTATATTACTAGAATCAACATGATTTCACTATGTACAGAAAAATAATTATAACTATCTAATTTAGTTTTTTTTTTAATATAAAAAAGAGGGCAGCACCTCCTAACTTTATTAGAAAACCCCTCACTTATGGCGGAGGAATACCGTGGTTCCAATCTTGAGACTTTGGGACATAAAAAACAAACTCTAAGACCCTAAAACTAACTTAACCAACATAATCAAAACCAATAAACCAAAGACCAGCAACCAATCAAAAATAAAAAAACTAAACAACTATAAAGTGGAAAACAAACAAAACTCCGAAAGATAAACACAAAACATTACGAGCGCAAAGAAGGAAATCCTAACAAATCCAATCGAATCATTCCCTTGACTTACTGTGGAAGATCATCCTGGTAACTATATGATTAAGAAATACCAGATTCACCCTGTTTGGCAAAGAAATCTGCACTTTTATTCGCCTCTCTGTAAACGTGATCCACTTTAAACTATATGCCTCTCAATACTAGCATAAGCTCTTCCCACAAATCCCATAATTTCCAAACCGAGCACTTCCCATAATTTATCCACTGAACCAACAAAGCAGAGTCACATGCAAACTCCACTTGATCAAATCCGAGTTCTTTACATAAATTAATCCCTAAAATAATCGTCTTTAATTCAACCATGTTATTTGTTTCATAACCCAATAATGAGGAAAAAATTGCTTTAACTAAACCTTTTTCATCTCTTATTATGCCTCCACCGCCACAATTACCTGGTTTACCTCTACAGCTCCCATCCAAATTCAACTTAACCTAACCTATCTCAGGTTTACACCATCTGACTACACGAGGAAGACGAACCCCCACATTTTTCTCTTGAATATCCAAAGCATGAAGGACTGCAATATTCGTGCAAGAAGTAGGTGCACATTTATTTAACTTGTCTGAAATGGATCTCGGCCAATATTTAATATCAAGCCACACAGTTCTCACCGAATCATGAATTGATTCCATCCTGGCTCTACATCGACGAGTCCAGAGTCTCTAAATGATGAGACTAGGTATGAGACCTACCAAAATGCCTAACTGTGAGGCCCGTCTTGCACAACTAAACAGACATTAACTCTACCTTTCCAAGTATTCGTTGTCATACAACTAACACCCAATGTCACTGTTGCTTGTTTCCATACCTCCTGGGTAAAAGATCCAATGCAAAACACATGGTCTAGACATTCAATCTTGGCATTTGAACAACAATCACATCGAGAGGCCATCTAAACACCTACTTCTTTAATACGAGTATCAACCGGAAGACAAGCGAACCAAGACTTCCACATACAAATTAACACCCTTTTGGGCAACATAGGATGCCAGATCCATTTTGCAACTGAGAATTCCTCTTTACGCTTCCTTATAATTTCCCAAGCACTTGCCGTGGTGAATTTCCCATCTATTGAAGGTTCCCAAATTACTATATCTGGACCCTCCTTGCAAGAAATAAAAATGTTCATTACCTCCTCAGCCTGATCTTCACCCAACAGATCCACTAATAAATCAACATTCCACCCATCTCTCTCCCAACAATCTCGTGTTCGAAGCTTATGGTTATGGATTTCCTGAACCTTAGCACAAAGAGGACTGGAGGCTAAACATCGATCAAACTAAAAAGAAGCCGACCCTTCTTTAATTTGAACACGGACATACTCTAAAACTTTAGGAATCATACAAACAATCGATCTCCAAAATCTAGTTCCTTTATCTAGTTTCATTTCTCTCAAGTGGTGTTTCTTATACAAATACTTGGCTTTAAAGAATTGAGTCCACAAATTATCCATAGTTAACAATCTCCACACAAACTTCATATGCAATGATTTTTTTACCTCCTTCAAATCCCTAATGCCCAAACCACCCTCACCAACAGACTTACATATATTAGACCAGGAACACCAATTCCTCTTCCTTTTGTCATTTACTCCACTCCAAAAAAAAAAATTTGATAACATTGAATTTATCTTTTTGAAGACAGTATTTGGAATGTCCAATACCGCCAATTGATGAACCGCCATTGATGACAATACATGCTTAATTAAAATTAGGCGACCCCCTTGAGATAAAAGCTTAAATTTCCAACTTGCTATCTTTTTCCTCAATTTATCAACTAGGGGCTCTAAAATACGGGGCCATAAGACGACCCAATACCAAAGTAACACCCAAGTATGTAGCAGGGAAAACTCCTTCCGCAAAGCCAGTCGTCCTTAACAAAGATCTCTTCCGAGTATAATCAATTCTCTTTGACAAAAAAATACTTGACTTTTCTTTATTTATCAATTGACTAGACCAATCCTCATATTTCTTCAGAGTCTTAATAAGCATTCGAATGGAGCTTCTCTTACCATTGGCAACAATAAGAATGTCATCCGCATAAAAAAGGTGAGATACCAAAGGCGCCCCACGAGGATGATAGTAAGCCTCTATCTTATTCTCAATGAAATTTTTCTTTAGAAGTCGAGAGAGAACTTCGTGTAAAATAATAAATAGATAAGGAGTTAGAGGATCTCCTTGGAGAAGCCCTTGAGAAGGTTTAAAAAAACCCTTATAAGTGTCATTCATCATAATGGAGAACCAAGGAGAGGAGACACATTCCGCCACTAAACCACAGAATCTCCATGAGAATCAAAAGCTTTTTAGAACCACGATTAAAAAATCCCAATCAACCCTATCATATGCCTTAGCCATGTCCACTTTGATCATTACATTTCCACCATTAGATTTTTTATGCAGAGAATGAACCATTTCTTGAGTCAAAGTAATATTTTCAAATATACTTCTACCATGAATGAAAGCTCTCTGTTCTGAAGAAATCAAAGTAGAAAATAAACCTGTCATCCTTGTAATAATAATTTTTTAAAAAATTTTGTAGATAACACTACAAAGACTAATAGGCCTAAACTTGTCAAAACTCTGAGGATTCTGAACTTTTGGGATTAGAACAATGTAAGAAGTAGAATAAAATCTAGGAAGAGGAGACCCAGCAAAAAAATCTCTAGCTGCATCGATCACGTCTTCTTTTACAATATCCCAACAATCATGGAAAAAAGCCGAACCAAAACCATCTGAACCTGGGCTACTATTTCTTGGGATAGAAAGAATAGCATCCCTTACCTCCACCTCAGACGGTTCACAACAAAGATCAATATTCTCCTCTTCAGAAACCATAGGAGATATTATATCAACAAGGTTAGCTGTTCGACTGGGGCCTACACCTGTTAAGAAAGTTCGAAAATACCTTACTGCACCCTCATGGACAACCTCTATAGAATCCAACACTTCTCCATTCGGAAGTTTCAAAGAATGAATCATAGACTTCTTCCTCCTTTGATTCACAGATGTATGAAAGAAGTTTGTATTGTTATCCCCCACCTCCAACCATTTCTTTTTGGCTAGCTGAGAAATATGAATCTCCTCCCTCTTTTCCCATGCTTCCAACTCGAGTTTAGTAAGGAAAAAATCTTCCTCCATTTCTGGCGAATACCTTTCCTGAAGTTGAGCCTCTAGAACCTCCATACTTTCCTCCAATTTTACAATGTTCTGTTGTACATGTCCAAAAACCTGTTTGTTCCAGTTTTGAATTGCAACTTTCGTATGTTTGAATTTCCCAGCAAGTCTAACTAAACCTGAGCCATGAGACTCCTCCCTCCAGGCTTCCTCCACGCAAGACTTAAACGACTGGTGCGTGCTCCACATATTTTGATACTTGAAGGGAGAAGGACCATACCGATACAAATTTCAATGAAATCGAATAATCAATGGGTTATGATCTGAAGTCCTCCTCTTTCCATACTCAAAATAAATATTTGGCAAAACTTGGAAAATATTCAAATTATAGAGCACCCTATCCAATTTTGCCCAACTCTGAGAATTACCATTGTGGCCATTACACCAAGACATGTTTCTACCAGTACCAACCAAATCCATAAGACCACAGTTGTCCAAGCAAGTATTAAATTCCTCCATAGCCGATAATGGCCTCATATGACCACCAATACGTTCCGAAACTGAACAAATGATATTAAAATCTCCCGCCACTAACCAAGGGAAATCATCCCTCTTAACAAACTCCAAATCATTCCAAAGTTCCTGGCGATCAATTTGATCATCAGTGATCTGAAGCGAATTGATGTGAAGTTCGAAGACAAAGACAAGGCGTTGATGTTGATGAATTCCCTATCTACGTCTCCTGCATATGAAAGATTGGTTACAACTTTGATATTGGGAAAGGAAACTCTCGAATTGGAGGAGATTACAAATGCTATTTTGGGTTTTCATCAAAGGAAGAAAGCTAGCAATGAGATTTTACAAAGTGAAGGGCTTGTGATGAAGGGTAACTAGAAACATGGAAGAAACAAGTTCCGGAGCGGATCGAGTAATAATAAATCTCGATCTAATTCTAGGAAGAGGAAGGACATATGGTGTTTTAAGTGCAGGAAAAAAAGGGCACATAAAACCAAATTATCTAGAGAGGAAGAAGGGGAATACAAAGAATAAAGAGGGTCCACAAAAATTGGCGAATGTAGTTGAAGAAGGCTGAAAGAGCAGTGACGGTAAATGCTTTCTATTTCATTCTGGTTCATATTAATTCACGGATTCTTGGATCTTAGTTTCAGTGCTCCTATCATATAACACCAAAAAAAGGATTGGTTCACCACCTACAGGTTGGTAAATTCTAGTTATGTTTTGATGGTAAATGATGATTCATACAAAATTGTTAGAATAGGAAATATCATAATTAAAATGTTTGATGGTGTTGTTAGAACGTTGTGTGATGTTAGGCATATACCGGAGTTAAGGATGAATCTTATTTCATTGGGAACTTTAGATTGTAATGGGTTTACTTAGAAGTCTGCAAGTATGGTAATGAAGGTGAGTAAAGGTGTCTCAACCATAATGAAGGGGCAAAATTACTAGGAAATATATATATATACACTGCTAGGTACCACAGTTGTAGGTGGAGTTGTAACTATAGAATCTGAGTTAGATAGTATTGTCTTATAGCATATGCAGTCAAGACATATGGGTGAGGGTGGAATGATGGAGCTTCATAAAAGAAATATTTTGAAGGGTGTCAAAATATGCAAGCTAAATTTCTGTAGGTATTGTGTTCTTGGGAAACTAAATAGGGTGCAGTTCAAGATAACCACACACATAACGGAGGGAATTCTTGACTGTATTCATTCAGATGTTTGGGGGCTAGTAAGAGTAGCATCATAGGGAGGACATATATACTTCGTGAGTTTTATCGATGACTACTCATGAAAGGTTTGGGAGTACTTCATGCCGCACAAGTCAAAGACGTTTGTCAAGTTCAAATTGTGGAAAGCTAAAGTGGAAAACCAGACCCGGAGGAAGCTCAAATGCCTTAGGTCCGACAATGGTACTTAGTACACAAATTCAAAGTTCATAGAGTTGTGGGAGCAATATGGCATTAGGAGACACTTCACAATATGCAAGACACCATAACAAAATTGTATGACGGAAAGGATGAACTAAAAAATAGCAGAAAGAGCTCTATGGCTCACATTGAATGCATGGCTTGCAAAGAACTTTTAGGCAGAGGCAGTAAATATGATGTGTTTCTTGATTAATAGATTACTAAGGGCAACACTAGATGGGAAAGTAGCAGAGGAGGTGTGGATAGGCAGCGCGGTAGACTACTCTAGTTTGAGAGTGTTTGGATGTCCAACCTATGTTCATGTTTCTAGTGAGGAGAGATCAAAGCTTGATGTGAAGTGTAGATAGTGCATCTTTCTGGGGTATTAGAAAGAGGTGAAAGGGTTCAATTTGTGGGATCTAAAGGAAAATAAGGTGGTTATTAGTAGATATGTGGTTTTTGATGAGAAAGTCATGTTGCAGCGTACTCAGAAGGAAGAAAAACAAGTGCTAGAAAACTGCAGCAACAACAAGCATGTGGTATAGGTGGAGCTAGAGACTCAAGGTAGAGATGATAATGTTCAAGATGCAGGGAGTTCTAGTTCAGGAGACTAGCAATATCACAGTAAAGCCACAGACATGCCCAGATGCACTATTAGGTCACCCCTCAAGTATGAATTTGATGATCTAGTTTCTTATGCACTCATTACTAGTAGCAGGGATCCTACTACTTTTCAAGAGGCAGTGCACAACCAAGAGAAACGTATATGGATAGGTGCTATGGTGGAGGAGATGGAGTCTCTGCATAAAAACCAAACATGGGAGTTGGTGGAGCTTTTAGAGGAGAAGAGAACGATAGGATGCAAATGGGTGTATAGGAAGAAGGAAGCAGTATAAAAAAAAGAAGGAAAAAAATTCAAGAATCATTTGGTAGCAAAGGGTTACTCACAGAGGAAAGAGGTTGATTATGATTAGAACATCTTAACTCACTCTAAAATGAGTAGCACAAAGGCTATCCCAAGTATAGGAGTTCTGTCGTATAATAATTAGCCCAAGGGTTAGATCGTATCCTTAGGGAATGCAAATTAATTCCAAACTCATGTAAAAAGTTTACTGAATATGGTTCAAATTCGGTTTCTTAAGATTTATGAAAGATTGTAATGAAATTTAAATAATGCGACCCCTAAATTATGAATCTAACAAGCATCAAATTTATGACAAGAAATGGGAGACAGTAAACAAACAACGGGAAGACTAACAATAAGATAGATGACAACAAAATTAACTGTGGAAAATAATCCTACTTTTAAACATTCATATAGGAAATAAACTATAACGACCCGAAAAATAATAGTTTTTTTTTTAAATAATAAAGAGGAAGGGAAATGGAAACAGATACAGAAGGTGGCAGCAGGCTTTGTTGATGAACACAGAGAATTCGTCGACGAGCGCATAAGGGGACCTAGTCGACGAAGCCACGCCTCGTCGATGAGAAGATACCGAGAGAGGTTTTTGGGTGGTCTGAAATTCTTCGACGAGGGAGGAAGTTTGTTGATGAAATTCCTTAAGGACTTGTCGATGAGGTGACGTGTCTCGTTGACGAATCTGACCCTATAAATAGTGAAAAATCGAATTTTTATCAAATTTTTAGCGCAAGTTACCCTTTCTCTCTCTAAAAAATGCCTCTCCCTCCTTTTCTCTTCGATTCTAGCCCCATTTCTCACCGGATTGAAGATCTGAGGCTACCACGACGCTCTGATGAAGTTCTCTGCAAGTCTGTCGGAGCTGATCGTGGGAGAAGTTGATTTGGAATTCATCCCAAATCCAGGGTATGACATTTTATTCAGATTATGCATTCCTCGTAGTTATAAGAAATGTTGTAGGTAAGAAAATACTGATGTTTTGTTCTGGGGGATATTTTTTTTAGGATGTTAAGTTAGGAACCCTGCAGGTATAGGGCCAGAATTTAGTTGGGGCTTTTCAGATTTAAGGTAAGGGAAGTATGTTATGCTAGGAGATTTACTTACGTTATCAGAAATTTTATATATGTATATATATATGCATGTATACCAGATATTATACAAGATATGAATTTTTAAAGTATGTGTGGCCTGAGTACATGATATTGATATGGAGTTTTATGCAGTTTTTCAGTATTTCAAGTTATACAGATATAGTTAGATAATTGCAGATTTTATACAGACAAAATATGTATACATATACAGTTTTAGATGATTACATAAATAGATATATTTGTAACAGTATACAGATATTTATTTAGAACAGTATATACAGTGTATATAGAAAGCTATGATTTTCCTAAAATGTCATAACACTCATATTATAGAGAAAGAAGGTACAGACAGATTATATAGTTATATCATCAAGATGCTATAGATATTAAAGTATTTATAGTACAACAATATAGTGTTATGGTTAGTTTGGAAATATAATGAAAATAGTATAAAGAGTATAGAATGTATATATATACAGTATCAGATTCCTGTGAAAAGATTATAGACAGATACAGTACAGATAAAGAATACAGAGCACGGTACCGTTGCGAGATACAGATAGAGTGCAACCACATATCTCAGATAGTGTGTGGGTACCATCAACTGTGCTTGGAGAGTATGCAATTCCCCAATTCGCTAGGTTAAGGGGATCTGGTTTGATGAGGTAGCAGCCAGTCCCAAGCTTAGGAGTGGATGCAGTTTGACTGGGCTGAGGTAGTGTAGAGTACGATGACTTACCTAGAGGGCCGACCAGGTTAAGTCCCACATACACGACACGACATGACATGAGACGGCATGACACGACACGACATGACATGAGACGACATAGCATAAGACGGCATGACATGACACGACATGACATGACATGGTTAGTGCATGGCCTAGTGTGCTGGAACATGACATGGGCCGCACAACCTTGTCATGAGGGGTCAAATCATGACATACAGAGTCTCAGGGAAAGAGCACAATTATGTATATGTATACAGTTTTACAGCTTTTGTTGTATATAGTATGATATTAGCAGTATGAATGATAGAAAGTTCAGATGATACATATATTTTAAGCTACTATACATGTGATATATGTGTTTTTACAGATTTACCAGATCATGCAATTTCACATACTATTATTATAGTTTTACGACTCGGTCGCCACACACCAATAATAATATATTTCCATTTACTGAGCGTCGTCTCACCCTATTATTTTATAATTTTTCAGGTGAGCTAATTAGGCGAGCAGATTAGGCTTGCGGGAAGGGAGTTTACTTGATTACCCTGGTTGTAGGGTGAGTTTTTAATAGAGTTTTGTATTTTTGGGATAGATGATGCTGGAGGGATTTATTTTGTATGACTATGGTCTGTGTGTACTGGATTTTGGTATTGTATAGTGTATATGTATATATATATATATATATATATATATATATATATATATATATAAATGGAGAAATTTTGAGGATGTTACATAAACCTTATGTTTGAAATTTTGGACAAATGCCTAAAAACAAAAAGTTTATTAAGTAACTGAAGCATGCGACCCTAAAATCATCAATCAAACACTAACGCAACCAAAACTAAAATTTTAACACAATCAAGAACTTAACAAAACACAAACTAAAAACTAAACTTAAATAAAAACCAAATAGAAATTAGAAATTCCAAGACTTTAATTAAAACACAACTCAAATAAGTAATATTAACTTAAACAATTATTTAAAAGAAGAGAGAGAATGGAAGAGAGAGAGATAAACCTAACAATGACTTTAAAATTGAATATTCAAAGCAATAATAAACTTAAACCAAATCTTTAAAGTTGTATTTAATTGAAAATGAAAGTAAATAAAAACTAATTAAACAAAGAGAGAGAGAGAGAGAGAGAGAGAGAGAGAGAGAGAGATAAAATTTGAGACGTGGTGATGAAAGAACTGAGAGACACGAGAGAATGTCGGAGAACCGAGAGACGAACAAACGCCACTGCTTGCTGCTTAGCTTCACCACATTGCTGTGGCGCTCTCCCTGAAAAGAAGACCTGGTGCCCTTTTTAAAATCTCCCAGGAAAACCTAGCTCCCAAAAACAAACACTCAGGCACATGCCTTTGCAATTCAGCACATATTATGTTCCTAGGCCTAGCCGTATGGTTCTCTAGCACGTAGTCACATGACTCCCAAAAGCCTTCAACGCATGGGCCTTTGTGAAATGTCATCTTCATGAAGCCCAACTTACACATAGGCTTGCTACGGCCTAGTCCTACTACTTTCACGCACGGACAGCTCATGGACGGGCTTGCTACCTCACCTTTATTCTCCTAAGAAGCTCATGGCCTAGCTATTTGAAGCTTAGCTCCATGTGCACATGCATGACTATTGCATGGGTTCTTCAAAGGGCGTGCTCACCTCAAGCCCAAGAGAAGCTGCCCTTGTCTTTTTTTTTTTTCTTTTACAATTAATACCTCCCAAGAAACCCCCCTTTCATTTTGAAGCCCAGTGCATATCTTCCACACGACAACCGACTTAGCTCACGTGAATGACCTCCATGCTTACGTATGCAATTACACGGCCCATGGCTCTCTTTTATGTCTCCTTTAATTTCAAAAATTTATCAGATTGAATGGCACAGTTTCTTTAATTTTACACACGCACACGACTGTGATTGATAAACAGTACGTATGCTTAGTTTAGTATCTATGATATGTTCGGCGCAAGGCCGTGATTGATAGCAGGCGCAAAGCCGCAATTATGTATGTTATTCGATGCAAGGCCGTGATTATTTATGTTATGACAGAATACATAAAATGCTATCAATCTATTTATATTAAAACAGTATATGATCATGTAATATGTGTTATCAAAACACGGACGATAGCTCAAATCAGTTTTTAGGAGCACGGTACCGTAGCTATACAGTTCAGTTCAATTCAGACTTGTGCTAACTACCCCTGCCAGTAGAGAGGGTGGGAGATGGATAGTCGATGTGGATTTTATTGTAAAGTTGCAGATGTCCACCTGGAAATCCAGACCAGGGTGTGGTGGGCCCATTGTACTTACAGACATTTTTGACTCAGCAGTGGTCGGCCAGCCATTGCCGGGTCCCTCCTTCAGGCTGCATGACCCGCCATGGGGGGTAATACATGACACTAGTTAGTTATTCATCATGGGTATGTTTCAATACTACTATTTATAATAGATGATTTTATGAACATTGAGATACAATACGATTTAGTATAACTATGAAAATGTGTTGACTTTATGAGTCTAATTCGGTTTTAATAATGAAAAATCACTTGGTATTTGATCTATGCATTAAGATTGTGAACAAGAACTATATTAAGCATGTACAGAAGGATAATAAGTCATGAAGGTCATAAAGAATAAAGCATACATATCTGGACAAGATCCATAAAACTCAAAGAGTACAAGAATGAAGATGCAAGCAACAAGTTCAAGAACGTCATGAGAATGGGTACTTAGAGCTAATGTATTTATATTTTTATATGATTTAATTTGAGGCTCAACATATACCCTAGAATGAATTTAAGACTCGTGCATTTCATGAACATCATTAGGGGACATTCATGAACTCAGAAATATTTTTAAAACCCCAAAAAGTATTTTTATAAAAGAGCCAAGAAAGAAATCAAAATGGATTTGTGAACTGAAAAGGAAAAATTCTGGTTTTAGGAACTTTAGACGACCGAACTCAACGGCTAGTCGCCTGAAGTTGCCACTTCAGAAGACCAAAGTTAACCTCAGTCGTATGAAGAATTTCTTCAGAAGATCAAAGATTAAGTTCAGTCGCTTGATGAAATAATGGTGAAACACAAAACATAGTAGAAGCACCTCAGAAGACTGAACCTACACTTCAGTCATCTAAACCCGACACTTCAGTCGTCTGAACCCCAAACTTCAGTCATCTGATCTTGTGTCTAGGTTGATTTTTTCAAAGCTTTAAGGAACTTCAGTCGTCTGGGCCTTTGACCTCAGTCGTCTGAACTTGCGGAAAAACTTAAAAATATAATTTTTAATGAGAGAACTCACGAGATATTTTTTTATCCAACGGTTGCAATTGATTCTAAGGGTTGTCGCGACGTCCCAGGAGCGCATGTGCCTCGGGCGGCGAAATAAAAATCAATTTTAATTTTCAAGAAAAATATAGAATGTCGGAGTCGCCACTAACCTTTTAGTGTGGTTAGAACACATGATTACTACCCCGTTTGAGGTAGAATGGGTCTATGTTACCAGAGTTAGGCTCGGGAGTTCGGTTATGCGAGGGGAAGGTACAAGCACCCCCTACGTGTCGGTTCTTACGAACGGTACCTAATTAATTTGAAATTATCCCTAAGTTAATCTAATAAATCTTTAAATTATTCCTTCTTATGAATTTATAAATACATATGAAAAATAAATAAATATAATATATACATATATGTTCCCTCAGAGCTTAAGGTACGTGATGCCCGAAGGCTCATACCCCCGCAATAAAATCATAGGGATAAAAATAAAAAATATTTAATAAAATACACTCCCATATTTTGAAAATAGTATAGAAATTTTTTAGTAGGAAAGTACTAGTATGGGAAGTTTTAATATATGATCATAGGATAATTACCAACTACTAAAATCTTCCAAATGTTAAAATAGGTAATAAAATACCATATATATTAAGATGCTACAAAAAGTAATACCCCATATATTAAAACACTTAAAATATCCCAATAAGTTATATATATGCTAATACACTAAAAATACTATAATAAATAGTCCCCTATATATTAAAATACTAAAAGTTACCGCCAATCAATTATTCATGCTAATATACAAAAGTTACCATAATAAGTAGTCCTCTATATATATTAAAATGCTAAGAATATCAATAATAATAATAAAATACTCTAATACCATATATACTATGAAAAAATACCATAATAAACCATACCATATTAACTTACCAAATATAATGTAATTAAAGTTCTAATATATTAAATACACAATATTACCAAAAATACTAAGATACTAAACATATAATATAGCTAAAATTTTAGAATACTAAATACAATTATAATTCTAAGATGCTATATATAATACAACTAAAAATATCTAACCTACTAAAGTCCTAACATGTCATTCAATGTGATTAAAACTCTAAAATACTAATGATATGATATAACTATGATTAAACATGAATATTAGATGTTAACATAAATATGATTACCTACATTAGGAATATTAACAAACAAATACAACAAAACCTAAATGGGGGAAGTTAATATTAAAGTAAATCGACAATATACTCCTTTCAACAATAATAGTTAATCTATACAAAAAATATAATAACAATCCTACAAGTGAACCCTAAACTCTAATATTGGATATAACCCTATTGTGAACATTAAGTATAACAAAAACCCTAAACCCTAATATTGGATATAACCCTATTGTGAACATTAAATATAACATACCTAAACATATAAATATCAAACAATAGCGCCCTTTAAGTAAATAAGAACTATGATAAAAAATATTAAACACATAATGAACACAGAGAAATGAAAACCCTAGACATACGTACTAAACATTATGAATAACATACACTTATAATATAAATATTAATATTAATATTTTAATAAATACAACCACCACCCTAATATTAGGTATACGACTTGAATATTATGTACTCAAATAACTACAATATTTAAATACCAAAATTTATATTATAACTTTAAAATTCCCATATCAATATGATTACTACACAAGAATTTAAACTTTAACTATGAAAATGAATTTTAACAATAAAGATTCTACAACCATGTTTGATATCTAAAATGAATGAATAAATAACCATGAACAAATATTATAAAATTAACTTATTTAATATATACAATCAAAGGCCTAATTGTGGATATTAAAGAAATACACAACTAATGAAAATCTTACAAGTATT
The DNA here is from genome assembly GCF_029873635.1 of Malania oleifera. NCBI lineage: Eukaryota > Viridiplantae > Streptophyta > Magnoliopsida > Santalales > Ximeniaceae > Malania > Malania oleifera. Next base: position 55,814,485 of record NC_080427.1, on the reverse strand, counting down.
AATCTTTTAATTCATATACATAGATAATAAAGATTTAAACTTTGCATATTAAAACAGGACAAACAAAAACCTACCAATGACAATACAGTAAAAATATAAAAGAGATAAGTGAGTACGTGCAAGTGGGTGCGTGTGTGTGTCTGGTGTGCATGAAACGGTGTGTGTACAGGAATTTACAGAGGAGGCTGGAGTTGGGTTACGGGTGGAACGATGGTCGGTGATGGTGACGATCAAGATGGGTGACCGGAGCAGGGATGGCCGGAAATACGAGCGAACGCCGAACGAACACCGGAGAAAAACAGCAGCGAGCGCCGGAGAAGATGACTGGTGCTGTTGAGCGGGGAAGATGCTGGAGGCTACAACCGGCGCAGGGTGAGGTTGATCGTCGGATTGAGGTGGCCGGAGAGCTGGAAGAGAGGCCGGCGGAGCGTAAGGCAACGGAGACGGAGAGGCGGATGGATGACGGCGACTGGGCTACTGCTGCGTCGTGTCGTGGCCGTGAGCAGTGACGGCGAGTGGGCAGTGGCAACAGCAACGAGGGCTGCGGGCTGGGCTCTTTGTGGCCGTGCTGAGATTGCAGAACGCTGCTGCTGGGAGCGGAGAGAGGAAGAAAGAGAGAGTGGGTGACGGCGACAAAAGATGAGCGAGGAAACGAGAGACAAGGATGGGGATTGCAGGGGCTGGGCTGTGCGTTAGTGTGAGCGCAGGAAAGGTTTTTTTTTATCACTGTGTGCTGCCCCGGCCCCCCTTTTGGCTATGGGAAGGAGCCTTTAAATAGGCTCCAACCCCAAAACCCCTAAGCCAAATAAAATAAAAAATAATAATAATATAATAATACTAAAGTAATAATAATAAAAATATATGAAAATAATTGTAATGATAGAAAATTAATAAAAATAATAATAAAGTAATTACAAATAATATATGAAAATAATAATAATAATAATAATTGTAATAATAGAAAATTAATAAAAATAATAATAAAGTAATTACAATAATATATGAAAATAATAATAATAATAGAGTAATAATATATATATATATATATAATGATAATAATATTAATAGTAGTAATAACAATACTAATAGAAAAATAATAATAATAGTAAAAATAATAATAATAATAATAATAATAATAATAATAATAGTGAAAATAATAGTAATGATAATAGATAATAACAACAATAAAAATCATAATAATGATAATAATAGTAAAGTATTAATACTAATAATATATATGATAGTAATAGTAATAAAAATAAAAATAAAAATAATATATTGGGCTTTGGGCAAAAATAGGGTGTCTACAAGGGTAAGACACCTATATATTGAAAATCTAAACCCTAGTACGTCAGTTAAGATCAAAGAGAAGAGAAGAAAAAATTGCTTTTGAAAGAGAATTGAGAAACTTGAGCATACAGCTATACAATTGCCTGCACTCTAACTCATACTCATCAAGCTTGGGCAAATCAACTCAAAAAATCAAAGGGGTTTCATTCACACATCTTGATTTCAACTTGGTATTGAGGTTTGGTTAATCCATTTAGTGTGTTTCAAGAGTTTCTTATATCATCATTTGTTATTGAATATTATTAGAGAGATTGATCTTGAGTTTTTCATATAGAGAGTGTTTTTGACAAGCTCATTACTTGAGAAAGTTTTTCTTTGGGCAATGATTAAATATTTATCATTCAAGTGTGTCCTTAGTCAAAGACTTGCTATTTTGGATACTTTAAAACCATATGATTAAATATCCTTAGAAGCTTATAACTATATATATATTGTATTCAGGGATATTGTTTGGAAATCTTTATATTCAATGTTTTTATTTTTGGAATACATATCGTATATATTAAGTCGCATATTACAAAGATCATATTGTGGTTGAAAACTTGAGAGAAATATTGTTTTGACAAAGTGTGTTTTCAAATCTTTGCAATCTTCAAAGTTGTTTGTGTATTCAAAGATTTAACCTAAGTTCTCCAAAGCATTGATTTATATAACTATTTTTAGGAGATTTGATAAAAGGGATAGTTAGTGAATCATACTCTTGCATATAACAATTATATCGTTACATTCATTCTGAGCTTCAAGTTTCATCATATGATTATGTATTAAGACTTTCAATTGTACTCACTAGTTTTGTTGGAAGCAACTTTGAGTGTTTTACAGATTTGATTGTAATCACGGCTCGTGTTGTGAACCAGGTTTGAGGAAAGAGTTGTATCTCTTGTAAGCAGCGGAGTAGGAGGAAGCTGTACCTCTTGTAAACAGTGGATGTAAGAGAAGCTCCGTCCCAATTTAAGGAGCAGGGATTATAGTGGGATCCTTGAGTGGGTTGCTCAAGGCGAGGACTAGGCCGGGTTAGTTGAATCTCGTAAAATTGCGTTTTCCTTCTCTCTTCCTTCTTTTAAATTTCCACAACACACTTCATTACTTACATTGCATGTATGTTTTTTGAATAATCTCACACGAACTTGATAAGTGATTGGTTAAATTTAGACATAAGGACTAAGTGGTGAATAAGTTTCAAAGAATTTTTAAAATACCCAATTCACCTCACTCTTGGGATTACACCTAAATCAATATTATTGTTGACTCTATAAGTCCAATTCGGTTTTGATAATGACAAATCACTTGGTATTTGATCTATGCATTGAGATTGTGAACATGAACTATATTAAGTATGCACAGAAGGATAACAAGTCATGGAAGCCATAAAGAATAAAGCATACATATCTGGACAAGATCTATGGAACTCAAAGAGTACAAGAATGAAGATGCAAGTGACAAGTTCAAGAGCGTCATGGGAATGGGTACTTAGAACTCATGTATTTACGTTTTCATATAATTTAATTTGAGGTTCAAATCATAAACTAGAATGACCTTAGGACTCATGCATTTCATTAACATCATTGGGGGACATTCATGGACTTAGAAAGATTTTTAAAACCCCAAAAAATATTTTTTATAAAAGAGCCAAGAAAGAAAGCAAAATAGATTTTTGAACTCAAAAGAAAAAAATCCAGGATTTAGGAACTTTAGACGACCGAACTCAATGGTCAGACGCCTGAAGTAACCACTTTAGAAGACCGAAGTTAACTTCAGTCGTTTGAAGAATTTCTTCAGAAGAACGAAGACTAAATTCAGTTGCTTGAAGAATTAATGGTGAAACACAGAACATAGCAGAAACAACTAAGAAGACTGAACTTTGATTTTAGTCGTCTGAATTCGACACTTTAGTCGTTTGAACCCCAAACTTCAGTCGTTTGACCCTGTGTCCAGGTTGATTTTTTTGAAACTTTAAAGAACTTCATGATTTTATGAACATTGAAACACAGTATGATTCAGTATAACTATGAAAATGTATGATTATTCAGTTATGATATTATCAGTGTTTTCAGGCATGTAATATGTATTGTATATTTATTATAGCACGCAAATATTCATGTTACCATACAACTGTATTTAGTTTATTTCCTTTACTGAGAGGTGTCTCACCCCAACTTAAAACTATTTTAGGAAATCCAGACAAATAGGCGGACCGAGCTCCACACCATTAGAGGCAGTTTTTACTACCCCGCTAGGAGGGTGAATTTTTGAGCTAGGATCAGCTGGTTTTTGGTTTTTGATTCTAGTTTTGTCTTCTGAGGTTGTGAGGATTGTATATATAAATTACAGACATAGTAAGGTTTTTATAAACTCTGGTATTGTATATTTTGTATGGAAATTATGTTTACTACTGCTTAGGTGTCCGCTGCGTACGAAAGGTGTGTTCTCGTTACCCATGAGTTCAGGTTGCCTTTGTTATGTTATAAGTTAATGGTATCATGGTATTTAATGTGATTGATTATGTAGTAAATTAAGCAGGTCGTTACATACCCAATTCATCTCCCTCTTGGGAATACACCAATTCCAACAAGTTCAGCATGGATAATGCAAAACCAGTGAGTACACCTTTGACAAATCATTTTAGATTGTATACTGCTTAATGCCCGAAGACAGATGATGAAGTTCAAGACATGTCAAATGTTTCATATGCCAGTGCAGTGGGGTGCTTGATGCATGCTATGGTTTGTACAAGACTAGATTTGGCATAAGATGCCAGTGTTGTGAGCAAGTTTCTATCAAATCTAGGATGATAATATTGGGATGTAGTCAAGTGGATTTTCATATATTTGAGGGGTACTACAAACTATGGCATCATGTTTGACATACAACATAGTGATCCTTCAGTTGTGGATATGTGAATGCAAATTATGCAGGGGACTTGGATAACAGGAGGTCTACCACAGGTTATGTATTCACTCTTTTGGGGGGGAGGGGGGCTATTTGTTGGAGGTCCATGATTCAATCTCTAGTTGCACTATGTACTACTGATTCAAAGTAAATGATAGTGGTTGAGGCTGCCAAGGAAGCTTTGTGGCTTGCAAGGTTGGTCAAGGAGCTGGGTATTCAGTAAGGTGAAGTTCAATTGCATTGTGATAGTCAGAGTGCATTTATTTGGAAAAGAACCAGGTGTATCATGCAAGGACCAAACACATAGATGTGAGGTTTCATAGGATCAGGAAATTGCTTTCTTCTAGTGAACTATTGCTTGAGAAAGTTCACAATTCAGAGAATGTGGCATGCATGTTGATAAAGCCTATTTCCATAGATAAGTTCAAGCACTGCTTGGACTTGATTAACATCTCCGGATGCTAGATGGGAGGTGTCCCAACCTATTGTCCCAAGTGGAGTTCCAGGTTATGTTTTCTTTTTCTCCTAAACGGTGAATATTTGCTAACGTGGAAATGGTTGTAGTATGTGACTCATATTGAGTGAAATACGTGTACAGAGAAATTGGGGCTTGTAATTTATTGTTTTATTGGCTGGGACGATTAATGGGTTGGGGGTGCGGGCGCAACGCTCCTGTGGTATGGTATAGGGGCATTTGAAGAATTTTTCTAATACCTCTATACTACCAGGGTTAGTATAAATACATATGAAATAACTCTAATTTCTACAATATAGTGGAAATTTAGCTACCATTCGTTCCTGTGGATGTAGGCATACTGCCGAATTACGTTAAATCCGTGTATTTTTATTGCTTTATCTCTTTATTTTTCCGTACTATTTATCATAATTACTGCATGTTTTGCAGCAATATTAAAAAAAAAAAAAAAGCTTGACAAAAATAGAAAGACTCAAGAGATAACTTCAAGGAAATTTGTAGGTTGTAAAGGAGGGTTTAGGCGGCTAGACAAACGAGATATATGAACACGAATTCCTCGAGTAGAGATGAGGTGTGATTGCCTAGCACAAATGATAATTCCATGTAGCCAAAAGAATTTTTTTTTTCGTCTCTAAGTTCAATTTTGAGCATAATCATGAATTTCACAAACTTGAGTGTGCATATATATATATATATATATAAATATATGACGCCCTCACAACAATGCATGTCGGCGGCACAAGCAGTCGGGGGTTTCAAATTACCGTAGCAGATAGCAGCAGCAGTGGTGTTTCTTGTTTAACAGCACCCAAGAAAACCAAAATCTTCAGATGGCTGCGAAGGAGGGGATGGTTGATTGAGAGAAATAAAGGAGGAAAGAAATAGGCTTTTAAACAACATTGAAGGATCTTTGTTTGGAACAACTAAAAATTTTTTGTTAATTGAAAAGGAAAATAATTTGTCTGAATCCCAACCTTTCATTTTTTGAACCGAGTTATCGCATAGGCATAGCCAAGGGTGTGGAGGATGATCCTCCCCTTCTACTCGTAGAGCAAAGGAGGAGCAGCTACTTTTAGAAGAATGACGTGACAAATCGAACCAAATGGGTAATAATAATAACAAAATCAAGTTTTATTAATTTCAATTCAAAATATACTTAAAATCTATGTCATATAAAAACTCTTCAAATATGAATTCAAATATTAATTATTATTCGAAATTCAAAATGGACTTGGGCGAAGCAAAAAACAAAGAAATATCATCTCCCCATTCTTCTTGTCTTTCTTCAAATTCAAACTTGAGATTTTAATGGATAAATTTCCAATTTTAACACGAAAATATTCCCGCTATTTTATTTTTCTCCCTTATTTTTGTTAATTGTTAATTTGAGTTAAGGCACTGTAGACACACATGGTGGAATCTGCAGTCACGTGCGGCACTCCACGCCGGGAAGAATCAAAACGCCAGAGCGGTGAAGTGGAAGAAAAGCCGGGAAGAACCATAGGGACAGTTTCCCCATATTCCCTGCCATCGGGAAACATGAAAATGAAACCCCTTGTGCCGATCCAATCACCCTCTCTCTCTCTCTCTCTCTGAAAACCTGACATTATTATTATGATAATTTATTATTACAGTAACTCGTAAATCTTCATTAAAGCCATGCGTTTTCTGATATTTTTACATTAAAGTAGTACACCACTTCGCAGAGCCAGAAACACAGAGAAAAGATAAAGAGTTTTTTTTTTTTGGGGGGGGGGGGGGGAAGGGGTTGGTGATTCAGTTCTCTCTCACAGAAATGAAGTTGTTCCATAAAATACAAAAACTAATGCATCAGATGGGCAGCAACTCAGATCAGATCAACGTTGTGATCATTAAATCATCAGTGGCAGTGAGGGTGGAGAGAGCAGAGCTCTCAAAATTTACAACCTACAGCTAGCTAGCTAGCTAGCTAGCCTCTCTGGAGTTCTCAACAGTACTCTCCAGTGTGAGCAAAGTAGGCAGTGGGTATCTGGAGAAATGCAGTGAGGAAGAACCATTGGTTCTGGTCCAGAACAGAGCAGAACAGAGCAGAGCAGGACATAGCACAGGTTAGTTCCTTTTTTCTTTTTTCGTTTTCTGCTTTTGAGATCATCAATGGTAGCTCATGCATGCTTGATGTCCTTTGTGGGTAGAGGGTTTACGATTGGTGAGTGGGTATAGCTGTGTGAAAGGTTGTGCTTTCCTCTTTCGTGAAAATTCTCTGATAAGTCTCTCTCTAGTTGGTCGCTCCTCTCTTTACTGATTAATTAGTAATCACTATCTGTAAAACAGTACAGCTTCCTAAACTGTAAATGAAGCTTGAAACTCTGTCACATCCCATTACATCATCCCCCCAAAAACAAAGGGGAAGGACTGATACTCAGAAATTTTAACAAGTCCAACCATTAACATTTGATCCCTCAATTAGTGGATTTTCCTATTTCTTACCATAGTATTTGGCAACATAAATTTTAGGATATGAATTTGGATTAGTCCAAATTTTAAAAAATACTTACCTTGCATTTAAGTGTAAGGAATTCGAAATTTTATTTGTTTAGATTTTGATAAAATGTAGTATAATTTGTATTGACTTTCTATCAAAGAACCTCAATTCAAATCCGAACCTTAAAAATTCATACTCCCAATGTCACTTTAATTTTTTTAATTTTGAGATTCAACTAAAATTTGATTTGGAGGTTCGAATGGTTTGAGATTTGAGGTTTGAGTTCATATGTTTACACTCAAATTCAAATTCAACTATCAGAATCTACTCCAATTGCATCTTTGAGAGTATTCTTGAAATTGCTCTTAATCAAACTAAGATTGGATGCACATGGTTGGCCCTAGCTGGAATTTTTCTCATAGAACTAACATGCTTAGCTAGTAGTCTTCAATTGGAAATATGTTGAATTCAGAACTGATTCTTTTGTTGCTTCTCCAAACAAGCCCTTGTCTTATTTATTTCATAATGCAATATGTTCCGCATGAACTAAACTTGTAGGGACTTGTATTAATGACACCGGTCTCAAGGGTTTAGGGCATGTAACCTGTTGTAAGAAAAATACTATTTGTGTTCTAAATTCTTACATTCTTATTCACTCGTGAGATTATTGAATTTTTTTTACTAACGGAATTTTACTATTCAATTATCGCACCTCTTCTCGTTCTCTCTTCATGATCTTATGTTTGTGGTAAAATACAAATTTGGAAGGTAAATTTACATGATATAATTATTTGTTTTCTCAATATTTAAATATTTTTTTTTTCGTTTTTGTCCACCCATTTCTATAAATCTTCTCATTTTTTCTTTGTTACGAAAAAGTTTTCACTAATATGATGTTGAGAAGTCATTGACTAAAGCATTTTGATCAATTGAGTAAAACATGCTTCGTAGAGTGAAAGTTATCGTCTTATAGAATTGATATTAAATCATCAATAGAATCGATATTAAATCATCAATTTATTCAAAAAAATTCAAATTAAAATCAAGGTTAACAGGTGAGAGCACCATAATAATATCTATTATTTAACATACCTCAAGATCGTAGATTTTAAAAGAGGATAAAAGAATAAATAAATCAATTACATTATGTTAAAAAATTTAGTCACTATAGACTTTTAGTTTAACGAAGCTTTTTGATACTATGTTTTAAAATCATTTAACCTAATTGTTTACAATTATGAGAGTTTAAAAATAAATTTTGTTACACTTTAATATGGGATATTTTGGTAATGGAAAACAGTTCAATGCGAACTAAGAGTAGGGAGTCATGCACCGAGATTTGTGTCCAAGGAAAACGAGGTTCATAATCCTAGCCAACCGTTATGCCCTTAGCCAACCATTTTTAGTGCACTAGGTTCACCTTCAATCATTGCTTAATGATATTTGTTTACAAGTCCTATTGCTTTCACGTCTATTTAAAGGAAAAATTGCCACAAGAAAAGACATGACTTCACCCTCCTTCTTAGTCTAATTATGCATTTTTCTTTATTAACTTAAGCATTAAGGGGTTCTTTCTAAGCATATCCAACAGTCAACCTTGTGCTCTTTATTTGTAGAGTGAAACGTTGGATGTCTACTTACCACAACCAAAAATTAAATCAATAGTCTGACATTGTCAATGGAAGGTACAATGATATCTATGGTCTGCTCTCATTTTCGTCTATAAGCACTTGCCATGACCAACCCCTTGACCATAAAGATGGTCACGCTAACTCCTCCTATTTTGAGGTGCTATTTGGTCAATCAAATTTACACCTATACAAGTCATCTCGAGTGACATTATACTACTTCTAAGGCAGAATGCAACTCTGAATATAAAATTGTTATTAGCTCAATGTAGCTTATATCATGAGTGGAGTACAATTCACACAATGTGCTCTGAATATAAAATTGTTATTAGCTCAATGTAGCTTATATCATGAGTGGAGTACAATTCACACAATGTGCTCGACTACCATGTCAAAGGCAAATAAGAAGAAGGACATGATTGTTGTGATTCCGTTGTACATCATCCCATGTACTGCCCCTTAATGGATCTCATGTTGAAGAAAAAAACAAATGGATCTTTGAAGTTAAAGCGAGCACTTAAGAAGGCATACTAAAGCTTGCACCTATTCCTCCAAAAGAGGATATTCGATTCATCCATGGAGTGATTGAGGAACCCTTTTCCCTATGGATTCAAAATATGGTAACGTGTTCTTAAGATGGCAAGGTAGATCCCATTGATTATTTCGAGATGTTCAAGGATTTAGACTACTCTATGGATCATTAAATGCAATGATGTGTAGGGCTTCCACTATAACACTATGAAAGTATGCCAAATGTGGTATTCCAACCTTAGACCTTCTTGATAGGTTCCTTCTAATAATCTAGTTTTTAAATTTTTTTTTTAAATAACCATTTTATTCGAAGTATGAGAATGCAAAAGACTTCCACCAACCATATAAAGTTAAGATAGAGGCAAGGAAAATCTTTGCAAGAGTATAAAAAAAAAAAGAGACAAAAAGTGTATATTGGTTTTTCAATGTTGAAGCATATTATAAACCCAATTTAAGTCCCAAAGTGGTGGTAGCTACATTTATTTATCAGTTCCAATTGACTACCCATATCTTCTTTGAGGTTCATAAAGATATCATTCAAGATTATAGATGAGGTGGATAAGTATTGCAAAGTAGAAAAGCATGTAGGATAGATAGGAGGTAGAATTAAGAAGAAACAATGAATAAAATAGAGAATCGAGTAAAGCAAGCCTTGGAAGGACAAGAGAAAAGTGGAAAATAATGCTCAAGACAAGCACTCTCATTAGCATTAATAAGGCAAAGGGTGATGGAATGCAAAATGCAATATCTTTGGATGATCCTCAAAAGTAAGGGCATTATGCTCTATTATTGAGAAAAAGGGGTAGGAAGTGATGACTAATGCACAATAGCATAGGATGAGTTTTATTCTTGTTCAAATAAACAATTGATATGATAATTAATGGCCAAAATATCATAAGTGATTAGCAACCCACGATACAAAATAAGTCGCACACATAAAGTAGATATAAGATTTACGTGGAAAACTCTTCAATATCAAAGAAAAAGTTGAAGGATCAGAGCAAGCTTCTAACATTTCATTGTGATAAAATTGTAAGATTGCAAAAGAGTCTTTATTTAGTTGGAACTAAAGGCATACATAAACAATAATCATTAAGAATTACAATTCTTGGAATGCAATAAAATTTAAGGTATCAACATGATAGATTGAAGAAAAAATGAGATATATATAGGTCTTACCTAATAATAAATCTAACTTGGGAAAGCTTTATATCACAATCATGTTGTCCAAATTAAAGCTACCAAAATTTCTTGGTGGATTGAGTTGAAAGTTTAACACCACTTTGTGACTAGCCTATCTACACTATTGGATGATTTGATTGTGATTTGAAGCTCTTTAAGCCCCCATTTGGGAGCACTTAAAAAAGTGTTTATAACATTTATTACTTAAAATAAGTATTTTTACAAAAAAAATACATTTGACTTGTACTAGAGCAAACATTCATAGCAAAAAGTACTTTTTTGGAATCATTCTTTTAATAATTATTTAAGTGAATTTTGAGAAACAGATCAAAATAGTTTGACAACTTATAAGTAACACTGTTTATAGAGGGGTCAATTTTATAAATATAAAAACTTTAGTGGCTATTTTATAATTTTAAAAATACATTAGAAGATAATTATATATTATTTTGTTATGTATTATAATATATCAATTATTAATGAAATAAAATTCAATTTTGGAATGACGAAGAAGAACCATCAATTAATTTAAATAAATATTAAAAATAAAAAATGTTAATTTAATTATAATATTATTTTAACATAAATTAATATGATAATCATATGTTATAAATATAAATTAAGAACAAGATTTATTGTTAATCAAAAAATAACATTATATTATTTTTAATTAATAGAAATATTTAAATATTAATTAAAAATAACAGTTAACATAATTATTAATTAAATTGATAATTAAAAACTAATCATATATTATTTTACTATGCATTATGGCCTACTAATTATTAATACAATATAATTAAATTAAGCAATGAATAAAAAGATCCATATATAAACTTAAATTTACATTAAATAAACTAAAAGTTTTAATTTTATTATTGATACTATTTTTAACATAAATTAACGTGATAATCATATGTTATAAATATACATTAATAACAAGTTTATTGTTAAGTAATAGATAATAGTATATTATTTTAGTTAATGGAAAATATTTAAATTTGAATAGAAAATTGATATAATGATCATTTAAATTTTTTTATAAAAATATTAGTATTTCTGTTTAAAAAACATTTAAAAATACAAATTATTTATTGTAATTTAATTCTGGATTGAAAAAAACTATTTATTAATTTAAATTAATATTAAATAAGTTAAAATTTTATATTTACTTAATAATATTACTTTTATTATATATAATTTAATATGATAGCAATATTTTATTAATGTGCATTAACAACAAGATTATTATTAATTAAAAATAACAATCTTATATTATTTTTTATAAAAAATATTTAAATTTTAATTGTAAATAATTAAAATACTTATTAATTAAATTATTAATAAAAACATATTGGTATTTTTCATTTAAATTATGTTTAAAAATAATTATATAGTACCCTATAGTAAAAGTAAACATCCATATACCACTTATTCTAAATACAACCAAACACAACTTATAAATTTCACCACTTTTCAGTTCAAAATTTATTATTATCAACATTCATTAAATTCAACACTTTTCTGAAAGAAAAAAAAAAAAAAGTTCTACATAACTAATTCCAAATGATCCCTAAGACTAGTTTTCTTTGTTAGGACAATAATCTTTATTTTTGAGTGACACTCTTCCAAAATTTATTCTTATTTGGTTCCACGGGGTTAGTGATGACTTAAACTGTGTTTGGTGCCAAGAATGTGTTATTTTTTATGATTTTAATTGATGTATGTCTTTAGTTTTAATTAGGAAAAGCTCTTGTTGTAATCCTACTATATTGATGTATTGAAAGATATTGGAAGGGGACTTTGGTTCCATAATTGTCCTTTCACACCAAAGAATGTTTCACATAAATCTGAGTGGCTTCTTAAAAATTTTACATTGGTGGTTGTGTGACGATCTGCTTAATTTTCACATTTTTTTTAAAAAATATAATAAAATCAATATCACCAATCCCCACTCAGCAGATCATAATCCTTCTTGACTCGTGGGTATCAGTGATACATCAGAACACAAAACGGAAGCCTAAGCAGTAAGAAATAAACAATCATATACATCTCATTATACCATAGATCACAATACCAAAGTTACTACAATCACTGTATATATATATATATACACAACACTCAAACTAAAAAGATGTCTTAGGGCCAATTCCACAAAATACATCCGACCTTATCAAAATACTCACCCTTCCGAAAGGGCAGACCAACCGTACTAGATCAGCGGGGCTTTATCCGCTCTCCTATCAGGGGCTCCTAAAAAGTTTATAAAATTTTGGGGTGAGACACCTCTCAGTAAGGGAAATAAACTAATACCAGTGTATGACAATATGAGTATTTTGTGTTATACATATACCATACAGAACATATTCAGTAACTGTTTTGTCAGATCTGGGAAAACATATATATCATCAAAACATGACAGAACATACTGCATTTTCATAAACATATTTTATCTCATATAATAATAATAATACAAAAACATTCCTCGTAGGTTAGCTGGCTGTTGTCATGTATTACCCCTACATGATTGGGTTGTGTGGCTCGAAGGCGGGATCCGACAATGGTTGGCCGACCACTGCCAAGTCAAAAGTACAGTTTGTAAGTCTGATGGGTCTGCTTGACCTGGTCCGTACACCAAGGGCGCTCACACAGTTCTTAAAAACCACATCGACTATCCAATATCACACCACTCCGTACAGCGGCGTTAACACAAATATCATAATCATGATGACCATGGACACATAGCAACGGTATCGTGCAAATATTAGCCTAGACCAAGCCAACCAGGTTCTGATATCATATAACATATACTGAAACTGTGATACATGGATATTTCATATCATTAATTACCAAATCAATCATATCACTTTGCATATATTCGTATATCATGAAAATCATCAGCTCGTACGCCGGTATTACACATTTTATCATTGCTCGGCCCGTACGCCGGTAAATCATAGCACAGTCCGTACGCTAGCAAATCATATTCATAGCTCGACCCGTACGCCAGTAAATTATATACATAGCTCAGCCCGTACGCTGGCAAATCATACACATAGCATGGCCCGTACGCTGGCAAATCATACACATAGCATGACCCGTATGTCGGCAAAACATATTAACATCTCGGCCCGTACACCGATTTTCCATTATAAAAATCCGTATCATTAACACATTCTCAAAAAACAGTATTTCATAACAATTTTTACTCATGCCACACTAACAGGTTTTTTGCATATTCAACATATCATCATTTTTAATAGTGTTTTCTCAAATATAAATCATATATATGAACATATTTACTTTCTTGAAATCAAATACTATATATATACATACATTTTCTAAAAAAGAACTAACTTATTTTATCCCCTTACCTGATTCCTGAAAAACCCTTAAGAAAATCTGTCCCGCACCCGCAGGGTTCCCTACTCAACACCCTGAAAATAACATTTCCCAGAACTAAAGTTCAGTATTTCTATGCGTATATCACTTCCTACAACTATCAATTAACCAAATACTGAGTAGAAAGTCTTACCCTGGATTTGGGATGGTTTCCAACTCAGCTCCACCGACGATTTGCTCCGGCAGACTTGCAGAGAACTTTCCTAAGAGCATCGTGGTGGCTTCAGATCCTCGAACCGGCTAAAGTCCGACCCGAAATCGAAGAGAGAAGGAGGAGGGACCGAAGGGTAAAAGAGAGAGAAGATCTGCGCAGGAAATTTCATCCAAAAATGAATTTTAGGCCTACTTAAATTATGGCCTTCGTCGACGAGGTCAATAGAAAATCGTCGACGAACTTTTCCCTTTGTAGACGAAATTCAGAACCCCAAAATCATTCCCTCGTCGACAAGCTCCTGTTATACCCTCATCAACAAGTCCCCTGTATTCGTCGACGATGAGTTGAAAAATTTCTCGGGATTTATCCTTTCCAAAATGCAATGTCGTCGACTGCCTCCTTCGGTTTCCAGTTTCCATTTCCCTTTCTTTTTATTATTTAAATACCATTATTCCTCGGGTCGTTACAAATTGCTAATCATTTGTAATTACCATAGTTATATACTAATTTTGATTTGAGCAAAGGAAAGAATTATCTAGAGTAGTGTTTTGGCCATCAGAGCTCTTGTTTATCAACAAAAGTGTTTGCCTCCTCATCAAGCTCAAGGATGGTTTTGGAAGAGGAATATAGTGACTTCTTAAAGAGTTCCACAATGACAAGGGACTACCTTTTAGCCCTCTCCCACTAGAGGAAATCCCTTAGGTTTTGGGTTGGGTTAGGTTGGGTTGGGGTGGGGTGGGGAGTATCTCACAATCAAGAGTCCTTACCATGAGTAGGATAGTATTGGGGGACTAAGAAGCATTGGGAGATGAAGACTCTTTAGCAAAGAAAGAAGGAAATAAATAGATTGAAAATGCATGAGAAAATGAAAGGGAGATTTTCAGAAAATAAAAGGGAGATCAAGTAGATCGTACCTTGACACAATGAAGATAAGGTTTTGAAATGTAAAAGGAAGAATATAATGGCAATGTTGATTTGTTATAAGAGGAAAGTTACGATGCAGAAGAAAGTAAAAAAAAGGCTGGAGCCCAATGTATTGTTAAACCCCTTAAAATATTCTTTCCTAGGAAAGGGAAAGCAAAGATTTCGTATTCCTGACTGAGCACCTTTCTTATAATCATCAAGAAAATTTAAATTTTTCTCTTAATTGCTCGAAAGGTGCTCTAGCTTGGAAGAAGAAAAATAAATTTTACTCCAAATAATGATCCTAGATTATAGGCATTGAGAAGTTGTAAGGTACCATTAGTCCTCGAATAACTTTAATGTCATGGCCTAGACAAGAAGTTTGTGCGCATTAGGGAGTGGGAGGCAATTGATGCCGAAAATTTTAGTTTAATAATACAGGTTTATGTCGACTAGGATTGAGGATTGGAGTCCCCTAAACTCTCATTCAAGGAAAACAAGACACACCATTCTAGTTGGTGAATTGTCACGTTCATATAACTCCATAAATGATTAATGGCTAAGCCCACCTCTTTTGCCTCAAATATCTGTTGAGTGGTAGCCATCCACAACTCCCATTTTCTGCTCACTTTAACTTAATTAATGAGCAAAACCATTTTTTGAAAAAGGTGAGGATTGTCACTCTCTTCTCTCTTAGTCTAATCCTCCCTTTAATAAAGTATTAGAGGGCTGCTTCAGGGAAGAAAAAAAAAAAGACAAAAAAAAAAAAGCCTCCCGTCACCCTTGTGCTCTTTGTTTTGTATCCCAACTTTCTCTTATACAAATCCTGACATTTGTATTATCATGTTTAACTGAAATTTTAAGGGTAGGTAAAATTTTTAAATAGCAGAGAGTTGATATAAGGATATATGCCACAGACTCAACTGCCCTTCAAGAATCATAGTCAGGGAAGACTTGGCTTTTGCAAGAAGATAGATAGCCATACCTTAACACATCTATGCTTTCACAAAAAACCTACCTCTCATCTACCATGGTTGAAAATTTAAGGGTAAATTGATAAACACCGCAGAGTTGGTAAAAAGAAAGAAAAAAACATCCCTGCCCTTCAAGAATCAAAGCGAGGGAAGATGATAGCCATACAAAAACTTGATGTATACATATTGAGATGGTTAATCAAATAAGAGAGACGGATCAAAAGAGAGCCCAAACTCTTTCCCTGCCCTCCTGATCACCTCCCAGAATCAAAACCCTAACATCTGCAAAGATCCAAATTGTCAGATCATGTCAAGAGAGGCACATGGGATGGATCATGAATCACAATTCATGGATTAAGCTAACAATGTGTCGAGAGCTAGGGCTCAACTGGATCTCAAGTGATAAGGGCAAAGTTAGGCTTGGATGGTCTCAAGATTTCAAGTTTGATTTTTCAGTTTACTTGTTTGTCCGTGCATGCGAGGCACCTATCTTGGTGTAAATAAAATAAAGGTGGTTGATGTTATATTCTCTTGGGCAATTCAATGCAGATGGACGACAAATGGGTGAGAGTACAAACAAGAGAATAGCATTGGTAGGAAGGGTAAAGGGGTACAAGACATATGAAAGGATGAGTCTTCAAGAAAACCCATTGGAGGAAAGTGTTTCACTGAGTTGGCTTTCTGACTTTCAGCGTCTCTTCTCACCTCTCTCACCCTTTATTTCTGTTCATTCCCTTCATATGTCAAGGCACCCTCTCTCCATATATAAAAAAGAGGAAACATCCAAACAGGTCACTCTGATATAAATTTGTAACCACCCCACATGACTCTCTCTCTCTCTCTCTCTCTCTCTCTCTCTCTTTCTTTTGGGATAAGAAGGTAGCTAGCTATGGTGGCCCTCCCCCTCTCTTGTTGCAAAATGATTGATTAATAGTTCTCATGTTTTCTCTTTTCCCTAGATAGAGTTTTAATCACAAATCACTTGAAACCTTGCAGATAATCAATCACTTGGGGTTTTTTTTTTTTTTTAATATTTTGTTTGAAGGGAAGAAAAGAGAAAAGAGAAAAGAGGAAGGAAATTTATTTTTATTGTACTTTCTATCTACATTAAATACAATTAAAAATTTTAAAAATTAATTTTAATTAAAAATAAAAAACTTTTAATATTAGTGAGGTTAGCTAGCAAGGAATGTGGGAAAAAAAAAAGCTGTAAGAAATTAATTTACAAAAAATTTAATATGATTAAAAATTAAGAAAAATTTAATATTAGTAATGTGTAAAATTAAATTATTATGAATTAATTCTTAAAGTTTTTCTCCCGCTCCTCGCCACCTAACCATGTTGCAAATGAGGCCTTAGGCTTATCCGATTGTGAAAATATTTTTGGTTTCCAATTTTAATTTTTCTTTTTTAATGTTTTTAAAGTTCCTATGAGTCCATAGGCTTATCTAGTTCTATTTTTTATTTTTTTAAAGAAAATATACCTTATTTTTTAATTTTCTAATATTTGCATAGAAAATTTGTTTTTTGATTTTATTAATTTTTAAAAATTAATTTATTTTTTTTTTGCAGCTAAGTGAGATAAGCGCTATTTATATGTGAATATTGAGAAATTATTAGATTAACTATCTAAACATTATCATAGTTTATATAACTAATCATATCATTAATGATTATCAATTCCGTCAAACATTCTAAAAATAAAATCATCTCAAATTCAAGGATATGATTAGATATTTAAAATATTATGCGTTTATCTAGTTTAAATTAGTAATTTCTGCATAAATAATTGTACGAGTCATTTGTACACTGGTATTTATATCATGTGAGAATGTTTTATTCATCACATAATGTGTCACATGCCATATTTTCCTCTTATTTAGCTGTTCTCCACTACTAAATGTTTCTCCAAATGTCGACATTTTATAAAAGAAAAAATTACTTCAGCAAAGTAACACGATGAATTTTAAACATTTACACGTGAAATCAACCCATTCATTTTGACAATCAAATTTTTTTAAAAATTCAACATTCGAATTTATTAAAATATAAATGTCAAAAATGACATTACTAGAAAAGGTAAAGCTTTAAACCTCTAATTGTTTAAATTAAAGTATTTAAACCCTTTACATGCCTTTGTACCAAAAAATTCAATGAAGCACAATTTTTCCAATGCTTCACGTTACCATGTTCTTTTCACCCAATAGAATAAAAAAAATTGAAAAATCATAATTGAAAGAGATTTAGAAAATGGGTTGCTGCACATGGCACCTCTGCTTTTGATTCCTTTTTCCTTCCTCGGTAAATATTTCTTAAAATGGTGAGAATTGCTTTTCCACGGGCCACGCGCCGATGGGAAACGAAATCCCCAAACCAAACACTCCCAATTTCAATCTCCAACCAGAAGCTTTATCTCCCAGGTGATTCTCATAAAGCTCGCCATTAATGGCGAGCTGTGTTGACCACGAAATGTTAAGGGGAGTGATTCTGGCATTTCGCTGGACATTTATTGCATGAATCTCTCTCTACCCTTTTGGGAATTACCAAGATAAATGCATGAGAAACTCCTTTTCCAGTACGTGGGATTTCAAATTCCCCCGTAGAAAGTAAACAGAGGACACAGCTAATATATATGGTGATAAGCTCAGGCTGTGGAAAATATGAAGACAGAGCTCAAAGTGGTGTTAGTGTTTTGGCTGTGATTTTTGCTTTGCAGGAATCGCCGATCGAGAATTGAAATCCGTCAAATGGGGAAGATCCTAGCTCCTATTTCGCGTAAAAAGGGAATCCGCGAAGTTTCCAGCGACGAATCCCGCCGGAAGAGCAGGCACGCGGCGGAGGACGGCGGGGAACTGTTCAAGTGCTCCGGTAGACATTGCCGGTCGTGCGCCGGTGGCGTGGTGGCCGACTGCGTGGCCGTCTGCTGTTGCCCCTGCGCGGTGTTGAACCTGCTGGCTCTGGCGCTGATTAAGGTGCCTTGGACGGTGGGGAGGAGGTGTTTGGGGCTCGGGAAAAGTGGGTCTCGGAAGCTGGAAACGAGGGGAAAATGCAGGAAGAGTGAGTGCGACTGCGTGATTGAGAGGGACAGAAAGTCAAGGAGGGCAAAAGTTGCGGAGCTGGAGCCGGAAATCTCATCGGGATTTATTCAAGTAGATGACGAACATGGTGGGTCGTTCGCGAGGTTGGAGGCAGAGAAGGTCTGGTCGGAGTTGTATGAAGATGGCCATCTGGGTTTCGGCAGGGTTTCATTCAGAGAAAATCAATCTCAATCTCCACCGAGCAGAGGCAATTAGGGAAGACAAAAAAAAAAAAAAAAAAAAAAAATCCCATTTCGTTCTCAGCTTAAAAATCGCAGAACTCAGCTTGTTGATCACACCAGTGAACGCTCTGTTTTTCCGCAAGGAGGGAGGAGAGATGCATTTGTGCTCTGTTTTTGGATTATACAATCATAATCATAATTATTACTTTATTATTATTAATAGCGATTTTGAAATGCAGATACGTTTAAATGTGCTCTTACCTTTTCCATGAATCATGGCGTAATTTTTTTCTGTTGTGGAGATTACATGATAAAATCTGGAGATCGAAGAGCCTTACCCAAAAGAGAACAACTCCTTGATTAATCTTTCATTCTTTGCGTGCTGTCTTTAATTTTTTAGAACCAGATAATCCATTTTAATAAAGTTGAAGATTATTTATTTTGTGTAACAAAACGCTCGCTAATCCAGAGAAGAAGGGATGAGACAGGAAGTCAAAAGCAGCTAAAAACCAGGAAGAAAATCATATATGAATTACGATGGTGAAAACACTGCAGGCGCAGAGGCAACCGTGCTGCCAAGCCAAGGGAAGCAGCTAAAAACAAGAAAGAATATCATATATGAATTACGATGGTGAAAACACCGCAGTCGCAGAGGCAACCGTGCTGCCAAGCCAAGGGCATATCACTGCTGCATCTCACACGCTTGCTCACTTGGGATCTCGCGCCTTATTTCTCTGCAAAAGTTGGCTTTTAATAAAGATAATTGATCATAATTCTCCAGCCACCTTTCTAAATCACTTTCTATTTTTATTTATTTATTATTACATCAGGTGTCTTGGCTTTCCTGGCACATCCACTTGACACTCCGATTGACTGGGCACACTTTGACACACTCTGGTGGCAAGATAAGGTACCCAGACTATTTCCACACCTATGCAACAAAGCCCTTCTCACTGTGCAGGGATAAATATAGGATTAGTCACGTGGACCATAAAACGGACATGTAGATACTCGGTGCATAATCAAAAAAAAAAAATACAGGATTTGCTCGCTTGGACAAGAATCGAACGTAAGACTTAAACCAACAAGTGACCCATTCCAAGCCCACCCTTGCCACCTGAGTCATTGCCTGGATTTCTGGTTACTTTCTTGTATCAATGTATTCTTGAATACAGTTTAACCCTTAAAAAAATATAATCTTTTCTTATCAAATCATCCAAGCTCTAATACCAATTTTCTTGAGACCACAAGTATATATATATATATATATATGGAGACTTAGCCTCATAAAAATATGACACTACTTATTTTAGGGTTAACCTCACTAAAATAATATCATGACATGTACATCCACAATAGAAGGCTTAGCCTAAAAAATATTAGAAAACTTTAATGTACATACAACCAAATTGAATAAATATATAGAACCTGGCCAAGAACTGCCCATTCTTTTTTTAATATTTCCACATAAAAAATCAACCAGTAAGGCAGTAACATCTACAATAATGAGGCCACTAAAATGATGTCAAACCTATAACTCACACGTTAACTCAACACCTTGTAGAAATATAAAAACAACTTTAATGTGCTAATTAAAAAAGTAAATATATAGAATCATAAATGATTCCGGCCTATATCATATTTATTAATAGTTTGATAGAGTACTTTATTCTTTATGGACTTTCCCAAATAAGCAACCAACTTAAAGAAATCGCAATATGCAAAATAAGCACCACACTTGAGCCTCAACAAAAGCGATAAACATACATCGTGAGCATTTAAAATTATACCCACATTAAAAACTACAAATGTAAAATACTAATACGACTAAAAAAAAAGAATTAAATCATGAACATAGCTAACAACTAAAAGAGATAAATCAACCAAAAGACTAGTCTCTTTATAAATGCATCTAAAGAAAATGATTCTCCTCAAAAAATCCTTCTTGATCTATCCATTATCTCATAATCGATGAATATTTTCTCGTCCATTAGCTTAATCCCTACCTTGGTTTCTTCATCAAAGCCCACTCTTGAAGCTCCCTAATAATTCGTAATCTCGCTTCCTTACTTTTAGTTTGTTTGGATGTGGTTGTAGAGATATTTGTCTTTCACCCACTTGAGCAATTAACTGTGTAATCTAAGGCTTGAAACCGTTCAATGAACTAAACTTACCTATTAGTATTACTAGCCATTCTCTCTTTTTTTTTTTTTGTCCTTCAAACGGTTGTCGGACTTGGAGCCAATTTTGCTAGTCTTAAATGACAAAGGGGACTATGATTGAAATAATCACAATTTAGTATCCTTGTGCTGCCACTTGGGGATTCAATTGCATACCTTAGAATGATTTTTTCCAAAATTAAACTATAGACAATCAAATAGTGGAAATAATTTGCCAAATAAATAGATTGAAGGGAATCATAAATGCTTGAGCAATTGAATGAAAAATCTTGAGGTAAACCTTCAATGTTGTTACTTTCCACTTTTATACATTTTCTAAAATATTCCAACTTAAGCCAGTTTGGTTCATCGAATCAACTACCACAACATATTTCTCTTTCAGCTTCTTTATTTTCTTTAAAACATGCTTAGCAATAGGACTATGCTTAGGAAACTATAGGTCATCTTCTTGACAAATTCTTAAATATTGCTACCTAAAATTACTAGTATCACATCTTTGTCCTTGTGTAACTAGCCCTTTCTATATTGTTGTTAGAAAATTTTCCTTTTATTGTAGCCTAGTTACTACACTCTCCTTGTGCTTACTTCATTAGACTAATTCTGAAAAAGCAGCATACATAACAAATGATTGTAAAGACAAAAAATCTCAAAAATAATTAATTCTAAAAAACAAATACAAAAAATAATTATTTCATATAACCAATACACAATTCATTTAATAGAGAGAGAGAGAGAGAGAGAGAGAGAGAGGGAGGAGAAAAGAAAAGGGAGAAAAGGCTTGGGAAAATAAGAGAAAAGAGAGAAAATGGAGGTTTTATATTGGGGGGGGGGGGTTAGTGGTCATGTGTCACCTCTGCATGGTGACACGTGGCACGTTTTGGTCCAACCATCTTAGTGGGTGACGTGACCTAATTTGTGCCGTCTAATCTGTCTTTTCTTTAAATAGTGAGATCTTTACCACGTCAGCAATTCATGTTTTAAGATTTAGGCCAATTGAGCATTAACATGTGTCCAGGGTGATGTCATGTTGATGTCACCCCATTTCCAAAAAAAATTTAAAAAAAAGAGAGTCCACGTGTCACCATGGTGGGTGGACATGTCACACCCCTGGATTGACCAAGTTCATTTTTAATGAAACAGTTGATATGTCTATTTTGAATGAGCTAGTTGACACGGTTTATTGTTTTATATATTTATTTTAATTATTTTGTTTATTATTTTATAATTGTTTTTTTATTTTAAAAATTATAGAAAAATAGTAAAAAAATCATAAAAAATAAAAAAAAAACATAGGGAAAATTTTAGAAAAATATTTTTGTAGTCCATAAAAATATTTTGAGTTATTTTGACTCAAAAAAATGAGAAAAAATTTTCAAAAAAATCCCAAAAATGTTTGAAAAAAATGTTAAAATGCTGATAAAAGTTTTTTCAAAATTCTGAAAAATCTAGGAATATTTTAATGATATTTTTGATGATTTTCTTGATTTTTGGGGTGGGTGTGTCCCTAAGATTTTAAAAAGGGTAATGGGGTATTTTTTGACCTCACCTGTATCAACTTTGAGGGGGGGGTTTTCTAACAAGATACCCTCTTTTGGAGATCTTATTAGACATTCCTAAATCATACCCAAATTTTCTAATCTCCTATTAATTTTGTACATTTATTCATCTATATATTTGTTTGTTTAATTTTAAAAAGAGTTAATTAAAAGGTCATTAAATTCATTTTGGGGATAATTCTTAATTAATTAGGTATCGTTCATAGAACACGTACGTAGGGTGTGCGAATACCTTTGTCTTGCATAACTGAACTCCCAATCCTAATCCTGGTATATGCGGACCGAGACTACTAGTTTCTTAGCCTAGGTTTACTGTAGAGACCAATTAAATGAGTAGTAATTAGGCATTCTAACCGCACCAAGGAAAAATATGTTAGTGGCGACTCTTCAAAATTTTCAAAAATCATATATCTTTACACCCTCGCCCCCCCCGGGGACCCCGACTTTGGGACCTTGCGACAACTTGGCAACTCTGCTGAGGATATATATTACAAAGTCAAGTCATTAATTAATTAATAATTATCTCAAATGTGAATTATATTAGTTGATTAATTACTCCATCTTATTTTTTGAATATTGTTTATACAATTGTGAATATTTGATTGTATATATGTTTGAATAAGCATGCGTAAATATGGATGACATGTAGGGGTTAAAGGGATACAATTTTAAAATTTATGTGAGCACACACATTTTCACGAGCCTTCTACTCGAGTTTCACCCTTTAGGACCAGAAAGGAGCATAGTACTGTTAGATGTCATGAGACAAAGTCTTTGGGGGCGCGTGTGTAAGAACCTAAACTGCAGTATGTGGATTTAATTATGTAAAGAAGGGTAAATTGGTAATTTGGGCAAGCTTCGTTGACGAAGCCAAAGTTCGTCGACGAAATTCAGAGGCTTGTCGACGAGGAGAAGCCGAGATATTTTGGGAAACTGGGGATCTCAGGCTCGTCGACGAGGCCACCGCTTAGTCGACGAAGGCAATGGCAGACTCATCGACGAGGGCGGCCGAGTCAAAGGCTATAAATATCAGTTTCCATTGCTTCTAAGCTAAGTAATCTCAAAATATCCTCTCCCTCTCTCTCTGAAACTTGAAGAACTCTCTCTCTCTTGATTTCTTCGCCATTCGTCGCTTGATTCGTAAATCGAACGTTACTGTGAGGATCAGGGAAGAGTTTTCTACGTTTCTAGCGGATCGAAATTTCGTTTTGAGCGATTTCGTGTTTCGGGTTAAAATCGAGGTAAGGCTCGATTTTCATTTCTCATTTAGAATATGTGTAGTAGTACGAATTGTAAGCATGTATCGTACTATGATTTGTAGGTTTTGGAGTCTCGATTTGTAGTTTTGGGGACCGTAGAGTTCGTAGTTGGAATCGGGTTAAGGTAAGGGGATTCGGTTTATTTTCGAAATCGAGATCGGTAAGCTTGTAGGCTATGATCGTATATATGTTTTGGTAACTTATTTGTGGAAATCTATCGGGTAAAATACGAGATTTTCAAGTTACAGTTTTTGAGAAAATTTGGGGATTTCGGGTATCATCTCTACTTTGTTTGGAAAACTGTTTGTTTCGTTTAAACTGTATTATTGAGATGACTGTTATCCATATTTGTATAAACTGTATACTTGAATTGGAAAACGATATGATTTGTCGTAAACCAAATAAGTGTGGTATGTATGGTTGTATGTAAATGTTCCAAGTATTTTGTAAAACAGCTATGTGGCGGCTAATTACCGTACGCTGCGTCATGTACCGGTGTGAAAACAGTGGGCGAGAGTGTTTGGCTCTATATTCGAGGGTGTGAAATATCACTACGTATCCTAACTGGTCACCGAGGGGTGTGAGCTACACTGTAATGGCAATGTAATCACTGTGAAGTTTTGAGTTTCACGGAGTAGTTGCGTGTTGGCAATGTAATTGTTGTGAAACGTCAGATTCACGGAGTAGTTGCGTACTAGTGTCAGCTACATCGTATTGGCAATGTAATCGCTATGAAGCTTCGGGTTTCATAGTGTAGTTGCGTATTAATGTGATGACACTGACCGTATGTTTTGGGTATTGTATGTACTGTAATGCATTTGGAAAAATATTGGAACTGTATGGAAATGTTTTCGAACTGTATCGTATTGTATAGTGTTATGCTTTGCGTAAAATAACACTGGTATGTCACACACTAATATAACCTGCTTTCTTCCTTAGTGAGAGGTGTCTCACCCCGAATGTACATACAATGTTTTCATGTCCATCAGGTAGCCGTAATTAACATCCTAGCAACGGAAGCGGGGGTGTCACTAGTTGCTGTTAGTACCTGGTTAGGTACGAGATTTTGTAACCGGGTTGTCGTGATGGTTTCTTTTGTAGACACCCAGAGTATGTACCGTATTTATGGGATTGTATACCTTAGTATGATTTGGGTTCGTGTATCATAGCTTTGTACAGACTCTGGTATGGTATGTTATATAGATAGATGAAGCATTTTTCGCTGCGTAATTAATGAGTATGGATGTATATACGTACGTGTATAGGGCATCCGTGTACCCCACAGGGTCAGACCCTCTTATTTTATTGTATCATGTATGCTTGATTTGATACAGGGACATGTTAGGTTACTATAATCACACTAGGGACCCATCTGCGGGTTCGAGGCGTGACATCTTGGTATCAGAGCTGACCAGGTTACTAGGTCTTGTAGACTTGGTTAGGAGTACTGATGTGTACATACTAAAGTATAGGATGTAGGAAATAGGTAGTGTTGGTTGAGGGTTGTTCTGTTGCTAGACCAAGATTTTTCGATGGTATTCCGTGTTTTTCCTAGGATGGCGATTCCCGTAAAGGTAGGGTAAGCCATTGATGGGTTCGTGATGGTGTGATGGGGCAGGCTTAGACCTGTGAGAGTAATAGTTGACATGATTAGGTCTATGATTGTGTTAACTGTGTACGATATAGGAATTCTAACGGATTCCTATTCTGTTTTCAAAATGGAACCCAAGCATAATAACTTGGAGAGTGGCTCCGAGGAGACGGCAAGTGATGAGTCTCCTTCTGTGTCTCGTGGTTTGGCGAGACAGGTGATCCAAGAGATTGGGCGGAGTGTTAGGAGATGCGAGAGCTCTCCTACTGATGTGGGGTGTACCATCGAGAGGTTCACATGCATGCACCCTCCAAAATTTACAGGAGGACCTGATCCGATAGTGGCGGAGGATTAGGTCGAGAAGACCAAGAGGATTTTGGAAGTCCTCCACTACATTGAGAAGCAGAAGGTCTTGTACGCTACCTTCCAGCTAACTAGGGAGGCAGGGTGTTGGTGGACGACGATGAGTCTGCTTGAGAGATAGAGAGCTAGTCCATCTGGTATGACACAGGGCCGTTTTAAAGATGTATTTTTTAAGAGATACTTTTCAATCTCCACTCGGGATGCAAAGGCCGATGAGTTCTCAGGCCTGACGCAGGGAACTTTGACGGTACAGAGGTATGCTGCCAGGTTTATCGAGTTGCCTCGATTTGTGTCGTACTTGGTTCCGAATGAGCACGAGCAGGCTCGAAGGTTTGAGAGGGGTCTAAGGAAAGACATCCGCCGTCTTGTGGGGATGCTTCAGATCCGTGAGTTCTCTGTCCTAGTGGATGAAGCCACCATAGTTGAGACCGACCTTTGAAGAGATGAGATAGTGTAGGATCAGGGGAAGAGGTCAGTATCTTCTGGTCCTCAGAGTGGTCCTCAGCAGGGACAGTGGAAGAAGAAGAAAAGCTACAGTTTTGATTATCGGCAGAACATCGAGCGACAGAGTTATCAGGGGGACCTGTTCCCTACACCTTGCGCCAAGTGTCGTAAAAGGCATGATGGCGAATGTCAACCGTTTTGGGGAAACTGCTACAATTGTGGCAAGCCGAGCCACATGTCACAGAGTTTCTAGGCACCGAGGAGAGATATGCCTGTACAGAGCCAGAACCGTGGAGGTAATCAGGTGCCTCAAGGGAGCTACCATGCAATCACGGCTCCGACGAGGGTATATTCACTGACTCCAGCAAATGCGGAACACGCTGGGAATGTGGTGATAGGTACCATGTTATTGCTTTCGAATAGAGCAGTTGTTTTATTTGATTCAGGGGCAAGCCATTTGTTTATATCTGCTAGTTTTGTGAAGTTGTGTAGGGTTGAAACCTGTGTGATGAATGAGATG
The DNA here is from genome assembly GCF_029873635.1 of Malania oleifera. NCBI lineage: Eukaryota > Viridiplantae > Streptophyta > Magnoliopsida > Santalales > Ximeniaceae > Malania > Malania oleifera. The sequence goes on along the minus strand of NC_080427.1, from coordinate 55,787,364 downwards.
TTGTCTGTGACTACACCGACTGGGAGTGTAACGATCTGTAATAAGTTGTTAGGGAATTGCCCAGTGGAAATTCAGGGGAGGCTGCTACCAGCGAACCTTGAAGTATACGACATGTATGGTCTTGACGTCATACTGGGGATGGATTAGTTATTCTCCAGTTTTGCAGTGATTGATTATCGTCGGAAGGTAGTAGTGTTCACACCTCCTAGGGAGCAGGAGTACGAGTTCGTAGGATCATGTGTGCATTCAACGCCATAGATTCTATCAGCATTACAGGTGAGGAGGATACTCTTGGACGGATGTCAGGGGTACCTAACTTGCATGAAGGAACTGCCGTGGGAGGAGTTGAAGCTCGAGGATATTCGAGTGGTCAACGAGTTTTCGAATGTGTTTCCTGATGATTTACTTGGTTTACCTCTGGATTGTAAGGTGGAATTTTCGATAGAGTTGCTATCTAGCAAGACGCCGATCTCTAAAGCTCCGTACCAGAAGGCTCCAACGGAACTTTGAGAGTTGAAGGAGCAGTTACAGGAACTACTGGACCAGATTTTTATTCGACCGAGTGTTTCTCCTTGGGGAGCTCTAGTTTTTTTTGTGAAAAAGAAGGACGGGTCGATGCGTATGTGCATTGACTACCGTGAGATCAACAAAGTGACGGTGAAGAACCGTTACCCTTTGCCTTGTATAGACGATCTCTTTGACTAGTTGCAGGGAACGCAGGTCTTTTCGAAGATAAACCTACGGTCAGGGTATCATCAAGTGAGTAGATATGAAGATGTAGCGAAGACTACTTTTCGAACTAAATATGGCCACTATGAGTTCTTGGTTATGTCGTTTGGGTTGACCAATGCACCGACAGTGTTCATGGATTTGATGAGCAGGGTGTTTCATGAGTACCTGGATTAGTTTGTAGTGGTGTTCATCGATGACATTCAGGTATACTCGAGGAGTTCGAAAGAACATGAGAATCATTTGAGGTTGGTGCTACAGGTTCTGCGAGAGAGGAAGTTGTATGCTAAGCTGAAAAAGTGTGAGTTCTGGTTAAATCAGGTCGTGTTCTTAGGCCATATGGTGCCTAAAAGAGGTATCTCAGTTGATCCTAGCAAGATTGAAGCTGAGGTTGACTAGGCAAAACCGAAGAATGTGCGGGAGGTTCGGAGTTTTCTAGGACTGGCGGGTTACTATCGTTGGTTTGTAGAGGGTTTCTCTTAACTGTCTATACCTCTAACATGATTGACCAGGAAGGGGGTGAAGTTTGACTGGACTAGTGATTGCGAGCAGTGCTTTCTCGAGTTGAAGCACCAACTAGTTACGACTCAAGTATTGACCATTCCTTCGGAGGATGGGGGTTTTGTAATCTATAGTGACGCGTCCCTGAAGGGTTTGGGATGTGTGCTTATGCAACAGGGTAAAGTGGTAGCTTATGCTTCTCGATAACTTAAGGAGTATGAGAAGAATTACCCTACGCATGATCTGAAATTGGCTGCTGTAGTTTATGCCCTAAAGATTTGGCGACACTACTTGTACGGTGTTCAGTGTGAGATTTTCACTGACCAAAAAAGCCTCAGGTACTTTTTCACGCAGAAAGAACTGAATGTGAGGCAGAGGCGGTGGCTAGAGTTGATCAAGGACTACGATTGCACGATCAGTTATCACCCAGGGAAGGCTAATGTGGTAGCAGATGCGTTGAGTCGAAAGTCGGAACATGCAGCAGTAGCTGCAGTTGTAGCCCAGCATCATATCTTGCGGGATCTGGAAAGCTTTGGTGTGGAGTTGGTGTATGGTGATCCTCAAGCTTTCATTGCTAGCTTGGTGATCCAGCCAACCTTGTTTGAGCGCGGGCTAGTGATGTGGAGTTAGCTGAGATTGTGGAGAAAGTGCAGCAAGGATTGGTTGTGGATTTTAACATCTCTGACAGAGGTGTGTTGAGGTTTGGGACCAAGCTGTGTGTTCCAAACGACGATGAGATCAGAAGGACAATTTTGGAGGAAGCGCATCGTTCTCTGTATACAGTACATCCAGGTAGTACGAAGATGTATCGAGATTTGCGCGAGTCCTTTTGGTGGAGCGGTATGAAGAGAGATATTGGCCGGTTCGTGGAGTAGTGTCTGACGTGTTAGTAGGTCAAATCTGAACATCAGAGGCCAGCAGGGCCGTTGCAGCCTTTGCCTATTCCAGTGTGGAAATGGGAGCATATTTCCATGGATTTTGTGACCGGTTTACCACCAATGCTACACGGGAAGAATGCTATTTGGGTAATCGTGGACAAGTTGACGAAATCTGCTCACTTTGTACCGATGAAGGTCAGCTACCCTTTGAGTAGGCTAGTGGACCTGTATGTGCATGAGATAGTGAGAATGCATGGAGTACCAGTGTCCATTGTTTCGGATCGAGATCCGAGGTTTACTTCTCAATTTTGGATGAGCTTGTAGGAGGCATTGGGGATGAAGCTTACTTTTAGTACAACGTTCCACCCCCAGACTGATGGACAGTCGGAGAGGACGATACAGATCTTGGAAGATATGTTACAGCTTGTGTATTAGACTTCGATGGTAGTTGGATTCAGTTTCTGCCCCTAGTGGAGTTTGCTTATAACAATAGCTTCCAGGCTAGTATCAGGATGGCACCATTCGAGGCTTTGTATGGTCAGAGGTATTGATCTCCCTTGTATTGGGATGAGGTCAGTGAACATCAGGTTTTAGGACCTGAACTCGTGTAGCAGGCATCTGAGAAGGTAGGTTTAATCCGGGAGAGGATTAGATCGGCTCAGAGTCGGCAGAAGAGTTACACAGATGTTCGCCGTCGTGAGTTAGAGTTCGAGGTGGGGGGTAAGGTATTCCTTAGAATTGCTTCAATGAAGGGAGTGATGAGATTCGGAAGGAAGGGTAAGTTGAGCACGATGGACATCGGACCATTCGAGGTTATTGAGCGAGTGGGTCCGGTAGTCTACAGAGTTGCACTACCCCCAGCACTCTCGAGGGCCCACGATGTGTTTCACATATCCATATTAAGAAGGTACGTGTTGGATCCATCACATGTTATCAGTTATGATGAATTGGAAATTGAGGGTACTTTAGCGTATGAGGAAGTACCAGTTCATATTCTAGACCAAAAAGTTCAGAAGTTGCTTACCAAGGAAATACCGTTAGTAAAGGTATTGTGGCGGAATCACGCGGTTGAGGAAGCTTCTTGGGAATTGGAGACAAAAATACGCCGGAAGTATCCGCAGTTGTTCTGAGTGGTAGTCTTGATAGCAGAGTTGGTATGGGTATGTATGTATATATATAGTACTCTGTTATCGTATTAGTATGGTGTGGTTAATCTCTAGGAGAGTTTTGTAGTATTGTGAACTCCTGAGACAGCGTATGTATGTGACCGCGGTATTCCTCCTCCATAAGTGAGGGAACGTATTTATGTATGTATTGTAACGGGGCTGCATATAAATGGCCGCCATTTTCTCTAGAGTATGTATGTATCTATCATAACGGGGTTGCGTATAAATGGCCACCGTTTTCTCTAGAGTGTGTATGTATGTATGTATCATGACGGGGCTGCGTATAAATGGCCACCGTTTTCTTTAGAGTATATATGTATCGTAGAGGGGCTGTGTATAAATGGTCGCCGTTTCACCTCAGAGTGTGTATGTATGTAGTAGTATGGGTGTGTTCGTAATAAGAGATTGAAAATTTCGAGGACGAAATTTTTGTAAGGAGGGGAGGTTTTAAGAACCTAAACTATAGTATGTAGATTTAATTATGTAAAGAATGGTAAATTGGTAATTTGGGCAAGCTTCATCGACGAAGCTAGAGTTCGTCAACAAAGTCCCTTCTGTTCTCGTCGATGAAATTCAGAGGCTCGTCGACGAGGAGAAGCCGAGAGATTTCGGGAAACCAAGGATCTCAGGCTCGTCGAAGAGGCCACCACTTCGTCGACGAAGGCAATGGCAGACTCGTCGACGAGGATGCCAACTCGTTGATAGGGCAGCTGAGTCAAGGGCTATAAATATCAGTTTCCATTGCTTCTAAGCTAAGTAATCTCAAAATATGCCCTTACTCTCTCTCTCTCTAGAACTTGAAGAACTCTCTCTCTCTTTATTTCTTCACCATTCGTCGCCTGATTCATAAATTAGACGTTACTGCGAGGATCAGGGAAGAATTCTCTACGTGTCTAGCAGATCAGAATTTCATTTCGAGCGATTTCGTGTTTCGGGTTAAAATCGAGGTAAGGCTTAGTTTTCATTTCTAATTCAAAATATGTGTAGTAGTACGAATTGTAGGCATGTATCATACTGTGGTTTGTAAGTTTTGGAGTCTTGGTTCGTAGTTTTGGGGACCATAGAATTCGTAGTTGGAATTCAGGTTAAGGTAAAGGGATTCAGTTTATATCAGTTTATTTTTGAAATCGGGATCGGTAAGCTTGTAGTGTAACGACCTGCTTAATTAACTGGTTTTTTTTTTTATTTTTATTATTTTTTATACTATGGTATTCTACATGCTCTAATACCATACTTGAGTAAACTCAATTATTAGCCTAAGCAGCGAAAAGCATAAATCAAATAAACATATCCATATCTAATTATATACAATACCAGAGTACTAATAGATTTCCCAAAATTTACATATATCACTGTTCCCAAAATATCCTCAACTGGTGAGGGCTATACAACAACACTCCCAAAAATACTCACTCTTTACTGACAGGGCAGTACTATGACCCCTCTATCTGCGAGTCTGGTTTGCTTGCCTACCTGGATCACCTGAAAAATGATTCAACACTGGGATGAGCCAACGCTCAGTAAGACGAAATATGTTATTACTAGTGTGTGGCAAATGAGCTACAATATTATGAAAATATGTTTCTATTTAATCATGTATAACTGAATATGTAAATACAATACAAGTAATAAAATCCCCCACCCTTTCCATGTTGATTAACATAACAGTATTGTAGGTTACTATTCAAAATACTTTTAATATACATAAGTATATTCCCTATTTCAGTAAATTTGTATGTGCGTAATAGTAACTGAAAACTTTCCTTGTGGATAACTGTGTGTTATGATTTAACCTCTCATGACAGGGTTATGCGGCCCGTAGGTAGGATCTATACTGGCTGGCCGACCAGGGTAAATTACTATACTCCATCAGTCTGATTTGCCCACCTTAACCCATATCTGATGGGGAGCCTGTCCACGTCAAGGGCCTAGGTGATCGACCTACTACCACGTATTATCTAAAAAGAGGTTGCACTTATAACATAATATCTGTAGCAACGGTACTGTGCTCTGCTTTATGGTCCAACAGGGTCTGATACTATATAATATATTTCTATATACAACTATCTGATTTATCATGATTCTGAAATAACTGTAATAACCATGATACTGAATAAACTGTAACTGTAATCTATACGTCATAATACTGAGAACTGTATAATCATAATACTGAAAATTGCATAATCATAGTACTGAAATTCATATAATCATAGTACTGAGATTCGTATAATCATGGTACTAGAATTCGTATAAGCATGGTACTGAAATTCATAAAATCATAGTCCTGAAATTTGTAAGACATATCTCCGTACTATATTCATATTCTCAAGCCACACCATACTTTAATACATAATATTCATCATGTAATAAACTGTATAATATTTTAAAATTACCTAGCATAGCATATTTCCCTTACCTGACTACTGGAAAGCCCCTATGGTATACTCGCCTAACACCCGTAGGGCCTCCTGCACAACACCCTGAAAACAATGTTTGTCAGAACAAAATATTAGTATTTCTTCACCTACATCATTTCCTATAACTGTCAGAAGGCCAAAAATGGACTAAAAGGCTTTACCCTGAATTTGGGATGAATTCCAACTTCGTTTCACCAACGATTTGCTCCAATAAACTTGCAGAGAACTTCTCTAGGAGCGTCGTGGTGGCTTCGGATCATCGATCTGGTGACTGGAGGGGCCAAAATCGAAGAGAGAAGGGAGAGAGATCGTAGGAGAGAGTGAGAGAGGAGAGAGAGAGAGAGGCGCTGAAATGTAATAACGATATGAGTTTTCACTACTTATAGGGCCAGATTTGTCGACGAGACATGTCACCTCATTGACGAACCTTACCCTTCGTCGACGAAATTCAAAGTAGCCTGAATCCGTTGCTCAGTATTTTCTCATCGACGAGACGGGACCTCATCGACGAGGTCCTGAAGACCTTTGTCGATGAATCCCTGTATTCGTTGACGAAGCCTGGTAATTTCCTAAAATTATTCTCCTTCTGTTTCTGTTTCTATTTCTTTCCCTCTTCATTATTAAAATACTATTATTCTTTGGGTCACTACATGTAGGTTACGATCGTATGTATGTTTTGGTAACTTATTTGGGGAAATCTATCGGGTAAAATACGAGATTTTTGGGGTTACAGTTTTCGGGAAAATTTGGGGATTTCGGGTATCATCTTTGCTTTGTTTGGAAAACCATTTGTTTTGTTTAAACTGTATTATTGAGATGACTATTATCCATATTTGTATAAACTGTATACATGAATTAGAAAATGATATGATTTGCCGTAAACCAAATAAGTGTGGTATGTATGGTTGTATGTAAATGTTCCAGGTATTTTGTAAAATAGCTATGTGGCGGCTAATTATCGTACGCTGATATGTATAAGAGTATGAGCTCCAAAATGATTCCAGGTTTTGTGAAATCGACTAGCGGCAGCTAATTACCATACGCTGCGCCATGTACCGGTGTGAAAACCGTGGGTAAGAGTGTCCGGTTCTATATCTGAGGGTGTGAAATATCACTACGTATCCCGGCTGGTCACTAAGGGGTATGAGCTACACTGTAATGGCAATGTAATCACTGTGAAGTTTTGAGTTTCACTGAGTAGTTGCGTGTTGGCAATGTAATCGCTGTGAAACGTCGGATTCACGGAGTAGTTGCATACTAGTGTGAGCTACATCGTATTGGAAATGTATTCATTGTGAAGCTTCGGGTTTCATAGCGTAGTTGCGTATTAGTGTGACGACACGGACCATATGTTTTGGGTATCGTATGTACAGGAATGCATTTGTGAAAATACAGGAATTGTATAGAAATGTATGGAAATGTTTTCGAACTATATCGTATTGTATAGTGTTATGCTTTGCGTAGAATAACACTGGTATGCCACACACTGATATAACTTGCTTTCTTCCTTACTGAGAGGTGTCTCACCTCGAATGTACGTACAATTATTTCAGGTCCATCAGGTAGTTGTAATTAGCATCCTAGCAATCGGAAGTAGGGGTGTCACTAGTTGCTGTTAGTACCTGGTTAGGTACGAGATTTTGTAACCGGGTTGTCGTGATGGTTTATTTTGAAGACACCCGGAGTATGTACGGTATTTATGGGATTGTATACCTTAGTATGGTTTGGGTTCATGTATCCCCGCTTCGTACAGACTCTGGTATGGTATGTTATATAGATAGATGAAGCATTTTCTACTGCGTAACTGATGAGTATGGATGTATATGTGTATGTGTATAAGGCATCCGTGTACCCCACGGGGTCGGACCCTCTTATTTTATTGTATCATGTATGCTTGATTTGATATAGAGACAGGTTAGGTTACTATATTCACACCTGGGACCCATCTGCGGGTTGGGGCGTGACAGCGTGAACCACTTTGCTCAATTTGAACTTTGTCCAAGCCTATTGGGTAAGGATAGGGGATATGCTGGGAACCTATTGTTGATAGGGAATAGAGCTTGAACCACACTCATTTACCAATACTTTTCCTTCCCTTAGGATAGAGCCTTGATTAAAACTTGCAAGTGATAAACCCACCTGGGGTTAGGACTGGAGCCTCATTTTTCTCCACATGATTTAGTCCAGTCTTTTGTATATATTTTTGAGTTCCTTTGTGTTGTTTCCTGCATTTTGCATCCATTTTAAACATGCATACTACTTGGTAAAAATTTTGGAAATCCTAAATCACCTTATGGACAACCCAGTAGCGGTATTTGGTGAAAAAGAAAAAGAGGTTCAGCAGTATTTTGGAATCCGATAGAATCATCAGAAAAATAGTTGAATTGAAAGAATTGAGGTAATTGAGGAAGGAATTGAGGGGCAATCTGGTCAAGTTACGGCATTAAGCGAATCTCCAAATCATTGTGCCCTCAATAAATTCTCACTTTTCAGAAGGGACTTTTCAGTCATCATATCTTGCTTTAACAGGTATGAAAATTAAAATAAAAACAAAAACAAAAAAAGAAGTATGGCTATAGGGAAAGGAATAACTGAGGAAGGAATTAAATGCTCAAGTAGATAAAGTCAACTTTTAGGAGTCATCAAAGGAAAATAAACATGTATGCAAGATTTTTAAATCAAAAGGGTTGTATATTGAGGGTTGGTTTGACTTGGAAAGTTTTCATTAGCTGATGAGGTTTCTCCAAGGATTTTGACAAAGTAGTTGTTTTAGGTTGCATTGCATTCATGCATTTCATACATAGTCATAACCAATGGGTCTTTGCTTATGTTCCAGTTACCTACAAAAGCAGTGTGCTAGGGCGGTAAAACAAAAATCCAGAGTTCCAACATTGAGTAGAACCAGTCAATATTTCTACATCATTAAATAAAGGGCCAAAAACATGGGTGAGCATTTGGAAAGCAACATGGGACGTCTTGAGTAACATAAAGAGGAGATCCGTCAAGATATTCAGGAAATTATAGATAAATTGAATAAATTGATGGGGATACCACTACTATGACAAAAAGAAAAATGTGCAATCTCCAAAACCTGAAATTGAAGAAGATCCTCCATTTCCACCGAGATTTAAACCTGTTAGTGAACATTTGGTGAATTTGTCAATGGGCTCGGGACCAAGCTCGAACCCATCTATCCCAAGGGCACCAGTCCCAGGATTTCAACCGAGGAGAAATTCACAAGCACCACCAATCATCAATCCTGATATCCAAGGAAGAGGAATAGCTAGGGAAATGATTAAAGAAAAAACCCCTAGTTCAGAAGTAAATTAGAAATATGAAGCCTTGGAGGAACGTTTGCGAGCTATAGAGGGAACAATAACTTTTGGTTCGATGAATGTTGTTGATCTATGTTTGTGCCCAACGTTATGTTACCCTTAAAATTCAAAATCCCGAATTTTGTGAAGTTCAGTGGATCCAATTGTCTAGTAATTCATTTAAGGATGTATTGTCAAAAAATAGTTGCACATTTTGATAACGATAACTTGCTTATCCACTGTTTCCAAGATAGTTTAACTAGGGCAGCTATGAGATGGTGCATTTATCTTGATCGAGCAAATATCCGCACCTAGAAGGATCTAGCTCATGCTTTTATTGCCTTGTATAGGCATGTGATTAAGAATGCTCTGGATAGGTTGAATTTGCAAAATATGGAGAAGAAGTCAAATGAATTAGTTGAAAATTATGCTTACAGATGGAGAGAGATAGCAGCACAGGTTCATCCTCCAAATGAGGATAAGAAAGCAATTTATTTATTTGTCAACACTCTCAAAGATCCATATTTTGGCCATATTATTAGTAGTCTCCAGAATTTTTTAAATTTGGTAATCATTGAAGAATGAATTGAAGGGGCATTCAAAATGGGAATGATGAGTAACTCAAGTATTGAGCAGGAAACTGCGAAGGAATAAATGGAAAAAAAAAAAATAAGGAGACGCAAGCAGTACAAGGTTGTCCTTGTGAAGGAGATAATGATGGAAAGAAAAGGATGTTCATTTAAAACGGCTTTATGCTAGGTTGAAGGATTAAATGGGTAATGACTTTGGGATAAGAAGTGATGATGGAAAACTAAACATGTGTTTGAAGACCCAGGGGGAATAGAATCAGCAAAATCCCTATTTGTACAAATTATTTTGAGTTTAAATTGAATAAAATGCATTTTAGTCTCATTACATCACCTGGTGCCAAATTTTGTCTATTTTGCTTGCATTTTGTGCAGTAATATAGGAAATAGTTTTGTCATTATGGATGACTCGGAACTGATAATTGGCTTTGAGAATTCATTTCTACAAAAAAAGTATGGAGTACCCTTTCATGATATAAGCTCATGGACTTTTTATTCCTAATTGTGGTTAGTGTTTTAAGGGTATAATTATATTCTGATCAAATGATGGGCGACCATTTTTGGTCGACTAGTGTATCAAAAAAAAAACCCTAATAATGAGTTACCACTTGTTAACCCCTTTGGGAATGAAGTTAAACCATTTCTTTCTTAAAGTCAGTTTTCCTAAAAGCATTAACTGGGGTTTGGGTCTTTTAGTGTTTGATAATTCATTTGATGTAACAATTATTGGCCAAAAGGATGGCAGGTCATTTTTTTGCTACCTAAAAAGAAATCCCTTGATAACCCTGTTGAGCCTGATTTTTTTTTTTTTTTTTCAAAACACCATCCAAGGATCATCCCCCACACTGGGGCAATGATAGAAAGATTAACATGAAGCCCCGATGAAATCCGAAAAAATGAATAAATCAAATCCCCCTCACAAGAAAAAGCATAAGATGTAATAAAAAGGGGAAAGCATAAAATAAAAATGAAAAGAGTAAGGGGCATGTTTTGTAGATAGTTTAGAGACCTGAATCTGTAAAATAAGAAAAATAAATAAGAAAAAAGTAAAAAAAGAATTTCAGCAGGCTTCATCGACGAAGTCTAGGTTCTATCGACGAAGGCCCTTCTGTACTTCCTCGCCGAAATTCAGAGTCTCGTCGATGAAGAGATCTAGAACGAACCAAAAATATCAGGCTAGCATTTGTTGACGAAGGAAGAGGTTCGTCAATGAACAACCTTCAATGGTTCGTCAACGAAGGCGCCATTTCATCGACGAATTTGATCGGGTCAAAGGCTCTATAAATAGGATTTTTGAATGCTTCATTGTTAAGAAATCTAATTTCTCTCTTTCTCTCTCTAGAACCATGAACTTCTCTCTCTCTCTCTCTCTCTCTCTCTCTCTCTCTCTCTCTCTCTCTCTCTCTTCAATCTTCCGCCGATCATTGCCCGTTTCAACAATCGGAAGTTACCACGAGGATCAGGGAGTAAATATCAACAAGTCTAGTGGAGCAGATTCTTGAACTCAAGAAAGAGTTAAGGTTCGATTTTCGAGCGTCTCGGGTTATTTTTCAGGAAATAGGTAAGGGGATTTGTTTACATCAATTATTTTTGAAATCTAAACAGGTAGAACTGTAGTTTATATTTATATGTACGATACGACAACTTATTTGGAAAATTTCACCAAGTGAAATTGCTGGTTTTTCAGTTTTACGGTTTTGGTAAAAACTAGGGTTTTGGGGGTATGGTCTTTAATCTTCTTAAAAACTCCTTTATTTGTGTTAAACTTAAAGTAGGAGATGCTTGAAACCCTTGGTTTCAATTTAAATGATATTTTACGAACCATTTACTATACTTTTGCATATTAAACCAAATGAGTGTGATATGAGTTGTTAAATGAAAATATACTGAACTGAGAAATATTGATATAAGATATGGGAACTGGAGAGAATGTACGTGACTAGTCGGTGGCCGCCGAGCTAGATCAGGGTCTACAGACCGCACAACCCTTACAATGGGGGAAGTAAATGGTGTTGTTATGATGTTTCAAAGTTAGGATGAGTTCAATATGCATACACATAATTTAAAAATACTAAAATGGGTGAAGTCACAGCGTTGAGTACCAAGCACAGGGATTGTACAGTGTATGGGCCTGTACCTTCCCTAACCTCGGGAACTCTCGTTTGTAATGAGCTGAACTATCTATTGCAGGAATATATATATATATATATATATATATATATATATCTCCTATATTATAGGATTGAGAATGATTTAAACGTGTAATTGCTTTCTACTGGAATAAACTCATGTTGTCACATACTGATGTAATATGATCTACCTTACTGAGAAGTGTCTCACCCCAATATAAAAATCTTGTTTCAGGTCCTGCACGAAATCGGTCCTAGACATCTAGAGGTATTCAGGAGCGTAGTGTTATTGTTAGCTTATGTAAGTTCCTGTATGTGTACTGGGCTTTAGCCAAGTTGTCTTTTTAGGGATAGTAATAAAAGATTATGTTTTTTTTAGTATGTATGGATGTATGTGAGGAAACAATTAGAAACTCTGGTAAGTTTTATTAGAAGATGTATATATGTTTATGTTTTCCGCTATGCATGAATATGAAGATCAGTATGAAACACCTGATTTCCCTTATTTGGGCGGGTTGTATATGTATGGTATCAGAGATACGTATGTTATGTACATATAGTAGCACTCCAAGCCCACCTAGAGGGTCGGGACGTTACAGATGGTCCTTGGTCAAATATTACCTTTGAAAAAATTGATGATTTTGGGCCTTATTAAATCCTTTTCTTCTTTAAACCTATGCTCCTAGTCTTCATTATAGTCCTAATAAAAGTCTTAACTAGATTGATACATATAAACATGTGTCCTTAGCCTATATTTTGTCCTGTGTCTTAAAGTTCACCCTGAGACCAGAACAAGAATTAAAGTATCCAATAAGACACTTATCACAAATTCAAGATTAAAAGGCTAAGATGGGGTTGCAAGACTCGAATTGAGAAAGCGTCATGGAAGGTTGACATCATCATTATAGCATTATCAAAGGGAACTCTTGAGGTGGTTGCCCATTGATAAGTTCTCTAAGCGAAGCCACACGACATTGAAATACTGGTGAAGTCACTTCCTATTAAACCAGCACAGAGACCAGGTCAATTGATAGATTTGTGCATTTCATTTCCACACTTAAATGAATTGGTATTATTGGATTGCATGCTTATTCATTTAAATTAAAAATTGTTTTAAACACTAAAAGCACAATCATGAAAGAAATATCGTGGTCTAAAAAATTCAGTGAAACTCATTTCCAAAATTCTCAAGATGAACTGGTCCATGGACAGAGGATGTGCCAAGTCCTAAAATGGCAAAAGGTCTGGGGCATTCACATTAAGAGATGCAGTTGATTTTTTCTGCATAAAATCAGCATTTCATAAACTAGAGCATCGCTAGAAAAAGTTGAGGTTTGAGATACAACAAAGCTGGACTTATAGTTCTTTGTTCTCCCATTATGAAGGTGTTAGTGTAACGACCCGACCCTTTACGTGAACCTAGGCGGCTACCGAACATACGGAATACCTGTATCTGATAAACATGCACGAACAACCCGTCTTAACCAGGGACATACGAGTATAAATCATACATAATTTCGATGTAAATGTCGCGGAAAAACATAAACATCCATTGGGATTTCTATTATTCTTATACCAGAGTTTACTAATACATCCACAATTACATAAAACCAGACATAGAATAAATCCTATATTACAACCCTCCAAAAAAGGACTTTCATCTAGGTTTAATACAAGATTCAAATGCTTATGTAAGCTAACCAAAAATAATATCCCCAGTCCCTTTAGCTACTAGGACCGACGTACTGATGGACCTGAAAACAAAGGTTGTATAATAGGGTGAGACATCTCTCAGTAAGGAAGAAATTGTTACAACAGTGTGTAACTGCATATATGCACATTTTCATACAAACTTATACGTTTGAAACATTTATTTATAATACTGTATCGTATAACATTTATCAGCACATCAAATATTTAAATCATGCATATGAATATTAGAACAACTACCATCTTGTCATACATGTATTGCCTATTTACCCCGTGGCACGGGTTGTGCATTGATATCTCCAACAATGCCCTGTTCGTGCAGGCACATGTCAAGTATCTATATATAGTCCGACTGCCCCTATCTGGTTTATTATTTCACTAGTGGTTTCATTACACCTGCTAGCCGACCATCTATGTACCCACACTGATTTTAAACATGAGTGGTTGCACTGTACCCTTCCAGCTGAGAAATATTCCTTTCCATTGGGGGTTATCTTTCAACCCCATAACTCAAGCTTTTTCAACTTCTAACTGGAATTTCTTTCAACTCCTATTACTGGGGTATCTTTCAACTCCTTTAGTAGCAATATGTGGTTCCATTTATCATATATACAATTTATAACAAAATATAGTAACCTGTGCAATTCCAGTATTTTCACAAATTCAAATAATCACATTGGGTTCAAATCGGCGCCTATCCACTTGGTTTACCCCTTTTCACAAATACAGCTCGGTGTATCACCAGCCTATGTTTTCTACATACTCAGTATAACAAATTGGAACTCCATTTCCATAATCTATATCAATAGTATAGAAAATTCATACATTTCTATTTCAACATATATCACACGAGTTTAGTCCAAAAATCCGCTAAATGATATAAATCCAGTAAACATCATTTGAAAGGAAAAGTAAAGGATTCAAGCATCACCTATTACAATATAAATGCAAATAAGTGATTTTCATAAGGTTTGGAGATCATACGCCAAAATCCTCATTTTTACCAAAAATCGTAAAATCGGCATTTCTACTAGGTAGAATTTAGCAAATAAGCAGTTAAATCATATAAATATAAACTAGCTTTTTAGCAGTTTAGTTTTCCAAAAATGTTGTTGTAATCAAATTTCCCTTACCTTAAACTCGAAATGAAACTACGTTCGGAAACGATCCAAACCAACAACCCGGAATCCCGAAAACCTAAAACCACAAAACATAATGTTACTATATTTTCTACTACTATTCAAATATCCAATCAAAATTAAGATTAGATCCCTACCTCGATTTTTGGGAAAGACACGAAAATCTCCGAAACGACGATCCGATCCGCTAAAATTGTAGAGTTTCCTCTTCTGATGCACGCAGTACCCTCCGTTTTTGGAAATGGACGACGAACGACGAAGGATCTTAGAGAGAGAGAGAGAGAGAGAGAGAGAGAGAGAGAGAGAGAGAGAGAGAATGAGAGGGAGAGAGAGAGAGAGAGAGAGAGTGAGATAATTTATAGAATAAAACATAACTTAACCTTTAAGTAATCTAAATAAATATCTCCTCCAAGATATTTATATACAAATATCTCAAAATATCTCCTTTCAAAATATCTTCTCCAAAATATCTCCTCCAAAATATCTCTTTATTTATTTATTTATTATTCATTATTTATTTATTTATTATTTATTATTATTATAATTATTATTATAATTGAAAAGGTTGTCATACATTGCGTGCATAGCACTAGAGATGATAGGAAACAACATGCATACATATCATCATATCATGCACCCACTCATTCATGACATACATGTATTCTTGCATAGGCTTTGCATGTCCATTTCCATTCATGTTCAGTCAAATCCTTATTCCTTATGAATTTAAATGGTCAGAGTTCTACTTTAGGACATGGGGCATTGGACCTTAGACCCAAGTGGCTGGCAAAATTTTTTTTTTTTTGTCAAAATACTGGGGATCAAGCTCTCATCCAAGTTGTTATTGCAAATATGTTCTTCAAGTACTAGGGCATTGGTCCTCATGTCCAAGTGGTTATTACAAAAATGTGTTTCACATATTGGGGCACTAGTTCTCAGATCCAACAAATTCTTGCAAAAGTTTTCCAAATACTGAGGCGTCACGCCCCCAAATTTCAAATAGTCACCTTCAAAGTTGACTTGACCATCTCGGTCATTCGAGTGGTCACATCCAAATTGTCCTGAGTATCTCATTCATGCGAGTGGTCACATCCAAATTATCCTGACTATCTCGTTCATTTGAGTGGTCACATCCATATTGTCCTGACTATCTTGTTCATTCAAGTGGTCAAATCCAAATTGTCTTGATTACCATTCATCCATATTGTCTTGATTACCATTCATCCCAATTGTCTCTAAGTTATTTTGACTATCTCCTAAATTCGAGTAGTCTTATCTGGGTTATCTCGTCCATTCGAGAGTTATCACCCAAGTTATTCCAACTATCTCGCTTAGTCGAGTAGCTATTCTGGCCACCTCAAAAGGTATGTGGCATTGTGGGTTCTCTAATCTAAGTGGTTCCCTTATTTTGGCTATTTCGGAGGCATATGGCATTGAGAGTTCCCAAATTCGAATAGTCCTGGTTGCCTCGAAGGCATGTGGCATTAAGAGTTCCTAAATTTGAGTAGCTGCATTCAAGTTGTTTTGGCCATCTTAAAGGCATGTGACATTTATAGTTCTCAAATCTGACTGGTCCCATCTAAGTAATCTAGAATATTTGGAGGCATGTGGCATTTAGAGTTACCAAATTCGAATAGTCCCCTTTCAAGTTGTCTTGGCTACCTCGAAGGCCTGTGACATTGAGAATTCCCAATTTCAAGTAGTTATTTTCCAAATTATTTTGACCATTTCAAAAGCATGAGGCATCAAGAGTTTCCTAATCTGAGAGGTCCTTTTCATCTATTTTAACTACTGTGGAGGCATGTGGCATCAAGAATTCCCAAATCCAAGTAGTACCATTCAAAGTTGCTATAATCATCCTGACTTTGATTGAAGGTAGCTTGATCTAGCATCAACAAGTCAACTTGAATCTTTTCTTGGCTCAGTATAAAATCTGTGTCTTTTATCTTTATAGACTTGTTGCTAAAAGATAACAAGAAGACTGCTCTTCCTATCACCTTAAGCAACACACCTATAAAAAGGGGCAACTGCAGACTCCCAATTTTAACCGAGCTCCTTTTTAATAAGCGTTCTTTTATTTTATTCAATAGATAGAACACAACTTGGCCCCTATGTAATAACTTTTTTATTTCATTCAACTAGGTCCCTTTTTTATAACATTTTTTTTATTATTTCATATTTAACCAGGGTCCGTTTTTGTTAACATTTTTTTTTTATTTTCTTGAATTTAATTGAGTTCCTATTTTGATAACATTTCATTCTCTTATATGCAACCAGACCCTTTTATTTAAATAATCATTCGTACTCATTCCACCTTTTGTACAAATATGCTGAAATACATGGAAGTACATCAAAATATATAAAGGAAATACATACATACAGAAATACACAAAATACAAGGGGGAAATAAAAAAAAGAAAAAGAAAAAGTTTTGCAACAGCTGCAAAGAATATCCCAAGCATCTCTATGGATAGTAGCATCCAAAAATTAAAAGGAAATTAGGCAAAAAAAGGAAGAAAATTTGAATTATTTTTTAATCTGTGAGAATTAATTGAAACAAAATCTGCATTAATTGAAAAATCTGCAAGATTAATTTTATGATCTAATTGGAAAAAATCTGCATGATTGATATCTGAATGATTCTATGAATTAATTGACAAATTTGTGAGATTGCTATGTTTCCTATCTTAGCTAAGGCTCCAACCCTATAAATAGGGGGCCTCGTAGAAGGACAATAACACACCAACAGATAAAGCAAAAAGAGAGAAATCAAAGAAAAAAAAAAGTGTTGATAGGTAGTGTGTGAGAAATTCATAGGGTCAGAGCTACAATGAGAGCTATAGGGATTCTCAAACAAACAATTTCGAGGGAAGAACTCAGGCAAGGGAGCAGTCCAGAGGGTGATTCATACATAAGCATCTCAGAAAATAATTCAGACACACAAAAGTAGTCAGAGCCCATACAATAAGTACCTGAGCATTCAAAAAAGAAAGGAAGCCCAAAGTTGGTGGAGTTTCATGACCTAGGGTAAGGTGTAAATTCAATTGAGTCTTTCTATGTTTAAGATTGCATAAAATAGGTTGTATGAAACCCCCCCCCCCCCAAATCCTGACTTACAGATCCACGACTCGTGGGTTGACCTGACTCGTGACTTGACCCGTTGATTGGATCCAAAGCCTTAGGACCCAGGTCTAGAGGTACTTGGGTCCATAAACCCAATCCATTGATTGAAACAAAAGAGCTTAGGGTCATTTTAAAACCTAAAGGGCCCAGGTCCCAATTCCAAAAGACCCACCACCTTTTTTTTAAAAAGGCCTAGGGCCCAATTTTAGAAAACCAGCTCAGTTCTAAACCCAAAGGGCATCAGACCCAATTTCAAAACCCAAATAGCTCGGGCCCAGTTTTCAAATAAAAAAGCCCCAACCCATTTTAGAAAAAAATAACCTGTTGTTATTTTTTTTAATACAAGCCCAAGCATATTTTTTTAGCCCACATCGTTATTTATTTATTTTTTTTAAAGATGAGCCCAAAGTCCTACAGTAGGCTAGGCCCAAAATCCCTTCAAAGCCCATTTTTTTAGCCTAGAGGATGAAAGCCCAATCCATGAGCCACTCAAGGGTCAACCCCATGGGTTGACTCACTCGAGTCAACCCAAACCCAACTCACTAGGTTCCAGGTGAGTTGACTCGCCCAGAACCCTACTCAACTTAGAACACAAACCCAAACTCAACTCAAAACACAGATCCAAACTCAAACTCAAAACATAAACCCAAAATTGAAAAAGCAGGAAGAGAGAAAACTCATCTCGAGTTTCGGGGATCATATTCGAGGGATACCGAAAGCCCCATATACTTCGCATAGATCCAACCTGCAAAAAACCAAAGGAAGATGGTTGAGATTAGAGAAAAAATAGCAGATCTAATGGAGAATAAGAAAGAAATTGTAAATCTAAGGGTAAGGAGAGGTGATCATAGGTTTGAGAGCACCACAGAGGAGAGAGAGAAAAGAGATATTGGGAAAGGAGAGAGAGAGAGAGAGAAATTAAGGAGTAGATCCGAGAGAATGAAGAGGAAGAGGAAGAAGAAGAAGATGACGACCAAGGAAAAATAGGTTAGTAGCGACTCCAAATTCAAAATTTTTAAAAATCATATATTTTGTTCCCTCGCCTTCCCTAGGGCAACAATCCGCTCCGATTCTGGGACGTTGTGGCAATGATAGGCATATGACTGATAGGCATATGACTTCTCTGTCATGTTTCACCAATGCTCCTATGTAATTGTTTGCTAAACTTGACATATACATAGGGGAAATTAAACAATGCTATATGAAGATTAGAATCATCTAGCTAGCTTAAGACATCACCACTCATTCCAATGGTACAACAAAAATACCAACAACAAATATGGTAAAGTAGATTTTGAATTAACCAAAAATCATTAAGTTATTTCTTTTTGATCAATTATAAATGTATTGCAATGCAACCTAAAGGCAAAAATATGCCTAATTTAACTAACTATAGATATTAAAATTTAAAGAAAAAATGAAAAAAATGAGGATAGAATAGTAACATTACAAAATTACTCATCAAATCGGCAATAATCACTTTTGCAGTATGGAATTATACTTAGAAGGAGGAGGCAAAGACTTGGAATGAATTCTAAACAATAAATTATTGTGTGTAAATAGTGTATTTGACTGTAATTTATGAAAACCAAGAACACATAAACAAGTATTCAATGTTTTAATCGATTTTCTTGTAAATGTATTTCAATTTCAATGGATGGAAAATTGAAATTGAACTAACCTGCTTCACAAATTCAATGTGTAAAAGGGAGTGTTGATCTTTCTTCATAGGAGGGATTGATGTGTGGGATGATCATTATGCGGGAATAATTTATAGAACGAAAAAGGTGCAAATACACAACCACAGAAGGCCATCAAACACAAGAAGAAGACGATTTGGATTACGGTAGAGAAGATACTGATGAAGAAGATTTTTTGCCATAACAACAATTGGATGTTGTAGAGCCGTGAGAAAGATATTGAGTCATATAAAAAATTCGTGAGGAGTTACAATAGTTGAGTGGCCATAGGGTAGACAAATCGCAAGAGGGAGATCAAAGGACGTGTGAGCATTTGGGAGATTCATTTTGGCTTTAAGGACATAGAAGGGATTTTATTTTATTTTTACTAATACATGAACGATAAAATTGGTATTTCATTTTTGTCACCTATAGATTATCAAATTTTATCCTTTTATGCTTTTAGAAGTAGTTAAAAATAAATTATATTTAATGGGTATCTATTTGCAGTCCATTAATTGATTGAAAGAGTATGGTCATTTGTTTTGTTTACCTATTCACATGTGTTAGCTTAAATCTCAACATGTTTAAAATCACTTTTCACTTGGTTTATTGACTCATCTGTCATTCATAAGAAATAAAATTGGATTTTTAAGATTTTTTCTTATAGAGAACGTGAAAATAATACATAGACACATAAAAAAAAGAGTAAGAAAATGACATTTCATGCAACATGGTGCACTTGAACTTAATTTTTACATATCTTATATCTCTCATTTGCACTATTAGATTTTTTGGAATGATACAAACATGGTGGTTGGGGTTTATGAAGTTTTAGAATTTTAAGATTAGGTCAAAATGGAAGAATTCAAACTCTCTTTAAAATTATCTTAAATTTTTGTGTACATTCAAGTTAATGTACCTCTATTCTCACTCTTCATGTTTTTTTAAGAAAAAAAAAAATTTATTGAACTGGTTTCAAGGCTTAACCAATTTGATCTGTTTAGACTACTCTAATTTAATCACTTGTTGGCCATGATCTAATATATACATTTCATAAAAATTGTATTAGATGTTTGTATAAACTAAAATAAATAATTTTTCTATATTATCTTGGCCATACATTACACGTCACATGTATTCTATGCATATTTTGAAAAAAAAAAAAAAATTTCTACGCATATTAAAAGGTGAGCAATCAAATAATGAACAGACTAGGCTCGATCCATGAGCAACTCAGTTATATTGTTTGATTTAAGTTTGTTTAAATATGCTTGAATTACACTCATTCATTGGCCACTTTAATAATTTTGAATTGAGATTGATAAAATGTAATAAGTTTAGAAGTAGGATTTACGTAAGTGTGGGCTTATTTAGATCAAAATCCATAACTTAAATTTAGCAACAAGATTAATGTCCAAGACTTATAGACTAGTTTGGCGGGGAAAAAAAGTTTAAGGTATTGGTTTTTTGCCTAACAAAATCCTAAGAGTCTCTTAGCTCTAAGAGTGCAAGTATGTCAAAAGGAATATGAATTTTTGGACAATTTGATGTTTCCTATTATCAGAACTAAAATAGCATATAAACCTCTTTAAAAGAGGGCGAATGTTCATCTATCTTGTTATGCTCACTAATTTTTCTAAACGTATTTAGCCTATTTGCCTCTCTCACTAAATACACGTTGCTTATGGAGGTGTTAATGAGTTTCGTTACTTTAATGGTCACCGCTTGCTTGTCATTTGTTTTCATGAATTATTTAATATTTTCGCTTACTTTTCATTCAATTGTGAGGAATTTGTTCTTATGGTTAAACAAAATAATAAAACCAAGCCTTAAGTCCCACTGGGTGGGGTCGGCTATATGAATCATTTTTTGTCAATTTATGTGATTATTGATCATTTCTTTTGACAGATTCAGGAATATTAAATCTTTACCCACTATCTCTTTCCAATAAAGTTATTTTACCCTTACCCCTTTTACTATCCCCTACAGTAACTAACTCACTTTTCCTCACTAGCACATTATGTGGCTTTCATTGTAAGCGTGTATGTCATCCGAGTTGTCCCTCCCTTATCTCATCTTCTATAGAAGTTACACCCAACTTACTGTGAATATGATTATTACTTAATTTATCTTTCAGTGTTATATCACTCATCAATGTAAGTATTCTCATCTTAGCAACTTTTATTTTTTGGATATTCTATTTCTTTGTCGCTCAACATTCTGTTTTAACTAGTGTTGCATGACCCTTCACAAGGTATGAAATATTCGACTCATGACACTAAGTATGTGCAAGATTTCAACTATGTGATGAGCTAGGCCTAGAAAAACAAATCGAATTGGGTAATTCGTGACAAATTAGGTGAAGTTCTTTATGAATAAATTACAATCCATATTCGACTCAATAAAGTAACAGATTTATGACGAATATATCATAACCGATAGTTTGTGAAAGATGGTGAATAATTCAACATTCCTATCCTATGTATATATATTTTTTTATCTTCTTACCTAAGTATAAATTTTTTTATCTTCTTATGAACAATTTATTTCATAACATAATAACCGAAATTATTTTTAAAATTATTATTTTATATTTATTAAATATTTAATAACTAATCATAAAATTTTATATATATATTTCAGATCATGAGTTGATAACTTTTACTTTGATTACAAAAATTGGGCGTTTGAACTTAACTTCGAGTTAAAGTGTGCATGGACAAATCTAGAAGTGAAAACTATAACTATAACTGAGGGCGTAAAATTGGATTTATCCAATTGGGATTATTGGGCATTAGTTGTTAACTTGTTGATTAGGGTAATTTCGTGACGCTTGGACGGTCCTCCGCCACCTTTCTTTGGGAGGGGGCAAACAGCGACACGTCCTTAGGAAGCTTCAAAAGCTGTAATGCCAGGGCGCATGTTAGCACCAGTCACGCGTGGGCCGCGGGTGGTGTAACGCGCTCCGTCTTCTATAGCGAGCTGTAGAGACGACTGAGTCGAGCTTCGAGACAGTACGGTGAAGCTAGAGAGAGCGCGAGAGAGAGAGAGAGGGACAGAGAAAGGGGTCATGGTGGAATCGGAGCCAACTCAGATACTGGTGGCGGTGAACGAGTCGACGATCAAAGGCTATCCTCATCCGTCCATCAGCAGCCGAGGCGCCTTCGAATGGACTCTTCAGAAGATCGTACGCTCCAACACCTCTAGCTTCAAGCTCCACTTCATTCATGTCCAAGTCCCCGACGAAGACGGTTCTCTCTCTCTCTCTCTTTCTCTCTCTCTCTCTCTCTCTCTCTCTCTCTCTCTGTTTTATTAGGGTTTTCGAAGATTGTTTTGTTTTCTATTTTCTGTGAACTCGATTTCGTTTCTTTCTGTTGATAAGTGAGCGCACGTTGATTTATTGAGGAATGATCAAATTTGATGTTCTATTACACTGAAATTTGTGAACTTCTTTTAAAATGATTTCGAGCATACCCATCAATTGCGAATTTCAGTTTGATGGGACATAATATGACAATCTGTCTTGAAAGCACGGAACTTTTTTTCACAAGTATCTCTCTCTCTGAATAAAATTTTCTTATCTTTTAACATATTTTGAGTCATAGTTACTTGGTGGCTGGTGCTGTCGTACTTGAAGTTCCCAAATTCTAGTTCTGTTTAAGACTAACGACTGTGTTTTAAATCAAGCAGTCTTGGAATTATGTTCAAATTGTTTTTCTTTTGGTGGGTAATATTGATATTAAAGTATGATACTAGTGCAGTTTTCAAGCCAAGCTGACACGGATAGTTGGCTAATCCCAAAATACTGTGGAGCTGAGTTTTCAGTTTACGTGATGAATTTGAGCAAGCTTCCAATTGAATCAATGTCAAGCTAGACTTGAGGAAGCTAGGAGTTTATGTTTTAGGGATGGAAATTAAAAGACATGATGAAGAAAGAGAAAAATTTTAAAAATGCTTTTATGAATACTAATAGATTTTTAAAAAAGGTGAAATTGAAGTAAACATTTAGGCGCCATTTGGTTGCTCTAAGCCATCTGAGTGTCTTGAGGAGATGTGATTATGCTTGCTAAAATAAATGAAATCAACATTCAATTTGCTATGCCCTTAGTCTAGCTCATTTTTTAATATCAATGATTTAGGATCGAATGCATATCTGTAATTCTGCATATGTTGCCAACAGCTTTGTGGATCTTATGTCACTTGTTCCCATGCGTCGTTTATTTCTTATTTTATAGGACCATGTTTTGTCTTCTTAGAAGCCTAATTTACATTCGCTTTTCCTGTCATCTTTATGCATCCTTTTGCATTTAAGATGTCTCCCTCTCGGCCTCTCTTGCTGTGCTTAATGCATATTCCTTATTTTTTGTTTTGTTCTTTTTTCCTCTAGTCATTCTTGAAAAAGAAATATTCGTCTTGCTGCATTTTTCCTGATCTTCATACTTGCAGATATGAGCTAGAATAGATTCTGTTGATGATCTTGACTGGGCCAGTTGGAATCACTTCAATGTTATTGAATTCTGATGAAATTTCTGAACAGTCGACATCTTATTTCAAGTTCAAAGTCATATTTAAACTAGCCCTCCTATTAATACAACTCTTTACTTGTTCATGACGAGTAAATTATTATACATCTTGCGCAAATCTTGTCCGTCTTCCCGTCACCATAGACTAGATATGGCAGCAGATTGTATGGTTTCCTAAAGTGAGGTTTAGCCAAACAGCCATCACAGGGTTGATGTTACCAAATTATAAAATATTGTTTGGTTGAACTTGTGAATTTTATGCATGAAAAAAAGCTGGTAACATGGCTTTCAGGTGGTGTATCATGTATTTTTGTTGCATTTTGTGCTTATATTTGACTTATGTCCCATGTTTCCAGTCATCATAGGCTAGATATGGTTGGCAGCAGATTCTCTGGTTTCCTAAAGTGAGGTTTAGCCAAACAGCCATCACAGGGTTGATGTTACCAAATTATCAAATATTGTTTGGTTGAACTTGTGAATTTTATGCATGAAAAAAAGCTGGTAACATGGCTTTCAGGTGGTGTATCATGTATGATTGTTGCATTTGTGCTTATATTTGACTTAAATTGTCCTATGTTTCCAGTCACCATAGGCTAGATATGGTTGGCAGCAGATTCTCTGGTTTCCTAAAGTGAGGTTTAGCCAAACAGCCATCACAGGGTTGATCTTACCAAATTATCAAATATTGTTTGGTTGAACTTGTGAATTTAATGCATGGAAAAAAGCTGGTAACATGGCTTTCAGGTGGTGTATCATGAATGATTGTTGCATTTTGTGCTTATATTTGACTTAAATTGTCCTATGTTTAGTTGAACATTTGAATTTTATGCATGAATCCTAGTTGAAAAAGCTGGCTAAATTGCTTTCAGGTGGTGAATCATTTATGATTGTTGCATTTTGAGCACACATTTAAACTGCTTCTTGGTTTTGGTTGCATCTTATGTCTTTTTAGGATTTAAAATTCGTATAAAGTACAATGGAGTAATTTTTTTCTTAATTTATTGCTGTGAAACTTCATCTCTCAAGCTTTCGAGAGCACACTTAGAAGCTGCCCCAACTGCGAAGCTGCTAAATAAATGGGTTGTATTGCATGATAAATTACATCAGTGGAAGTGTTTGCTGAGTGCTTGAAACATTCAGAAGATGCAGTGTCATCTTTTTAGCCTGTGTTCAACTGATGGTATTCCTGCTAGCTCTGATGCCTCCAACATAGAGGAGAGGAGCTTCAAGGAGCCAATTCCTGCTTCTGCTTTATTGTCGTAATGAATGTGACCATATTGCTAGCATAGTTTGTGAATAGTCCTTTTTTCAAGTATATCCAGAAAAGGAGATTCTTTGTCTAGAGCCTTTTCAATTATTTTGGAAGTCTCTTTTTCATGTGATCAAAAAATATTTAATATCCCTTGTTCTTGAATCTTTGCAGCTCCGCTTGCTGCTAATGTGATGAATATTACTACCTAGTGTTTAATTTGTGCCTTGTTAATGCTAGGGTTTGATGACATGGACAGTATATATGCTTCACCGGATGATTTTGAAAATATGAAGCAAAGGGACAAGATAAGAGGGCTTCATCTGCTGGAATTTTTTGTCAACAGATGTCATGAAATTGGGGTATTTAATTTTTTTTTTTACCTTTTTCAGTATTGCTTCTGTGTGCACGCGCGTGCACACATTCATCTTAGTGCACATGAGTATTTTGAGTTTGGACTTCGGCATTTTTTATTTTTTATTTTTTATTTTAGAGCTTCTTATGTGACTTCAGATTAACTCCGCTTGTGATGCACTTAAATGTCCTAATTTTTTCACACACAGCCGGTCCCAAGCCCGGGTTAAGGAGGAGGGTTGCGTTGGGTAGCTGACAGCTAGCGTAAAATTTGTCAGATCACTATGACATGAATCCTTACTGAATATTTGCTGAGGCGTCCCCTACGAGCGACGCATTGCACTTGAACCACCCGGGTGTAGCGAAAAGTGGGCGAGGGTGGGTTAGGTCGTCACCCCGAAGCGACGCACAGTGTCGGCGCCCGGGTACGGTGTCAAATATTCGAGGGTTCCTGCATCATTCTGGACGTGGGCAGGTAAAGACGTTAGTTCAAGAAATTATTATTAGATTAGCAACTTGGAATATAGGGACACTTACGGGTAAAAGCATGGAAATTGTGGATACAATGATTAGAAGAAGAATTAATATAATTTGCCTTCAAGAAACTAAGTGGGTGGGGGAGAAAGTTAGAGAAATCGATAAATCAGGTTTTAAACTTTGGTACACTGGAAAAGAAAAACATAAGAATGGAGTAGACATTATTATAGACAAAAACTTAAAAGATAGCGTTGTGGATGTAATTAGAGTAAAGGATAGAATTATAAAAATCAAAATGGTATTAGGACAAGAGATAATAAATATCATTAGTGCTTATGCTCCTCAAGTTGGCTTAGCAAAAAATCTTAAGAGACAATTTTGGGAAGATATGGATAGTATTATACAAGGCATACCAGGGACTAAGAAAATATTTATAGGAGGAGATCTGAATGGACACGTTGGAAGAGATAATAAAAATTATGAAAGGATACATAGAGGATATGGATATGGAGATAAAAATGATTTTGGAGAGATGATCTTAGACTTTGCTATGTCATATGATTTTAGTATAATGAATACTTGCTTTAAGAAGAGAGAAGAACACTTAATAACCTTTAAAAGTGGACAAAATATAAGTCAAATAGATTTTTTTTTAACTAGGAGAGTAGATCGTGTATCATGCAAGGATTGTAAAGTTATTCTAGGTGAAAGTCTAACCACACAACATAGAGTCTTTGTGTTAGATATATGCGTTAAAAAATGGAAGAAAAAGGATAAAATAAATCAGTGTAGGAGAACTAGATAGTGGAACCTAAAAGGAGAAAATATAATAAAATTTAAAGATAAAATGATCAAAGATGGGGATTGGACCTTAGAGGATGGGATAGATTCAAATACTCTTTGGAATAGATTAGCTAACTCTATTAAAAAGGTAGCAAAAGAGAGTTTAGGTGAATCAAGGGGAAGATTCTCAAATAGTAAAGAAAGTTGGTGGTGGGATAAAGATGCACAAAAAATCATAAAGACAAAAAGAATTTGGTATAAAACGTGACAAAAATGTAGAAACAGTGATAACTTTGAAAAATATAAGGAGGCAAGAAAAGATACAAAAAGGGGCGTTAGTGAAGCTAAATATAGATCATTTAATAGTTTGTATGATAGATTAGGTACAAAAGAAGGGGAAAGAGATATATTTAAACTTGCTAAAGTTAGAGAAAGGAAGAACAAGGACTTAGGAAATGTAAAATGTATAAAAAGTGAGAATGATATTGTCTTGGTTAAGGACGAAGATATTAAAGAAAGATGGCGAAGTTACTTTAGTAAGTTGTTTAACGAAAACCAAATAGAAGGCTTAAATTTAAAATTGTCAAATGAGGAAAAGACTAAAAATATAAGATTTATTCGAAAAATTAAAGTTAACGAAGTTAAGTGTGCACTAAAAAAGATGAAAAATGGAAAAGCTATGGGACCAGATAACATCCCAATTGAAGTTTGGAAATGCTTGGGTGATAACAGAATTATATGGTTAATTAATTTATTTAAAACAATTGTAAAAACTAAGAAAATGCCAGATGAATGGAGGAAAAGTACTTTAATACCTATATACAAAAATAAAGGAGATATTCAAAATTGTAATAACTATCGTGGAATTAAACTTATGAGTCATACGATAAAACTATGGGAAAGAGTAGTTGAACAAAGATTAAGGTTAGAAACGAAGATTTCAGAAAATCAATTTGGTTTTATGCCTGGGAGATCTACCACAGAAGCTATTTATCTTTTAAGAAGATTAATGGAAAAGTTTAGGGAAAAGAAGAGGGACTTGCATATGATATTTATTGACCTTGAGAAAGCATATGATAGGATACCTAGGGAAGTTCTATGGTGGGTTTTAGAAAAAAAGGTGTATGTTGTAGGTATACCGATGTCATTAAGGATATGTACGATGGAGTAATGACTAGTGTAAAGACTATAGATGGAGAAACTAGAGAATTTTCAATTACCATAGATGTACATCAAGGATCTGCTTTGAGTCCTTATCTTTTTGCTTTAGTGATGGATCAATTGACTAAGAGTATTCAAAAGGAGGTTCCATGGTGTATGTTGTTTGCAGATGATATTGTATTAATTGACGAAATTAGGGATGGAGTAGAGGCTGAGTTAGAATTATGGAGAGAAGTTTTGGAATCTAGAGGCTTTAAGATAAGTAGAAATAAAACAGAATATATGAAATGTAATTTTAGTAATGATAAGAGGAATATTGGAGACAAAGTTAAACTTGATGATGAAGAAATAAATAGCACTTATAGATTTCGATACCTTGGATCTATTATGCAAGCTGAAGGAGAAATTGAAGATGATGTAATGCATGGAGTTAAAGCAGGTTGGGTAAAATGGAGAAGTTCTTCAAGTGTTCTATGTGATCGTTGAATATCCTTAAAATTGAAAGAAAAGTTTTATAAGACAGCTATAAGACCAGCTATGCTATATGGATCAGAATGTTGGGCGACGAAGAAACATAATATCTAAAAAGTAAAAGTTGCCGAGATGAAGATGCTTAGATATATGAGTGGTATAACATTGAAAGATAAATTAAGGAATGAACATATTCGTGGT
The DNA here is from genome assembly GCF_029873635.1 of Malania oleifera. Classification (NCBI taxonomy): domain Eukaryota; kingdom Viridiplantae; phylum Streptophyta; class Magnoliopsida; order Santalales; family Ximeniaceae; genus Malania; species Malania oleifera. Next base: position 55,758,770 of record NC_080427.1, on the reverse strand, counting down.
AAGTTAGGTGTAGCTCCTATAGAAGATAAGATAAGAGAAGGACGACTCAGATGGTATGGACACTTGCAACGTAAGCCTTATAGTGCACCTGTGAGGAAGAGTGACTTAGTTACTGTGGAGGGCAGTAGAAGGGGTAGGGGTAGACCTAAAATAACTTGGGAGGAGATAGTGAGTAAGGATTTAATATCTTTGAATCTATCAAAAGAAATGGTCCATGATCGCATAAATTGGCGGAAAAGGATTCATATAGCCGACCCCACTTAGTGGGACTAAGGCTTGGTTTTGTTATTGTTGTGTTTATGTGACTTCAGATTAGGTAAGGTTGTTCATTCTGAATGAGGAGTTGTTGGTATTCTGTTCTTATAAATCAGAGGCAATTTCGATATTTTAGTTTCCAATGTTCATTTTGGGATTCTTTTTAGGTTACTTGTCAAGCGTGGATCAAGAAAGGAGATCCAAAGGAAGTGATCTGCCATGAGGTGAGACGAGTGCATCCAGATTTTCTGGTTGTTGGAAGTCGAGGTCTTGGCCCCTTTCAGAGGTATCAATGACCTTCTGTTCAAGCACATGCTAGTTTCAATTAGTGTATGCTTATTCTTTATACTTGCTAAAAGGTTATGTTGCATTTCCTCGGGGGGGGGGGGGGGGGGGGGGGGGGGGGGGTGGTAGGGTATACACACCCATACTCCAGGATGCTTATTATTTTCCATCTGCAATATGATAACAGAGCTTGCTTTGGTAACAGTTGATTTGTTTTCCTGAAACAAAAATATGGCTGTACCTTGACAGCATTAGCCTTTACATGCCCAGCAACTACGAATCTGTGATACGAAACTGCTTTCTTGCAGGGTGTTTGTTGGAACTGTGAGTGAATTTTGCGTGAAGCATGCAGAGTGCCCTGTGATCACAATCAAACGCAGAGCAGATGAAACTCCCCAGGACCCTGTTGATGACTGATTGTTTCTGCGAAGTCCTCAATGCACTGGGCTTGGCTGTGTTGAAATAGACTGTGTCATTTGAGCCCATTTTCTATATTTAAAAACGTGCTTGATTAGAAACGTTAAGAAAGATGATTTTGTGTTCAAAATTTTGTGAGCAGAGGATTTGGATGCTGCTGAAGAGGAATCTCTCTTACCATGAAGTTATTACTCCATTTGCAGGGTTTCCTTTTGAGGTTTGAGCTGTCTCAAATTGCTTCCTTTAGAGAAGTTGTTGAGAAGGGTTTGGTTTGCTCATGGATTCGGGCATTTGGGTGTTTTATGTGTGGTTCATGTTTAATGATCAGAAATTCATTGGTAAATATTCTTTCAGTGTTCTTTATGCAGACATTTCATTAATTTATTCCCATTTGAATAGGAGTGAGTTTTTACATTTTTAGCAGCACTGCAAACTGAATGTTAATAATATACTTTATTAATATATATTTTTTATTTTGCTTTTCCCTTTCCTTCCTATCTGACACTATTCCTTCCTAATTGTCTTTTGTTGATTTAATTTTTTGATGTTATGTTTTTAATAAAATAGATAAGTTTTTTGTATTTCATTTTATTTTAAAATTTTGGATTGAAATATTGTGTAAGAAAATTCTTTTTTCCCCAAGGTGCTATTTGTTTAAGTTGAAGATGTTTGAAAAGAATTCTGTGTTCATATCTTTAGGAATAAATGTTAAGGGTTAAACTTTGTGAAACAAAACTTCATAAAATCTTTATTTTTGAAAGATACATTATCTAAAAGCTAGGAAAATATTTATCCTCACTAAATAGAGAGCGCTAAAAAGTAAGTGACGAATGGATCTAATGTTAAGTTCGGATAAAGGAAGAGGGTTTTGTTAGATAGTTGACATTCATCATTAAACTTGTTAGATTATTATGATATGAATTCTTATTAATTATTTGCTTGGGGGCGCCCTCTATGGGTGAAACGTACTTATACTAATAAGGCGTAGCGAAATGTAAGCAAGGGTGGGTTAGGTCATCATCTCAAAGTGATGCTTGGGTACCCGTCAAATATGCAAGGGTCATCGCAACATTCTTGATGTGGGTAGGTAAAGAAGTTAGTTCGGGAGATTGAAATGGGATTAGCAACTTGAAGTATAGGAACACTTACGAGTAAAAGTATGGAAATTGTGGGATTAGAAGAAAAGATAAATATAATTTGCCTTCAAGAAACTGAGTAGCTGGGGAAGAAAGTTATAAAAATTGAAAAATTATGATTTAAACTTTGATACACTAGAAAAGAAAAACATAAAAATTGTATTGGAATTATTATAAAACAAAACTTAAAAGATAATGTTGTAGATGGCAAAAATATATAGAATAGAATTAAAAAAATAAAGATTGTCTTAGGCCTCCTCAAGTAGGCTTAACAGAAAACCTTAAGAGATAATTTTGAGAAGATACAGATAGTATCATATCAGGCATTGAGAAAAATTCATAAGAGCATATTTAAATGAACACGTTCGAAAGAATAATAAAGGTTATGAAAGGATACATCGAGGATATAGATATGAAAACAAAAATGAATCTGGGGAGATGATCTTAGACTTTGCCACGCCATATGATTTTACTACAATGAATGCTTGCTTTAAGAAGAGGGAAGAACACTTAATAATCTTCAAAAGTGAACAAAATAAAAGTCAAATAAATTTTTTCTTAACTAAGAGGGTAGATCGTTTATTGTATAAGGATTATAAAGTTATTTCAAGTGAAAACTTAACCGCACAACATAAAGTTTAGTATTAGATATGTATTAAAAAAATGAAAAAGAAAGGATAATATAAACCAATGTAAGAAAATTAGGCAATAGAATCTAAAGGGAGGAAATATAATAAAATTTAAATAGAAAATAATCAAATGGGGACCAGACTATAGAGGATGATGTAGACACACACTCTTTGGAATAGGATAGTTAGCTCTATTAAAAAATAGCAAAAGAGATTTTCGGTGAATCAAGAGTAAGATTTTTAAATAGCAAAGAAAATTGGAGGTGCAATCAAGATGTCTAAAAAACTATTAAGACAAAAAAAAATTTAGTGTAAAACATGGCAAAAATATAAAAGTATAGAAAACTTTGAAATGTATAAAAAGGCGAGAAAAGATGCAAAAATGGTCATTAATGAAGTCAAACATAGATGATTTAATAATTTGTATGTTAGATTATATACAAAAGAAGGATAAAGAGACATATTTAAACTTGCTAGAGTAAAAGAAAAAAAGATTTAGGACTTAGGTGATGTAAAATGTTTAAAAAATGAAAAAAAAAATAAAAAAATAAAAGAAATATAACGAATTTACTTTAGTAAGCTATTTAATGAAAAACCAAGTAGAAGCCTTAAACTTAGATAAATGAGGAAAAAACTAAAAATATGAGATTTATTCGTAAGATTGTTAACGAAGTTAAGTTTGTATCCAAAAAATGAAAAATAGAAAAACTATAGGACTGCATAACATTTCAGTTGAAGTTTGGAAATGCTTAGATGATTATAGAATTATATGGTTAACTAATTTATTTAATACAATTATAAAAATTAAGAAAATGTCAGATGAATAGAGGAAAAATACTTTAATAAATATCTAAAAAAATAAAAGAGATATTCAAAATTGTAATAACTATCATGAAATTAAACTTATAAGTTATACAATGAAACTGTGGGAATGGTAGTTAAATAAAGATTAAGACTAAAAACGAAGGTTTCAAAAAATCAATTTAGTTTTATACCTAGGAGATTCACTACATAAGTTATGTCTTTTAAGAAGATTAATGGAAAAATTAAGGGAAAAGAAGAGAGACTTGCATATGGTATTTATTGACTTAGAGAAAGAGTATAATAGGCCACCTAAGGAAGTTCTCTAGCGGGTTTTAGAGGAAAAAAAAAAAAAAAGTGTATGTAGTAAGTATACTAATATCATTAAGGATATTAATAGAGTAATGACTAGTGTTAGGACTATAGGTGGAGAGACTAGGAAATTTCTAATCACAATAGGTGTACGTCAAGGACCTACTTTGAGCACTTATCTTTTTGTTTTAGTGATGGATGAACTGATTAGGAGTATCCAAAATAAGGTTCCATGGTGTATATTGTTTACAGATGATATTGTCTTGATTGATGAAACTAGAGGTGAAGTAGAATTTAAGTTAGAATTATGGAGAGAAGTTTTAAGATAAGTAGAAATAAGAAAGATATATGAAATATAATTTCAGCAATAGTAAGAGGAATATTGGATATAAAGTTAAACTTGATTATGAAAGAAATCAATAATATTAGTAGATTTCAATGCCTTGATCTATTTTGCAAGTTGAAGGAGAAATTGAATAAGATGTAATACATAGAGTTAAAACAGGTTGGAAAAAATAGAAAGGTGTTTTGAATGTGCTTTGTGATCATAGTCCCTTAAAAATTAAAAGAGAAGTTTTATAGAATGGTTGTAAGACCAACTATGCTACATGGATCAAAATGTTGAACAATTAAGAAACAACATATTCAAAAAGTAAAAGTTGCTGAAATTAAACACTTAGATGGATGAGCAGTATGACATTACAAAATAAATTAAAAAATGAACATATTCGTAGTAAGTTAGGTATAACTCCTGTAAAAGATAAGATGAGGAAGGCACAACTCAAATAATTTGGACACTTGCAACATAAGTCACATAGTGCGCCTGTGAATAAGAGTAAATTAATTATTATGAAAGGCAATATAAGAGGTAGAGGTAAACCTAAAATAACTTGAAATGAGATAGTGAGTAAAAATTTAAGAGCGCCAAGTTTGTCAAAAAAAAATTGACCATGATTGCATAAAACTAACATAATTATTCAAGTAACCAACCCTTCCTAGTAGGACTTAAGGTTTAATTTTGTTGTTAATGTTGCTATTCTAACTGTAAGGACCCGAACCCGAGTGGGTTCCTACATATAAATTTTTTAGCGGACGCAAATAAATCTAAATTATTTTTATTACCAGAGCACTAATTAGTTTTATTATAAATATATGTCTCAACTATTAAAATGTAAATTTTTAAAATTCTAAAATACACAAACATATTCTAAATTGTATTATATTAATTTTTTTATTCTACTTTACTCTTTCTATTCTCGCCCATGCACTTGCTATGCCAAATTTCTAGTACTTTTTTCAAAATGATCTGAAATGTAAAATAATGATTGGGGTAAGACGACGCTTAATAAATAAATAAGATTATTATTAGTGTGTGACCAAAATAAGCTTTCATAATTTTGTAAAATAATATTTAATACTATAACTTCAAAAATGCTTTTAAAATAAATGTAAATTTAAAAATTTCTGCATAAAAACTTTTGTCATCAACTATAACAGTAAAATTTTATAATCATATACTATAACTGTTAAATTAAACTTTTAACTTTAAAAACTGTAATTATAATTTTTAATTATATACATATATATACTTTTTCTTATACGTTTCCTTTAGATCATCATTTAGGCACAATAATGACCATGTTCATATAAACTTATACTTTACCTTCAAATCATTAATAATTCTGTACACGTAATTATATATATACACATATACTGTAAAAATCACCCTTAGGTCTGTTAATCGTAAATCATGTTTACCCACATGATTAGGTTGTACGGTCCAAAAACTAGACTTAACTGGCTGGCCGATCAAACTAAGTCAACGTACATCATCATTAAGTGAGATTTTCCCTATTAATCCCTGATCCGACCCAGGTGTGCACTCAAGAGAAATCCACTATCATATAAAATCACTCTGTAAACAGTGTACGTGCATTCTAATCCGTTTAAATTTTAAGTTGCGGTACTGAACATTCGTAATTTTTCTGCATCATCTGAGCCATAAGGGGTTTTAAAAGTATTTTTATTATATAATTTCTACAATTAAAATAATATCATGAAAATTTCATTTTTACTCATATTTTCGTGAAATACGCAACATAAAAAAAATCAACTCATGTAATCTTTACTCATCTTTTCGTGAAATATGCAATGTATAAATAAACTCATGCCACACAATTTTCGTGTTAAAAATATTTTCTTAAATAGAAATTAATGATGTAAAATACCTGAGAGATTTAAAATATTTATTAACTCAAAAATAAATGCAAGTATATTAAAGATAAAAATATGCGTAAAAATAAAATCAGGAGAATTTTATGAAATTAACTAACATAATCGAAATTTACTTATAAATAAACTCGGGTATGAATTTTAAATAAAAATCTAATATAATCAAATTTACTTACCTCTTCTTTTACTTTGTGCTACAAATACAATGACTATCTCTAAGAAATGAAATCGGAAAGAGTGTGTGAGTAAGAACTTACTCAAAAATTCTCTCTACACCACTAATTCTTTCACTCACTAATCATTCTCTTCCTTCGAAAATTTTTATGAAAAATGAAGGTTGAGAGCTTCCTATTTATAGGAAAATTTTGGAAAAGAAAATAGAATTTGTAAAAGTGTAAGGAGATTATAATTTTTTTTAAATTAAAGAATGGGCATGAGATGGGTTATGCATGTGTTAGGTATGGGATAAGGATATAGGTCATGTGGGAGTGCTTGCCACAACTCCCCTTTAATTAATTTTTATTAATTAATTATTTTATTTTTAAATTTTTTTAAAAATTATTATTATTATTATTATTATTATTATTATTATCTTTGTTATTATTTTTAAGTCATGTTTTAGTATTTTTTTTTAAGAATTAAATTTGAATTTCGAAAACTCATGTGGGCCCCATATGGTCTTGTGGGTCCCACACAACTTTGAGACTCAAGTAGATCCTATGTAAGCCCAATAGTTCTCATACGATTTTATGAGTCCTACATAACTTCGAGACTCATGTGTACTTCACACGACTTTGGGACTCATATGGGCACTACACAGTCCTGTGGGTCCCATATAGGATACCTATATTATTATTATTATTATTATTATTATTATTTTACCATGTATTTTTACAAATTATGTCTGTCAAAACACTATTTTATGTATATCTACTTATTTACGTGTGCAAACAGTGTCTATCCTTTTATCCTATGAAATTCCATTTTGATTAGACCGACCTCCAGGGAGCAACTGAACCACAATGGTTTCTGAACATTCGCTAAGACACGATTTTTCTTTGGTATCAAATATGGAATCAAGGATTTTACAAAAGAACACTTTTGTATTGATATTAGCTTAATGAGCATTATTATTATTATTATTATTATTATTATTATTATTATTATGCTTTAATCGTATATATATTTTTGGATTATCATACTAACTAAACCAATTCATATCCACACTCTTAAATGAAGGGTATATGAATGAAATTTTAGGTATTCAATTATTTACTTAATTCATCACATATTATTCTAGCTTATGTGTTTTATCTAGTCTAGTCACATCGATGTATGACGCTAATATATTAAAATGTTACAAAGTACTATAATTAATTTGGATTCTTTCCACACTTTCTTAAGTTATTTAAGAAGATTTATTTGTTAATTTTTTTAAACTTAGTTTTTAGAGTACTAATGGACCTACCTAATTATGGAAAATATTTTTCATCTTTTGTTTTTTATTTTCTAAAAGTTACAAAAAAGAAAAAGAAAAAGAAATATCGGCTTGTTTTTCAGCTTTCCAACAATTGTATAACAAAGCTTAAAAACATTAAAAAGTTTGGCTGCCTCTTAGTGGAAAATAATTTTACTTTTTTATTTTTAATTTTCATATAATTACAAAAATATTACTTCAATTTTTTTAATTTTTATTATTTATATAAAAGGTTGGAAAACATTTTTTTTTTCCTAAATCTCTGATTTTCCTATATAAGTTTGAAATTTGAAAAATAAGATAAAGTTTTCATAATTATTTGGAGATCTAAAAATGAAAAATGAGTATTATTTTTTGTAATTAAACAAACCCTTTATTTTCTTCCTTTTAATATAAATCTTTAAAACTTGAAAATAAGCCAACATTTTTCATAATTTGTTAGAAAATAAAAAATAAAAAATAAAAACTATTGTCACAACTAAACGTACCTTACGTTTTAAATTAGATGACATTGCATTTTAAATTGTGAATTTCATCAATTTTTGAAAAATGAATTTTAAGAGTAGTTACACTTTTAGTTTAGATTTCTATAGTTTATAATTTTACCTACATGATTATAATTTTAAGATTAGCCATGTGATTATTTGGTATCATTGTAAAAAATTTTGAAAACAAGAACTAAAAGTTAAGATAATAACAATTTATGAATCATTTTTCGCCAATTTATGTGATCTTAGACCATTTATTTTGACAAATTTGGGGTTATTAAATCCTTATTCACTATCTCTGTTCAAGTTAGTTTAGGACTACTCCTACGCCTTCTACTATCCCCCATAGTAACTAACTCTCTCTTTCTCACCGGCACACTGTGTGACCTACATTACAAGTGTCCAAACCATCTAAGTTGTCCCTCTCTTATCTTAACTTCTTCTATAGGAGCTATACCTAACTTATTGCAAATATGTTCATTCCTTAATTTATCTTTCAATGTTTTACCACTCATTCATCTAAACATGCTCATCTTGACAACTTTTACATTTTGGATATTTAATTTTTTCGTCACCCAACATTTTAATCCATATAGCCTAGTTGGTCTTATAGTCATCTTATAAAACTTTCATTTTAATTTTAAGGGTATTCTACAATCAAAAAGTACACTTGAAGCACTTCTCCATTTTACCTAACCTACTTTTAACTCTATACATCACATCATCCTTAATTTCTCCTTCAACTTGCATAATAGATCTAAGGTATCGAAATCTACAAGTGCTATTTATTTCTTCATCATCAAGTTTAACTTTGTCTCCAATATTTCTCCGACCATTATTGAAATCAAATTTCATATATTCTATCTTATTTCTATTTATCCTAAAGTCTCTAAATTCCAAAGTTTCTCTCCACAATTCTAATTTAACCTCTACTCCGCCCCTAGTTTCATCAATCAATATAATATGATTTGCAAACAACATACACCATGGCACCTCATTTTGAATGTTCTTAGTCAGTTAGTCCATCACTAAACTAAAAAGATAAGGGCTCAAAGTAAATCCTTAATGTCATGCCCCGAACCTCGAAATGGGACCCAAGGGTGAAAATGTAACCTAACCTGTCCCTGTATCTGATAAAAAAATCCAAAGATACTGAACAATGGATGAGGGTCTAACCCCGTGGGGTTCCCAGGCACCCTAAATGCATCCAAACACAGTCATATATGCATCGGAAAAATCATTTTATATCAACATATGCAGTATCATACCAAAGTCTATACAAGAGCAGAACATGGCTCTAACAAAACATACAAACTAGGTGCCCAACACATCCCAAAATGGCATCCCATCAAAATACAGTCCTAGCACTTACCCAAGTGCTAAACGCAGTACATCGGCCACTACGCTCCCTATACCAGGACACTAGTTTCGGTTACTCGAAGGACCTGTAAAAATGTACGTACAGTAGGGGTGAAACACCTTTCAGTAAGGAAGCACACAGGTTATATCGGTGTGTGACATTTAGTTGTTATCATGATACCCTAACATGCATAGTTCAATAGTCAAAACAATCAAAACAGTTCTAGTATTTTCACAAACCAAGCAATACAATCTGGTGTCATCACACCCTTCAGCTCAAAGCCGGACTGTCTAGTGGTATTTCACAACTTTCGGTAAAAATCGGTGATCTGATGGTATTTCAGACCCTTCGGCTCGAAGCCGGACTTTCTGGTGATATTTCACACCCTTCGGTAAAAATCGGTGATCTTGTGGTATTTCACACCCTTCAGCAACGCCGGTGCCCCCGATAACCTGGCATAGCATCAGCGTTGAACCGGTGCAGATCTGGTGTTTGCACACCCTTTGGCTCAAAAGCCGGTCAATTTAGTGGTATTGCACACTCTTCGGCAAAAGTCGGATTTTCAAACCTGGAACAATTCGGAACCTCGTTCTTATTTCACCAAAATACAACATATGCATGCTCATATTACCACAAAAAAAATCACACCCATTTGGTAATCTAAATCATGGTTTTCCAAATAAAAATAGCTTAAACAAGTCAAGGCACGACCATCCCAATATCATAGTATAAATCAACATATACCCCCGGTTTTCAACAAAACCAGGGATGCAACCCGTCGCCCCCTTTTTCCTAAAACTATAATAATGAAAAACTCATAATTTTCCTCGTTAGATCCCCTTAAATGAGTAACCAAAACACACACAGGACTGTGAACCACAGTTTCACCAAGTCCGATTTCAAAAATAACCAATATAACACAGTTTCCCCTTACCTTTTCCCTGAAAGCAAATCCCGAACTCTAAGGTCCCTAAACAGCGAACTGAGTTCCAAAACCTACAAATCACAGTACAGAATATACTCACAAGACAGTTACCTACAAAACTACTGGATAAGAATTGAAAACCAAGTCTTACCTCAATTTTTCACCAAAACCCAAAAATCTCCGAAACGAGATTCCGATTTGTAGAAGTTGTAGAGAATCCTTCCACGATCCTCGTGGTAACTTCAGATTTCCGATTCCATTAAGGATCGGCGAAGAAATCTAGAGAGAGAGAGAGTAGGGAGAGGTTTAGAGAGAGAGAGAGAGAGATATTTGAAGTTTCTTAGATTGGAAGTAAAGAATATTCTATTTATAAGCCCTTTGACCAGGCCCAATTCGTCGACGAAATGGTGTTCTCGTCGACGAATCTTTCACTAACTTCATCGAAGAATTGATGGCCTCATCGACGAATCTGAGATCGCCGATTTTTCCGAGACTCCTCGGCTTCTCATCGTCGACGAGTCTCTGAATTTCATCAACGAGAAGAACAAAGGTTTCGTCGATGAAATCTGGCTTCATCGACGAAATGTGCCAAATTCCCAATTTGCCCCTCTCTTATTTATTTAAACCCAGTTATCACAATTCGGGTTCTTACAATCTCCCCTCCTTACAAAAAATTTATCCTCGAAATTTGCCATCTCTCATTCTCATATTTATACATACAATTGAACACATAGATACAACTCAAGCGAAAACTGGCGACCACTGCAGCGTAGTCCCATCATACACATACACATACACATACATACCCTCACATATGGCGGAGGAATACCATGATTACATATACAACTATCTCAGGAGTTCACAATACACACGCACTCCCGACGACTAACCACCTATCCCAACCCACAGTAGGATCATGTACAAGTGCTCAAAACAACTGCGAATATCTCCGGAGTATTTCTGTTTCCAGTTCCCAAGAAGCTTCCTTAACCTCATGGTTCCGCCACAATACCTTCACTAACAGTATCTCTTTGGTACAATGCTTCTGAACTTTACGGTCCAGAACCTGAACAGGTATCTCCTCATACGCTAAAGTGTCCCCAATTTCCAACTCATCATAACTAATATCATGTGAAGGATCTAACACGTACCTCCTCAACATGGATACGTGAAACACATCATAGACTCTTGAAAGTGCTAGAGGTAATACAACTCTGTAGGCTACCAGACCCACTTGCTCAAGTATCTCGAATGGTTCGATATACCTCAGGCTTAACTTGCCCTTCTTCCCAAATCTCATCACCCCTTTAATCGGAGCAATACGTAGAAATACCTTACCTCCCACTTCGAACTCTAACTCTCGGCGGCGAACATCCGCGTAACCCTTCTGTCAACTCTGAGCTGATCTAATCCTCTCTCGGATCAATCCCACCTTCTCAGACGTCTGCTACACAAGTTCAGGTCCTAACACCTGACGTTCACCAACCTCATCCCAACACAAAGGAGATCGACACCTTCGACCATACAAAGCCTCGAACGGTGCCATCCCGATACTAGACTAGAAGCTGTTGTTATAAGTGAACTCTATAAGTGGCATAAACTGTATCCAACTACCACCAAAGTCCAATACACAAGCTTGCAACATATCTTTCAAGATCTGTATCGTCCTCTCCGACTGTCCATCAGTCTGGGGGTTGAACGTTGTACTGAAAGTAAGCTTTGTCCCCAATGCCTCCTGCAAGCTCATCCAGAATCGAGAAGTAAACCTCGGATCTCGATCTAACACAATGGACACCGGTACTCTGTGCATTCTCATAATCTCCTCACATACAAATCTGCTAACCTACTCAAAGGATAGCCAACTTTCATCAGTACGAAATGAACAGATTTCATCAATCTATCCACGATCACCCAAATAGCATTCTGCCTGTGAATTACTGGCGGCAATTCGGTCACAAAATCCATGGAAATATGCTCCTATTTCCACATCGGAATAGGCAAAGGCTGCAACGGCCCTGTTGGCCTCTGATGTTTAACTTTCACCTACTAACACGTCAAACACTGCTCCACGAACTGAGCAATCTGCCTCTTCATACCAGACGACCAAAAGGTCTCGCGCAAGTCCCAATACATCTTTGTACTACCAGGATGTACCGTATATATACAACGATGCGCCTCCTCTAGAATCGTCCTTCTAATCTCATCATCATTCAGAACACATAATCTAGTCCCAAATCTCAACACACCTCCCTTAGAGATGTTAAACTCCGTAGCCAATCCCTGTTGTACCTTTTCCCTAACCTCTACCAACTCTGCATCACTAGTCTGCGTGGCTTTTATATGCTCAAATAAAATCGGCTGAACCACCAAACTAGCAAGATAAGCCTGATGATCACCAACTACCAACTCTATACCTGAGCTCTCAAAATCCCGTTTGATGTGACACTGAGTTACAACCGCAGATACAGCCGCAGGTTTTGACTTTTAACTCAACGCATCAGCCACCACATTAGCCTTCCCTGGGTGATAACTGATCATGCAATTGTAGTCTTTAATCAACTCTAGCCAACGTCTCTGTCTCATGTTCAACTCCTTCTGCGTGCAGAAATATTTAAGGCTCTTATGGTCCATAAAGATCTCACATTGCACCCCGTACAGATAGTGTCGCCAGATCTTCAGTGCATATACAACAGCAGCCAACTCCAAATCGTGCGTAGGGTAGTTCTTCTCATATTCTTTCAATTGCCGAGAAGCATACGTCACTACCTTACCCTGCTGCATAAGCACACATCCCAAAATTTTCAGAGACGCGTCGCTATAAATCACAAACCCACCATCCCTCGAAGGAATGGTCAACACCGGAGCAGTAACCAGTCGGTGCTTCAATTCCTAAAAACACTGCTCGCAATCACTGGTCTACTTGAATTGGACTCCCTTCCTAGTCAATCGAGTCAGAGGTCCAGACAGTTTAGAGAAACCCTCTACGAACCGATGATAATAACCTGCTAGTCCTAGAAAACTCTGAACCTTCTGCACATTCTTCAGCCTCACCCAGTCGACCACAACTTCAATCTACTTAGGATCAACTGATATACCATCCTCAATAACCACATGGCCTAAGAATGCAATCTGACTCAACCAGAATTCACACTTCTTCAACTTAGCATACAACTTTTTCTCCCTCAGAATCAGTAATACTAACCTCAAATGTTCCACGTGCTTTTCCATACTCCTCGAGTATACCAGAGTGTCGTCAATGAATACCACCACGAACCGATCCAGGTACTCATGGAAAACCCTGTTCATCAGATCCATGAACACCGCCGAAACATTTCTTAACCCAAATGGCATGATCGAAAACTCGTAGTGGTCATATCTGGTTCAGAAGGTAGTACTTGCTACGTCCTCCGCTCTAATCCTCACCTGATGATATCCTGACCAAAAATCGATCTTCGAAAAGACCCGCGTCCTCTGCAACTGGTCAAAGAGATCATCTATACGAGGTAAAGGATAGTGATTCTTCATAGTTACCTTATTAATCTCACGGTAATCAATGGACATCCTCATCGACCCGTCTTTCTTCTTTACAAACAATACTGGAGCTCCCCAAGGCGAAACATTAGGTCGAATGAAACCCCTGTACAGTAATTCTTGCAACTGCTCATTCAACTCTCGAAGTTCTGCTGGAGCCATTCGGTATGGAGCTTTAGAGATTGGTGCCTTACTAGGCAGCAACTCTATCACAAACTCCACCTCACGATCTAGAGGTAAACCGGGTAAATCATTTGGAAACACATATGGGAACTCGCTAACTACCTGAATGTCCTCGAGTCTCAACTAATTTCGCGACAGTTCCTCCACATAAGCTAGGTACCCCTAACATCCGTCCAAGAGTAGCCTCCATGCCTGTAGTGCCGACAGAATCTGTGGCACTTAACACACACACGATCTCATGAATTCATACTCTTGTTCCCCAGGAGGTCTAAAAACTACCACCTTCCTACGACAGTCGATTACAGCATAACTGGAGAACAACCAATCCATCCCCAAAATGACATCAAACCCCGACATGTCATATACAACGAGATTTATCGATAGCAGCTTTCCCTGAATTTTTACTGGGCAGTCTACCAACATCTTCCTATAGAAAGATACACTCCCAGATGGTGTAGTAACAGATAACACCTCATTCATGTCTTAGGTCTCAACTCCACACCGTCCCATAAAATTCACAGACACAAAGGAATAGGTTGCACTCGAATCAAACAAAACAGAAGCTTTATTCAAAAGCAATAATAAGGTACCTATCACCACGTTACCTACATGCTCAACATTCGCTGAAGTAAGAGAGTATACTCTGGCCAAAGCTGTACTCGCCTGAATGGTTCCCCGAGGTATCTGATTGCTCCCTCGATTCCCACTTAATGTAGGCGCATCTCACCTCGGTGCACGATAATCCCAAAACATGTAACCTGGATGGCCACAGTTATAGAAGTTACCTCCAAATGACTGGCACTCACCCTTGTGCCATTTGTGGCATCTGGCACAAAGCCCACGAGTCTGGCTCGTCTGAGAATCCTAGCGCTCGGTATTCTGACGATAACCCGAGCCCTTGCTCCTCTTCCTCCACAATCCCTAACGAGATCCTGTCTGAGAACTAGAAGGTACTGTCTTCTTCCTCAATTCCTGATCCACCTCGTCCTCTCAGATACCGGTCTCAATCACTGTGGCCTTATCCACCAACACCGAGAACTCGCGGATCTGAAGCATACCCACTAGTTTGCGGATATCCTTCCTCAAACCCTTCTCGAACCTCCGAGTCTTCTCATACTCGCTCAAGATCAAACATGGTGCAAACTGGGACAACTCTATGTATCGAGCCGCATACCCTTGCACCGTCAAACTCCCCTAAGTCAGAGCAGAAAACTTATCTGCCTTCGCATCACGTACAGAAGCTGGGAAGTATCTGTTAAAGAACACCTTCTTGAAACGGCTCCACGTCATCTTCTCTGGACCAGCTCCCTACTTCTCCAGTAGACTCACCGTAGTCCACCATCGACCCGCCTCCCTAGATAACTGGAAGGTGGCATAAAAGACTCGCTGCCTATCCGTGCAGTGCAGGACCTCCAAGATCCTTTCAATTTTCTCCGCCCAATCCTCTGCTATCATTGGGTCAGGTCCTCTAGAGAACGTCAAAGGATGCATGCGTGTGAACCTCTCAATGGTGCACCCCGCAGCAGTAGGAGAGCACTCGCATCTCCTAACACTCCGCCCGATCTCCCGTAACACCTGCCTCGTCAAATCTCGAGGCATGGAAGGAGACTCATCACTCGCAGTCTCCTCGGAGCCTCTTCCCGGGTTATTATCCTTGGGCTCTATTCTGCAACACAATAGGAATCTATCAGTGTCCCTATGACACATATAGTTAACACCATGATCTACACTAATCATGTTAACTACTCCCTGCTAGGTCTAGGTCTGTCCTATCACACCAACATGAAAGTCATTAATGATCTGCCCTACTTTTACTGGAATCGTCATCCCAGGAAAAAACATGGAATACTGTTGACAATTCTCGGTCTAGCAACCGAACAACCCTCAACCAACACTACCCATATCCAACATCCTATACTCTAATATGTACTCATAGCTAAGCCTAACCAAGTCTACAAGATCTAGTAACCTAGTTAGCTTTGATACCAAGTTGTCACGCCCCAAGCCCTGAAATGGGACCCAAGGGTGAAAATGTAACCTAATTTGTCCTTGTATCCAAAAAAAACATCCAAAGATACAGAACAATGGATGAGGGTCGACCCCGTGGGGTTCCCAGGAACCCTAAATGCATCCAAACACAGTCATATATGCAACGGAAAAGTCATTCTATATTGACATATGCAATACCATACCAGAGTCTATACAAGAGCAGAACATGACTCCAACAAAATGTACAAACTGGGTGCCCAACACATCCCAAAATGGCAACCCATCAAAATACAGTCCTAGCACTTACCCAAACGCTAAACGCAGTACACCGGCCACTACGCTGCCTACACCAAGATGCTAGTTTCGGTTACTCAAAGGACCTATAAAAATGTACGTACAGCAGGGGTGAGACACCTCTTAGTAAGGAAGAACACGGGTTATATTGGTGTGTGGAATTTGAGTGTTATCATGATATTCTAACATGCATAGTTCAATAGTCAAAATAATCAAAACAGTTCCAGTATTTTCACAAAACAAGCAATACAATTTGGTGTCGTCACATCCTTCGGCTCGAAGCCAGACTGTCTGGTGGTATTTCACACCCTTTGGTAAAAATCGGTGATCTAGTGGTATTTCACACCCTTCAGCTCGAAGCCGGACTGTCTGGTGATATTTCACACCTTCAATAAAAACCGGTGATCTGATGGTATTTCACACCCTTCGGCAACGCCGGTGCCCCCGGTAACCTTGCATAGCATCAGCGTTGAACCGGTGTAGATCTGGTGTTTGCACACCGTTCAGCTCGAAAGCCGGCCAATCTAGTGGTATTGCGCACTCTTCGGCAAAAGCTGAGTTTTCAAACTTAGAACAATTCGGAACCTTGTTCCTATTTCACCAAAATACAACATAATCATGCTCATATAACCAAACAAACCACACCCATTTGGTAATCTAAATCATGGTTTTCCAAAAAAATACAGCTTAAACAAGTCAAGGCATGACCATCCCAATATCACAGTATAAATCAACATATGCCCCCGGTTTTCAACAAAATTAGGGATGCAGCCCTTCTCCCCCTTTTTTCTAAAACTGTAATAATGAAAAACCCATAGTTTTTACCGTTAGATCCCCCCAAATGAGTAGCCAAAACACACATAGGACCGTGAACCACAGTTTCACCAAGTTCGATTTCAAAAATAACCAATATAACACAGTTTTCCCTTACCTTTTCCCCAAAAGCAAATCTCAAACTCTAAGGTCCCTAAACAGTGAACCGAGTTCCAAAACCTACAAATCACAGTACAAAATATACTTACAAGACAGTTACCTACAAAACTACCTGATCAGAATTGAAAATCGAGCCTTACCTCAATTTTTCACCAAAACCCGAAAATCTCTGAAACGAGATTCCGATCCGTAGAAGTATTAGAAAATCCTTCCACAATCCTCGTGGTAACTTCAGATTTCCGATTCCATCAATGATCGGTGAAGAAATCTAGAGAGAGAGAGAGTAGGGAGAGGTTTAGAGAGAGAAAGAGAGAAAGAGAGATATTTGAAGTTTCTTAGCTTGGAAGTAAAGAATATTATATTTATAGGCCCTTTGACCCGGCCCAATTCGTCGACAAAATGGTGTTCTCTTCGATGAATCTTTCACTGACTTCGTCGACGAATTGATGGCCTCGTCGACGAATCTGAGATTGCAGTTTTTTCCGAGACTCCTCGGCTTCTCATCGTCGATGAGTCTCTGAATTTCTTTGATGAGAAGGACAAAGGCTTCGTCGACGAAATCTGGCTTACCGACGAAATGTGCCAAATTTCCAATTTGTCCCTCTCTTATTTATTTAAACCCAATTATCACGATTCGGGTTCTTACACTTAATATGCACCTATAATGATTGGAAATTCTCTAGTTTCTCCATCTATAATCTTTGCACTAGTCATTACTCCATCGTACATATTATTAAAGACATTAGTATATGTTATGAATTGTGACTCACATTCTAAGGGAAAGCATGAAGGAAATCAGAGTGCAGCAGTGCAGCAGGGACAGTATATATATTTTGTCTAAAATCGTCGATAGTTTGCCTGAAACCGTCGACGGTTTGACTCGGAACAACCTGCGTAGATTTTGAATTTTGAATATTTGGATGTTATTTTGGTTGGGACTCGGGAGGAAACTTCCGAGGAGGCTTATATATTCGTATAATACGTTGAATATAGCGTGCTTTTTGTGCCTAGTGTGCCAAAGGTGCCAAGTTTGGTTGAGAGTATAATTAAGAGGATTCTTGTATTACTATTGTAATTTACACAAGAAGATAGTGAATCCTTATCGTTTGCTCCCATGGATGAAAGCATTATCGAACCATGTAATTCTCTGTGTATTTATGATTGTTGTTGCTTTAATATACTTTTTGTGGTTTTGGAATTGTTTTGTATTCACCATAGATTATTACATTATTTTGTTTGATCCTTATACATACATATATATATATATATATATATATATTCTTTTATGCATATTCGGGGGTTTTTACACAACAATTGGTATAAGAGTTTTGTTGTAATGGCCTCTGCATCTTCGTTTGCAAAATTTGTCATTGTCAAGTTTGATGGAACCAAGAATTTCGATTTGTGGCAAAGAAGGGCGAAGGATCTTTTGGTGCAGCAAGGCATGGTGAAGGTTTTATACAAAATTTAGCCGGATAGAATGGATGAAGCGACTTAGAATAAATTGGGGGCAATGATAGTATCAACCATCTGATTTTATTTGGCTAATGACATGTTGTATTGTGTCATGGATGAAAATTCTCTGACATCAGTTTGGCAAAACTAGAAAATCGATATATCTCTAAGGGTTCTTTAAAATTTGCAAGTGTAGTGGGGGAAGATTCATAATGCAGTGATGGGGATATGCTATATATTTCATTGGGTTCGGAGTACTTCATGAATTGTTCTTGGATCTTAGATACCAGATGCTTTTATTACAAAAGAACAAATAGAAAATGGTTCGACGCCTAAAATTCAGTTAATATCAGTTGTGTTTTGATGGGAAATAATATTTCATGCAAAATATTTGGTATTAAAAATGTCAAAATCAAAATGTATGATGGTGTTATAAGAACCATATATGATGTAAGGCATGTATTGGGTCTAAGGAGGAAGGTAATTTCATTAGACACTTTAGACTGTAACGAGTATAATTACAAGTCTAAAAGTGGGGAAATGAAAGTATGTGAAGGCAATGACTCGATAGTGATGAAAGGAGAAAAGGTAGCGGAAAATATCTATGTACTGCAAGGTATTACAATTATAGGTAGAGTTGTAGCTATAGAATCTGAGTCAGATATTCTGTGACATATGCAATTGAGGCATATGGATGACTACATGTAATAAGATGTTTGGGGACCAAAAAGGATAGCATCACGGGGCAAACATATGTTTTTCGTGGGTGTATCACGAAAGGTCTTGGTTTACCTCATATGGCACAAGTATGATGTTGATGTATTTCTCAAGTTTAACTTGTGGTTGAGGTGGAGAACCAGACTAGGAGAAAAATATTCAAGTCAGACATTGGGACTGAGTGCGCTGGTTTCGTTCAAGAAATTATTTGTAAGGTTTGTAGGGTACTTCTTGGTGAAGTTAGCGAGTATGATGTGTTTCTTATGTGACCAATCGCCAAAGGTATCGCTAGATGGGAGAGTTGCAGGTGAATTGTGGGCAGGTTTTGTGGTAGACTACTTGGTTATGAGTGGATGTCCACTGGTGCACTAATCTAGTGATGGAGGATCTAGGCTTGGTGTTATGTCAGGACAGTACATCTTTCTGGGGTATAAGAAAGGTGGATGCAAGCTCGGTGATCCTGCAGCAAACAAAGGGGTGATTGAGGACATGGCTTTTGGTGAGAACTAGGTGTGTGAGTTGGTGAGGCTTCCAGTATGGAAGAAGGTGATAGGACGCAACGAGATGATGTACATGTTGTGTGTGAATGACATGTTATTAGATGGGAAGACTTTGACTAAGGCTGATCAGTTAGGAACTCTGTTGAAAGGTTTTAACATGAATGTGTTGGGTACGACCAAGATAGGTCTTGGTTTGCTGATCCGCATGGACAATGCTACAGGGATATTGGTGTTATCTCAGGGTGGCTTTGTGGATGGAACCACAAGGAGACTTAGTTTGCCATCTCACCGAGGGGGGGGGGGTTCTGTGGAGAACTGATATGGAATGTTTACCGCTAGGTACCCAATGATGGGTTGTGATGTTCGAGATATGTCAAACGTCCCTCATGATTGTGCAATGGGGTGTTTTAGTAGGCAACAGAGTGGACCATCAATTATGAGATTTGTTGAAGACTATGCAGGGGGCTTTGGTGTTAGAAGGCTCGTAGCAACATTTGTGTTCATTGTTCTGGAAAGTCCTTGTTGGAAGCCTAAGGTGAAATCTTCGGGTGTTGTATCTACAACTGTATTGAGGTTGATGGTAGAAGTTGAAGCTGCCATCAATAAGTTCAAGTGGCGTTGCTTGGACTTGGTGTTTGTCTCCAGTTGCTAGACGGAAGACGGTCGCAACCTAATGTCTAGAGTTCAAAGTGAAGCAGCGGGTTCATGTTTTCAGTTTCTCTTAAGGGGAGTATGTTCGCCAAGGTGGAGTTTGTTGTGAATTGTGACTCACATTCTAAGGGAAATCATAAAGGAAATCAGAGTGCAGCTGTAATAACCTGAAAAAAAATAATAATTAAAAAAATTAATTAAAATTATTAATTAATTAATTGGTTACACAATATTAAATTAATGTATTAAATAAACAAATAAAAATAAATTGTAAAAAAAAATTTATTAATTAATTAATGAATTAATTAAATGCTATTAAATTAAATAAATAAATAGTAAAAAAAATGGAATAAAGATATATATGTAATATTTATGTAAACTTAAAATATATATATATATATATATATATATATATATATAAAAGTTAAAGTATAAGTTATATATATATATAAGTAATGTTAAGTTAAAGTAAAGTTAAAAAAAAAAAAAAAGGAAAAAGAAACAAAACAAAAGCAGGAAGCCAGAGGCTTCATGCGTGCTTCTTCTTCTCCCATTTCCCTTCTCTCACCCTCTCTCACTCCTCCGTCTCCGCCTCTCTTTCTTCTTTTATTTCTCAACGAGTTTATGGCGAATCGGAAAGCGAAAGGTGTCGTTGGATTCGTAACTCCGCCACCGACATTTCTACTAGAGCAGATTTGTCGTGGGAACGGCTTAGGCACTGCTCCTGGGGAAAGGTAATTTTTCCCTAATTTCTCAATTTTTGGTTAAATCTGCTGTTGAATCGACGATCAGGCACCACCACGGGGTCTTAATCGTCGTTGTCGACATTTTGACGAAGATAATTTTTTAATTAGAGTTTTCTAGGCCCTACTCCAAAGCGAGAGTGGGATTTGGAAAATTTGGCAATTTGGCTAAATTTAAGGGTATATTTATTTATTTAGGAATTATGACCCTAAGAAATATTTAAATAATATTTTATTCAAGAATAATTTATTGGAACTAGAAATTTAATTTCAAGGTCCGGGTGAGTGCCGCAGGTATTTTTCGGAGTCCCTCTTGGCGTAGTTCAAGAAATCAGGTAAGGGGAAAAATATATATTAAATCAGAATTTTTATGAATTTAATGAAAAAACAAATTGTGTTATATGTACGTGTGTATATGTTTCGGTATAGGTAAAATGCCAACTGTTTAAATTATATTTCTTTCGAATTTAGGGTTGTTTATTATATATGTATATGCGAAAATGAACTGATGAAAGTGGAAAAATATTTTCAGGATAATTAAGTAAGAAAATGAAAGGTATTTTCAGTATATAAACACTAAATGTTGGTTGGCTTATTTTATAGGCAGTGTATGAATTTTATTGTTAAATTGTGTGGCATGAGAATCTGTGCAAATTATATGTTAAATGTATGAGATGCAGGCTAAGTAAGTAAAACAATGAGAATAAAATATGATATGGACAATGTTGCCTGTGTATGTTAAATGCAACCATGTAAATGTAAGACAGATGAAAGAGAGCCATGTTAGCAGATCTAGCACACTTCTGTATAGACTAACTGATGACAGCTAAAAGGAGCTGTGTTAGCAGATTTAGCACGTTTCTACGTAGACTAACTGATGATGGCTAAAGACCAGCTGTAGTACGAAGTAATGAAATGAAATGTTATGCAATGAAATGACGATGAAATGGCAATGAAATGAAATGACAAATGTAAATGATGTAAATGGGAAAGAGTCACTTAAAGTGAAACGAAATGCAAAGTTAAGTTATGAACAGGAATGAATGTGCATGAATGTATAATGACAGAAAAGAATGATGTATTATGATAATAGAAGTATGTATGTATGTAGAACATGTTACGATTGAGCGAGGCATACCTTTCGCCTGAGGGCTTGCTGAGTAAGGCGAGTGCACTAGTAGCTTCAGATGTGGCAGTAGCTGCATAATGCACTAGGGCAGAGGGAATCTACTTGTATGGGCGGGTAGAATTCCCTATCCTTGGGGCCTTTGCCGGTAAACTATTGTTGAATGCGTGAGTACGGGATTAATTTAACACTTGAGGGCTTACTGAGTAAGGTGAGTGCCCTGGTATGCTTTAACTGCGCCTTTTGGGTTGCCTAGGTATCAGAGCAGAGGGGTGCTACTTGTATGGGCGGGTAATCACCCCTATCCTCGGGTAATCTCGTGGGTTAAACATTTGCATGTGTTTGTTTAGGATTAGAAAATGACTTTCAGTATTATGTTAATGATTTGCAAATATTATAAAATGATATGTATAATCTCATGATGGCCACACGCTGAGTTTAATATATTGTTTCTTCCCTTACTGAGATGTGTCTCACCCGAATATGAATTCATCTTTTTCAGGATTTCTCAAGATCGAGCTTTGAGAGCTCGAGATTTTATAACATTTTTTTGAAGATATAAGAAAAATGGTATATCTTTATGTTAATTTTAATATGTATATTTTATGTTTTATAATTTATGTTTTAAGTCAGTTATGAAAGGATAGTTGTGAAACATACTGGTATTAGTGAATAATGGTTTGGAGACATGCATATATTTGAATACTGGTGGATGATTAATTTATTATGGTTGGTAGTTAGAATTAGTAAACTCTGGTATTATATTATATGGAGATTATGATCATGTTTTCTGCTGCGTAGGTTATGTTAATTATGGATTATCAAGTATAATGCACCGGACCCGGGCTTAAGGGTTCAGGGCGTTACAGCAGCAGTACAACAAGGGCAGTATTTCTATTTTGTCTGAAACCGTTGATAGTTTGCCTAAAACCGTCGACGGTTTGGCTCGGAATAACCTACGCAGATTTTGAATTTTGAATATTTGAACGTTATTTTGGTAGGGTCTCGAGGGGAAACTTTTGAGAAGGCTTATATGTACATAGAATACGTTGTATATAGTGTGCTTTTTGTGCCTAGTGTGCCTTTTGTGCCTCGTGTAGCCAAAGGGGTGTCAAGGGTGCCAAGTGTGGTTGAGAGTATAATTGAGAGGATTCTTGTATATTCTTGTAATTTACACAAGATAGTGAATCCTTCCCATTTGCTCCCGTGCATGTAGGCATTGCCGAACCACTTAATTTCTTGTCTCTTTATGATTGTTATTGCGTTAATTTACTTGTTGTGATGTTGGAATTGTTCTGTATTCATCATTTAGATTGGTGCATTGTGTGTTTGATCCTTTACATACAAATATATATATTCCATTGTGCATATTTGGGGGATTTTACATAACAGTATACCTACTACATATACTATTTTTTTTTATAAAGCCCACCATAGAACTTCTCTAAGTACCCTATCATATGTTTTCTCTAAGTCAATAAATGACGTATGCAAGTCTCTCTTCTTTTCCTTAAACTTTTTCATTAATCTTAAAAGATATATAGTTTCTGTGGTAGATCTCTCAGGCATAAAATCAAATTTTTTGAAACTTACGTTTCTAGCCTTAATATTTTTTCAACTACACTTTCCCATAGTTTCATCGTATGACTCATAAGTTTAATTCCATGATAGTTATTACAATTTTGAATATCTCATTTACTTTTGTATATAGATATTAAAGTATTTTCCTCCGTTCATCTGGTATTTTCTTATTTTTTATAATTGTGTTAAATAAATTAGTTAACCATATAATTCCGTTATCACCTAAGCATTTCCAAACTTCAATTGGGATGTTATACGGTCTTATACCTTTTTCATTTTTCATTTTTTTTTTTGTGCAAACTTAACTTCATTAACTCTAATTTTGCGAATGAATCTCATTTTTTTAGTCTTTTCCTTATTTGTCAATTATAAGTTTAAACCTTCTATTTGGTTTTCATTAAATAACTTACTAAAGTAACTTCGTCATCTATCATTTATGTCTTCATCCTTAACCAAGACAATATCATCCTTAGTTTTTATACATTTTACATTTCTTAATTCCTTACTCTTCCTTTATCTAGTTTTAGCAAATTTAAATATATCTCTTTCTCATTCTTTTGTATATAATCTATCTGTTGACTTTATGAGTCTAATCCTATTTTAATAATGACAAATTACTTAGTATTTTACCCAAACATTTGAGATTTTGAACAGGATCATGACTTAGCATGCACGTAGGGTAAGCACGATATGGAAGCCATGAGGAATACAAAGTACATACCACTTGGCTCAATCCATAGAAACCGAAGAGCAGATGGATGAAAGCAATCCATATTTTCAGTTGTAATTTGCATTAGGTTTGATCGTATTTGCATAACCCATAAGATATGATGCAAAACTCAAATTAACATATAGACTAACCTTAGGATGCATATTGTTTTATGACATATTCATATGCATATGACCTAGGTTGGATCGGGTTGACTAACAGTCATCTCATCGATGATTTCCTTGGTCTCATTGACAAATGACTGAAGGCCACTCATCGCTGAACTCTCTGCTCTCATCAATGAGAAAATACTGAGAGCTCAAAAATCTCAGACAGTCCACTCGTTGACGAATCCCCTAGTTTTGTCGCCGAATGAGTGTTGAACAGTCGTCAACGAATGTATCCACTCGTTGACAAGTTCGTAGCGCAAAACGGTGTTTCAACGCAGACACGAATGAAAATATTTTATTTTAAATGATCCAACAGCTAGAATTCTTCCATATGGTGAGAACATTTATAAATACAAACTCTAAACCCTACGTCATCACTTTTTGCATACTTTTGAGAGCTTTGAACGTTATTTCAAAACTTTGCCTGCATTCCAAAGCATTCATATCGAGTTTGGGTATTCATCAACATCATCTTCAAGATCCAAGAGCTTACGTTCATCATATTACAAAAAATTGGTTTGGTCTTGAGGTTTGATTAAATTTATTGTTGAGTATTCTATATTTTTTATAAGCCCATCTACTCCCGTATTCTTTTATTCAATATTTTTTGGGGGAACAAGAACTTGAGTATTCTATATACTTATTTGAAAAATCTTTTGGGAAAATTTTCTAGGGCTTATATCTTTGTGATATTCAAAGTTATATTTTTTATTCAAAAGATTTTATATTTGAAAGAAAAAAGTTTGAATCTTCGCGATATACAAAGTGATATTTCTATTCAAAGGATAGCTTATTGTTTCTTGGGAAAGTTATTTGAAAGAGAATTTTAGGATCTTCAAAGCATATATTTTTAAGAAATTATTTTGTTTGGAGAAATATTGAATAAGCATTAGATCTTTGAAGCATCTTATTTATATATACTTTTTTATACAGACCACAATTTTTATACATCATTGGCAAAATCACATACTGCATCTGAGCTTCATATTATATGTTGTGAAAGTGCATAGGATTTTTACTGTACTCATTAACTTGTTTAGAAGCATTTGAGTGTTCAGAAATTTTATTCATCTATTGTATTAACGATTCGGTTTGTGAATCATGAGGAGGAAGCTACACCTCTTATAAGCAGTGAATTAGGAGATAGCTACGTCTCTTGTAAGCATCCGATTGTAACGAGAAGTTCCGTCCCAAGTTAAGGAGCAGTATAGTGGAATCCTTGGGTAGTTTACCCAGGGTGAGAACGTAGGCCGGGTTGACTGAACCTCTTGAAAATTGTGTTTGCATCTCTTTTCCCTTAACTCTTTTAATTTCCACTTGCATTTAATTATTTATTTGTTGTGCATGTTAAGTAATTGGGTAATCTTATTTGCATGATAAAATCACACATTAAATTGATAAGTTGAGAAATACTGAACTTCTTGTCATCTAGTTTGTGAGTGTGTGATTGTAAGTTCTAAAAAAATTAGAATCTAAAGACTAAGATTTTTAAAATACTCAATTCACCCCCCTCCCCTCTTGGAATTACACATAAATTCACACTATCATACAAACTATTAAATGATATGAATTTCACTTCACCAACGGCCTTTTTTGCATCTTATCTCACCTCTTTATACTTTTCTTATCCATGGTTCTATATTTTTGCCACGTTTTATACCAAATTCTTTTTGTTTTTACGGACTTTTAGATATCTCTATCCCACCACCAACTTTCTTTGTTATTCATGAATCTTCTCATTGATTCGCCTAAAATCTCTTTTACTATCATTTTAATAGAGCTAACTAATCTACTCCAAAGAGTATTTGTATCTATCTCATCCTCTATAATCCATTCCTCATCTTTGATCATTTTATCTTTAAATTTTATTATAGTTACTCCCTTTAGGTTCCACCACCTAATTTTCTTACATTGGTATATTTTATCCTTTTTCTTCCATTTTTTAATTCATATATCTAACCCTAAGACTCTATGTTGTGTGGATGGCTTTCACTTGGAATAACTTTAAAATCTTTACAAGATAAACGATCTACCCTTTTAAAGGTTATTAAGTGTTCTTCCCTCTTCTTAAAGCAAGTATTCATTATAATAAAATCATGTGACATAACAAAGTCTAAGATCATCTCCCCAGTCTAATTTTTGTCTCTATATCCATATCCTTTATGTATCCTCATTTTTGCAACCTTTATTATCCTTTCCAACGTGTCCATTCAAATCTCCTCCTATGACTATTTTCTCAGTCCCTAGTATGTCTATTGGCCTAACAAACCTAAATCTTGCTTTGATGATAACAAATCAAGGGTACTTAAGATGTTTGTTTAAGTATGAATTTCAGGACACAAAAGTATTCATGAGATCAAGTTCAAGTATTTGATAAGCTTAAATGAAGGTTGTACTTAAAACCATGAGTAATGATGAAGTTAAAGCACATTAAAGAAATGGTTAAAGCTGGACATAGCATGGAAGCTAAAGTATGAAAACTTAGAGTTTAGATAGTTTTATCTTATAAAAGTCTCATGTAAGTACTTCACAAATCTAATACCTGATGTTTGAAGCTCTTATGAAATATCATTAACTTAGAGACCTATTTTAAATCATGGAAAATATTTTCTCAATGTCTCAAGTAAGTTTTTCCAAGTTACAAGTTAAGTGTCGAAATCAAAATTTGAAAAACAAAGAAGTAGCAAGCAGCACAAGCGATTGATGTTTAATTGTCAGATGACTAAGGTGCTACTGACTTTGTAAATAAATGGACAGAACAATAGCAGGCGACTGATCCCTTGAAGTCCAGTCGACTGACTCGGCACTGACTTTCAAAATGCGCTAAATTTAAACAGCTCAGGCGACTAACCCTCAGGTCTTAGTCAACTGAAGTCTATGTTTTAAATTTTAAACAGCGCTAATAAAGTTTCCAATATTGATTTCTTGTCTTCCAAACTTAAAGAAAACTTGGGGAAAACAATAAGAAACTTTATTGCTCTATATATACATGATGTTTTAGAAAATTATATACAACATCAAACACATATGAATCATAATTTCAAAGTTATATTGCTATAGAAATTTTGAAAACGGTGTTGTGTTGTTGCTGAACTTACGCAATTTTGATATGTTCTACTAATTTTCTCAAATCTCAATCAGACCCTGGTGATATTACTCTGAGCTTCAACTTCTTTATTGTATTTTGATTGAAGTATACTGAATATAACTTGTACAAATATGCTCTTTTGACAGTATTTCATTGTACGAACAAAGTTTGTTTCTTTGTGATTATTTTTTACGGTTTAGGGCATTTAAACTGCTGCCTAGCGAAAGGGTTGTTCTCATTAGAGAGGGATCTCCACCTTGAATGAAGAAAGACTTTACCTCACCTGGTAATAAAGATGGGTAAGGAAATCCTCACAGCGGGTTGCTTAAGGCAAGGACGTAGGCCGCTGGCCAAACCTCGTAAAAATCTGGTGTTCTGCTTTTCTTCCCTTAAACTCTTTACATTATAGTAAAGTTATAAATTATGTGTATGCTTGATTAATCATTGTGAACTTGCTGAATATTGGGAATTTGTTGAATACCAATTTTGCTTGCATTTGAATCAAGAACTGATTGGTTGTGTGGTTGGATTGAATATTCAAACAAACTTTGAATACTGAGTTTTGAATACACAACTAAGGTAAAACATGTGAAATTTATTATTCCATTGAAGGAAAAAATTACAGGGTATTTAAAAATCAATTTACTGAAATTGCATCGTGAAATTAGTATTGTTTAGTGCTGAAAAGAAAATCTGATTTTGAATTTTATTTATTTGTTGAAATTTGAATTTGAATTATGATATCATATTTACATTCATATATAAATAGGATTCCTAATTGGTATAGTGTGATTGCTTATTAGAATTTTTGTGTTTCTGTGATTGTAGAAAATTAATCTAAAAAGGGTAATACTTGACTAAAGTTTTTGTAAATAAAATTTCAAAAACCCAATTCATCCCCCCTCTTGGGAGTACACCTATAATCTCAATTGGCATTTGAGCCAAGTTGTAGTAAATCTTAACTAGAAGCTACATAAAGATCCTTATGGCACACCCAGGTGTATCCCCTTTTGGCGAAGGCCAATCTTCATCTAGACCACCTATCTCCTACGATGTAAACTACACCTTTTTGGAAACAGCGAATGAGAATATTTTTGCAAACCATAGATTGGAAGGTCTGGAAAGTAGTCACACATGGTGACCTCATTTCCACTAAAAGTGTAGATAACAAGGAAATACTTAAAGAGAAAAAAGAATAAAATGACAATGATATGAAAATGTTGTAGATAAATTCAAATGCAATGAATGCAGTGCATTGTACTTTAGATGCCAATGAATTTAATAAAATCATGAGATGTAAATCAGCTAAAGAAAATATGAGACAAGCTTGAAGTTACTTATGAAGGAACGATTGACGTGAGGGATAGTAGAATTTACATGCTCACCAGCGAGTATGAGGCGTTTAGGATGAACCCTAAAGAGTCTATCACTAGTATGTAAACTAGATTCACCCACATAATAAATTCTCTTAATGCACTAGGGAAGAACTACTGTACTTATGAGTTGATTAGAAAAATCCTTAGAGGACTTCCACCGGTTTGGGAACCTAAGGCCACTGCCATAACTAAAGGCAAAAATCTAGAGAACACCTCCCTAGATGAATTGATAGGATCACTCCTCACATATGAGATGACAATAAATGAAAGAACCACTGAAGGTCGCAAACAAAAGAAGTCAATAGATCTTAAAGTTGCAAAAGAAAGTTCTAGTAAGGAAGAAGATAACGAATTAGACGACGATGATATAATCTTGTTCACTAGAAGACTAGGAAAATTCTTCAAAAAGAATAAGAGATTTTTTCGAAAATTCAGAGGCTCAAAAACTGATAAGGGTGAAACAAGCAAGAAAGAAACAAAGAGTGAACCTCCAACTTGCTATAATTGTAAGAAAGTAGGACATATAAAGTTTGATTGTCCACCGCTAAAGAAAGATGCCAAGAAGAAGAAAAAGAAAATGATGAAAGCAACAACTTGGGATGACTCAAGCTCGAGTAAATCAGAAAATGAATCAAGTGATCAAGACATAGCTAACATCTGCTTTATGGAGAAAGACGACGAGGTAAATTCATACTCTAGCTCACATGAAGAATTTAGTGATGAATCGTGTAGTGACTCATGTGAGAGTATGCCTTCATATATAGAAATTCAAGCTGAACTATTTTTATTACATAATAGGTTCATAAAAGTATCTAAAAGAAATATATCACTAAAAGAGCATAACGAAAAGTTAATGAACCAACTAGAGACATCAACATTAGATGAAAAAGAAAAGGACTCAATTATTAATGAACTCATGAGCAAAATCAACAAGTATCTCAAGATCTAGTAAAGTTGCAAGTGAATGGTAAAAATATAAAAGACTCAGAAATATGTGATCTTAAGAGTAAAATTGATGATCAAACCAAAATCATCTACAATTTTATTAGAGGAAATGAAAACTTTGATAAACTGGTTGGATCGCAAAGAATGTCTTTGGATAAGGAAGGTATAGGATTCAATGGAGTTGAAAACAAGAAGAAAGAGAATCTTTACATGGGGTATTTTGTAAAAGCCTCAAAACATTTTTGCAAGCACATCTTCCACAAATGCATATGAACACACTACATGTTTCTCATCAAGTTTAGTTTTTTTTATTCAATATTATTGTTGGAATTAATTTTGGTTTGGATTAATATTTGTTGGGTTAGGTTTAACTTTTTAGTTGGTGTTTGGTTGATGATTTTGTAGTTGAATGCTTAAATTGGTTAATAAAGTTTTGATTTTTAGGTTTTTGTCCAGAATTTTCATACACAGTATTTATTTATTGTTTGAATAGGATTTGATTACTGTCATTCTTTTCTTATTATTTTATGCGTATTAGGTTCTTAATTTATGTTTTAATTTTAGGTTCTTAAGTTATGTTTTAATTTAGTCACAAAAAAAAATATCAAAAATCCCTGGAAACTGAATCTAAACTATGTTCAGTAAATATTTCTTTTTTTTTTATTTTCGATTGGAAATATGTAAAATTTGAGATTAAACCGCATTCCCTGAGGAGACAATCTAACCTTTGGACTGAATATTACACGACGTAACTCTTATACTTGGGATAGCTTTCGAACTGCTCATTTTTCAAGTGAGTCGGAAAGTAAATCAATACAATCTTTAAAAAAAAAAAACACATCTCCATGGTATGCCTTTAGAACTCATTCATTTAGACTTATTTGACCCCACCAGAACACAGAGCCTAGGAGGAAAGCAATACGCATTCGTCATTTTTGATGACTACTCTAGGTTTACCAGGGTACTTTTCTTATCTTCCAAGGATGAAGTGTGTAAGATGTTAATCAACTTATGCAAGAAGTTTCAAAACGAAAAAGGATACGAAGTTCTAAACATCAGGAGTGATCGAGGTAGAGAATTCAAAAATAAAGATGTTGAGAAATTCTGTGATGAATATGGAATAGCTCATAACTTTTCGACACCTCGTACTCCTCAACAAAATGGAGATGTTGAAAGGAAGAATAGGTCACTTTAGGAAATGGTTAGGACCATGCTAAATGAGCATAACATGCCTAAGTATTTTGGGCTGAAGCGATAAACATCACATGTTACGTAATAAATAAAGTCTCCCTTAGGACAAGCCTAGAGAAGACCCCATATTAACTTTGGATGTAAGTGCTTTGTATTGTATAATAAATAGGACTTAAGAAAATTTGATGCGAAATCAGATGAAGAAATCTTTTTAGGATACTCATTGAATAGCAAAACCTTTAGACTCTACAACCAAAGGACCCTTTCAGTCATAGAATCAGTTCATGTAACTTTTTATGAGGCAAATCCATTTTCTAAACCCTCTGATATTGATGAAGCAAAAATTAAACAAAGTTTAGAAGATTTAACAATTCAAGAAGTAAAAGTTGAGAGTAAAGAATCCAGCACATCATTAAATGAAAACTTTCTAGATCAATTCAAATTGTCTAAATAATAGAAATTTGTAAGGAATCACCCAAAGGATCAAATCATTGGTGAACCTTCACGTGAAGTGTCCACTAGATCTTCATTGAAGAATTTGTGTAATCATTATGTTTTCCTATCTTAGGAGGAACCCAAGAATATAAATGAACTATTAAATGAAGATTCATGGATAATAGCCATGCAAGAAGAGTTAAATCAATTTGAAAGAAATAGAGTCTAAAAGTTAGTTCCTATACCCACTGATCACTCAGTAATCGGAACCAAATGGGTGTTTAGAAATAAAAATGATGAAAACCGTATTGTAGTGCGTAAAAGGCTAGACTGGTAGCTGAAGGTTACAATCAAGAAGAAGGAATAAATTACGACGAGACCTTTGCTCTTGTAGCTAAAATGAAAGCAATAAGAATGTTACTAGCCTATGCATCTCACAAAGATTTTAAACTTTATCAAATGGATGTGAAGAGTGCATTCTCAAATGGATTTATAAATGAAGAAGTATATGTAGCACCACCCCCAAGATTTGAAGATTTTCATTTTCTTAATCACATTTTTAGACTAACAAAGGCCTTATACGGACTAAAACCAGTTCCTAGAGCTTGGTATGAGCGATTAAGTTGTTTTTTGTTGGAAAATGGCTTTTCTAGAGGAAAAATGGATAGCACCCTATTTATCCAGTCTAAAGACAAAGATATGCTTATCATATAGATATATGTGGATGACATCATATTTGGTGCTACAAATGAGGATTTATGCAAAAATTTTGCAAAATGCATGCAAGACGAGTTTGAGATAAGCATGATGGGCGAGTTGACATATTTCCTTGGTCTTCAAATCAAGCAAGTTAAAACTAGCACTTTCATAAATCAATCGAAATATATAAGAGACTTGCTCAAGAAATTTGATATAGAATGTGGCAAGCCATTCGGGACCCCAATGAGCACTTCTATAAGCCTTAACAAAGATGAGCAAGGAAAGCCGGTAGATAAAAAATACTACCCACCGAGCCATGATAGGTATTTTGCTCTACTTGACCGCCAGTAGACCGGACATCATGTTCAGTGTCTGTATGTGTGCTCGTTTTTAAGCAGCTCCTAAAGAATCTCACCAAATAGCTTTCAAGAGGATATTAAGGTAGTTGATAGGTACTACTAACTTAGGACTATGGTATCCTAAATATACAGGCTTCAAGATGATTAGCTATTCGGATGTGGATTATGCAAGATGTCAAATTGACCGAAAGAGCACAAGTGGAGCTTGCCTTTTCCTAGGATGATCTCTGGTTTCTTGGTTCTCCAAAAAAAAGAATTCTATGGCACTTTCCACTGCTAAAGTGGAATATGTAGCAACAGGTAGCTATTGGGCACAAACTCTATATATGAAACAAAAATTAAAAAATTTTAATTTGGAATATTTGGTTGTACCAATTAAATGTGATAAGACTAGCGCCATCAATATATCCAAAAACCCCATTTCTCACTCCAAGACCAAGCATATCGACATTAAACATCACTTTCTAAGAGATCATGTCCAAAAAGAAGACATCATTTTTGAATTTGAAAATACGGATGAACAATGAGCGGATATGTTTACAAAACCTCTTTTTGAGGATAGGTTCATCTCTATACATCGAGAATTAGGTCTATTACACAGTAGAGAAGTATTTGAGAAAGAAAACTTAATGAGTGGTTGAGTTAGATAAGCAATTAAGTCAAAATACTGAAGGCTAGGTGATGACAATTTATCCTCGTAGGGTAATTCTTCCTTACGAAGGAATTTTAAACCTTATTTTTTTATCATGTGGGCGTTTCTACTCCATCCTCTCTTTTCATAGCAAGAACCCACTATGATATATTTTCTTCGACTACGGTAAAGCAAATGGGCTATGTACATCGTCCTCAAGGCTGGATGCCAAAAGGTGGTAGAGTACGTTAAGAACCACAGCCAACTCCAGTACAGCAGGTCAAGAACCCCAGCAAGTTGCACCTCCAGCGAATGACGCACCCTCCTAGTTTATTTCTTATCAGCAGCAACTACATGACTTCCATGGTGTGAAGTGCGTACCGGTTTCAGCTCACTTCAGTCAAGTTACACTTCTCTTAACCAGTGCCTTGGACGAATTGAACAATATATGGCCGATTCTTCTTCTTCACGAGGCAAGGCTCCTATAGGGAGAAGCTCGGGTGACAATGAAGATGAAGATGATGATGATGATGATAATGATGAGAAAGGAACTGAAACCGACGGAGAAGATGATGCGTAGTTATTTTCTTTAAATGAACAAACTTGGGTTATAATATTTGTATCTGACACTACTCTTTTATATGGTTTTGCTCTTTCTTTTTGCTTTCCTGTTTCTTCTTCCTGCACTTGGTTTATTTTGAATATTTTTGCATGATGAATACTAGATGGATGCTTATATTGGAAATTGCATGATGACTTATGGATCATGTTCTTGCATTTGTTATTCTTGTTAGATCATCCTTTTTTTTTTTTATGTCAAAAGGGGGAGAAACTTAGCAAAATTAAGCATGAAACTGAGCACATGAAATTGAGCATATTGAACATAAGGCTATTCTAGAAATTGAAAAAGTATCAGCATGAAGCATCTTTAATGAATGAAATTTTAAATTTACTGAATATGGAATATTTTTTATTCAGGGGGGAGTTACTTGATATACCATGATATATCTCCATTGCTGAAAGTTTAACATGAATTCTGATATGTATTCTGATCATTCTACAAATCTTGTTAAGATTATGCTTATTGTAAGGGGGAGCCTTATTAAGGCTTACTCATTTTTGCTCCTTATTTGTTATTATCAAAAAAGGGAAGATTGTTGGCCTAACATGACTAAATCTTGTTTTGATGATAACAAATCAA
The DNA here is from genome assembly GCF_029873635.1 of Malania oleifera. Taxonomy (NCBI): domain Eukaryota; kingdom Viridiplantae; phylum Streptophyta; class Magnoliopsida; order Santalales; family Ximeniaceae; genus Malania; species Malania oleifera. Next base: position 55,723,946 of record NC_080427.1, on the reverse strand, counting down.
GGGTACTTAACATGTTTGTTTAAGTATGAGTTTCAGGGCTCAAAAGTATTCATGAGATCAAGTTCAACTATTTAACAAGCTTAAATGAAGATTGTACTTAAATTCATGAGTGACGATGAAGTTAAAGCACATTAAAGAAATGGTTAAAGTTGGACATAGCATGAAAGCTAAGACTTAAGAGTTTAGATAGTTTTATCTTATAAAAGTCTCATGTAAGCCCAATACAGTTGTTTGAAGCTCTTAAGAAATATCATTGACTTAGAGACCTGTTTTAAATCATGGAAAATATTTTCTTAAAGTCTCAAGAAAATTTTTCCAAGTTACAAGTTAAGTGTCGAAATCAAAATTTGAAAAACAAAGAAGTAGCAAGCTGGACAGGCAGTTGATGTTTAATTGTCAGGCAGCAAAGGTGCTACTGACTTTGTAAATAAATGGACAGAACAAAAGCAGACAACTGACCATCGGGCCTTAGTCAACTGAAGTCTACGTTTTAACTTTTAAACAACGCTGATAAAGTTTCCAAAATTGATTTCTTGGCTTCCAAACTTAGAGAAAACTTGGAGAAAACGATAAGAAACTTTATTGCTCTATATATACATGATATTTTAGCAAATTATATACAACATCAAGCACATACAAATCATAATTTCAAAGTTATATTGTTGTAAGCATTCAGAAAACGCTGTTGTGCTTTTGCTGAACTTACTCACGCAATTCTGATATATTCTACTGATTTTCTCAAATCTAAATTAGAACCCTAGTGATATTACTCTGAGTTTCAACTTTTTTATTGTATTTTGATTGAAGTATACTGAATCTAACTTGTACAAATCTGCTCTTTTGAGAGTATTTCATTGTACGAACAAAGTTTGTTCCTTTGTGATTATTTTTTACGATTCAGGGCATTTGAATCGTTGCCTAGTGAGAGGATTGTTCTTGTTAGAGAGGGATCTCCACCTTGAACGGAAAGATACTTCACTTGGTAACGAAGTTGAGAAAGGAAATCCTCACAATGGGTTGCTTGAGGCAAGGACGTAGGCCGCTGGCCGAACCTTATAAAAATTTGGTGTTCAGCTCTTCTTCCCTTAAACTCTTTACATTCTAGCAAAGTTATAAACTGCATGTATGCTTGATTAATCATTGTGAACTTGTTAAATATTGGGAATCTGTTGAATACTGATTTTGCTTGTATTTGAATCAAGGAACTGATTGGTTGTGTAGTTAGATTGAATAATCAGACAAACTTTGAATACTGAATTTTGAATACACAGCTGAGGTAAAACTTGTGAAATTGATTATTCCATTGAAGGATAAATTGCAGGGTATTTAAAAATCAATTTACTAAAATTGCATCGTGAGATTATTATTGTTTAGTGTTGAAAAGAAAATTTGATTTTGAATTTTATTTATTTGTTGAAATTTGAATTTGAATTGTGATCTCATATTTACATTCGTATATACCTAGGATTCCCGATTGGTAGAGTACAGTCGCTGATTAGAATTTTTATGTTTGTGTGATTGTAACAAATTAATTTAAAAAGGGTAATACTTGACTAAAATTTTTGTAAATAAAATTTCAAAAACCCAATTCACCCCCCCTCCCTCTCTTGAGAGTACACCTATAATCTCAATGTCTTGTATAATACTATTCATATCTTCTCAAAATTGTCTCTTAAGATTTTATGCCAAGCCTACTTGAGGAGCATAAGCACTAATGATATTCATTATCTCGTAGCCTAATACCATATTAATTTTTATAATTCTATCTTCTACTCTGTTTACATGAACAACGCTATCTTTTAAGTTTTTATCAACTATAATTTCTACTTTATTTCTATGTTTTTCTTTTTCAATGTACAAAAGTTTAAATCCTAATTTATTAATTTCTCTAACTTTCTCTCCCACCAACTTAGTTTCTTGAAGGCAAATTATATTAATTTTTCTTCTAATCATTGTGTCCACAATTTCCATGCTTTTAGCTATAAGTGTCCCTATATTCTAAGTTGCTAATCTAATCCTAATTTTTGAAATTAAGTTATTTTGGATCACCGCACATCGGCACATGCCTTCGGCTTCAAGCTTCAGCAGTTCTCACTTCTCAGAGTCTCAGACTCTCAGTCAACACAAAAAAACCCTAAGGGGCAAGGGCTCCAACTTGCGCCGTGGGCCGTGGCACTCAAGCTCTCAGCTTCTCCTCATCTCTGACTCAACTCTCACAGTCTTACTCTCTCAAATCTAATTCTCAATCCTCGATTCCTCTCCTTTCCTGACTCCTAACTCTCCTCTCCTCTCCTCTCCTTTTGATCTGTGCGCTGCAGCGTGTCGGACGGCCCCGACCTGTCCTCTCCTGAGTCTCCTCTCCTCTGCTCTGGATCTGGTGCACTGCAACGTGCCGGTGCCGGACCTATCCTCTTGTCTCCTCTCCTCTCCTCTGGTGCGCTGGCGCTGCTACTTGATGGGCCTGCCGATGCTGTGAGCCCACGAACGATCCACTCCACACCTTGAGTAGCTCGAGTCGTCGTCTCCTCAAGCTCCACGGACCACAGCGATTGTTGTCGTCGTCTCCCCCAGCTCCACAGACGGACAAACCACTTGACATTTTTACATTTTTTTTTTTTTTTTACATTTTTTAAAAAATGTATTCATTAAAGGGATGTATTATTTTTTTACATTTTATGTTCTTTTATTTAGAAATTAATAAATATAATGCAGTATATTTTTTTTTTAAATGTCATTTTATATGAAATTTTTTAAAAAATAAAATAAGTAAATTATATTTTTTTAAACGGGTGACCCGTTATCCGCCCGTTTATTAAACGGGCGGGTTAGGGTTAGCATGTGTGTAATCTGTTTAACATCGACCCGTTTATAACCTAGCCCGTTTATGACCCGGCCCGTTGGTGACTCGTCCAAACCCAGCCCGCCCGCCCGTTTTGCCAGGCCTACCTACCCATGTCTAAAATGATGTAGGAACCCTCGCATATAAGATAATAAATTATATAAAAAAAATATCATAATAAAATAGAAATAATTATAATAATTTTTCTTAATTATTATTTTTTAAAATTCACTTCTTAGTGAGACTAATCTTATTGAAATTATACGATAATAAATGAATATCTCTATTCTTTCCTTCAACTCCATTTGCAACTCAAAAAATATTTTAAAAAATAAAAAAAAAATCAAAAAATCTATGTTTTTATGTTTAGTTATCAAAGAAAGTAAAAAAGAAAATGAAAAATATATTAAGTTCATGGACAAAATTTTAATTTTACACATCCTTAATATTTTATTTTTCTCAATTTTTTAATTATAAAAACAAACTTCCATTTTTAATAGAATTTAATATAGAAAGAAAATGCAATAGAAAATAAATTTTTTCTTTATTTTCTTTTCCATTCCTTTCCTTTCCTGTTTTCAAGTAAAATCCTTGCCCATATGAAAACTTGTTAAATTAAGCACAAGCAGACGAACAAACTGAAAATCTGTCTATTTCTTCACACAACTACCTTCCATTTGGTGTATTGTACTTAAATTCTTCAATGCGCGATTTCTAGTTATATGATAATCAATGAAAATTTGTGCTAATTGAAGGGCACGAAAAAGGAAGAACATTCACAGTTAAAAACAGACCTCCAATAAGCAAGCAACCAGGCCCTGTTTTGAACCTCAATAGCAGGCACTTTGTCTACATGTTCAACGTACGATTAACCATGCTATGCAAATAGAGAGGTTAAAAGAGGGTTGTATTTGATATTCTGTTTGAGAGAGAGAGAGAGAGAGAGAGAGAGAGAGAGCTGTTGACAAACTCTATATTGAAAATGCATATGCAAATTACAGCTGCTACATGAGGACCAAACTGTGTACCAAATAGACTGATAAATAGAGTACTGATGCTAAAACATGGAAGTACAGCTCTCCCTACATTCATACACATGCAAACACAAAAAGAGGAAGGAAGATATACCCCTCCCACCCCAACAAGGATCAAAGAGTATCATCAAAACAAAATGTTCCTCGTCACCCTAAAACTCTTATACTGTCTTCATCTAAGATGATGAAGATTTGACCATTGTGCTTACCTTCTTCAAGAGACCTTTCATCTCACCTTCTAAACTAGACTTCATCTCCTGCGATATTTGACCGTCAGACTTTTCCAGCATCAATGTCATCATCTCAAGTTTCTGCTTAATGAAATCAAGTTCTGAGGCTTCATTAGCAGACTGGGTAGCAGATGGATCTGGAGGGGTTTCATCGGGCAGACATGAAGCAATTATATGCAGATTTTCACCATCTTCATTAGTCCCAGAAGAAACTGAGGGATACCGGAGCCGAAAATTGACTTTTGTGGTTCCAAAGGGACTGCTCTTCACTGAATTGTTGAAGGCTTCTTCCGCATCCACTGTCCTTACAAAGACAACTCGACCACAGAAAGAATTATAGAGTATGTCTGTTTCCATCTCGTTGAGAGCCCCGAATTTGCTATATATTGTGATAAGATCATCCTTTGACGGCAAAGACACTGTTGGGGGAAATGACACAAAAAGGACTGCAGATGAAGCTTTTCCATCAGTTTTATTATCATTCATCTTCCCAGCTGAAGCCAAGGGAGCTTGCTTGACTTTAGAAACATCCAGCTTTGCTGCTTTGTTCTTTTTAACCCTGGGCCGCCTTACTTTTCCTTCTTGTGAAGGATCATGAGATTCATTCATGTCTTTTCCTACCGACCTTTCTTCATTATTTTTAATCCTAGATTGCCGGGTTTTTGGCCTAGACGAATTGTCGTGAATCTGCTTCAGGCTTTTTAGTATCGACCCAGGCTCTGAGTCTAAAGACTTCCTCTTTCTACCAGGTCGACTTTTGTTGTACGCTTCATAGTTAGATCCTTCCCGATAGATTGAGCTTCTGAACACGGAGAAGAATTTCCTGATCATATCAAGAGATTTGTTTCCTTTTGAATATTGAAAATTGCCAGCTACAGACCGGAGTTCATATAGTACTTCATTTGGGGATGCCCTACTTTCCTTCAAGTCAATGATCATGTTTTCCTCCTTCAGTGCTTCAGGACTTGCACCATCCCTTGTGTCACAATCAACACCAAGTTCTTTGGAGAGCTTCCTCTGAAATGTCTCCCCGCTGCACTTTAAAATTGGGGGGGACCCAATAAGCTGGCCAGCAGCCCTTTTCATTTGCTCTCCTATATGAGCAACATTAGAAACTTTTAGGAATTTTGTTCCTGAGTCTCTCTTGGTGTTCGACTGCATTTGCCTCTGAATTAGATTGGTTGTGTATGGAGGGGATAAATACTTGCTTCTTTTCCTTTCCCTCGACAGAGAGCCCTTTTTGATTTCTTCTTTGGCCTCACTACCATCATTTTCAAGGCTGGAAACTTTGTTCCTTCGCCTTTGCGCTGTCTCATTGCCTCTTTCAGTTCCTTCCATGTCCTTATCACCATCATCTGCGGCACTGGAACCTTTCTTCTTCTTCCTTGCACTAAAGACAATGCCCTCTTTTACTTCTTTGTTGCCCTTACTTTTAGAATTTTCAGTTCCCTCTATGCCCATATCACTGTCAACTTCAGTACTGGAACTTTTCTTCTTCCTTCCACTTAACACAAGGCCATTCTTGGATTCTTCTTTGCCCTTACTTTTAGAACTTTTTCCATCAGCAGTCGTAGAAAATCCTGAAAATTTGGCCCTCTTCCTCATTTCCAATGGAGAGGTCAATTTATTAATGCTAGGGCTTCCAGCTTCGCCACCCTCCTTTCTCTTTTTCTTTCCAGATGCTGATGCCACTTTGCCCAAGTGAGTTCCTTCCTTTGCTGTGTCCAGCCCATTATTCTCAGGTTCAACATCCATGTCCCCTCCCATAAGTTCAGCCATGCTTTTCTGCTTCCTTCTTTGATTCAGCTTATCCTCTGAAATCTCTAAACATTTTTGCAGCAGGGATTGACTGGTTTGGCCATATCCCGGACCTACTGGTACAGAAAGCCACTGTTCTTCACTTGGACCTTGAATTGGAACTTCCATAAAGCCACAGATGTCCATTGAAGCATTCTTATTGTTGTACTCGGGGTCAACAATTAATTGTGGTTCATGATACACGGGCAATTGGTAGCCCCCTTTCGCACAATAAAAAGCTGAAAGCCAACTTTTTAACACTGCAAGCTCAAGCATACTGCTTGCAGAGACACTTTGTGCCATATTTCTCAGATTCGCAAGCAGTACTGCAGGTTCATGCTGAGCAACTGAAAGTCTACCAGTTCCATCCCGGGGCACAGAAGCTCCTTTCCTGATTCCAGCATTAACAGCTAATGATCTATCAAGGCTTAACAGATGTTCTTTGGGCATACAAAAGCAAGTCATTTTCAACTCCACAAGTCTACTAATAAAACCCACAGCCTCCTGTACAGCATCGACAAAGCTCTTGGAGTTGCTTTGCTGTGACATTGATTCAAACTTCTCCTCAAAAGGTTCCAACTGAGATGGGTAGCACCATGCAAAGGAACCATCTCCAAAATACGCCACAAGAAGGCGATCCCTCTGCTTGTACTTCGCAGCATGCTCTGATGCATCTGAAGGATTATAAATCTGTCCAGGCCACCATGGATGACTCCTAATCTTGCCCCATACAAGGTCACCAACAGAAAAATGATGACTTTCATCATCCACATCACCCTTCAAATACTTCTCGTCATTCATCTCAGGCAGGGAAATAGGCATCTCCGTAACTTCTCCACCTTGGTCTTCCCCATTTTCCAGCAAGCTTCCCTTACCATTTTCACGACCACTACCATCTTCACACCCACTTCTCTTCCCCAAATTGCCAGCATCTTTCACTTCATTTTTCAACGTACAACGATGACCCACAGTTTTCTTTTCAATACCATTTTCTTCCTTCTTAGCTCCCAATAAATAGCCCAACCCATTTTCTTGCTTTTTCAAAGAACAAGGATCACCTAACCCTAACCCTAATCCTAATCCATCTTCCTTTTTATTTTCCCACTTACCACAAGAATCATCCGTCGCCTCAGTACCACCCAAAAACCCCTCTTTACCAACCGAAACATTTACACCATTACCGTGGATTCCTGCAAGGCTCGGACCAGCCAAACCAGTAGCTGCAGAAGCTGCTTTTAGGGCTTTTTGACCTTGCGGGGTCTCTCGGGTCTTGACCGGTTCAGTTGCAGAAGACGAGTCATCTAGGGTTTTTCCGTCTACTGGGGTTTCTAGCTTACCGTCAACTGTTTCCATTTTCGGAAACCCCTATCCAGATTTTCTTTCCCTTCCTCGAGGAAATCAACACCCCCGGATTTCACAGCTGAAACAAACAGAAATATCATGAAACAACAGAGCTCAACCCAACGCGACTTTAGGGCTTTGGGTTTCGACAGAACGAGCTCACCCAGACATTAATCCATAAAATAATAACCATAAGCTCAAAAGATTCGAAGAGAAACATGTATATATAATCGATAACATACTCAAGAGCATAAAATATAGAAATCGAAGAGTACCTAAAGAACAAAACAGAGCTTTCCAGCTTATGCTTCTTCAGCTTCCCCCCTTCCCATTTTCCAGAATTCTACTACTCACCACTAGAGAGAGAGAGAGAGCGAGAGAGAGAGATTTGTTTTCTGGAACTGGAAGACGAGAGATACCAATTGGGATTTGCGAATTGGGAATTGGAATTAAAATCGCGTGTTTGGCTGCGCGAGATATGGGAATGGTAAATTTATTTCAAAAGGGCTTTCATGGACCGGCGACTCGCGGAGGTTTATTTTATTGTCCGTATCGACGGTGGCTATTTGTTCGTACTATAAGTACGTCTGACCTACGCGCCGAGTGGGGAACAGAACATTGTACTCGCCCTTCTTGGCGCCTGCGTGTCTTCCGAGTGCGCTTGCTCCTTTTTAAGGTGTAGGTGGCAATTTTATAGAGCGAGTAGATAGTTTTTCTAGGACATCAGGGTGGAGATGTGCGGAGTCTGAAGATGCCGGCAGTAAAGGTCGCATAAATTCGGGACAGGCAATCTGTCCTGCACAGTTTAATAGTTTATCCTTCCGATAAAACAGAGCGCGTAAAAATGGTAAAAATTAATTACTAATTGAAATTAAAGCTTTGCATTTTTCTATTTAATTTTTTTGCACAAGACCCTCAACTCTCTTAAATTTTACAAAACAAAACAAATACAAACAGACAGAGAGACACAATTGGAAATTTGGTGCATACGAATCAATAAATATTAAAATCTAAACTTTAGATTTTATGTTCTAATTGCTATTTAGGGCATATTTTACAAAATACGTGCAATCATGGTAAATTATATAACTTTTATTGTCTTATATGATCTTTATCTCCATGAGTAGGAGAACTTTTAGTCACATTATGTCATTTGATTTATGTCCAACCATTGATATTAATACTCGGACTTAGAATGAGATGATCTATGAAAAACTCTTTTTTGACTCTCTTTTACTCACTATTTCTTTCGAAACATATATTTCAAGTCTTGAATTTAAATTTTTATAAATTTGGTATAATTTTATATTATATTTTATCCAAATACACAAATTCAAATCCAAAATCTCTCCAAACAAAAAGTAAAAATTTTTCCTAGTAATAAGTTTGTGGATGCCAAATCAATGCTCTTTGAGCATATTAGATGATTAAATGTTAATTTCATTGACATAATTGAGCGCATAAGTATCATACCTAATCCCATTAATTGAATTAATTTTTTTTTAAATTATTCTTTTAAGTTTTCAATGCTCAATTAATCTTTATATCTTTGACGATTGAAAATGCTGTAATGCTTCTTTTTTTATGCCAAGGATCGATGTTTTTCTTTTTCTTTTTTATCCTATGGAAAATGTTTTTATAGGACTTTTGATTCCCAAGATCATGCAGTATAGTCAGATTTGTATTTCAAACTATGTCAAGACAAATACAAAGATAAACCCTATAATATGTAGAACCCTGATAGAAATGGGGTTTATCTTTCTTTTTTTTTTCCATGACAAATGTTTTTATAGAACTTTTGATTTCCAAGATCATGTAGTATGGTCGGATTTTTATTTCAGACTATGTTGAAACAAACACGAAGATAAATCTTATAATATGTAGAACCCAAATAGAAGTGGGACCCAACTATTGTGTTTGTTAGGAAAACAACCTAGCATGCTAAGAATATGGAACTCTGATCAGCAAGACCTAGGGGCGGAGGGCGTTGATTCGTAAGTTTGGTGTAACACTAGGGGATCCGAATTGCTCGTTGGTGGTTGGAGTTTCTATGTAATCAAAAATAAATAAAATATGGAACTCTAACTCCCCAATTCAGAAGGATCATACCTTGTATACTTAAATTTGAATTCCAACCTGTGTCGAAACAAATAAAGAGAATGAACCTTACAACTATGACCCAAATAGGTGTTGGATACATTCGTGTCTATTAGGAATCCATTCTAGTATACACACACATCTAGGACATTTAACGTTTTCCAATTGAATGTATTCTACTTGCAATCCACAACGCCTAACACAAGCAATTAATATTTCACAATTGTAGCAGTAAACAGGTGCTTTTAATTCTAAATATTGCATATTTAATTCCATTTATAAATTTTCTTCCTTAATGAGTTTGAATTTTCATAAATATCTTAACAAAATAAGAAATAAGTATGTTTTAATAATATTAAATTTTTAGTATCAATTCCATTAAAAAAGTCCATCACTTAAATTTAGAACTAATCCCATTAATTGAATTACTTTTTTCAAGAAATCTTTTTTTAGCTCCTCACAATAATAAATCAAATCCCATTTTTCTTTACAATATAAAGTGTCGTACTATTTCTTTTATGTCAAAAACAGTGTTAACCTACCCCTCTCTCTCTCTCTCTCTCTCTCTCTCTCTCTCTCTCTCTCTCTCTCTCTCTCCTTTTTATAAAAAACATCGTATACAACTTTTGACTTTCAAGTTCAAAGTATGCTACCTTTATGTAACTAATATGACTAAAATAAAACAATTGAGACAATAGCCAAGTATTGTACTTATTAATAATGTATAATTTTTCTTCCTTATAAATTTGAGTCGTTATGAAAATCAAAATTAATTAATGTTTATATGAAATAGTCTATTAAAGATGTAGAGACCCAAATCCGTAAATAAGGAAAATAAATTGGAAACGGATAAAAAGGGGGTATCACAGCAGGGTTCGTCGATGAAGGCGGCATGTTTGTTGACGAAGTCTCTCAGTGCTTCGTCGACGAAATTCAGAGCGTTGTCGACGAAGGAATACCGAGCGAGCCAAAGAAATATCCATGTGGGGCTTGTCGACGAAGGTAGGGCTTCGTTGACGAATTGCATTACTGGCTCGTCGATGAGGCGGCACCTTCATTGACGAGTTTGACTCAGTCAAAGGCCCTATAAATACCCTTTTTAGTTGCTTAAGGAATAAGAAAGCTCAAAAGCGCGCTCTCTCTCTCTCTCTCTCTCTCTCTCTCTCTCTCTCTCTCTCTCTCTCTATGATCCTTCACCGTTCGTCGTTCATTTCTACGATCGGAGGCTCTTGCGTGGATCAGGAGAGGAAACTCTACTGTTATAGCGAATCAAATCGTCGTTTTGAAGATTTTTGGGATTTTTTCAAAAATCGAGGTAAGGATCTGATTTCGTTTTCAATTAGGTAGTTATATAGTAGTCGAGATTGTAGAGAAGTAATGTTCTGTGATTTTTAGATGTCGAGAATCCTAGGTCGTTGTTTTGGACCGATCTATACGTGTTTCTATTTCCGAGTTTAAGGTAAGGGGAATTTGTTTACAACAGCATTTTTGTAAAACTAAACCGCTCAAAAGATAGTTTATGTTTATATGTATGATTTGACTACTTATTTACTAAATTTCATTGGGTAAAAATGTCAATTTTGCAATTTTACAGTTTTGGCAAAAATATAGGTTTTGGCGTATGATCTCCAAACTTTTCAAAACTTCCTTATTTGCATTATTATTAATATAGGAGATGCTTGAAACCCTTATTTCTCATTCAAATAATGTTTATTGTATTACGAACTATATAGAGAACTTTTGATCAAACTAGTGTGACATGTGTATTGAAATGGAATGTGAGAATCTTTCATATTACTTGTATGAAATATGGGAACTGAAGTTCCGTTTGCTATACAGAAAATGTGTGAAACAGGTGCCAATTATATACTGAACTATATACGTAAAAAGAGTTAAACCAAGAGGATGTGTGTCGGTTTACAACGCAATGTGATTGTATGAGCTTGTAAAAATACTAGAATTGCACAGGTTATTATGTTTTCAATGTAAATTGTATATATGATATATGGAACCACAGCTTGCTACCAAAGGAGTTGAAAGATACTTTAATATAAAGGGGTTGAAAGATACTCTCGTTACTAAAGGCTCGGTTTCGTAGCTAGTAAAGTACAGTGCAACCACACATATGAATCATTGTGGGTAGAGAGATAGTCGGCTTGTAGGAGTAATGAAACCACTGATGAAATAATGGACTAGGTGGGGCAGTCGGACTGTATAATTGATACTTGACAGTGCCTGCACGAACAGGGCATTGTTGGAGTTATCAGTGCACAACCCGTGCTATGGGGTAAATAGGCATAATATGTCATACCAAGCCGGTTGTCATTCTAAATATTCATATACATGATTTAAAAGTTAATATGGGAAAATTTATAGTATTTATGTTGATATATCTATTGTAGTATAGTATTGAAAATGTTCGTTGTATGTATCAGGTTTTAAATCGAAATAAATGCATGTGGTCACACACTGATTGTAATATCTTCCACCTTACTGAGAAGTGTCTCACCCTATTATACAACCTTTGTTTTCAGGTCCTTCAAGATGTCGATCCTAGTTGCTAAAGGGACTGGGAAGGTGATTTTTGGTTTTAGTTTACATAAGTGTTTTACTTGTGTAATAAACTTAGTTGGAATACCTTTTTGAGATTGTAAGAATTGGTTATATTTTAATTATGTATTTGAGGATGCAGTAAGTAAACTCTGGTATATGTCTAATAGAAATCCCGATGAATGTTTATGTTTTTCTGCAACATTTACATTACGATTATGTATGAGTTACACCTGTATCTCCCTATTTAAGGCGGGTTGCTTATGTATGTTTAATAGGTACAGGTATTCTGTATGAGTGGGAAAAATCTGGCTCTGTATAAAAGGTCGGGTCGTTATAGTTGGTATCAGAGCCTTAACCAGTCAGAAGTGTGATTTGATTCATGCTGCCTGGTTAGGGATATGTGCAAAACTTAGGATTTGCTAGTTCTTGTAGTCTAAAATATACCAGAGTATAGAACATGAATAAGACCTTGGGTTTTGCTTTATATACCTAGAGATAGAAATCCATTGACAGACTTGTGTGTTTTTTTGGATCAATCGAAAGGTTCAAAAAATCACGGCAATCCATTGACGGTTTTGTTTCCAAGTGGAAAGGCGGAATTTGAGTTAGAATGATGATGTTAAATTAATGGAGTACGTTAATATTAAGGATATGAATTTAGGGGACTGAGTCTATAGTACGATAGTATTAGGTGATACTTAGGCTATTACCCTTCTAAGGGATTTTCACAATTTCTTTTCAGGATGGAATCCAAGGGCATTACTGCCAACGTGGGAGGCAGTAGTAGTGAGGGTGTAGGTCATGAGGCTGGCAGTGACTTTACGAGTGTATTGTGGGATTTTGCACAGCAGCTTATGGCAGAGGTGGTGCGAACGAGTAGGGGGCAGGACCGTCCCATAACTGAGATGGGTTGCTCCATTGATAAGTTCACCAGGTTGAAGCCTTCGGTTTTCATAGCAAGTGCAGATCCAGTTCAAGTTAAGAATTGGATCCAGGAGATTGAGAAGTTCTTGGATGTTTTAAATTGCATGAAGAAGCAAAAGGTAACCTTTGCAACATTCAAGTTGTCAGGGGAGGCAGAGAGATGGTGGGTATCGGTTAAGAAGATGGAGGAGCATCGACCGATACCAGTAGCAATGACGTGGGCCCATTTTAGAGAGCTATTCTTTGAACGGTACTTTTTGGCCATGGTCAAAAACGCGAAGATGGAGGAATTTATGAGCCTAACGCAGGATTCGCTAACGGTGCAGCAGTATGTTGCCAAATTCCAGTAGCTATCCCGATTCGCTCCATTCATGATACCAGATGAAGCGAGGAAGGCCTGGAAGTTTCAGAGGGGTCTGAGGAAGGAGATTCGTAGATAGACAGGAATCTTGCAATTGCAAGACTTTGCTACACTAGTTGACAAAGCCACTGTGGTATAGGAGAGTTTGCTGGAGGACGCGGAGGTTCAAGTCACGAAGAAGAGTCCAATGCCTCCCAGTTTTTCGTCTGGGGCGAGGCAAGGTAACTGGAAGAAGAACAGTGGTGGTACGTTTGAGAGTACCGCATCTTATCATGGTTGCTCTCTATATGGTAAGAGGCACGCTGGGCAGTGTTGGATGACTACGGAGGCTTGTTTACGGTGTGGTAAGTAAGGACATCGGGCGAGAGACTGTTGTATACAGGGAAACAGTCGAACCTCGCAACAGCCATACATAGGAAATACTCAGGTGCGGCGTGGTGGTTAGCAAGGGGGTACCGTCCAGGCTAGGGTGTACTTTCTGACTCCAAGTGACGCAGAGAATGCTGGTGATGTAGTCATAGGTATCATTTACATGTTTTCCCATAAAATTGTTATATTATTTGATTCTAGGGCAACGCATTCTTTTATTTCCCAGGGATTTATTAAACTATGTGGATTACAGGTGCAGTTGTTAGATTATGAACTGGTAATGGCTACGCCATTTGGATCTACGGTCGGGTGTAGCTAAGTAGTCTGTGACTTCCCAGTAGAAATTCAGGGGAGAGTACTACCAATTAGCCTTATTGTATTTGACATGTATGGCTTTGATATCATCCTAAGGATGGACTAGCTATTGGCCAGTTATACCAGTATCGACTGCCACAGGAGGGAGGTGTTGTTTAGAACCCTAAAGGAGCAGGAATTCAAGTTCCTAGGGTTGTGTGTGTGTTCCGCACCACGGATCCTTTTAGCTATGCAATCTAGGAGGTTACTCCAAAAAGGATGTCAGGGGTATCTAGCATTTTTGAAAGACACACCAGTTGAAGAACATAAACTGGAGATGATTGCGGTAGTATACGAGTTCCTTGACGTTTTTCCAGAGGACTTGCCAGGTTTACCTCTGGACCATGAAGTGGAATTCGTTATAGAATTAGCTCTAGGCATGGCATCGATATCGAAAGCTCCATATCGTATGGCTCCATCTGAATTGAGAGAGTTGAAAGAATAGCTTCAAGAGCTGTTAGACAAGAGGTACATTCGACCAAGTGTTTCTCCCTAGGGAGCCCCGGTGCTATTTGTGAAGAAGAAGGATGGGTCGATGAAGATGTGCATCGACTACAGAGAACTTAACAAGGTCACGTTGAAGAACAAATACCCGCTACCCAAGATTGATGATTTATTTGACCAGCTCCAGGGCACAAAGATCTTCTCTAAGATTGATCTACGATATAGGTATCATTAGCTGAAGGTGAAAGTGGAGGACGTTCTAAAGACAACATTTCGAACTCGGTATGGCCATTACCAATTTATGGTTATGCCTTTTGGTTTGACTAATGCACCTGCAGCATTTATGGATCTAATGAACAAGGTCTTTCACGAATATTTAGACCAGTTCGTCATGGTATTTATTGATGACATCCTAGTGTATTCTAGGAGCGCTGCAGAGCATGAAGTTCATTTGAGGCTGATACTACAAATGCTTAGGGATAAGAGGTTATATGCTAAACTAAAGAAGTGCGAGTTTTGGCTGAAATAGATTGCATTTATAGGGCACGTAGTGTCCAAAGAAGGTGTATCAATGGACTCGAGTAAGGTAGAAGCAGTAGTGGACTGGGCGAGACCAAAGAATGTTCAGGAGGTCAGAAGTTTTCTGAGTCTTATAGGTTACTATCGTCATTTTGTCGAAGGGTTCTCCAATTTAGCAGGTCCTTTGACGTGACTCACGAGGAAGAGCGTGAGGTACGATTGGACTTATGAATGTGAGTTGAGTTTCTATGAGCTGAAACGGCGACTGGTTACTACTCCAATTCGGACCATTCCATCAGGCGATGGCTGCTTTGTTATCTACAATGACGCCTCTAAAAAGGGTCTTGGTTATGTTCTAATGTAGCAGGGCAAAGTAGTTTCTTATACTTCTTGTCAACTCAAAGAGTATGAGAAGAACTACCCGACACATGATATATAATTAGTAGCGATAGTGTTCGCATTGAAAATTTGGAGGCATTACCTATACGATGAAAGGTGTGAGATTTTTTCCAACTATAAAAGTCTTAAGTACTTTTTCACCCTGAAAGATCAGAAGATGAGACAGCGCAGGTGGCTTGAGTTGATAAAAGACTATGACTATACTATTAGCTATCACCCAAGAAAGGCTAATGTGGTAGCTGATGCTTTAAGTCGAAATTCAGTTTATGCGTCCGTCTCAGCAATGGGAGTTCAGCATCAGATCTGTATGGACTTGGAAAGGTTGGGCTTGGAAGTGGTGGAAGGAAATCATCAGGCTGTTCTTGCCAACTTGGTGGTACAGTCGACTTTGTAGGAGAGGATCTGAGTAGTGCAAAAGGGGGACCCAGAGTTGGTTGAGGTTAAGTAAGGAGTTCAGAATGGGTTGAAGCCGGATTTCAATATCTCTAGCGATGGGATATTGAGATTTCACAACAGGATTTGTATACCGAATGATGTCGAGATTAAATGGGTCATTCTGGAAAAGGCACACCGTTCACTCTACATTATACATCCTGGTGGTATGAAAATGTATCGGAATTTGAGGGAATCTTTCTGGTGGTCCAACATGAAAAGAGAGATCGACCGTTTTGTAAAGTAGTGCCTGACATGTCAACAGGTCAAAGCAGAGCATCAGAGGCCAGCAGGACTACTTCAACCACTTGACATCCCCCAGTGGAAGTGGGAGCACATCTCGATGGATTTTGTGACGGGATTATCTGCGGCCGTGCATGGGCAGAATGTTATATGGGTTATAGTGGATCGGCCAGCGAAGATTGCACATTTCATTCCCATCAGAGTCAACTACTCTCTAAATAAGCTGGTAGAGCTTTATGTGCAAGAGGTAGTACGACTCCATGGTGTCCCTATTTCTACTGTTTCGGACCAAGATCCGCATTTTACATCTCGTTTCTGGAAGAGTCTACAGGATGCCTTGGGATCACAACCGACGTTCAGTACGTCCTTCCACTTGCAGACGGATGGACAATCGGAGAGGGTTATTCAAACGTTAGAGGATATGTTGCGGGCTTGTGTACTGGACTTTGGTGATAGTTGGATATGATATCTACCACTTGTTGAGTTTGCATATAACAACAGTTACCAGGCTAACATAGAGATGGCACCTTACAAGGCCCTGTATGGTCGTCGGTGTCGATCTCCATTGTATTGGGGTCAGGTAGGTGAGCAATAGATATTGGGTTCAGAACTAGTTCAGCAGGCCTCTGCAAAGGTCGAGTTGATCAGGGTGAGAATTAAGGCAGCTCAGAGTCAACAAAAGAGTTATGTTGATACTCGTCGACGAGAGTTGAAATTTGAGGTAGGAGATATGGTTCTTGAGGATCGCTCCGATGAAAGGGGTGATGAGGTTCGGAAAGAAGGGGAAGCTAATTCCTTGGTATATCGGTCCTTTCGAGATCCTAGAAAGGATAGGTTTGGTTGCTTATCGAGTGATGTTACCCCCAGCGCTATCTAGATTCCATGACATGTTCCACATGCCAGTGCTGAGGAAGTACGTGTTAGATCCATCTCACGTGCTGAATTACTAACCTCGGGAGATCAGTGATGCTTTATCATATGAGGAGGTACTAGTACAGGTGTTAGATCGAAAGGTTTAGCAATTATGAACTAAGGTGATACCGCTAGTGAAAGTATTGTGGCGAAACTATGCAGTGGAAGAAGCTTCATGGGAATGAGAAACTGAGATACGTCAGAAGTATCCTCATTTGTTCAGAGATGGCTAAGTTAGACAGGTAAGAAAATGTGTATATGTTAATGTGTTTTGCATATATATTGTATGTTCTCGAATCATTATGTTGTAAGTACGGTATTCCTCCGCCATAAGTGAGGGTAGGTAATAAATTCGGGCCGGAGCTTCTTTTGTGGGTAGCTGCCAACTCTTTTGTAAATCTTTGCACCATAAGCATATAGTATGGGAGGTATCTATTAATAAATTTCAAGGACGAAATTTTTATAAGGAGGGGATATTGTAGAGACCCGAATCCGTAAATAAGGAAAATAAATAAGAAACGGGTAAAAAGGGGGTATCACAGCAGAGTTCGTCGACGAAGGCAGTATGTTCGTAGACGAAGTCCCTTAGTGCTTCGTAGACGAAATTCAGAGCGTCATCAATGAAGGAATACTGAGCGAGCCAAAGAAATATCTGGGCGGGGCTCGTCGACGAAGCTAGGGCTTTGTCGACAAACTGCGTTGCTGGCTCGTCGATGAGGCGGCACCTTAGTCGACAAGTTTTACTCGGTCAAAGGCCCTATAAATATCCTTTTTAGTTGCTTAAGGGCTAAGAAAACCCAAAATATCTCTCTCTCTCTCTAGAACCAGCAAGTCCTCTCTCTCTCTCTCTCTCTCTCTCTCTCTCTCTCTCTCTCTCTCTCTCTCTCTCTCTCTCTCTCTTTTTTTACTTTCCTTCGCCGTTCGTCGTCCGTTTCTACGGTCGGAGGTTCCTACGTGGATCAGGAGAGGAAACTCTACCATTATAGCAAATCAGATCATCGTTTTGAAGATTTTTGGGATTTTCCCAAAAATCGAGGTAAGGATTTGATTTCTTTTTCGATTAGGTAGTTATATAGTAGTTGAGATTGTAGTGAAGTAATGTCATGTGGTTTTTAGATTTCGAGAATCCCGGATCGTTGTTTCGGACCGATCCATATATGTTTCTATTTCCAGGTTAAGGTAAGGGGAGTTTGTTTACAACAGTTTTTTTGTAAAACTAAACCGCTCAAAAGATAGTTTACGTTTATATGTATGATTTGACTACTTATTTACTAAATTTCATTGGATAAAAATGTCGATTTTGCGATTTTACGGTTTTGGTAAAAATATGGGTTTTGGCGTATGATCTCCAAACTTTTCAAAACTTCCTTATTTGCATTATTATTAATATAGGAGATGCTTGAAACCCTTATTTCTCATTTAAATGATGTTTATTGTATTATGAACTATATAGCGGACTTTTGATCAAATTAGTGTGACATGTGTATTGAAATGGAATGTGAGAATCTTTCATATTACTTGTATGAAATATGGGAACTGGAGTTATGTTTTCTATACAGAAAATGTGTGAAACAGGTGCCGGTTATATACTGAGCTATATACGTAAAAAGGGTTAAACCAAGAGGATGTGTGCCGGTTTACACCGCAATGTGATTGTATGAGTTTGTGAAAATACTGGAATTGCACAGGTTATTATGTTTTCAGTGTAAATTGTATATATGATAAATGGAACCACAGTTTGCTACCAAAGGAGTTGAAAGATACTTCAGTTTAAAGGGATTGAAAGATACTCCTTTTACTAAAGGCTCGGTTCTGTAGCTAGTAAAGTACAGTGCAACCACACATGTGAATCAGTGTGGGTACAGAGATAGTCGTCTTGCAAGAGTAATGAAACCACTGGTGAAATAATGGACTAGGTGGGGCAGTCGGACTGTATAATAGATACTTGACAGTGCCTGCATGAACAGGGTATTGTTGGAGTTATCAGTGCACAACCCGTGCCACAGGGTAAATAGGCGTAATATGTCATACCAAGCTAGTTGTCGTTCTAAATATTCATATACATGATTTAAAAGTTAATATGGGAAAATTTATAGTATTTATGTCGATATATCTGTTGTAGTATGGTATTGAAAATGTTCGTTGTATGTATCAGTTTTTAAATTGAAATAAACGCATGTGGTCACACACTAATTATAATATCTTCCGCCTTACTGAGAAGTGTCTCACCCCATTATACAACCTTTGTTTTCAGGTCTTTTAGGATGTCGATCCTAGTTGCTAGAGGGACTGGGAAGGTGGTTTTTGGTTTTAGTTTACGTTAGTGTTTTACTTGTGTAATAAACTTAGTTAGAGTACCTTTTTGAGATTGTAAGAATTGGTTATATTTTAAGTATGTATTTGAGGATACAGTCAGTAAACTCTGGTATATGCCTAATAGAAATCCCGATGAATGTTTATGTTTTTCTGCAACATTTACATTACGGTTATGTATGAGTTACACCCGTATGTCCCTGTTTAGGGTGGGTTGCTTATGTATGTTTAACAGATACAAGTATTTTGTATAAGTCGTAACAATCTAGGTCTGTATAAAAGGTCAGGTTGTTACAAAAGATATTAAAAAATTATTATTTTGTCAAATATTTATTCTAATATTTTATTTTATTTTATTTTTATAATAAACACCATACATTATTAAATACTATGATACTGTGACAGAAATGAAAAATTTTCAATTTAAAAAATGAGAGCTTCAATAGAATGAATCTCACCTAAATTTTAAATAATCAAATAATTTCATTCCATCCTAATCAATGAACAACACAGTTCTCTATTTTTCTAATAAGTCATTCTCTAATTAATTACTTCATTTTTTCAAATATACAATAGTATATTTATTGCATGTTAACTCTTTAGTCACACAATCATTTGATATGATGGTTGTAACCAATATCCTTTTGAAGCATAGTTTGTGATTTATTATGACATATTTATTAAATTACAAAATATATAAATTTACAAATGACAAGGTTATGTACAAAAACATGAATTTTATATTTAATATTATATTTGTAATTTGTTACATATTTTATTTGAATCGACATAAATTCATATCAATTTCGAACTCCAAACTCCAAATGCATAATAGAAATATAAATTTTGTATTTATTTATGGATGGACTTAAGTTTTGCTTAGTGTACGCAATTGCCTTCATTGAATTTTGACCATCACAAAAAAGGGGCATACCAATAGTCTTAAGATATCCATAGTTTATGATGATTATCTATAAACAAAAATAAAAATAAGATTGGGAGACCCCCCAATAGTCTTTGGGAACCTTCTCCGATCCTCAAGTTAGTATCAAGACAATATATGCCACATAATTATAGTATAGAATATATATTATTGCCTAGTAACCTCCAAAGTCCCCTTTTTCAAATCAAAAATATCATTTTAATATTTCATACCTCATATTTTTAAGTTGTAAGACGCTATATGTTTTTACAAGATTATCCTTTTATTTTCCTTCCACTACTTAGGAATTGTACGCCTTTATTCCCCCCTCCTTAATTAAGTTTTTATGTTACATTTTTAGCTTAAGGTAACCTTTCGCCTCCCTTGACTAAACTCTTCACATAGTATTATTTTTTTCCCATCAGATGCACCACACTTTAACATTTTCAAGTTTAGGAGATTTATTTTTTGCATAATTTTTTCTTAATTATTAATTATGAACATGACACATCTATCAATTTATCAACAAAACACATGTGCAAAGCTCATTTGTTAATATATAAGTTGAACTCATCTACCATTTGTTATTATTATAAGTAGGGGTCATTGGTTGAACATGTATAGAGTTAATTTGTCTTTTATAAGTAATGTCCATCTATTGAATATAAGAAAAAACTCGGTCATTTTGTCAAATGATTCTATTTGTACTTCGTGGCCTCATACTACGCTCCTTTTGGCCTACATCTTGGTAACCTATTCAATTGCCCTTTTAGGGATAAGTTCCCTTCTTGATATATTCTTACACATGACTTTCTTTTCTTTGTCTGAAAATTGTGAAAGTTGGATGTCCAAGGCATCTTTTTTTGTTTTGTGGGGCTTTTGACTTCCCTAAGCATTGGAATTTAGGTACTCCCCACCCGCCCCTTTTTTTGCCTCATTGAACCCTAAACCGAGATTCCTCGATTTTGGGGAGTCAAGCAAGGTGGTCCCCACTTCTCATCCTTTTTTTATATTATTATTACAAGGATTGTCACAAGGGAAGAACGGTGAGATTGCTCCTCTGTGACTGGTTGGTCATTGGTTCAAGTCCAAGGAAATAGCCTCTCTGCATAAAAGTAGGGATAAGATTGTGTACACTGTAACGACCCTCCTCTTACCCTCATAAAGCAGGGGGCCTTTATGGTCTGAGGATGCCCTTTATTGTCGCGAGGGAAGAAAATTTCGTGTAGATGGAGCTAAAACTATTGACGCTAAAAATCAATCAAACCCAACCTTTGCATCCATAATTTGTAATGATCATTTACAATCAAGAGGAAAAAGAAAAAAAAAAGGCTTGGAAGACCCCTAATAGCCTTTAGGGGCATTCTTTGATACTTAGTGTAATTTAGACCATGTAATTATGATATAAAATATATCTTACTGCCCATAGAGTACACTCCAAAGGCTTTTTTTTAATAAATAAGACATCCTTTCAATATTCAATGTTAAGTATTTTTAAATTATAGGAAGTTATATAATATTAAAGGGTTGGCCATATATTTTCTCTCCTTTACTTAGGAGTTATGTTGGCGTATAGCCTATCATATTGACAAAATAGAATTAAAATTAAAGGAGGAAAAACTAAAAGTAGAGAAGGCAGTTGAGAAGAGAAATTAGAATATATTATTTAGTTATTCTGTTATTACTTCAAGTGTATGAATTTACTCATTGTAAATTCATTTAAAATGCCAATTCTTCAATTCAAATTTCTTGCTTTGTTTTTCTCTCTATCTTTTCCTTGTCATCAAGTTCTTGACATGGTATCAGAGCAAGAATCAATTTTGCTTTTGCGAAATCTTCCTTTCTTTCAGATTTCTTCCTCTTGCATCCTGAACTTGAATTCAGATTTTCTTACCATGAATTCTCTGCATTCTACTGTCAATCCTTCGGATGACTCTTCTAGACCATATTTTCTTCATCCCAATGAAAATCAGGGTGCTCTCTTGGTCTCAGAAGTTTTTGTGGGAGACAATTACATTGTTTGGAGTCACTTAATCACAATAGTCTTGACTCTCAAGAATAAGGTAGCCTTTATTGATGGTCTGATCACTGCTCCTCCTACTTATTAGCATGTTAATCACATTGCTTGGTTGCATGCCAATAACTTGGTACTTTCTTGGCTCATGAATTCCATTTCTAAAGATATAAGAAATAGCTTACTTTATGTTGCATCTACTATTGTTCTCTAGAATGAATTAAAAACTAGATATTTGAGAAGTGATGGCTTAAGAGTTTTTCATCTTGAAAAATCTTTAAGTTGTATAAACCAAGGTTCATCATCAATTACAGAGTATTTTAGTGCCTTTAAGACTCTTTGGGATGAATATGTCAATTATAGACCATTCCTAACGTGTACCTGTGGAAAGATGGCTTCATGTACTTGTGATTTGTTAAATTTCTTGCCACTTCGACAACAGTCAGATTATGTATTAAAGTTTCTTGTTGGCTTAAATGATTCCTATGCTTTACTAAGGAGTCAATTATTACTTGTTGTTTCATTGCCTAGTGTCACGAGCTAAGCTTGTTCAGGGCATTATTCTTTCCTATGACTGCTTATCTCGTGTGCTTGGGATGGGTTTTCATCATGTAAATACTAGTGTAGGGTTATTTTCTACTAGTAGTGTCTTTGTATGCCAAATAAGACAATATGACTCCTCGGTCACTTTGATGTTTCCTAGTGCCAAGATGATAATTACATAAAAACCTCTTTAGGGGAGGGTGAGTGTTCATCAGTCATTGTAAAACTCACTAGCAATTGTCAACGTGCTTAGCCTACTTGCCTCCCTCGCTAAGTACACCATGTCAATGAAGGATTTGTTAATGAATTATGTTTGCTTCAATGTTTACTGCTTGCTTACCATGACTTTCATAAATTGATTACTGTTTCCGCTACTATCTGAATGAATGTTAATGAAAGTGCTTCGTGGATGAATGTTGGTAAACGATAAGGTGGCTAGTTAAACAAGAGTGCTTTAGCTAGCACCGCACGACCCTTCACAAAGGTGTGAAAATAGTCGGACCGTGACATTTGGTATCAGAGCCAAGTCGGTGACACTTGGTGAGAGCCCAAGGTTGATTTGCTACGTGAATTCAATTGTCTTCGTTGTTGGATTTGGGAAGCTTTGGTAAGTGACCATGGCACCAAACACCGCTGAGAGGATCAGCGTGCTGGAAGCACAGGTAAAGACAACAACCAATACTATGGCCACGGAGGTGGCCTAGATGAGAGAACTTGTTGATGAGGTGGTGGGATCACAAAAACATCAAACATGTTTGATAGGCGACATGTCAAAGGACTTTCGCCACACAATTAAAACTTTGCAGTCGCGGATGGCTGAACTGGATGCAAAGGTGAATCTGATGGTTCTTGCTATGGGAAACTCCAACACTCCAGGAGTTAGCAAGACCAAGGTGCCAGAACCCATGACGTATGGGGGTGCCCGAGATGCCAAGGAGTTAGAGAACTTCTTGTTTGATGTGGAGTAGTACTTTCGCGTTGTGAGGATGGCCTCAGAATAGGCAAAGGTGGATACTGCGACCATGTACTTGATTGGTGATGCCAAACTGTGGTGGCGTACCAAGTACAGAGAAATTGAAAATGGAAGTTGTGTAATTCATAGTTGGGTAGACTTAAAGAGAGAGCTCAAGGCCCAATTCTTTCCTGAGAATGTTGAGTATAATGCAAGGAGAAAATTGAGAGATCTCGAGCATACGGGGTCGATCAGCGAATATGTGAAACAATTTTCTGCTTTGATGTTGGATATTCGGGATATGTTGGAGAAGGACAAGTTGTTCTATTTTCTAGAGGGGATGAAATCGTGGGTAATAACTGAATTTCATAGGCAAAGGGTTCAAGACTTGTCAACTGCACAAGCGGCTACAGAACGCTTGACAAACTACGTTGGTGATGAGACCAATTCATCCAAACGGTTTGGTGAAGAGGGAAACAGTGGAAAGTCTTTCAAGAATGGAAAACCCAAGAGTAGGGGAGCCGAATCTAAATCATCAACCTCAAAGGAAGCTTCGTCGTCTCAAGGGTTCAACACACACAATGGAAAGGGGAAGAGTAAAATTTCGTGCTACTTGTGTAGTGGACCTCATAGAGTTTTTGAGTGCCCTCACAAAGCATCACTTAATGCTTTACAGGCTTCCATTGCAGAGCAGGCAGTGGAAGACGATAGGGAAGAGGATGATGCCCCGAGCGTGGGTTCAGTGCGGCTGGTGAATGCATTGGAAAAGCAGGCAAAAACACCGAAAGTTACACGAGCTAAAGGGTTAATGTTTGTGGACTTGAGGATAAATGGGAAGAGTACTCGCGCTATGGTGGATACGGGGGCTACTCATAATTTTGTTTCGTAGTTGGAAGCATGGAGACTCAACTTATCTTTAGAGAAGGATACAGGACGCATGAAAGCAGTTAACTCTGTAGCCTAGCCTACTTTGGGAGTAGCCAAGCAAGTGACTGTAAAACTTGGACAGTGGGAAGGTCATGTGAATTTTATAGCGGTGCCATTGGATGACTTTTTAGTCATTCTAGGAATGGAGTTCCTAAGGGGGATGAAGTCAATGCTGATGCCTTCAGCTGGTTCCCTGTGTCTGATGGGAGATCACTCATGCATAGTGCAAGTCGTTGCGATGAAAGGAGACGACGGGAAGTCCCTTTCAGCCATACAACTCAATGAGGGATTGGGTTAGGGTAAGCAGACACGTCTAGCCACGGTGGTGGTAGACAAAGAAGTAGGCCAAGAGCTAGAGCCTATGACCATCCAAGCGGTGTTGGATGAGTATATGGAGGTGTTTCCGGATAAGCTGCCTCACAATTTGCCTTCACGACGAACTGTGGAGGATGAGATCGAGTTATTATTAGGAGTGAAACCACCTACTAAAGGGCCATGTCAGATTGCGCCTCGAGAGATAGTAGAGTTGGGGAAGCAACTTGATGAATTGGAAGCTGGATGTGTTTGCCCTTCCAAAACATCGTTGGGAGCATCGGTGTTGTTTCAGAGGAAACATGAAGAGCATCTACGAAAGGTGTTCGACAGGCTGAGGGGAAACAGTCTGGATGTGAAGAAGGAGAATTTCTATTTCGCTCGGCGAAGCAACAAATTCCTCGGTCAAGTGGTTGAACAAGGTCGTATCCGGAGGGGTATGGAGAAGGTAATGATGATTCAAGAATGGAAGATCCCCCTAACAATAAAGGAGTTGCGTTCCTTTCTTGGCCTTACTAAATACTGCAGGAAGTTCGTTGAGGGGTATTCGCGGAGAATGACTCCAATGACAGGTCTACTGGCAAGGTATTATTGGCCGCACACGCAGGATGATGTGGTTGATTATACCAAAACTTGTCTCACTTGCCAACAAGACAAGGGGGAGTGGAAGAAGTATGGTACTTTCATGGCCGCACCAAAGTACTGTTCGGTAAAGGAGACGACACAATTGTTCCTTGTGACTATTGAGAAACATTGGGGTGTTCCCCAAGTTATTATTTGTGACCAAGATTTAATGTTTACTGATAACTTCTTGACAGGGTTTTTCAGGATATTCAGGTCACATCTTAACATCTCTTCGAGTTATCACCGACAAATAGACAAACAGATGAAGAGACACCGACAAATAGACAAATAGATGAAGAGATTCAGAGAGCTACTAGATGAGTACTTGTGCCATTGTGTCAACGAAAACTAGAAGAATGACATGCAACTACTTGATGTGGCTCTATTCTATGGCAACGCCCAAAGGCGCTCAACAACCAACAAGAGCCCTTTTGATCTTGTTACAGGCCAACTGTCGCTGTTACCTCACACAGTGGGTGAGCCATATAGACGAAAGAGTCACAAGGCGTACATCTTCACTAGTGAAGGGAGATAGAATGCAGAGTTTGCCCAAGCCTATCTGGAGAAAGCTTCTGAGCAGATAAAGAAGTGGGTAGATAAGGGGAGAAGACCGCAGTTTCATATCAGCTGCCTCAAGCCATTCAACGCCAACACCAATGACTTGAGCAGAAGTCAGTCCAATAGAGCAAAGTTGAAGACAGTGCAACCTGACAGACCTGACGTTGAAGGGATCCTTGCAGACAGAAAGTTCACATCCTCAAGGAAGAAGTGCTAGAAGTTCCTAATGAAGTGGAAATGCCTTGATGACAAAGAAATCAATTGGATTTCAGCGGAAGATATTCAACTGTTCGTGGACAAATTTGAAGTGTACCTACCGCCAAAATTCTACGAGGACGTCAACCACATAAGTGGGAGAGAATGTCATGAGCTAAGCTTGTTCAAGGAATTATGCTTGCCTGTGACCGCTTATCTCGTGTGCTTGGGATAGGTTTCCATCATGTAAATACTAGTGTAGGGTTATTTTTTGTTAGTAGTGTCTTTGTATTCCAAATAAGGCAGTATGACTCCTCGGTCACTTTGATGTTTCCTAGTGTCAGGATGATAATTACATAAAAACCTCTTTAGGGGAGGGTGAGTGTTCATCAGTCATTGTAAAACTCACTAGCAATTGTCAACGTGCTTAGCCTACTTGCCTCCCTCGCTAAGTACACCATGTCAACGGAGGATTTGTTAATGAACTATGTTTGCTTCAATGTTTACTGCTTGCTTACCACGGCTTTCATGAATTGATTACTGTTTCTACTACTATCTGAATGAATGTTAATGAAAGTGCTTCGTAGATGAATGTTGGTAAACGATAGGCTGGCTAGTTAAACAAGAGTGCTTTAGCTAGCGTCGCACGGCCCTTCACAAGGGTATGAAAATAGTCGGACCGTGACACCTAGCATGGCTAAAGTGTTTTCTTTACTGCTTCAAGAAGAAATTTAGAGGCAGCTTACCAATTCTGCAAGCACTGAAGCACATGCATGCTTTGTTAGCAAAGCAATTTACTCAACCTAATCAGACAATTCAGTCCAAGTTCTCCAAAGAGAAGTCAAAGAAATCTTCACTGCATCGCACTCATTGTGGCTACAATGGTCATACAATTGACAAATATTTCCAATTGCATGGCTATCCCCCTGAATGGACTAGACCTAAGGGAAAAAGAAATCCTCCCTCTGCACATGCAACCATTTCAATTGATCGAAGAGGTCTACATTCAAAATAGTAATAAGAACCAAAAGTTTTCTTTAATTGCTTTAAAGTTTAATCAACTTCTAGCACTTGCCAATTCAAATATGGTATATATTTAGTATTATGTAAGTACTATGCAAATTATATATGTATATATGTATATATGTATATATGTATATTTAAGTTTGTATTTGTTTGTGTAGTCATATATGTGTTTTTATGCGTATGTTTGTGCATATAAGTATATGTATGTGTTTGTGTTTGCATTAGTGTTTATTTAATCTAGTCATTTTTGAAAGTTCCAAACAATAGAAAATATGAAAAAAAATCTCAAAAATTAGAAATTTCGTCACTTGGTTGCCAAAAGTCCAATTTCAACTGATGATAAAATAAAGGAAGGAATTATATTGTATATTGAAAAGGGTTTTTAACTTTCAAAAAGCGTATGATTTGAGAAGGATTATAGCTCCGACCAATAAAAATATACCAAAAATATCGTGCCCATTTGTTTGGTATAGAGTTTTTTCCTGTTTAAAAATAATTTCAAAAATCCAAAAAATATTATATTTTTTCAATATTTTTTTCTCGATTTTTAGAAGATCAATGATGAAGTCCTAAATTTTTGTTCTAAAATTCGTGCATTTCATCACTTCCAACTGAAGTCTTTTTCTCAAAGCTCACCATTTTCATTTTCTTCAAAGACTAATAAAATAAACTCGGTGCCCTTTTCCCAAACTTTGATTTTTCAATTCAATAATATAACTTTGACATTTTCAAACCAACCATTTTCTTCACTTATCATCTATCACCATCATCATCATCATCATGTTTACATCAAGCTTAGAGTTTTGAAGCCAGCCCCTCTTAGGACAATATGCTAGGCACCTCGAAGTCATGATAGAATGCTCAGATAGTGATTCAATCACTAGAGGACCAAAAAGGATATTTTCTCTTGTATTTTCTATCTCTTTTCTTTTTGAAAATAACATATGTGTAATTACGGTAAACGTTATGAGAACGGGTGTCATTAAGGGTTCTAAAAGGCTAATTATCAATGAGATGGTTAGCTAATAACCTTCCCTATGCACTAATGTACTCCCAAACTCAAACTCTAGTTTTCGTAAATCTTTTTCAAGGTCTTTCTTTATTTCCTCTATATATATATATTTTAAAAAAAATAAGGTGACAACTATGTATCATGTGGTTTTAACTGTTTTACTCTTTTTCTTCAAAACGTCTTCTCGTTTGGGAACTGTCATTTCCTCTTCATTAGCACCCTAGATAGAACCAATGTCGACACACACACACACACACACACACACTTCATGTAAAAAAAGATATAAAAGTCTATTTTTTAAAGAAAAATCACATTTTACCAATATTTGAAAAAAATAATAATAATATTGTTTTCTTATGTTAAATGGCCTACATAATATCTATTTAGGGTAAAAGACACTAACATCTCCTGATATTTGACAAAAAAAAAAACCTTCCTTCAAGTTTTAATAATCCTAGGGACCTTGCCCGAAATTCCAAAAATTTCAAAGACTTCTATGGAGGTTTCCCTAAAAGACACAAACCTACCCTTATATTTGGAAAAAAAAGATAGTTTTTTTGGAGCATTAGCATCCGGATAATCTAATACCAATGGAAGTAATTGGAATTTTTGAAATATCAGGGAGGTCTTGAAAATTTTAAAACCTCTAGAAAGGTCCTTATTATCTTTTTGGCAAAAACTCAATGAAGATCAATATTCTTTTCTCTATATATTTTAGTTAAATAATATAATATTTTAATATATTTATAATATATGGTTCGATTGAGTTAACCGTGTTTATTGTATGGACTAAATCAAATCATATCGATAACTCAAAAAAATGAAAAACGCAAACCAAAATCACACTTAAAATGCTAACAAAATTTTTTGTTTGATTTTGCAATTTGTTTTGTTTTGTAAATTTTTTTTGCCCACCTCTACTTGTAAAGTCATCAAGGTAAAATAATCACTTAATACATTAAACACTAAATGTGGATAGCCAGTAATTTTTTTTAGAATGTTAGTAGTGTCTTCCCTTAAAATAGAACAATTATATAATAAGAATTTGACATCTCATCAAAATAAAAAAAAAAGGTTGATTCATCATAAACCAATGATAATATAAAAATCTTTTACTAATTCATTACATGTAATGATTATTCAAAAATTTCACGGTAAAAATATTTATTCTTATCTGACTCCATACTTGATGGACTAAATCTTTTGCATTGTCATTTGATTATTTCTTTGTATTTTTTTTATAAATGGTTAAACTAATATAATCTATCTATTCTTTATAAACATTTCACAAACCAAGTATAACTTTAAAAATTGAATTTGAAAAAAGTATGACTTACTCACAAACCCCGAGTTTACATGTTGATCTTAATAGTGCAAAATTAATCAAACAAAAAATTCCATTAATAAATAATTAAAATAATCTCCTTAAAAAATAGTAGTATTGATGTTTTTTTTTTTTTTTTTCAGTTTATGTCAACAATTAATGACTCTTAGAAACCTCCCTTGCGTGTCTATTGAAGTATACACGTGACCCAACAATCAAGTATTCACTTTTTATAATTTTTGGGAAAGATCATCCAATTGAAAAAGGATGCTAAAATCCCTGCGAATGTTTTGAAGGAATTGGGAAGAGAAGAAAATGTTAAAGGAAATAATAATTTGAAGGATGAAGATGTCAAGATGCTTCCCACATGAAGTTCTCTATTGCCTATACACATGCCCCAACTACTTCCGTGAGGTGAGTTTAAACTATTACAGATAATACCACAAAATCAAGTCTTAGTCCCACTAAGTGGGGTCGGCTATATGAATCATTTTCCGTCAATTTATGCGATCATGGACCATTTCTTTTGATAAATTCAAGGATATTAAATCCTTACTCACTATCTCCCCCCAAGTTATTTTAAGTTTACCCCTACCCCTTCTACTGCCCCCCATAGTAACTAAGTCACTCTTCCTCACAGGGTGCACTATAAGGCCTACATTGCAAGTGTTCATACCATCTGAGTCGTCCTTCCCTTATCTTATCTTTTATAGGAGTTACACCTAAGTTATCATGAATATGTTCATTAATTAATTTATCTTTCAATGTTATACCACTCATCCATCTAAGCATCCTCATCTCGGCAAATTTTACTTTTTGGATATTATATTTCTTCGTCGCCCAACATTCTGATCCATATACTATAGCTAGTCTTATAGCTGTCCTATAAAACTTCCCTTTCAATTTTAAGGGTATTCTACGATTACATAGCACACTTGAAGCACTTCTCCATTTTACCCAACCTGCTTTAACTATATGCATTACATCATCTTCAATTTCTCTTTCAACTTGCATTATAGATCCAAGGTATCGAAATCTACAAGTGCTATTTATTTCTTCATCATCAAGTTTAACTTTGTCTCCAATATTTCTCCTAATATTACTAAAATTACATTTCATATATTCTGTTTTTTTTCTACTTATCCTAAAGCCTCTAGATTCCAAAGCTTCTCTCCATAATTCTAACTCAGCCTCTACTCCATCCCTAGTTTCGACAATTAATACAATATCATCTACAAACAACATACACTATGGAACCTCCTTTTGAATACTCTTAGTTAATTGGTCTATCACTAAAGAAAAAAGATAAGGACTCAAAGCAGATCATTGATGTACACCTATGGTAATTGAAAATTCTCTAATTTCTCCATCTATAGTCCTTACACTAGTCATTACTCCATCGTACATATCCTTAATGACATCGGTATACCTACAACATATACCTTTTTTTTTTCTTTCTAAAACTCACTATAGGATTTCCCTAAGTATCATATCATATGCTTTCTCAAGGTCAATAAATATCATATGCAAGTCCCTCTTCTTTTCTCTAAATTTTTCTATTAATCTTCTTAAAAGATAAATAACTTCTGTGACAGATCTCCCAGGCATAAAACCAAATTGATTTTCTGAGATCTTCGTTTCTAACCTTAATTTTTGTTCAACAACTCTTTCTCATAGTTTCATCGTATGACTCATAAGTTTAATTCCACGATAGTTATTATAATTTTGAATATCTCCTTTATTTTTATATATAGGTATTAAAGTGATTTTCCTCCATTCATCTAACATTTTCTTAGTTTTTGTAATTGTATTAAATAAATTAGTTAACCATATAATTCCGTTATCACCCAAGCATTTCCAAACTTCAATTGAGATGTTATTTGATTCCATAGTTTTCCCATTTTTCATCTTTTTTAATGCAAACTTAACTTCGTTAACTCTAATTTTGCGAATAAATCTTATATTTTTAGTCTTTTTCTCATTTGACAACTCTAAATTTAAGTCTTCTATTTGATTTTCGTTAAACAACTTACTAAAGTAACTTCGCCATCTTTTTTTAATATCTTCGTCCTTAACCAAGACAATATCATCCTCACTTTTTATGTATTTTACATTTCGTAAGTCCTTGCTCTTCCTTTCTCTAGCTTTAGCAAGTTTAAATATATCTATTTTCCCTTCTTTTGTACCTAATCTATCATACAAACTATTAAATAATCTATATTTAACTTCCTTAACGGCCCTTTTTGCATCTTTTCTTGCCTCCTTATATTTTTCAGAGTTATCTCTATTTCTACATTTTTGTCATGTTTTATACCAAATTCTTTTTGTCTTTATGATTTTTTGTACATCTTTATCCCACCACCAACTTTCTTTGTTATTCGAGAATCTTCCCCTTAATTCACCTAAAATCTCTTTTGCTATCTTTTTAATAGAACTAACTAATCTATTCCAAAGAGTATTTGTATCTATCCCATCCTCTAAGGTCCAATCCCCATCTTTGATCATTTTATCTTTAAATTTTATTATATTTTCTCATTTTAGGTTCCACCATCTAGTTCTCTTACACTAGTTTATTTTATCATTTTTCTTCCATTTTTTAATACATATATCTAACACTAAGACTCTATATTGTATGGTTAGACTTTCACCTGGAATAACTTTACAATCCTTGCATGATAAACGATCTACCCTCCTAGTTAAAAAAAAAATCTATTGACTTTTATTTTGTCCACTTTTAAAGGTTATTAAGTGTTCTTCTCTCTTTTTAAAGCAAATATTCATTATACTAAAATCATATGACATAGCAAAGTCTAAGATCATCCCCCCTGACTCATTTTTGTCTTCATATCCAAATCCTCTATATATCCTCTCATAATTTTTATTATCTCTTCCAACGTGTCCATTCAGATCTCTTCCTATAAATATTTTCTCAGTCCCTGGTATATCTTGTATAATACTATCCATATCTTCCCAAAATTGTCTCTTAAGATATTCTGTTAAGCCAACTTAAGGAGCATAAGTACTAATGATATTTATTATCTCTTGTCCTAATATCATCTTGATTTTTATAATTCTATCACTTACTCTAGTTACATCCACAACGCTATCTTTTAAGTTTTTGTCTATAATAATGCCTACTCCATTCTTATGTTTTTCTTTTCCAGTATACCAAAGTTTAAATCTTGATTTATTAATTTCTCTAGCTTTCTCCCCCACCCACTTTGTTTCTTGAAGACAAATTATATTAATTTTTATTCTAATCATTGCATCCACAATTTCCATGCTTTTACCTGTAAGCGTCCCTATATTCCAAGTTGCTAATCTAATCCTAGTTTTTTAAACTAACGTCTTTACCTGCCCACGTCTAAAATGATGCAGGAATCCTCACATATTTGACACCGTACCCAGGCGCCAACATGGCGCGTCGCTTCAGGGCGACGACCTAGCCCACCCTCGCCCACTTTTCGCTACACCCGAGTGGTTCAAGTGCAACGTGTCGCTCGTAGGAGACGCCCCAACAAATATTCGGTAAGGATTCATATCAGTGATCTGACAAATTTTACGCTGGCAGTCAGCAAACCTAACGCAACCATCCTCTTTAACCCGGGCTTGAGACCGACTGTGTGTGAAAAAAATTAAGACAGTAAGTGCATCACAGGTAGAGTTTAACTATTGCAATAATAAAAAGAGAAAATAGGTAAAGATCATCTTTAGTTAATTTTCTTGTGTGAATGTTAGCTTTATTTGACGAACCATTGAACTTCTTAATACAATAGGAAACTTTTAAATTTCATTATGTACTTAAGACATGAAATTGTTGGAATTTACTTTATATATATATTTCAAATTCTGCAAACAAATGAATGCTTTAATTTTTTTTTTATCTAATTAAGTCATCTTTAAAAGAGTTATTTAAAAAAAATTGTTAGACTTGTACATTTCAATATATATATATTTTTTAAAATTAATGAATATTCCATTTCAATATTATAACTATTTATTCCAAAGATGAAAATAAAATAGAGAATGGAAATGTCCATTTCATTTAATATGATTATATGTTTGTAGCCAAATAGTGAAATGTGAATAGTTATTTCATTCCATCCCATTCTCCATTCCATTATATTCTTATTTCTTTCCATTCCTATGTTAGCACTAGAGGAGTCCAAAGGTGCACTTGATATACATGGGTGAACACCAACTTGATCCAAAAGCTTAAGCTTATTGAATCTTGGGCTACACTATGTATATAAACACCTATCAAATACTCACTTTTTCCAATGTGTGACAAACTTTACAAGTGAAATTCTCAACAATCTCCCCCTCTCACTTGTGAGTTTCAACTACTCCCCCTTGAACTGAAGCTCCACCACATGTGAGTTCCAACTGCTCTACCTTGAACGGAAGTCATCTTCTTTCTCATGGGAGAAATTCTCCAACAATTTGCTCAAGTAGGCCGTCTTACATGTCTCAGATTGTATTCCAAATGACATCTCCAAACAAATCCTTCCTCTCACATCTTGACCCAATTTGAATCCATCTTGCAACTTAGATGATCCTCTTTTTAGCCTCGGTCATACACTGCCACACCCAAAGTTATGAACCACTTGTTAGCATTGAAGGTGTGCTTGATACACATTGATGATCACTAACCAAAAGCTTAAGCCTATTAGGTCTTGGACTACATCATGTATATAAGCACCCATCAAATACTTTTTTCCACTGTGGGACAAACTTTCTAAGTGAAATTCTTAACATCCTATACCAAACATAATGTGATAGTAATACTTGGATTGATGCTTGTGAATCCTTGTTGTCCTCCACAGTTCAAATAAAAAAAAAAAGTCATAACACCATAAATAAGTTCATTCACTTTTTTTTTTAATCTCAAATAAAAATTTTTAAGCATCCACACAAATTTGTAAAAATTTAATTCAACCACCTCCCTACTCATTTGGATTGCAATTTGGCTTATTATTTGGTCCAAGCCACTCTTTATTATAATAATAATAATAATTATTATTATTATTATTATTATTATTTTCTTAATTGATAAAAGTTGAGTTCTCAAGCTCCCTTATCTCACTCCAGCAAACACTTCCTGAGTTGATTCTCAACTTCAAGTCGCTTGAGAATAAGCTATCCACTTAAGGTTGAGGCTTCTTACAATAAGCTTGGTTCATGAAATGAAATGAGTGAGGAATGAGATGCAAATTTAAGTCTTCTATTTGGTTTTCGTTAAACAACTTACTAAAGTAACTTCGCCATCTTTCTTTAATATCTTCGTCCTTAACCAAGACAATATCATCCTCACTTTTTATGCATTTTACATTTTGTAAGTCCTTACTCTTCCTTTTTCTAACTTTAGCAAGTTTAAATATATCTCTTTCCCCTTCTTTTGTACCTAATCTATCATACAAACTATTAAATAATCTATATTTAACTTCCCTAATGGCCCTTTTTGCATCTTTTCTTGCCTCCTTATATTTTTCAGAGTTATCTCTATTTCTACATTTTTGTCATGTTTTATACCAAATTCTTTTTGTCTTTATGATATTTTGTACATCTTTATCCCACCACCAACTTTCTTTGCTATTCGAGAATCTTCTCCTTGATTCACCTAAAATCTCTTTTGCTATCTTTTTAATAGAACTAGCTAATCTATTCGAAACAGTATTTGTATCTATCCCATCCTCTAAGGTCCAATCCCCATCTTTGATCATTTTATCTTTAAATTTTATTATATTTTCTCATTTTAGGTTCCACCATCTAGTTCTCCTACACTAGTTTATTTTATCATTTTTCTTCCATTTTTTAATACATATATCTAACACTAAGACTCTATATTGTATGGTTAGACTTTCACCTGGAATAACTTTACAATCCTTGCATGATAAACAATCTACCCTCCTAGTTAAAAAAAAAAATCTTTTGACTTCTATTTTGTCCACTTTTAAGGGTTATTAAGTGTTTTTCTCTTTTCTTAAAGCAAGTATTTATTATACTAAAATCATATGACATAACAAAGTCTAAGATCATCTCCTCTGACTCATTTTTGTCTCCATATCCATATCCTCTCATAATTTTTATTATCTTTTCCAACGTGTCTATTCAGATCTCCTCCTATAAATATTTTCTCAGTCCCTGGTATATCTTGTATAATACTATTCATATCTTCCCAAAATTGTCTCTTAAGATTTTCTGTTAAGCCAACTTAAGGAGCATAAGCACTAATGATATTTATTATCTCTTGTCCTAATACCATCTTGATTTTTATTATTCTATCACTTACTCTAGTTACATCCACAACGCTATCTTTTAAGTTTTTGTCTATAATAATGCCTACTTCATTCCTATATTTTTCTTTTCTAGTATACCAAAGTTTAAATATTGATTTATCAATTTCTCTAACTTTCTCCCCCACCCACTTAGTTTCTTGAAGACAAATTATATTAATTTTTATTCTAATCATTACATCCACAATTTCCATGCTTTTACCCGTAAGCGTCCCTATATTCCAAGTTGCTAATCTAATCCTAGTTTCCTAAACTAACGTCTTTACCTGCCCACGTCTAAAATGATGCAGGAATCCTCACATATTTGACACCGTACCCGGGCGCCAACATGGCGCGTCGTTCGGGGCGACGACCTAGCCCACCCTCGCCCACTTTTCGCTACACCTGAGTGGTTCAAGTGCAACGTGTCA
Organism: Malania oleifera; assembly: GCF_029873635.1. Classification (NCBI taxonomy): domain Eukaryota; kingdom Viridiplantae; phylum Streptophyta; class Magnoliopsida; order Santalales; family Ximeniaceae; genus Malania; species Malania oleifera. Next base: position 55,687,670 of record NC_080427.1, on the reverse strand, counting down.
CTCGTAGGGGACGTCCCAACAAATATTCGGTAAGGATTCATATCAGTGATCTGACAAATTTTACGCTGGCAGTCAGCAAACCTAACGCAACCCTCCTCCTTAACCCGGGCTTGGGACCGACTGTGTGCGAAAAAAATTAGGACATTAAGTGCATCACAGGTGGAGTTTAACTATTGCAAATAATGAAAAGAGAAAATAGGTGAAGATCATCTTTAGTTAATTTTCTTGTGTGAATGTTAGCTTTAGTTGACAAACCATTGAACTTCTTAATACAATAGGAAACTTTTAAATTTCATTATGTACTTAAGACATTTGAAATTGTTGGAATTTACTTTATATATATATATATATATATATATATATATATATATATATATATATATATATATTTCAAATTCTGCAAACAAATGAATGCTTTAATTTTTTTTTTCTCTAATTAAGTCATCTTTAAAATAGTTATTTTAAAAAAAAAAATTGTTAGATTTGTACATTTCAATATTTTTTTTTTTAAAAAATTAATGAATATTCCATTTCAATATTATAACTATTTATTCCAAAGATGAAAATAAAATAGAGAATGGAAATGTCCATTTCATTTAATATGATTATATGTTTGTAGCCAAATAGCGAAATGTGAATAGTTATTTCATTCCATCCCATTCTCCATTCCATTATATTCTTATTTCTTTCCATTCCTATGTTAGCACTGGAGGAGTCCAAAGGTGCACTTAATATACATGGATGAACACCAACTTGATCCAAAAGCTTAAGCCTATTGAATTTTGAGCTACACTATGTATATAAACACCTATCAAATACTCACTTTTTCCAATGTGTGACAAACTTTACAAGTGAAATTCTCAACAATCTCCTCCTCTCACTTGTGAGTTTCAACTGCTCCCCCTTGAACGGAAGTTCCACTACATGTGAGTTCCAACTGCTCTACCTTAAACGGAAGTCATCTTCTTTCTCATGGGAGAAATTCTCCAATAGTTTGCTCAAGTAGGCCGTCTTACATGTCTCAGATTGTATTCCAAATGACATCTCCAAACAAATCCTTCCTCTCACATCTTGACCCAATTTGAATCCATCTTGCAACTTAGATGATCCTCTTTTTAGCCTCGGTCATACACTGCCACACCCAAAGTTATGAACCACTTGTTAGCATTGAAGGTGTGCTTGATACACATTGATGATCACTAACCAAAAGCTTAAGCCTATTAGGTCTTGGACTACATCATGTATATAAGCACCCATCAAATACTTTTTTCCACTGTGGGACAAACTTTCTAAGTGAAATTCTTAACATCCTATACCAAACATAATGTGATAGTAATACTTGGATTGATGCTTGTGAATCCTTGTTGTCCTCCACAGTTCAAATAAAAAAAAAAAGTCATAACACCATAAATAAGTTCATTCACTTTTTTTTTTAATCTCAAATAAAAATTTTTAAGCATCCACACAAATTTGTAAAAATTTAATTCAACCACCTCCTTGCTCATTTGGATTGCAATTTGGCTTATTATTTGGTCCAAGCCACTCTTTATTATTATAATAATAATAATAATTATTATTATTATTATTATTATTATTTTCCTAATTGATAAAATTTGAGTTCTCAAGCTCCCTTATCTCACTCCAGCATACACTTCCTGAGTTGATTCTCAACTTCAAGTCGCTTGAGAATAAGCTATCCACTTAAGGTTGAGGCTTCTTACAACAAGCTTGGTTCATGAAATGAAATGAGTGAGGAATGGGATGCAAATTAAATTTTAAATAAAAAATATATGAATAATTAAGAGAGAAATATGATTCATTTTTTATCCAATTCCATTTTATTCCACATACCAAATGTAAGGTAATGGGAATACAACAATTTTCTGAAGAAATAACCATCCTGTACAGAGCCACAAGCCAAAAACCCAACCATCCAACCCCTGTCCTCTCTATGAGGAGCATCATTTCTGTTCAAGGCAGAAATGGTTGACCTTACTGCATGTCTGGTATTTAGAAATGAAATGGAATTTTAAAAAATAAAATCAGATTTATCACTGGATTTGGTCATACTTATTCAAATTTTCATTCTATTCGTTTCCTATCTCATTTCATTCCGCAATCCAAACATGCAGTTAGCAGAACGAGGATGAAAAGAATGGGGCACTTTTGGACAAAAACAACCAAAAACAAGCACAACCAGAGCAATAATAACCAAAACAATGAAGGACCTGTGGACATCTATTAATACCAATGATTATCCCTGATTCCTATTGAAAAATTTTGTTACCATAAAAGAAGAATGATCCACATATTAATACCAAACAATGATTCTTATTGAATGGTTGCATTACGAGTCCAATCTACTTTATGTTTCTGTCCCTCAGAAAATTACAATGCAACATGAGAGTGAGGAATGGTGATAGCAGATGCAGAGGTATTTTCCAATTTCAAAATCAGTACAAGTGTTTATATCCACACCATTATCAACAATCAGAAATGGCAACAGAATTGAACCCATCCTGCACCTACCATTCAAGTCTATCAGAAGCAGTCTTACATGAAACATATGATTCAAATCTCCGTTTTGAACTCTACTCAAACAAAAACTTTTCAGTACACAAGGACACTACTAAATCAAATCAATGCAATCTAAAATGCATGGAGAAGAAAAAATAAAATTAAAAAAATAAAATAATTCAAATCACACAAAAAAATCCATATATTAAACATTAGAAATGAGGGCATCATTGTTTTGCTTGTGCCAGAGTTCAGATTCCCTGAACAGAAAAGCATAAAAATAAAATATGAAGTAAGCACAAGAAGCACTCAAGGTGACCATCAGTCCTCACAACAGATGAAATCAACTTGAGTTGTTCTGCTTCCTCAATCCTCACCCACCCACACACAATATGGTATTGGATTTACCACAAAAGAAATATGCATCATAACTCACAATATTAAAGCATTTTTTTGAATAATTTTTGCAGCATTGTATTTTAAGTTCTGTGCCCTTGAAAACCAGATATGCAACATCTAACTAAATTTGCTTTGCCTTCTAATTAAATGTTGAACTCAGCCAAGGCCTTCTGCTTTCATCAACATCATCATCATCATCATCGTTGTGGTCCTTGTCATCATAACATCATCTCTCATTTAGTGAAGTTCTTACTTAAGTTAGCATTTCTTTTAAGTTGAAACAGGACCACCTATTTTGTTTATAGCTAGAAGAAACAAATTACACATATAATGCAAACAATCTACAGCTGACAAGATGGTTAATGAGAACAGACTGTAACACAAGTAAGCATGAATTGATGATACTTAGAACTTAAAACTTTCCATCTCTCCATTTTTCATGCCCTGTTGGCCTGGTATAAGTTTCAACATTCAGAACTTTCATTAACCTTTGTATGCATATCGCAACTAAATACATTAGTCCCCATTCACTTCCATGCCCATCCTTACCATGTGTCACAAGCCAAGCTCATCCAAGGCATTATGCTTGCCAATGACCCCTTATCTTGTGTACATGGGATGGTAATAATCTAAATTTAGTATATGTTTTGTTCTTTAAAGTAGAATAATGCCTTAGTATAAAATGGGATTATGAATCCTCAATTAGTTTAATGTTTCCTAGTACTAGCATATAAAAGCTCTTTACGAGAGGGTAAGTGTTCATCAGCCATTGTAAAGCTTATTAATTTGTAAACGTGCTTATCCTATTGCCTCCCTTACTAAACATAGATTTGCCTATGCAGACGTGAATAATGAATTATATTACTCTATAGTTTACCATGTAGCTTGTTCGATTAACTTTGTATTTGATGGTTGTGAATTTGTTTGTGTTGTCAAATTGCGTACTTTCAAATGACTAGTTAAGAGTGTTATAACTAGTGTCACACAGCTCTTCACAAGGTGTGAAGTGTCCGACCGGTGATACCATGTCATTGCAGCTTTGGCATGCTAAAACTAAGGATGAAATTATGTGCATGAACATTTCCACCATGAGTACAGGAAAAAGGAGGGAAAATAAAAAGCTTTAAGCTCGTGTTCTACAGATAGCACTCATTTATACAAAATCCAGGTCCAATAGTTCGTCTGATTTACAGCCAAACAAACAACAACATTCACATCATTTCACTGATTTCAAAGACCATATCATCATAACTTAATAAAGAATTTAAGATAACAAGAACAATAAGACAATTATAATAGTACTAGTAGAAAGCAGCGAAGACATGTACGGAAAGTCGGAATTCAATTCATTACAACTCCAGCATGAAAGCATTCACATTTCACTGTACGCAATGTGAAAATTGATGTGATCTACCGACTAACAACATAAATTCCGCAAGGAAAAAGATACGCTTAAATTGGGAAAAATTACGAAGTTTTTTCAACAAATCTACACAATGGAGACCTTGGCTCCAGCTTCTTCGAGCTGCTTCTTAGCATCTTCGGCCTCCTCCTTCGTCGCACCCTCTCTGAACTTCTTCGGAAGACCTTCGATCAAGTCCTTGGCCTCTTTCAACGCCAAGCTCGTTAAGGCCCTCACGGCCTTAATCGTAGCGATCCTCGCATTGCTTGGCACTTCATCAATCACGACATCGAACTCAGTCTGCTCCTCCACGGCGGCGGGTCCGGCCTCGGCTGCGCCGGGGGCGGCGGGGGCTGCGACGGCAGGAGCGAAGGAGGCGGCGGAGACGCCGAGCTTTTCCTGGAGCCAGTCGACGAGGACGCGGGCCTCCTCGAGTGTTAGGGTAGCGAGCTCGTTGCCGAGCTTTTCAATCTTCTCGGGAGCGGCGACGGCGGAGATGGGGCGGACGAGGGAGGCTCTGTGGGACAGTTGGGGGTGGTTTCGGAAGGGGAATTCTAGGGTTTGCTTGAAGGACTGCGTGGGATAAGTGGAGGGCAGGGGCGCAGGACAAGAGGGAGAACGAAGGGTGAGAGTAGAGAGAGACGTTGCCATTTTTGAGTCGCACAGAGAAGGGGGTTGCTGAAGAAGATAGGATAGAGCGTCGTGAGGCAATTTATTAGAACCTGTTGACAGAAAAGCCCTTTCCCCGTTCGACAAAATAACTAAGTGAAATGGAACACTGCGGGTGCAGGAGAGGGTAGTATTGGAAAAATATAAAAGAAAAGAGAGAAGAGAAATGGTCCAAAAAGTGGTGGGGCATTCCGAGAATCGAACTCGGGACCTCTCGCACCCAAAGCGAGAATCATACCACTAGACCAAATGCCCACTTGACAGCAAGTTTTTCTTTAGATATAAAATGAAAGTTTCCGATCCTCGTTTCATTTTTTTTTAAAAGGTTAAATGATGATAAATGTGGTTATTTATTTATTTTTTTGGTAATTAATTCAGTTTGATTTGACAAATCTCAATTACCACAAACTATTTAAAGGATATCTTAAAGTGTGAATTTAGATTTGTGGGATTGACTTCGATTTAGATTTGTAAAGATTTAATTCATACAAATATAAATCCAAAATCTTAAAATCCACCCACTTAAATACTGCCTAAAAGTATTTTTTATATATACATTCACAAATTGTTTTATTTAAATACATAATTTTTATAATACCAAATTTCTGTTTTCTCTTATCAAAATTGATTTGCTTTTGGTTCAATTAATCTATTGAATTAGCCTCTTATTAGTCTTTTCAGTGTACTTCTAATTAGGTTCAATTATACCAGGCTAAATTGTCCACTTAACTTATCAAATTGATCTGCTTTTTGTTCAAATTATGGGAGATTTTTATTCCTCTAGCACTTCCAAATGTTTGAATAGAAACATACCCAGGTACTCAATTGTCTTATTTCTTGGTGGGAATGAAGTTAGTTGCACTGAATTGTCTTATTTCACCTGCTTAAAAGGATTCACCCAACAAATGGCTGCTAATCTGGGGACCAACAGACTTTGCACAATGTACAGACATACATTACTCAGAAACAAGGTAGAAGTAACACAGAAATGAGAATTTTCTACAATATCATAATGATGATACAATTTTACAGCCAATAACAGTTTGTTCTTTTGCGGGTTTGTTATCAGTAACACTCCAACTCATTTATCTGGTGGTAATCACCTTACCCCACCCATGCTACAACATGAGTTTACAGAACCGCAGCGCCGGGAAAGCTCCTTCACCACCTTCGGCGCCTTCTCCCGTACCAATATGCAAATGCAGCCACCGATGCAGAGAAAATAACACCTGCGGTTGCATGCCAAACATATATTGGTCTCTCCAAAAGAATGCCAGAACCACCAACCTCAAGGTGTGGTGAAGGTGGTGGTTTTTGACTGACTGCCAAAGCAAAACATACTCCCTGCCTCTCAAGCTCAGTCAAGTCTTCGATCATTGGCCTCAGCCTGGTGGCCTTGGCTATAGCCTCATACTCCTCTTTGCTACCACCCTCGAGGAAAGCCCCAACAAGCTGCCGCTTACTTACCCAGTAAGCTCCAAAAGTATTTCCCGAGAAATCCCCGTAGTGAACAACTTCTCCTACATTGTCACCGTAGAACTGCCAAGACAATGTGAACATTCGGGAGTAAAAGAACGGCAGATAGTCAAACTCACCTGTTTTGTTTGATTCCATTATAGCTGCGACAGCATGCCTTGCAGACTTTCGGGCTGCATCAACATGCTCATGCCTGCGGTTTTCCCCAAACAGTTTGACAGGAAATGCTGCCACATCTCCGACAGCATAAACTGAACTGTTGCTTGACTGCAACAGTCCATTCACCTTGATCCCACCCTTCTCCAAAGTAAGTTGGCCTTCAAACAGGCTTGTATTTGGCCGTATTCCAATTCCAACCACAATCATGTCTGCGGGTAGTTGATTCCCATCCTTGAGATTAACAGCTGTAACCTGCAAATTGAGTTGGTCAGTCCAAGGTGCACAATGTTGTAGTTTTGAATGGCATAAGCCACATTACCCCAGGTTTCCAATGAGAAATTTACCTTCCCACTGGAGTCGATATCGAATGACGACAAAACAGTCCCTTTAATGAACTTTACTCCTTTTGACTTGTAATACTCTTCATAATAACTTGCAATCTGGGGCGTAAATAATCGAGCCACTGCAAAACTCAACGTCAACGTCTTCATTTTAGGCACAATATTTTCATGAATCATACACAAATTAAATATTTTATGAAAAGCAGAAATAATTTTTAAATATAAAAATAACTAGGAATTGATTTATACGAATTGCTTGTGATATAGACACGCATTTAGAAAGCATCCATGGTTCCATATTAATGAAAACATTATGTTTTGTTTCACATGGCATTCGAAATGATTTGAGCAATTCAAATGAGTTTACGCAGGCTAATTTAAAGCCTGAAAAAAGTTGACTAACAGAAAACCCAATACCACACAGTAGAGCTTGAGCACAGTGATGTAAATACTTCGGTGAAAACAGTTTAAGACCTTCAAAATGGTTGAAAGTTGTCCTTTTAAAACTGGGATCTTCCCAGAAACTTTTTGTTTGGTTTGATTGAAGATCTCACGTGTCCAATAATAATCTTGTATTATAGTAACCTCACAAGTTCTCTCCCACTAGGAATCCCCATTCCTCCTAGAGACTATAGATACCCCGTAACCAAGATTCCCTGGTGGTGGAGATGAGATCAAATTGATCAACTGAAATTTGGAATACAAATACCCCTATTTTTCTAAACTGCTAGTAGAGAACAGGCTATTTTAGTTGTTATGTGGTGTAAGTGGGGGTATTTTTGTATTTCAATTTTTCCATTATTAATAGTTAAGAGAGCAGACCTGGAACTGAATGTTAGACTCCAGGAAACTGCCACCAGTTTTATTTTCTCCACTTTTTCCCTTACTCTCTTACTCTCTTCTTTTCTGTTCTCTTCTCCTCTTCTCCATCTCTAACTTAACAACATGATACCGGAGTACTGTTCTCTTCTAAAACTGATTTATCAGAGTTTATTTTGAACACTCTGTTTTTCTTTTTGGATGCTCTATTTTTCATCCCTGATCAATTCTCAAATCTAATTGTTTGGCTGGTCTGAGAGTCCTTTTGAGACATACTTCCTCCATGGTAGGCTTTGCAACATCCTTGTTTGGATGCTGTATATTTGTCATAATTTGCTCATGTGAAATCATTCACATACTGGTTCAGATATGCTGCTGCTGTTCTGATGTTCAATTGGCTCGTTCTGTGCCGTTCTCATACTGCGTGTGTTCAAGACCGATTGCTTGAAATCTTGTATGAATTTCTGGTTGGTTTCGATTAGTGTTCAATGACTCTTTTTCCTGTTCTTGCCTGCACTCGCTTCTAATTACTGCCAGCCATAGTGCCTATAGCTGCTGCAACATTGTTTATTGAGAACATGCAGTGCTTTGTTGTCATCCGCCCTGTTCTGTGGTCAAGTGATTCCTCCATATTGTAACTTCAGATCTGCAGTCATAGCTTCCTCTTGAAGTTCTGGACTTTTTATGGTCTGAAGTACTGTTCTTTGCTAGTTTGTGCTAACCCCAGCATTGTTGCGTGTTGTTCATTCCCAATACAGATTTTTGCTGATTGTAGTGTACTGGGGGTGGTTCTAATGGCCTCTACAAAAGACAGCTTCAGCTGTTACCATTAATGTACAGAATATAGCCATCAAATTGATTGGATCCTCAAACTACTTGTTATGGTATACGGCAGCACATCTATATATTAATACAAAAGGAAAGTCTAAGCATCTGCTGCATTCTCCCCTGTCCCTAGACTCCAAGCATTATGAAGATAGGACGAAAGAGAATGATATATAGCTTGTGTGGTTATGGAATAGCATGGAACCATCTGTGAATGTGATGTTTCATACAAAAGCCAAGGCTGTGTAGAATGATCTTTGCGAAAGCTTCTCGTAAGATAAAAAGCAAACTAATGTTTTTTACCTAATTGAGAAGTTTTTCAAATATGACCAAGAAGGTAGGTCCATGAGTGAGAATTGTAGCACTTTGACAAATATGTGGGAGGAACTCAACATCTATCAACCAGTTAGTTCTAATGTTTGAAATGATTAAGGGGGCAATAGGCAAAGTTCTTGGGCTACAAAGTTTTTTTCTTGGTTGACTACTATCATCAACCCATCCATGGTCATATTCTTGCCAATGAACCATGCCATCCATGACTGAAGCGTATGTTAGAATCAAATGAATCACCAAAGATGCCTCTCAGTCTTCTTCTCAAGCTTCTTCTTTACCTCCAACTGTGGTAGGAGAACTGTTGGAGGACGACAACAAAGTTTGTACACATTGTGGCAAGGACAATCATACCATTGATCGTTATTAATGGGAAACCTACTTGGGCCAATAAGTCTCTTGCTGAGGGTGAATCTAGTGTTGACACTTCAAGTGCACTTGGCCACTCTATTGGGGGGACTGAGTACATTATTTACCATGTCCCAAGAGGAATATAACAATGTCTTCCACATGTTTCAATAAGTCCAAACTCAGTCTTCTACATATAGTCCTACTGCGGCCCATTCAAATACGGTCGGAGATCTTGCCTCTTCATCCTCCTCACCATGTGTCATTGATTCTAGGGCCTCCTCTCATACGACAGTTAGTCCTAATTTCTTTCAATCCTTGAAACCCACTACTTTACACTTAAGGTTATTCTGATTGTGGCAATATTATTTTGTTTCCTTCTACTCCTCTTTCCTCTATGTTATATGTGCCTAAAAATTTCCCTTGAACAAGTTATTAATTTGTCAATTAACTAAATCTCATAACAATTCTGTGACATTCTTTCCTTCGTTCATTCAAGATCTCAAGAAAAGGATTCAAAGGATTCATGGAAGGCTAGAGAAGGATGGTTTGTACTATTTCAATGGTGGTAGTGGTAGATTTGGTTCTTGTCATATGGCTTCCTTGATTTCTGCCCATGGTGTTTCTCCAAATTTGTGGCGTACTCGTTTGGGTCATCCATCTCTTTAGAAACTAGTCTATTTTTTATTTTGAGTGTTCTATCTATGTGTCAATTAGGAAAGCATATTAGGACATCTTCTAGTAAGGAGTTGTTATGGTGTTGTTAAGTCTACACCATCGAATATCTTCCAAGTCTAATGAACAACTTAAGGCTCGATTGGTTGCCAAGGGGGTACAGTCAAACATATGCATTGATTTTCCTCAAACTTTCTCTCCTATTGCTAGACTAAATAATGTTGGAAGTATTGATTTCGTTGGCAACCAATTGATTGGCCGTTGTACCAGTTGGATGTGAAGAATGCCTTATTGTACGGAGATTTGTAGGAAAAGGTATACGTGGAGCAACCTCTTGGGTATGTTGCTTGGGAGCAGGATGGTAAGGCATGTTGGTTGCATAAGGTCATCTATGGTTTTAAGCAGTCTCCTCGACCTTGGTTTGACAAATTTGGTATGGTGGCCTTTGCATTTGTTCTTGTCCTACTACTATAATAATTTGGTCTCTGTCTAAAAAAACCAAGACAATTAATGTAGATGATACCATCATCACTGGTAGTGATCAGAGTGAGAATGCAGAATATCGGCTTCAAGAAAAAAATCCAAATCAAAGACTTAGATACTTTGCATTACTTTCTTGGTATTGAGATTGTACGGTGTACAAAAGGGTTGAATATCTCAGTGAAAATTAACCTAGAACTTGCTAAGTCAGACTAATATGTTAGATGCTAAACTAATTGACCCTCCTATGGTTCCTAATACGAAGTTGTCTAAAAAATGTTGGACCAAACTTTGAATACAAATGTCGATATAGCAGTTGGTTGGAAAGTTTATCTACTTGACCATCAGTAAACCTGACATATCCTTTGTTGTGGGGGTGGTGAGTTAGTTTATGACAAACACACACAACCACATTGGGATGCTCTTTGTAGGATTCTAAAATATCTCAAAAATTATCCTAGTAGAAGTTTGTTACATAAATGTAGTAGAAACTAGTATACTCTAATGTAGATTGGGCTAGCTTGGTTGATTATTGAAGATGTTATAAGAGGCAATCTTGTTACCTAGCGTAGCAAGAAACCAACTACGGATAAGATCTAGTATTGGAGTAGAATACCAAGCCATGGCCCATACTGTGAATGACTTTATGTGGTTGAAGTCTCTTATATCAAAGATGGGATTCTTGGTAATGAAGCCATGGATATGTTTTCTTTAATCACGTTGCCATTTAAATTACTAGCAACCCAAGGTTTAAGAGGACAAAGCACATTGAAGTTGGTTGTCATTTTATGAGGGATACTGAACTTAAGAGAGTTGTGAGGACTTCTTTTCATCAATTAGGCAATGTTTTCACGAAGGTATTATTTAAGCCGATGTTGTCTAGTGGTTGTAACAAGGTAGGGTTAGGTGATATTTATACACCTCCACTTTGAGCAGAAGCGTTAGAAGAATATAGGCTATTTTATACACCGCCAGTTTGATTATCTCCTCTTTCTCTTATTCTCTTCTTCTCTCCTTATCCTCTTTTCTTCTTCTTTTCTCCATCCCTAACTCTACATCACAAACAACTAGAGATCACTCATAAATTACCAGAATCCAATATGCTGACACAACAAAAATGTCAAAGATGTCTAGGCACCCCATGTTGAGGAATGAGATGCCCAAACACCATATTCAATAACCTGAACCAAACACGTCATAATTTTATGGAGTGACCTAATTATCTTGCAAGAAACAATGATTGATAACCACAATTCATTGCGACGCGTCATTAGCACAGAGCCTAGGATCTTGAAATATAACCGATGTCAATGCACTTTTGAAATAAAATTCAGTTATGTGATACAATTCTAGACATTGTGGCAATCAAAATGCGGCAATGGAATTTGGCAATAACACATAACTGGTCTTGTAAGTACTTGGTTATATGAATTTATGCCTCCAAATGCTATGGAGATGCATAAAAATAACAGTGTCTTGTTCCCAAGATGATCAAACTCCACATTGAAAAATTTATCATACCAAGGCATTTAAGATGACAAAGCAGTAACACTTTCAGAATAGTTATACGTACTGCAATGTGCTTCGGGGAATACCATAGTTACATTTATTCTATTTGTAACCAGAGATGCAGCACATTCCATTCCTATGTAGCCACCACCAATGACAACAGCATTCCCACCACTACAAGCCTGCATCACACTAACAAGTCTGGTTGCATCAGCTACATCACGTAAATAACACACATTCTCAGCATTTGATCCTCTTGCTCCAAATTCTTCAAGCTTCAAAGCCTACATTCAACAAGCAGAAACAATTTAGAGATGAAAAGTAATCACTCCCTTTTTGTATTTAGTGAAGATTAATCTGAACTTAATTTGTACAACAAACACAGTAGCAGCTCAATCAGGGATTAAAACTAGGCAACTTCTTCATATTGGTGATATTATGATTTCATTTTACTTTAGGAAAAAGACACAAACCTCCCCTGAGGTTTGGCAAAAAGACATGAATTTTCCTTGAGGTTTTAAAAATATCATAGACCTCCACAAAGGTTTTGCATAAAAGATGTGGACCTTCCAAGACTTCAAAAATTTTACAAACTTCCCCTAAGGTTTGACAAAAAGACGTGAATCTCTCCTTATATTTGGCAAAAAGACAAGCATGGGGAGGGGGTATAAGTGTCTCAAAAATCAAGTGTCAAGGAAGGTCTAGGGAATTTACAAAACCTCATGGGAGGTCTGTGTCTTTTTGCCAAACCTCCAGAGAGGTTTGTGTCTTTTGCCCTTTTTATTTTTAGGTATGACCAAATCCAGAGTTTAAATGTGCACAAAAAAAAAACGTGATCCAAATTATAGAATTATTTTCTTAGAACTGATATATTATCTAATTTTCCTATGTAATATCAGTTTCTTCAAGAAATATGATATTGCCACAAGGGCTACCAGATGCAGTGCAAAGAGACTGTCTACTGTCACTGTAAATTTTACTTTTTCCAAGGCAAAACTGCTTCCTTCTTTTCGATTCAGAAATGCATTTAACTGCACTAAGAAGATCCGCAACAATCAAATGCAACAAAAGGTATATTACAGCATTTACAGATTGGTTTCAATACCCGAGCACCTGTTGCAACGATGAGAATCTCGTAACTTATAGTCTCTCCAGTTGCTGTTAATAGTGTTTTCCGCCTCACATCAGCTGACATAACTCGAGTTCCAAGAACCAGTTCAATACCTGTAAATAAAGTATGCAGGTTCCAGAATCAGGCAATGATACTAAGGAAATAAATATTTTGAAGTTATCTAGCTTCCACTTTCTTTATCTAATCAGATGAAAGAACTTCGGACTGGTGGGAAGTAATACTTAAGACCCATTGTTGAACTCTTCCACTAATTTTTCCTAACTGGACAATAAAGTAGCAAGGTCCAGACATTAAATCAAATTTCATCAACCAATCAGTGAGAACAGTGGAAAGGCTGCTGGATCCGAAGTATCATCAGCTGTATAGAAAGGTGCAGCCACACTGTCACTTGGACTTAAAGAACACTAAATTAAGTTTTGGAAACTTTTTTTGCAAGAACATTTTGTTATCCATGTATTTATGCAAATATCAAATGAAGCACTTAAAGTTCGTTAGCATAATATCAAAATTGTTTTGAATGCTACATCTTTAAAGCTTTGTCATTCTATAATCAGCTGAAAATTTTGATAATAACCACACTAATGCTGTGTTTGGAAGCATGGATTTCGGACCTTGGATTTGGATTTGGGTAGATTTGGACAAATTTTCAATACAGTTTTATATTACATGTGATCCAAATCCAATACAAATTTAAATCCAAGGCCAACATAGGGTAAGTATTGAACTAGATGAAAATTACAGAAAAAATCAAACATTGACTCCAAGAAGAAAATTAGTTAAACTTGAAACCAAAAGGCATAGCACATATTAAGCACAAAGATTAGCAACAAGCAATGGTGCATCAACTTACATGAACACTAGGAGCAAACAAGGTAACATAAGTAATACTAACCATGTTCCTTGTACCATTTTGGAGTTAATCTTTCCTCATTAGCACCTACGCAAGTGTGAAATGATGGAAGGCGTGCAGGAGCTGCACATCAAAAATTTCAGCAAGGAAAACTTGTAAACATTGCAAAAATGAAATATAGAAAGAAAAAGAATGTGATGCGAGAAATAATCAGTTAAAATTATAGCATTCTAAAGGGCATGTGTAAGGAACTCAATATCTATCAACGAGTTAGTTCCAACATTGAGATGATTAAAAGGTAAAGGGTGGAGTTCTTGGCTGCCAAGTTTCTGTTGAGTCATGAGCTTCAAGCCATCCATGATTAGATTCTTGCATGTGAGTCATTAATGGGTGAAGCATATGCTAGAATCCAATGGATCACCAAAGATTGCTCTCATCTTCTTCTGGCAATAATTTAGTCATTCTCAGCACTATACCCTTAACCATGGTAGGGAAGTGTTGGAGGATGAGGATGATGTTTGGATGTCTGTTGTGGCAAAGGTGGTACGGTAGTTCATCATGGCAATTCTTGCATTTTTGTGGGTGGTAGTCAAGTTACTTGATGTAGCAAGAAACAAACTACTGGTGCTGAGAACAGAATACCAAGCTATGACTCATACTATGAGTGAGCTTATGTGGTTGAAGTATCTTAAGTCAGTGATAGGATCATAGCCGCACACCCCCACCTCCCACGGAATTGCAATCGGGATCGGATGTACCAGTTCAAGAATCGACAGCATCACAAATCAACAAGGATCGGGATCCAAATCACTAAAATCAGCAATACAAAATCAGTTAACCATTTTCTTATAAAAATTATATGATAATATTAAAAAATTTCAAAACAAACTGTAAGAAAATTGCAAACGTTTGTGTCAATTTGTATTAATGCAAATGACTGTAATCTTGCTCATACAAGGAATTTTTTGAAGGTGAAATCGTTATGAAAAAATTGCCGCAAAGCCTTGACGGTGAGGGAACAGGGATTTTTGCTCCTGTGAAGCCTGTAAGAGTGAGAGTAGATGGCTCTGGCAGGCCAACTTCTCAGGCTTGCTGCAATGATGGACGGATTCCACTGGAAAACTATGAGAGAGAGAGAGAGAGAGAGAGACTGTTTGAGTGAGGAATATACCACCCGACTTGACAGGGCTACCCTGAAGTGAACAAGGAATTTAAACATCCAACCCCCTCCTTTTCTTGTTTACCAGTAGTGGAAAGGAATGCCAAACATTCACCCTAGTAATCATGAATTTAAATTTTTTTTAAATTAACTTGTTTATTTAAAGAGTCCAACAAATTTGTTTACTTAATAGTGTAATAATATTATTAAAAACAAATTTAATAATTTAAAATAAATAAACTAATTTAACACAATAATTTATATTAAAAGAAATAAACTAATTTACTAATTAATTATTGTTGTTCGCTTATAATTTATATAATTTAGTCAAGAATAATAGTGCTGTAGTTATATTTCTCTCATTGAAATTTTGTAAAAAAACAAAAACTGAAATTTGTAAAAATTGATTGTTTGTTCAATACATTTTTTTACCCAGATATGAAACCTACCGATGATATTTTTCTTTACATTTACCATGCAGATATTTTTTTATTTTTTTAAAAAATTAAATTTTGAATGTGCATTATCGACTTCAATTATTTTTTAAAGGTTTGAAACAATAAAGTGACTTTTTATAAAAAAGCAAAGGAAGGCTGGCACCCCACTTTTATTTTTAATGCAATAAATGACAACTTTACCATTGATTTTCACTTGTAAGAAAAAAAAAAATTTAAGAGCAGAGAGAGATAGAGAGAAATTTCAAAAAATTTATGATGGAGAGCTAATGGTTTTTTTGGAGTACTACTCCCAAATCCAAAAATATACAAAACACACACACAGAAGATTATATACTCCATTGAAATATTATATAGCATTCACTACTTAATACTGAAAAATTTCCTAGCAAAAAGATAACAAAAAAAGAGGTTCAGTTGAAGACTGAATCTTACAAGTCACCATTATGCAGATGTTCCCACATAAGTTAAATTCTCCTTATTAGAATATTTTACAAAATCAAATCACATGGTCAAAGTTTCCACTAAATAATCTCATATACAATAGAGTGACAATTTTACTAGAGTGTATAATATGTTGTTGGGCTTAAAGCCCATAAAAGAGAACTATCATCCAAAATTTTTTCAAAGAAAAATAAAAATAAAACAACAGTAAATTACATCAGAGGGGACTAAACTTTCATCTCATTCTCATTGTGGGTGCTGATATTTTATTTTTTCTATTGAAGGTGTTGACTCTATGACTCTAATCCCGTTTTGATAATGACAAATCACATAGTATCTTACTTGTGCATTGAGATTGTGAACGGGATCATTACTTAGCATGCACAGAAGGTAAGGATGTTATGGAAGTCATGAGGAACTTAAAGCATATACAACTTGGCACACTCCATGGAATTAGAAAAGCAAAAGGATGAAGAAGCTTCAAGTTTTCAATTGTAATGAGTATTTAATATTACTTGTATTTACATATCTCATATGATGTAGTTGGAAGCTCAAAAAGACCTTAGTCTGACCTTAGGACTCATGTATTTCATGAAAAATCTATTACATTAATTCTAGGTTGGATGGACATTTTAGAGGCAAATAATTTTGAAAAATAAAGGCCTCGTCGACGAATTCATAAAGGCCACTTGGCGACGAATGCTTTGCTCTCGTCGATGAGAAAATACCGAGAGCTCAAAAATTTCAGACAGTCCACCCGTCGATGAACCCATGTTCTCGTCGACGAGTCTGTCGGGCAGACTGATGCTCCAGCGCACAACGGGAAGAATTTTCTTAACTAAAATATATCTTGATTGATCCAACGGTCAAGATGCACCCATCTGCCGACCATGCTTATAAATATTAAACCTAAAAACCCTAAAATGGAGTTCAGCACAACTCTTGAACACTCTTGCCTACACTCTATCAGATTAAAAACTCTTTTGGAGCATTCTTTACGTTGATTTTAAAGACCAAAGAGCATTATTGTTGCAATCAAGATCGTGTTCTTGGAGGTTTGGTAAATAAAGTATTGTGTTTTGATAGTCAATCTTATTCTCAAAGTTTTATTCTCTCACAAATTGATTGTGAAATATTATTTGAGAGCCAGATCATGAGTTCTTATATATATATATATATATATATATATATATATATATATATATATATGTTACGTGAATATTTTCTTTGAGAAAAGGATTTGCTAAAGTTTTGAATCTTTGAAAACTATCATGTTTATTCTTTATTCAAAGATTTCATCTCAGCTTTGTTATTGTTAAATATATTTGATCTTTGGAGAAAACTAATTGTTTAAATATTTTTATAAAGATCAAATATTTGATTAGATCTTTGAAGCAAACTTGTCGTTCAAATACTTTCATAAAGATCAAATCTTTGATTAGATCTTTGAAGAAAACTTGTCGTTCAAATATTTTTATAAAGATCATACATTTGATTAGACCTTTGGAGCATATTTGTCATACATATTTTTATATAACGATCATTCATCATTTTTTGCAAAAAGATTTCATTGAACATATTACATACATTCAACTGAGTTTCAAGTTATATTATCTGAGTATGTATTAGGATTTTATTGTACTCATTAGCTTGTGAGAAGCTTCTGAGTTTTTCAGGAATCTTAATTTATCTATTGTATTGACGGTTCGGGTTGTGAAACGGGGTGAGGAGGAAACTACGCCTCTTGTAAGCAGCGGACTATAAAGGAAAGCTCCGTCTCAGTTAAAGGAGCAAATTAGTGAAATTCCTTGAGTGGGTTGCTCAAGGCGAGGACGTAAGCCGGGGTAGGCCGAACCTCGTAAAAATCTGTGTTTGCATTTCTCTTCCCTCATCTCCTTTTAATTTCCGCTGCATTTAATTGTCAATCTTATATGTATGTATGTTGCTAAATATTACATGCATTTGAGGATTAATTGGGTATCACGGAGTTTGTTAAGATATCAATTTTAATTACTTTTATTAGATAGCGTAATAAATTGAAATCTAAGTATTCCCTGACTTGTGATTATTTTGTTAAATCTTAAATTAGGAATTAAGTGATAAAATATTCTTAAGTAATTTTTAAATACCCAATTCACCCCCCCCCTCTTAGGATTACACCTAAATTAACAGAAGGGACTAAATTTGAACATTTTGCAATCCTAAAGCCAACTGTAACGCAACTACGTTGACCTAACCGAATCCAACATGACCTAAAGTACAGTCCTGAAATGAAATTTGGATTAATTACATCACTTTTAACTGATGTGTCATCCACATCATATTTCCTTTATATCTTCACTACTTATGTGACATCCACAACATATTTCAAACTTCAAGAGTCCCATGATTCCCACTTCAAGCTAAGTGTTCTGCATCTGCAGAATATGGGGGAAAAAAAATACAGAGCAGTGTAATACGGCAAACTAGAATCAGCATATTCAACATTTACCAGAATGGACGGACTATTGGTTGCTAAATCAATTGCGGATGCATTTGGAATAATGGAAAGAGATGCATTTGATATGAAAGTAACAAGGAGGCTGTGTGCTAATGGGATTCCATTTAATGTGCTCCAAAATCCACAATTTATTGAGATGGTTACAGCAATTAATAGAGCACCAAAGGCGCATAAAGCCCCTTCATTTGAGAAGGCAAGAACTACACTGTTATATGAGTGTCAAAGAAATGTATAGAAGGATTGGGCCCTATTAAAGATTCATGATACAATCAAGGGCTCTCCATTGTATCTGACAGGCGGTCTAATGTCAAGCACCGACAATTGATAATGTCATCACCACCAACAGTTACGTTCACATACGCCGATGACTCTGCAGGAACTAAGAGAACTTTTTATTTTATTGCAGAATAATTGTGCAAGGCTATCAAAGAAGTAGGGGCATCAAATGTTCTCCAAGTAATCATTGACAATGCTGCAATTTTCAAGGCAGCAGGGAAAGAAATCAAAAAGGTACATAAACATATTTTCCCTGATCTCCTTTGTGTTGTTCAGACCCTCAACTTGACTTTTAAAGACTTGCAAATGCATTTGATTGGCCACAAAACACCTAGACAAGCGAATTGTTAAATACTTAATGAACCATTCACAATGCTCAGCAATCTTTTGAATTCAATCAAGACGAGAGTGTCTATAAGTGGAAAAAACAAGATTTGCCTCTTTTAATGGTTATTTTAGCCTTTTAGTATTATTATTAAGTGTGTTAGTGTCATGTAAATTAGTCTGAGTTAGTAAGGGTATTATGGTCATTAGAATGTATTTGATTTGTATTATAAATAAAAGGAGAGACCTATACTTGAGTTAGGTCTATCATTTCATCAATAATCTCAACATGGTATTAGAGCTAGGTTACCAAGAGGTCTTGGGTTCTAGTCTTGCTACCCGCATTTATTGTTTGGTGTTTAAAAAATTATTGCATTCCCTATCATGGATGTTATTTATTATGTGTTTATCTCTCCACGTGCTGTCGGGCTGCACGTGTGGAGGAGTGTTGAAGCTTGATATACATTGTTGTCCCACAACCTAATAGCTTAAGATTTCAGGTAAAGTGTTAATCAATTGCACCTTACTTTATTAAATGCATGTACCTAAAGTGTTTTCGAGTGATGTTGTACTTACTGCTTGCTATCCTATCAATAGGACGCTGTCCTTGGATATGTGTCCTTTGTTCATCAACTAACTCTCCAAGTGGATAAGTTGGATCCTCATGCTATAAAATGTGACTTTATGGGCTGCTCATATACTCAAAAGGAATATCGTTTTTATAGTCCTACTCTGCATCCTTTCTTTGTTTTTACAAATGTTACCTTCTTCAAGTCTACATCTTACTACACTCAATCCCTGAGTGCTTCTAATTTCAATGAGTCTCTTCCTCTGCCTAATCTTCCAAATACAAGTTCTCTTTCCTTACCCAATCAACCACCAATGTCTCCATGTAGTTTGAGTCCTCATAATCTTGATCATCCTAATTTGTAGGCGTATTCACAAGGGCAGCCCCAAGGAAGGGAGTCCCCTCTAGCTTCTACTACCAGCCCTTTGGTTTCCTCATCTAATGATCATATTTCCTAGAGTGTTGATCCTCCCATTGCTGTCTAGAAAGGTAAAAGCACATGTACACAACATCCCATCTCCAACTATGCTTTCTATGACTTCTTATTGTTAGACCACTAGGTTTCATGTTGATTTTGATGATGACAAAACAAATAAGAATTAGTGCATGTGTTACATGAATTTGTGCCCCATGAATCACTATGTGATAGTTATTTTCTTTTATGTTTATATATGGAAATCATTAAATAAGAATTAGTGCATGTGTTATATGAATTTGTACTCCATGAATTATTGTGTAATAGTTATTTTCTTTTATTTTTATATATGGAAATCATTTTTGAGTTTGTGCTCCATGAATTATTATGTGATAGTTATTTCCTTTTATGTTTATATATGGAAATCATTTTTGGTATTTAGGGCTAAGTATGTTAATACTTAGCTAGAAAGCAAATGTACCAACTTGAGTATCATATAGTAAAATGACCATATATTTTTATTGAAAGCTCCAAATGTAACAAGACCCTTTATATTTAAAAATTAACTCATAAATCTTTTCAAGAACATTCAATTTGACTCTTATATATCTCAAGCTAAAATGTGTGTTTTTATAAAAGTGCACCCTATGTCTTAAAAATAGGCATATAAAAAATAAATAAAAATAAATAAAAAATAAATAAAATAAAAAAGTCAGACTATAATTTTATACTATTTGTGAATCTAATTCTATATTTTATTCAACGTGAGTCAAAAAATTGTAATATTATTTCATATAAAACTAGACTCATCATTCTTTCCAGAAAAATTTCATGTAGACGTTTTGAAGCAATGCTATAATGTAGGATTAATAATTAATACAATATGGTCATTATGCAATGCCATAAAGTCAGACGCAGAAATAAATATGCTGCAGTAAATTAGACATTTCTTACTGTAGAAACTTTGAAAATATTTCATTCTTTTTTTATATGAAAGTAGATGGTATGGGGATTCCAAAACGATATGGCACACTTAATTTAAATAAATATTCTCTTTGTTATGAATTGTACAAATCAATCAACAGATTCTGACCTCTATCATAAAAGTAGCTCAACATATTTGTAGTGCTTGAATTTTATCTCTTCATCGACTACTCCAATTGGCGTGATTCTTTTTTAATTGGAAACTAGACTCGTTGAAAAGTCAATATGAATTTTTATAAAATTTTATTTGGTATTTACATGACCATTTGTGATTTTATAAAATATATCATCTCACCTGAAAATCAAATTTCTTGTCATATCATTGATTGTTTAGCTCCAACTTTAATCACATGGAGCCAAAACCTCTCCAACGTCCAGTGGACAATTTTGGCTATAAAATGAGCCCAATTTCAAGGAAGAGGGGCAAGAGAAATCGCTATAAAAGTGGTCTCCCATTCTCCTCCATATTTTGAAGTGATAGAGTGTTTTGTTCTTGCGTAAGAGAATACTTTCTTGTAAAAGTTCTTTTCATTAGTTTTAACTCTCTTCAAGTTTTAAGCCTCATTCCTTTGAGAGAGTTTGAGTTGTAAGCTTGAGTTGTGGCATCAATCTTCTTAGAAATACTAAGTCATATATCATTTGTAATTTCTCATCATTGTATGTGTTGTTTGACCCCCGGTGAAAGGAGTGTCATAAAAATTAAAAAAATAATGATAATAATTCACCCCCCCCCCCACTCGGGTTTCCTAAGGGACCAACACTTATCAACCTTCTATTATTGTTCTGTTACTACTCTATCATCTGCTGTCCTTTTTAAATCTATTTCAGAAGTCGTATCCCACTTTGGGCAAAGGAATGCCATGGTTGAAGAGATGAATGCTTTACAAGACAATGATACCTGGGACTTGGTATCTCTTCCTCCCGACAAGTCTGTGGTTGGTTGTTAGTTTGTCTCTAGGCATACACTATGACAGTCAACCCTGATGGTTCCATGGCTCGTTTGAAGGCACGTCCTATTATTACTCAAGTGCATGGTTTGGATTATTTAAACATTTTTCCTTACATCAGTACATCTGTTCTAGGGGTTTGGACCTGAAATTTCAATTGATCTGACCTTGTCGATTTAGCAAAAAATCAATCCTAAGTCAAACCATTGCAGGTGTTATTTGGATCAAATTGGGTTGGTTTAATTATCAGGTGGGTTGGGTCAAGTTGGTGGCTTAGCTTATTTGAAGACGAAGTAGAAAAGAAAAAGAAAAACACAAAGGAATGTATGTGAGAGAGTTTTGCCAAATATAATAATATATGTTACATTGAAAAAGCTACTTACAGTAGTGTCATTCAAGTTGAATATATTAGCTTCTTAGATTTCTCATAAAAAAAATGTATCAATGTAATAATACATTGTAATATAATAAGTATTTTACAATTTTTAATTTTTCATTGATAACACAATTCAAACAAGGCTCTTAAAATAATTAAAGAAATATTGTATTTGTTGTCTAACAAACATACTATCAACCACATTAAATCATAAAACACAAAACATGTCAATTGTCTTCCAAACGAACCAAAATTTCATCCATAAACATCACTGCAATAGAAATAAAACTAAAAGTATAAAATTTAAAACACTATGAAATTTGACAATTTCATAATCTATCATATGCATTCTTTCATAAGTCTTGAGTAGTTCTAAGCCCTTATTAATTTCTTGACATATATGAATTAGAGGCGGGTTGGATTGGGTTGGATGGGTTAGACATTAAACTCGCAAACCAACTCGTACAATCGGTTTATGGAAAAATGGGAAATCGCGAACCGACTCATAAACCATTTGAAACCAATTTTTTTGAATTGGTTCGGTTTGGGTTGATCGGATTTGTCGGGTTGGGTGGGTTGTTGAACACCCCTAGTCCATTCATCTCTTTGGCACTTGGCACAGGCCTCTGCATCAGTTAGATGTGAAGAATGTCTTCTTCCATGGTGATCTTGAGGAGGTCTATAAGGAGCAATCGCCTGGGTTTGTTGCTCTAGGGGAGTCAGGCTTAGTGTGTCGGCTCAAGAAGGCACTATATGGTTTAAAACAGTCTTTTAGATCATGGTTTAGTCGATTCAGTGTTGTTGTACTTGAGTTTGGCCTTCGACGGTCTGCAGTGGATCACTATGTGTTTTATCGTCATACTTCATCGGGTAGGATCCTTCTTATTGTGTATGTGGATGATATTTTAATTACAGGTGATGATGATCAAGGTATTTAAAGTCTTAAAAAAATTCTACAAACTAAGTTTCAAACCAAAGATTTGGGACTACTAAAATACTTCTTGGGTAAAGAGGGATTTAGATCTTGTATGGGAGTTGTTTTGTCATAGAAGAAGTATGTTCTTGATTTGCTAGATGAGACTGGGCTGTTAGGATCCAAACCGATTGATACACCCATGGATCTAACAACAAATTAGTGCCAAATATGGGTGATTTGTTGCCTAATCCTAAATGATACCGACGACTTGTTGGAAAGTTGAATTATCTTATAGTCACTCGGCCAAACATATCTTGCAACAGGTGTTGTGAGTCAATTTATGAATTCCCCAAGGACAAGTCACTAGGATGTAGTAATTCACATCTTGAGATATCTCAAAGGTGCACTTGGGAGAGGTCTTTTATATCGAGATTAGGCTCACACTTATATTCAAGGAATAGATGCAAATTAGGCAGGGTCGCCTTCCAACCAAAGATCCACAACTGAGTACTGTATCTTGGTTGGTGGTAATATGGTTTCATGGAAGAGTAAGAAACAAACTATGGTGGCCAATTCAAGTGCTAAGTCAGAGTATAGAGCTATGGCTCACACTATGTGTGAACTTGTTTGGTTGAAGAACATGTTGGAAGAATTAGGTTTTCCATATTTTCAATCTACGGAGTTGATGTGCGTTAATCAAGCTGTTCTTCATATTGCCTCCAACCTAGTTTTCCATAAGCGAACAAAACACATTGAAGTTGATTGTCATTTTCTCCAGGGAAAACTAA
Source organism: Malania oleifera (assembly GCF_029873635.1). Lineage (NCBI taxonomy): Eukaryota > Viridiplantae > Streptophyta > Magnoliopsida > Santalales > Ximeniaceae > Malania > Malania oleifera. Next base: position 55,663,587 of record NC_080427.1, on the reverse strand, counting down.
TGCAAAAGATAATTACTACCACTTGTGTGAAGTCCGATATGCAGCTTGCTGATTTGTTTACCGAAGCTTTGAGGTGCTCATGTTAAACTTATTTCTAACAAGCTAGGAGCATATGATATCAATGCTCCAACTTAAGAGGGAGTGTTAATGGTTATTTTAGTCTTTTAGTATTATTATTAAGTGTGTTAGTGTTATGTTAATTAGTGAGAGCTAGTAAGGGTATTATGGTCATTAGAATGTATTTGATTTGCATTATAAATAGAAGAAGAGACCTATCTTTGAGTTAGATCATTCATTTAATCAAAAATCTCAACAGCCTCAATTATATTTTATCGAAGCATGTAGTTTATTGAAGAAAAGCTCTTGCTACCACTATTGTTCTAAAAACATGGAAAAAATAATAACTGAAACAAGGGATGAGAAGACAACGGCTATGGGTTCTTTAGTTGTCTAAAGTATATGCAGTGAACAATTTTGGGAGGAGATATTCACAATTACGAAGCCAATATTCTTGTTGATTAGGTTTGTAGTGGTGAAGTTGCAAAAATGGGAGATTTGTAAAAGATAATGAATAGCATGCTTGGAGATACAATACAATGAGACACAGCAAATATGCTGATTCTTATCTTGAGATGGAAAAAATAATAATAATAAAAAAAAATGTGTTGGCAAGATGGGAAAAGATTAACATCCCTATGTGTTGCCTTGGGTTTGCACTCACGCGTCAGTTTTATGATCCTCTTTATCTTGCAAAACCAGCTCTTTGAGGCATTGCTATTTGCTAGAAAGGCTCCAAATATTGATAAATAAGTTCGTTGTCATGGATGCCTTTGCAATGACAGTTGAAGATGGGCAAGAGTGGAAGATGTTGCTGTAAACAATTTGCAACTTTTCAAATGAAAAAAAGAATTTATGCCATGGCAGTGGCACAAATGGATACCATGACAACGGATTCCACATATGGTCAGAAACTCCAGAATTGGCAGAGATAGCAAGAAGTGCTATCAACCCCTTAGTAGTTACTCTAAGAGAAATTGGAGCACATACTCATATATTCAATTATTCATAATGTGAAAAGAAATAGGTTGAATTGCTTGAGGGCTGATAACTTAGCCCCTGCTTGGAACATCTTAAAAAATAAGTACTTACTATAAAAAGTACTTCATTTAAGTACTTGTATCAATAAGTAGTGTTTGGCTTACACTTAAATAAGCACTTATTTGTTATTAAGTAATCCCAAACTACTTTTAGATAAAAACTTTTCCCTTTATGCACTTTTCCCATAAAAGTAAGCTTTTATAAGTAGTTCCAAATGATCCCTTGCTCTTCATCCACTCAAACATTCATCCACTATCACGCTTTTCTGAGAGTTACAGAGATGGTACATACAAAAAATGGTCCATACAGATAATACATGTTTAAAAGATTCAAGTGTGAGAATAGAGGAAAAGAGGTGGAGATCTAGAGGATGATTACATTGACATTCCATAGGAAGAAGAAATACACAAGGAATTCTCAAACGCTTCAAATGCTGCCCCAATCATTCATCCTAACAAAGGAGCTTCTAAACAATCAAGAACTGGAGAGAGGAACAATGGGAAGAGGAAAATGAGAAATTAAGCTGCTAATTGTTCAATGTGCATCTTATAGGTTCATTTAGTTATGCTTCTAGCAGTTTCTACTTTCTACCTTCTAGAATTTTCATTCTAACTTCTAACTTCTACAAATCTGTATGGACTTCAGAACTTTGGAAGTTAACATATTTATGTAATTTTTTGTTGCTGGAATTGGAACATTGGATTGCAAGATCTGGAATTTCTTTTGCAAAATTTACTTTACGCAGCTTTGTTCTGCAATTATTCTCACAAGTTTGCTTAAGTATGAACTATCAACTATGGTGCAATTATGCTTTTCTATATTCCACCCTAAGTAAATAATCCAAAACGTACTGTGCTCCGACATAGTGATTCAAGTATACCACAACAAAAGATGGCATACTGACTAAGCCTACCCCCACAAGAACTGCATACCTCTCAAGTAGCTAACCCATTCCTGCACCCATATCACGACCCGGTCACCTGAAATGCAGAGTGTCCCAAGAAATTATGGATGGGATCCTTGGAAACAAAGCTGATAGATTTGTTTGGTGATAATCAAGCTGCCATTTACATTGCTAGCAGCCCAGTGTTTCATGAGAGGACAAAGCACATTTAAGTTGATCGTCATTTTGTGGGGGTATTGTTGAAGAAGGTTGTGAGGACTCCATTGAGAAACCTATGGTTCAGTAAGGTGATGCTTTCACGAAGCTTTTATTTAAGCTTGCCAGTCGAGGGCTAAGTGATATTTATACACCTCAAGCTTAAAGGCGAGTGTCAAAAGAGAATGTTATTTTAGTAATTAGATGCTGTGAGTGAGGGTATTCTTGTCCTCCATGTCTTTTCATTATTATTAATGTATAAAAGGGAAGCCTGGAACTGTACATATGCTACAAGATACTGGAGACGGGGCTTTCCCCTCTCTTCTTCTCCATCTCAAACCCTAAGTGCTGTATTTTCTTCATTGAATCTTCAATTGATTTCAGATCTATAATACCAGTGCTCAAGGCATCCACAGTCCCAGGCTGCATGAGGTGTTTGCCACGGGACAATGGAAACCCTGAAAGCCTACATGCTGTTAAGAAACCTCTTTACCTAAAAGCTTAAGCTGTTAGGTTGTCAGTCAACAATGTCTGATCAAGCTTTAACACTCCACGCATGTGGAGAGATAAAAACACGATAAATAACATCCATTACAGGGAATTTAATAATTTTTTAAACACCACAAAATAAACATGGGCAACAAAACTAGGACCCAAGACCTCCTAGTAACTAGCTCTGATAACATGTTAGATTACCACTTTAAAAGCTCATGAAACCTACTCTCCATGTGGGTAACAATTAGAATGGTACACACAATGGTACCCTCTAAGAAGATTTTAATACCATTTGCCATAAGTCTCATCACAAGCAAGCCTGACAGCCAAATAACTTGAAAGGATTGGAATTGGGACCTCAGATTTAAGTTCAAAAATATTTACGCACTAGTAGCAGTAGCCACACTAAAGTTTGCATGTATGAGGCTACATTTCCCTTGTCATTCAATGTGGGCTTCAGGGATCATAAAACTACTTGAGAAAATAAACCTTTACATCCTAGGAGTCTAGGCTTTAATAGGCATAGGATTTAACACATTCACAAAGCAACTAAAATAAGTTTAAAGGCATAATGATGTAGCATATAATAACATGAAAGGGAAATTCTTTGATTACCCAGGTTATTCTTTGTACTGTAAGGATTTTATAGTTCACATGAGACTAAGTTAATTAGTAATAATAAATTAAGCCATCAGCTTAACAATTATCCAGTCAATAGTTTAGCTTTTTGAAGTGCTTACTGTGGCAAGCTACTATTGTAGTAAAAATGTTGCATCACTATGGGCTTGTTTAAATTCTTTTCAGGTGCTGAGAAATTTTGAATGAATAAAGTTGAGTTTATAAATTAATTCTTCTTGAACGCCTAAGCCTCTCTATATCTATTTCCAAGACAATCTTGCAGTCTCTCATCCTTTGAACTTTGAATCATATCCGTCTTCATTCATCTTGCATATTCTTCACTGTATGTACTTGCACTTTCATATCACATTCACACCACCTTCCTTTACGCAACAGCTTTTGATCTCAAGGATTGAAGCTTTCCCAGCTCCATAGTTCATACGCCTTTCATATAGACTAGACAGATTGACCTAGAATTCTCCAATTTATGGATCAATATTCTGCTTTTGCTAATGCATCAGCTTGTGAGTAGCTAATTTCTCTCAGCACTTCCAGCAACCTGTAAATGCAGTAAGATGACACCCTTGAAATCATTTCTGAAGGCCGTATTGTTCATCTAAAACTATAAGGACAGAGGAGTAAAAAGCAGCCATTGCCATTTTGCCTGTAAGAGCACATACCATTCCATTTCCCAGTACAAGTGACAATTTAATTTACTTGACCGAAGGACAGATTTCCTTATTCAAAATAAAAATTTGCAGCATTTTTCCCAAACCAGCTTTGGAATTTGACAATAAACAATGTTCTAAACCATCAAATATTGGGCTACAGAAACAGAATTTAGTGTCATAAGCATTACCCATAGGCAAAGCTTACCCTGAATTGGGAATTCTTAGTGCTTACACCAACTTTTTGCAGTGAATGCTTTATTTTTCTATAATAGATTTTTGTGATTTTGTGACATCAGATAACATAGAAAAATGAGTGGAAGTATTCATTTTATCTGGCATATAAATCCCCACAAGACGGAGATCATGTGTTACTGGTAATCGCTAACACAAGGTTATCAAAGCTAAGAAGGAAAAACCTGAATGTCCTATTTGATAGTCACAGGAGCTTGTCACATATAAATATTTGCAAAACTCAATGTTAATACAAATATATGAAGAAAAAGTTCACAACTCACAAGATAATTTAGGTCATGAAACTGATATTCAAAGAAACAAATCTCGCAGAAAGAAAATGCACAATACCGTAACGAAAGGCATATATAATCAGTCAAAGAAGTTCAAGGATGAGGGTATACCTTCTGGAAGCAAAAAACCTTTGCTTAATGCAGGTCTCTCATAAGGCACAACCTATAAGATTGTGAAAAAAAAAAATCTATAAATTTCCCAAATTGAATAAAAATTGTGACAAATACAGTTCTAGTTAGGTACACGAGGAGTTTTATTTTGTATCTTTGAACAATATATCAATCAACTTGAATAACAAAAGAACTAGAGAATTTCTAATTATGCACATGGTCAATAAAAATGCCTGGAGAGAGAATGCAAAGGCCCGTGCCCCAAAGCACAAGAACCAATAATATGTCCAGTTGTCCACCTCATATGGTCTTTCCCCCTATTTAGGCCTCTAAGTCACTAGATGCTCACCATGCATTAAAGTTTTTAAACAAAAAAATGTGCCCCAAAATGAAACATGCATATTGACATGGAACTATAAATCACAACTACAGGTGGTTTTTGAATTCTATTACTCAAAAAAATGCATTGAATGGTTGTACCCGTTGAATCATGTTCAATTTATAATCAAAGTTGGATATGCAACAAGTTATTTCTATGGATTATACAGTCACTCTGTTTGATTAATTGACAATTGATGACACATAAGAAAGGAAGTAATAACAGCCAATCAATAAAAATACTTCGAACCCAACTGCCTAAATAACATCAAATATATAATGTATTGTAACAAGAACACATACATGTGTGCGATTTTCGCAGTCCTGTGGGGTTTATGGATTGAAAAAAAAAAAATGTTGAACATATCTTTGTCATGGGAGAAGATTCATTATTTGGATTTGCTGTGGTGTGCTTCTGCTGGTTGTTTTAAAGGAGTGATGTTTTCTGATACCCAACAGGATTGGTTGGCTTTGTTGGTCCAATGTTTGAGTTTTGTTTTATTTTTTATTTTCTCTTTTTTCTTTCTTCTGTTGAGGAGGATTTCTTTTCATGTACATTCTTCTTTTTCTAACAAATTCATCTTCGTTTGCTATAAAAATAAAAATAAAAATAAAAAACACAAAACTTGCGTATTTAGAAAATGAAATAAACATGGTCTACTGTAACTTTAACTTCAAGCTACAACAAATTTAGTACCTGCAAACTTGCACATACTTGGAAATTGACATTAGAATGGTTAATTATAATTTTGATCACTTTCCAAAACAATTATGGTACAATGTATCAGTTTCCATATGCAATTATTCAAATATCCCACCAGCTCATTGTAGTTGATTTTCTGACCAGAAAAAAGATTTATTTGCCTATTTTGTTAACAAATGCAAATTTTTTGTTGTTATAATGTAAATATTTTCACTTCATTTATCCAACTAAAATCACCCCAAGGCCTAAACCATGCGCAAACTAGTAAGGAACAATTGTGACATGGCTTGAACTTGATCTTATACTAGACCCAACACCAAATCCATTCATAGTACCTGAGAATGGGTTCGAATTATGGAACAAGGATGGAAGGGTAACTACCTTAATCTTGAATTTTCTTGAAGGATAATTCGATTTCTTCTATTGCCACCACCTTACTCTTAGGCTCTTAGCAATTGAGTGAATTAGAGTTCCAGACAATTTCATCAAGAGGTATGGGAGGATACAGTCAAGAAGATCCCATTGAGATGTTATTGGCTCGAGGGAAGAAAGTAAGTAAGAATGTAATTGACTAAAATAATGACGATAGGATTGGGAGGTGAAAAAAAAAGTGAGAAAACTAAATTATTTGTGCTTCTATATCTATTATAGAAATAAGTTCTCTAAGACTTTACACACTTGAATCATTGTCCCTTTTAGTTGGCATGGTCTCAACATTTAAACTCCATTTGTGATGAGATCTAGCACATAAGGAGCGTATGTTGCAGTAATTTAGGGCCACAAAAATTACAACATAGTTTATTATGGTTTACTTAAATGGTTAGTGCCATCAAAATAAACAACATAAAGTCCATCTCTGATCATTTTACTCATTAACATAATTTTGAACATTTCATTATATATCATCAACATTTATTTACAAAAATGAAGAAGCGTGGCATTTAAGATGCAAATTGTGAAGATCGTAACCTTTAAAACTGTTACTTATAAGAAGATCAAAGTATGTTTTGTGCACCAAAAAAATACAAACAAAATGAGCAACCGAGAGCTCTTCAGAGGTGACAAGTTCAGACAGTAATTAATTGTTCAGCAATCAGATGGTTCACTTCATTGACTACAAACTCAAGGAGACTATGGAATAATTGAAAGAAATATGAACAGTTTCAATGGATTCCCTGCTGGGAAATTAAATCAACTCAACAAATGATCACTTGCATTAAAAAAAAAAACCGGGGGGGGGGGGGGGGGGGAGGGGGCGCATTTCCAAAGTAACTTGAAATTAAAAGTTCAGAAAAGTTATAGGGTATTGACCTAACATATGTTCAATTTCATCAATTGTTCATTACTGATGACCCAATATAGTCAAAAATCGAGAAATAATGACAGTTGGCATGGATTTCCCCACTGGGCCACTAAATGAAGTCGTAAGATGACTATTTACATTAAGAAGAAGAAGACGAAGAAGCATTAAGTAACCTGAAACAAATATCGAAACAAAAAATATGCTACTCTGAAAACATGAAGCAAATTATTCATATTAACAATCTTCGGATATTGCAAACCAGTGCTTTATTTAAAACCAAATTAAACTATAAATAGAGAAATATTGAGATGGAACGAGGACTTCACTGATTCTTCAGAGATTATGCAGAGTTCCCCACGAGATATCCCTCTCTTTGTGAATTCAAGAGCTGCATAGCCTGCAGCTACTCCTCCTCCAAGAATCACATACACAAAAGCTCTTCCCATTCTCTTCCTCCTTCCCTACCTCCTTCTCTCTCTCTCTCTCTCTCTCTCTCTCTCTCTCTCTCTCTCTCTCTCTCTCTCGAATTTGAAGATTTTTATTTCGAAACTTGACTGGCTTTGAGTACTCTTCCAAGAAAAGAAAGGGTTTAATTGATCAGGAGTCAATGTTGCTCTGTAACCAGAGGTGAAGGAGATGACGACCATTTCACGACATTGCCCTTCAATCCTGTGTATCTTATTGTACAGTGTATCAGTACACCGCGCAATCAGGACCGTCGATCAAGTCTAGTGAAGCCCACAGCGGTCAAGTGGGCCACCCTGGAAGTCTTCTCCTGCCCAGAATTCCTGGAAAATATGATCTGGCGAGGTCACAGGCTGAACCAAAAGTGCTACTGGGAATCAGTGGTGGGACCAAGTAGCATCATAGAGTGCCACGTGCCATGACAAGTGTAAGACTGTTGGGAATTGGGTGGGGTTTGATTATAAAGGCCACGTCGAGTAGTTGTGTGTGCAGGGGTTGGCTATGTCACAAGATGGACTTTGCAAGACCTCATGCCAACTGAATTGTGGATGAGATGAGGCTAGGCTTCATGCCTCTGCCACAAATGAGTTTTATCTCTTTCCAATCTTCTTTTTTTTTTTTTTTGTCGTATAAGTGGAGATGGAGGTTGAAATTTTGAACTCACATGCAATGGGATTTTTTTTTTTTTTTGGGGGGGTTACTTTTTGTTGCCCAATCACTATTCTTTTGATTGAAATCGTTGAATTCTATGAAGATTTATGATAATAATTTTATATTTGGTTATCAAATTCAATTATTTGTCGGTCAATTTGGTGTTACGTAAGTGAGTCTAAAAATTTGGCCCAAATTAGAATTTAAGTCATTAAAAAATAAACAAATAATGTGGTAGGAATAATGTATATTTGTTATAAAATATGTAGGAAAATAAATAGAGATGAGCAGAAAAAATAAATGAAGACGACACCGAATTTTACGTAATTTAGATATACCTAATCTACGGGCGGATGGAATCAAAACTTCACTTTTTCGGAAGGAATTACAATATGATATGGATCTCACCTTATACAAAATATATCTCTTTATTTCTTTTATATCTCTCATCTTTCTTTCTACTTCTATCTTTCTCTCTTCTTTTTTGCCTTTCTATATACTCCTCACTTCAAGCATGCAATATATATAAGCATGCTATATGTATATCACAAATGAGAGGGAAAGGGTGCCCTTTTATAGGGAAAGGGGTGGAAAATGAAGGGGAGGAAGATGAAGGGGTAGGTTGATAGGGATATGAATTAGTGCAGACATATAGGGCAGGTTCATAGGAATATGAATTAGTGTATATATTTGGGGTAGGTTCATGGGGATATGGGAGACATCCACCTATATTTCATAGCACTCCCCCTTTGATGTCACTCATATTGTAACGATCTACTTAACTTGCTACATAATCAACCACATTAAATGTCCTGATACCAATAACTTGAAACATAACAAAATCAACCCAAACCCATGAGTAACGGGGACACACCTGTCATACACAGCGGACACTTAAGCAGCAGTAAATATAAATTTCATTAACCCAATTATAGAATACAATACCAGAGTTACTTACATTCCACCATTTTTTTTTTTTTCAAAAACACTAAAAGATAAAATTAGGATCTTACATCAAAAACCTACCGACCTTAGTCCAAAACTCACCCCTTTAGCAGGGTAGAACAACTGCCTTAATGGCGCAGAGCTCGGTCCACCTGTCTTTCTGGGTTTCTTGAAATGGTTTAAGTTGGGGTGAGATACCTCTCAGTAAGGGAAATAAACTAAATACAGTTGTGTAGCAACATAAATATTTGCGTGCTATAATAAATATACCGTACATATTACATGTCTGAAAACACTAATAATATCATAACTGAATAAACATGTAATTTTATAGTTATACTAAATCCTACTGTATCTCACTGTTCATAAAATCATCTGCTATAAATATTAGTACTGAAAATCTACCCAAGATGAATAGTTAGCTGGTGTCATGTATTACCCCCCATGACGGGTTGTGCAACTCAAAGGTAAGACCCGACAATGGTTTGCCGACCATTGCCAAGTTAAAAATATTTGTAAGTACGATGGGCTCGCCACACCCGGTTCGGACTGTCAGGTGGACGTCTACAACTCTACACTAAAAGTCACAACGACTATCCATCTCCCACCCCCTTTACTAGTAGGGGTAGTTAGCACAAGTTTGAACTGAACTGAATTGTATAACTACGGTACCATGCTCCTGAAAACTAATTTGAACTATCATCTGAGTTCTGATAACATATAATACATGATCATATACTATTTTAACATAAATAAATTGATACCATTTTCTAAATTCTGTCATAACATAAATAATCACGGTTTTGCGCCAAATACATACATAATTGCGGCCTTGCGCCGAACATGTCATAAATACTGAAAATATGTTTTTTCTGTAAATCTAACTTAACATAATACAATATACGTAAAATAATATTCATGTCACACAAACTGAATAAAACAAGAAATATATTATAAAATTACATTTTCTGACATTTTACACTAAAAACATGTTCCTATGTAATAGTAGTATTTTCTCAAATATATTTATATATTTTTCCAAATATACTCATACATAATACATGCTTTCTGAAAATTAATCTGCTATTAAATAATAATAATAATTTTCATAAAAAATTACTAATTTAATTTAGACCCTTACTTGACTACTGGAAAGCCCCTAAAATGACTAGTCCTGCACCTGCAGGGTTCCCCGTTCAACACCCTAAAAACAACATTGCCCTGAACAAAACTTTAGTATTTCTTCAAATGCTACCTTTTCTACAATTGTAGGAAAGTCAAATATTCAACATAAAGTCTTACCTTGAACTTTGGATGGAATCCAAGTTAGCCCCACCAACGATCTACTCCAGCAGACTTGAAGAGAACTTTCCCAGGAGTAGCGTTGCCACTTTAGATTGTTGATCTGGCAAAGAAAGAATCCAAAATTTAACGCCCCGAACCCTTAAACCTAGGTCTGGCGCGTTATACCTGATAAAATCCCTGATAATCCATAACAACATATACGTAGCGAAAAAAATAAACATAATCTCTATATAACATAATACCAAAGTTTACTAATTCTAACTATAATCCATAATAAATCATCCATCACCTGCATTTTCATAAATCTACATAACTCCCAAAATATTTCAATATTTTCACAATCATTCCTTACTCAACAACCTTAAAACATAAAGACATAAAACATAAATATTTATATTCCCCAAAATTAACATAGAAATATACCATTTTCTTTTCCTATTTCCCAATAATGTTATAAAACCTCGAGCTCTTTAAGCTCGATCTCGAGGAAATCCTATAAAAGAAAAATTCATATTCGAGTGAGACACATCTCAGTAAGGGAAGAGACAATATATTAAAACAGTGTGTGGCTAACATGAATTTATATAACAACATAAAATTTAACATTTGAAAATCGTTAACATAATTTCTGAAATCATTCTCTGATCCTAACCAAACACATGCAAAAGATTTAATCTACGAGATTACCCAAGGATAGGGGTGATTACCTGCCCATACAATTAGCACCTCTCTGCTTTGATACCTAGGCAGCCCAAAGGTCACAGCTAAAGCATACCAGGGCACTCACCTTACTCAGTAAGCCCTCAAGTGATAAATTGATCTCGTACTCAACAGTTCATACAAAAGTTTACCAGCGAAGGCTCCCAAGAATAGGGAAATCTATCCGCCCATACAAGTAGTTTCCCTCTGCCCTAACAAGTTATGTAGTCTACTGCTATACCTGATACAACCAGGGCACTCGCCTTTCTCAACAAGCCCTCGAACGAAGAGTTTGTCTCGCCCAAACATAACATGTTCTACTAGCATAAATACTCCTAATACCATAATACATTATTCTTTCTATCATTGTTCAATTATTCACCTATGTTCATGTTCATAACTTTAACATTTCATTTCATTTCACTTTAAGTGACTCTTTCCCATTTTACATTGTTCAGATTTCACATTTCATTTTCATTTCATTCATTTCCCTTCTCATTTCATTTCATTTCATACCCAGCATCTTTCAGTTGTTTTACCTAGCATCTTTCAGCTGTTTTACCCAACATTTTTCAGCTGTCATACATTTACCTAGTATCTTTCAACTGTTTTATCCAATATTTTTCAGCTGTTACATATTTACCCAGCATCTTTTAACTGTTTTACCCAACATCTTTCAACTGTTTACCCAGCATTTTTTAGTTGTTTACATGGTTGCATTAACACACACAAGCAACGTAGTCCATATCATGTTTTATTCACAATGCATTACTTACTTAGTCTGCATCTCATACATTTAACTTATATTTACACAGAATCTCATGTCACACAGTTTAGCAATAAAATTCATACATTGCCTGTAAAATACGCCAACCAACATTTAACGTTTATATACCGAAAATACCTTTCATTCCTTACATAATTACCCTGAAAATATTTTTTCACTTTCATTAGTTCATTTTCACATATACATATTTAATAAACAGCCCTAAACTCAAAAAAATATAATTTAAATAGTTGGCATTTTAAACGCATACCGAAACATATACACTTATATATAACACAATTTTTTTTCTATTAAATTCATAAAAATTCTGATTTAATATATATTTTTTCCCTTACCTAGTTTCTTGAACTACGCCAACATGGACCCCAAAAAGATGCCTGCGGTGCTCACCCGGACCCTGAAATTAAAAATTCCAGTTCCATGTAATTAATTATGAATAAAATATTATTTTAATATTTAATAAATCCATAAATTCTAAATAAACAAATATACCCTTAAATATATCAAAATTACCAAATTTCTCAAATCTCACTCTGCTTTGGAGTGGGGCCTAAAAAACCCCAATTGGAACTTTACTTATGTCAAAATGACGACAATCATGACTAAGACCCCGTAGTGGTACCTGATCGTTGATTTGACTAAAGATCTAACAAGAAATTGAGAAATTAGGGAAAAACTGCCTTACCCCAAGAATGGTGTCTACGCTGCTCTCCCACGACAAATCCGCTCCAGTAGAAATGTCAGTAGCGGAGTTAGAAATCCAACGATACCTTCTATTTCCCGATCGGTCGAATATCGGTCGAAAAATGAGGGAAGAGAGAGAGGTGGATACGGAGAGGCAACGAAGAGCGCAGAGCACAGAGAGAGAAGGAGAGACGCGCCAGTTGTTTCAGGAAGTTGAAAGCTTCCTGAAGATGTTTTTTTTTTCTTTTTTCTTTTTTTTTTCTTTACTTACTTAACTTAACTTACATATACTTATATATATATATATAATCACCATTTTACTTTACTTATTTAATTCATATTAATAATGTTTAACTAATTAATTGCTAATAAATAATTTTAATTTAATTTATTTTGTTTCTATTTCCTTTATTTGTTTATTTAATACATTAATTTAATAATGTTTAACTAGTTTATTGATTAATAACCTTAATTTATTTATTTATTTTATATTTTTTTTGGGTTATTACATTCTTCCCTCCTTAAGAAATTTTGTTCTCGAAATTTTGCTAGCTAATCAATCATTTCCTTAACCTCTAAAATCAACTAACTAACCTCACATTTCCATATACTCCAATTTAAATACCAAATACCCAACTTGACCACAAATCATTTAATCACATGGCTGAAATTATTCTCTTTCAAAGATTTTCCTCTACAAATCAATCAACCTAACCTTCGAGTTCAAATTCCAAGTTCTAATTCCTCTGCTCGGAAACATCACCATCGATGGATTTGTCATGATTTTATGAAACTAGCTACTTTTTTTAGAAAAACACAGAAGACCATCAAGGGATTTATGCCCCCAAACTTATGAAACACAACTCAGAATTCCTAACGATATCTTAATCTACCCATCTCTATCCTTATCGCAACTTAATTCTATACTCTGGTATAAATCATCCTTAACCTAATACTTTAATATTTCCATATCTAGGCGATGTGAAATTAATCACACTTCCGACTCGACATTGCTCTGATACCATAATGTAATGCCCCGAACCCTTAAACCCAGGTTCGACGCGTTATACCTGATAAAATCCTTGATAATCCATAATCAACATATATACAGCGGAAAATATAAACATAATCTCCATATAACATAATACCAGAGTTTACTAATTCTAACTATAATCCATAATAAATCATCCATCACCTGCATTTTCATAAATCTACATAACTCCCAAAACATTTTAGTATTTTCACAATCATTCCTTACTCAACAGCCTTAAAACATAAAGACATAAAACATAAATATTTACATTCCCCAAAATTAACATAAAAATATACCATTTTATTTTCCTATTTCTTAATAATATTATAAAATCTCGAGTTCTCTAAGCTCGATCTCGAGGAAATCCTGAAAAAGATAAATTCATATTTAGGTGAGACACATCTCAGTAAGGAAAGAAACAATATATTAAAACAGTGTGTGGCTAACATGAGTTTATATAACAATATAAAATTTAACTTTTGAAAATCGTTAACATAATTTCTGAAATCATTCTCTGATCCTAACCAAACACATGCAAAAGATTTAACCCACGAGATTACCCAAGGATAGGGGTGATTACCCGCCCATACAAGTAGCACCCCTCTGCTCTGATACCTAGGCAACCCAAAGGTCACAGCTAAAGCATACCAGGGCACTCACCTTACTCAGTAAGCCCTCAAGTGATAAATTGATCTTGTACTCACACAGTTAATACAAAAGTTTACCGGCGAAGGCTCCCAAGAATAGGGAAATCTACCCGCCCATACAAGTAGTTTCCCTCTGCCCTAGCACGTTATACGGCCTACTGTTACACCTGATACAATCAGGGCACTCACCTTTCTCAGCAAGCCCTCGGGCGAATAGTTTGTCTCGCCCAAACGTAACATGTTCTACTAGCATAAATACTGCTAATATCATAATACATTATTCTTTCTGTCATTGTTCAACCATTCACCTATGTTCATGTTCATAACTTTAACATTTCACTTCATTTCATTTTAAGTGTCTCTTTCCCATTTTACATTGTTCAGATTTCACATTTCATTTCCATTTCATTCATTTCCCTTTTCATTTCATTTCATTTCATACCCAGCATCTTTTAGCTGTTTTACCCAACATTTTTCAGCTATCATACATTTACCCAACATCTTTTAACTATTTTACCCAGCATTTTTCAACTGTTACATATTTACCTAACATCTTTCAACTGTTTTACCCAACATCTTTTAGCTGTTTTACCCAACATTTTTTAACTTTTTACCCAACATTTTTTAGCTGTTTACATGGTTGCATTAACACACACAAGCAAAGTAGTCCATATCATGTTTTATTCACAATGCATTACTTACTTAACCTGCATCTCATACATTTAACATATATTTGCATAGAATCTTGTGCCACACAGTTTAGCAATAAAACTCATACATTGCCTGTAAAATACGACAACCAACATTTAACGTTTATATACCGAAAATACCTTTCATTCCTTACATAATTACCCTGAAAATATTTTTCCACTTTTATTAGTTCATTTTCGCATACACATATCTAATAAACAACCCTAAACTCGAAAAAATATAATTTAAATGGTTGGCATTTTAAACGCATACCGAAACATATACATGTGTATATAACACAATTTATTTTCTATTAAATTCATAAAAATTCTGATTTAATATATCTTTTTCCCCTTACCTGGTTTCTTGAACTACACCAACAAGGACCCCAAAAAAATGTCTGCGGTGCTCACCTGGACCCTGAAATTAAAAATTCTAGTTCCATGTAATTAATCCTAAATAAAATATTATTTTAATATTTCCTAAATCCATAAATTCTAAATAAATAAATATACCCTTAAATATAACCAAATTACCAAATTTCTCAAATCTCACTCTCGCTTTGGAGTGGGGTCTAAAAAACCCCAATTGAAACTTTACTTATGTCAAAATGACAACGATCACGACTAGGACCCCGTGGTGGTACCTGATCGTCGATTTGACCGAAGATCTAACAAGAAATTGAGAAATTAGGGAAAAACTACCTTACCCCAAGAATGGTGCCTACGTCGCTCCCACGACAAATTTACTCCAGTAGAAATGTCGGTGACGGAGTTAGGAATCCAATGACACCTTTTGTTTCTCGATCGGTCGAATATTCGCCGAGAAATGAGGGAAGAGAGAGAGGGGGAGACAGAGAGGTGACAGAGAGCGCAGAGCATAGAGAGAGAAGGAGAGATGCGCCAGTTGTTTCAGAAAGCTGAAAGCTTCCTGAAGAAGTTTTTTTTTTTTCCTTTTTTTTTCTTTACTTACTTAACTTAACTTACATATACTTATATATATATATATATATATCTATCTTATCCTTATATATTCATATATATATATATAATCACCATTTTTCTTTACTTAATTAATTCAAATTAATAATGTTTAACTAGTTAATTACTAATAAATAATTTTAATTTAATTTAATTTTTTTTCTATTTCCTTTATTTGTTTATTTAATACATTAATTTAATAATGTTTAACTAGTTAATTAATTAATAATTTTAATTTATTAATTTTTTTAATTTTTTTCCCGGGTTATTATGCAAAATCTTAGAGAGAAGGAAGGAAAACTGAAGAGGAGAGAGAGCGAGAGAAGTTATTCGCGTGATTTCTGCAGTGAAAACTGAGTTTAGGCTATTTATACACCTGCGCTTGTCGATGAGACACGTCACCTCGTCGACAAGACCATGAAGGGAATTCGTCAACGAATGCTTATTCCTCGTAGATGAAATTCAGAATTGAAAATATCCCCTCGGTAACTTCTCGTTGACAAGACGCGTGTCCTTGTCGACAATCCCATCAAGCGTGTTCGTCGACAAGACCCTGTTGAATTCCAAATTACAGTTTCTTTTTCTCTCCTCCTCCTATTATTTAATTAATATAATTCACCGGGTCTCTACACTCTCCCCTCCTTATAAAAATTTCGTTCTCGAAATTTACTATCCATATGGTTCACCATCCTCTAAAAACAAATAGTCTACTTATTTTATTACTTACCCTTACTTGTCGCGAAGGAATACCGTGATTACATTCAGAGTTCTGGGAGATTACATATACAAAATAAAATTCTCCCAAAATTAAAATACTACTTACTAACTAAACTACTACATATACTGATTAACCTGCAAGAGAAACATTTCATAACCATTTACATTTTTCTGATTACAACTGTGTTAATTTAGGTGTAATCCCAAGAGGGGGTGAATTGGATATTTTTAAAATCTTGGTACGTACCTCAATTGTGTAATATCTTTTCACCAAGAATCCCTAAGAATCATGTTTTTGTTGTAATTTATCAAATTTGAACTTAAGGGAGAACTTTGGATCAAAATTAGGCAAAATCGAGAAAATTCACTATACTCGGTATACACCTGCGCTTGTCGATGAGACACGTCACCTCGTCGACGAGACCATGAAGGGAATTCGTCAAAGAACGCTTATTCCTCGTAGACGAAATTCAGAATTGAAAATATCCCCTTGGTAACTTCTCGTCGACGAGACGCGTGTCCCCGTCGACGATCCCATCAAGCGTGTTCGTCGATGAGATCCTGTTGAATTCCAAATAACAGTTTCTTTTTCTCTCATTATCCTATTATTTAATTAATATAATTCACCGAATCTCTACACTCTCCCCTCCTTATAAAAATTTCGTCCTCAAAATTTACTATCCATATGGTTCACCATCTTCTAAAACACAAACAGTTTACTTATTTTATTACTTACCCTCACTGTGGCGGAGGAATACCGTGGTTACATTCAGAGTTCTGGAAGATTACATATACAAAATAAAATTCTCCCAAAATTAAAATACTACTCACTAACTAAACTACTACATATACTGACTAACCTGCAAAAGAAACATTTCATAACCATTTACATTTTTCTAATTACAACTGTGTTAATTTAGGTGTAATCCCAAGAGGGGGGTGAATTGGATATTTTTAAAATCTTGGTACGTACCTCAATTGTGTAATATCTTTTCACCAAGAATCCCTAAGAATCATGTTTTTGTTGTAACTTATCAAATTTGAACTTAAGGGAGAACTTTGGATCAAAATTAGGCAAAATCGGGAAAATTCACTATACTCGGTCGACCGAGCATTGTATGAGTAAAGTCTCTCGGTCGACCGAAACACATTGACTTTGACCTTCCTGGTCGACCGAACCTAAGTGAACATATTCCTCACGGCCAACCGAAAGTTTCAGTTTTTCCTTGGTCGATTGAAAATGGATACAGTACTCCCTCTTGGTCGACCGACCATCTAAGTTCAAATTCTCCCCGGTCGATCGAATAGTGTCGGTGCATGGAGAACTTCAATCGTCGGTCGATCGTATCTGCTTCTGGTCGATTGAGCTGCGATATATATATATATATATATATATATACTTTCTCCTCGTTTAAAGCTCATTTGCGCGAAAATCTTGAGAGATCCTTCACCTTTCCCTACCATTACCAAGCAAACTGTGATTTCGAGCCTCACATCCTTCATCCTACAGTCATGGCACACATTGAAGCCCACAACATAGCACACGCTGAGGATGAGTACTTCATTTCAGAACGGTGCAAGGTCAGATACACACGGGAGTTTCGTCCTAAGGAGGCGATATTGGGTAAGATCCTAGACTTGGATTTTATGAATTAGTATTTTGGCAACGTAATGGACATGTTTGAATATCAAGGCTGGAAAAAATTTATCTCCAATAAGCCTGGGGGTCATTACCCAATGTACGTAAGGATGTTTTATGCAAATTTGGGTAATGATGAAAATGAGTACTTCTCCGGAGTATTGAGGACAGATGTACGTTTCGACTCACAATACCTTTCAAATGTCCTTGATATTGACTGTGGAGATTTCGAGTGCCCATATGTGGCAAATTCCTGGATCTACGAACAGGAATTCACAGTTGCTACATTTACAAACCTGACCCTATCTAATCTAGTCACGGCCAGCCAAAACCATCCCCCACAGTATAGACAGTTTACATTAGAGGCCAAGGTTATGCACCACTTGATCACTTATAATGTCCTGCCCAAGGCAGGGTCTAGAGTGCATGTGTCTTTCCTAGACTATTTTATTATGTGGTGTCTGTTTTCCTGGAGGAAGTGCCTAGCCTGATAATCCGATGGATGATGTCCAAAATGATTGACCATCGAATTATAATGCCATACGGGGGTATACTGTACAAGTTGTTTAGATCCATTGGAGTCACTCACTCAAATGTGGCTTCACTGAAGAGAAGACGACCTGCTGATATCTTCTTTGGCGTGACTCTGAGACTGATGGGGTATAAGCTCGTCGGCAACATCTGGTTGCCTTCTAGGGGTGTAGCAGCACAGGAAGAGGCCCTGTAGGAGCCACCACAGCCCGTGTAGCCATCAAATGTGGATCTTATGACTGCCATCACCAGTTTCTCTGACTCATTTGCACAGTTTCGAGGATCAGTCCAGTCAGACCTACGAGATTTGGCATTGTTATCCACTATGCTTCATGAGGAGTTCCGGGAGTTCTCCATCTCTACTGCCAGTCGCTTTACTGATCTAGAGAGGTCCATGACAGTCAGCTTCAGTGAGCTGAACGATTGCATTCAGGAGATGCAGGACGAGAGAGATCGGATGACCATGGATTTTTATTTCGATGCCGGTGATGGTGGTGATGGAGGTGATGATGGAGGGGAGTTCTAGACTCTGGAGAGTAGCTTGCAGATCAGATTACATGGCCTTGATTTATTTTATATTATTCTATATCATATGGTCTGTACCTAAATAAAACAGATTTTTCTTTCATTTTATATTTTCATGACGATACTATCATGTGTTACCCGTTTTGATTATGATATATATATCAACAGTACTTTGATGTGTCTGTGCTTGTGGTTAAATGACTACTCTATTGAAATGCATGACTAGTATAGAATGCCTTCTGTATAGCGGATGCAGTTGATGAGAATTGCCTACTAGTAGATGATAGGTTCTCGCATGCCTTACTCTTGAAATACTACTTGTTTGAGAATCATTTTTGTGCAGGTAAAGTTTGGGAAATGTCCTGTTTATAGCCGACATGCTTCCAAATTTCCTATAGACATTTGCCCAAATGACTAGAACATTACTCTTTTGTGTGTGCAAAATCTCAATATGCCATAGTTGATTCATTTGCATTGAAATGTTACATTCCTTGGAGTTGATTGTGCATACTTACATTTAAAGTAATTGGATCAAAACGCATACTCTTAGGGAGAATCACTTGGTATTAAAATCATTAGGCCCTGACAAACAAATATGTATTCTTAACTGTATATTTGTAACACTTGATACTAGGCCATCATGCTCTCATTGTTATGTATTGCTTGAAAATATGGATTTGTTCTGGCCACAAACATGATTATGATAAAATTGAGTTTAAAATCTTTTTGAAATGATGAGTGAAAACCTAAAGAAAATTTAAATCTCATCTTCACATAATCATCAGCTATTTAAGGAATCTTGAGTGGAATTTACAAGTCTAACTAACCTATCATTGTTGGTATTTCTCATTGGTTTAGACTTTGTAAAGCGACTCATGTCTATGTGTGCACACTTCATATTTCTATAGCATGATTATATTGATTATCGTTTGTGATGCACAACTTGTCCACTTCATAATCGTATTGAAATTTTATTTGCTTGATTGGACTTTACTGGACTGTTTGAGTAGTTGTGGATAAACTTCTATTTAAACTCAAACAGGTTACACTTATACAGGATTTATTTTGGAAAGTCCGCTTTACAAACGGCACTCTGCTAAAATTTTTTAAAAACCTTTCCAAAATGTATCTTGTATAAGTGTAATACTCACCCATTGCCTAGGTTATTAACTCATATGGCCCTTTTTGCTGTTGCCAAAAGGGGGAGATGGAAAAGGGCAAAAATAATGGGTAAAATAATTTGGTTAAAACTAAATAGGATGCATATTGATAAGGGGAGCCTTCTTGGGCTTAAGCCTATATTTTTGCTAATCGTATTTGTTATCATAAAAAATGAGGAGAATGTTGACCTTATTGGTCATGCCCAGTTTTGATTATGACAAATACTCATTTTATCTAATGCGCGTTTGAGATTATGTGTAAGAACTTAAATTATCAGATCATAATGCACGTGAAAGCAAATGAAGCTTGAAGACCCAATAATTTCATGTTTAATATATAATTCATTTTTGTAAAGGGTCTGTAATAGTAAATTAGGGTGTTTACTTGTAATAATCACACACGCCACATGCATGTTTTAATACGTAAGCTCATAATGCTCATAATACAAATGACCTTAGAATGACCTTAGGGTTCGGTCGACCGACACTAAATATTTTCGGTGTCTTCAAAAGGACCCAAAAATGACCCTAGGACACTCATCATTGCACCTATGAATGTTAGACACTTGATTAGGGTTTGAGTGAATCATAACAGGACCGAAATGCACATATTGTGCACTTTCGGTCAACCGACCAAGGCAGTTCATTCTACCCTGGTCGACCGAAACCGTTTTGGGTCAATAGTTTACCAATGTCTCGGTCGATCGAACCATTATAGTTTAAATCCCTTGGTCGATCGAACTCTCCTAAGGTCAACAATTTGACCACCTGGTCGACTGAGCCAAAATTGAATACCAACTACCTGGTTGACCAAGGGTCCTTAGGAGAAGTCCTAATGGTCTGGTCGACCGAACCTTGATAAAATGGAAAATCGCCCTTTGGACATGCACTTTCGGTCGACCGAGTCTCTAGTTCAAAAGTTTCCTGGTCGACCGAACCATATGAACTTCAGTCGACCGAAATGGTTCTGGTCGACCAGACCTCTCGGGTTGCCCTGATTTTTTACCGTGGTTAAAATATTTTAAACAGTGTTAATTATTTTAAAATGATTTAAAACTTTCCTAATTATTCCCAATAGGTCCCTAACGGTTATATTTCAAGGGGTGTCTATAAATACCCTCTCATTTGGGATAATTAGCATAAGATTAACACATTTGATTAGGGAAAATTCTCTGAAAATCTAAAAACCTAGAATACTCATTTTTGAGCCTCCTACACTCGTACTTACCTTCTCATACTGATTAAACTCTTTGTAAGTTGATTGAGTGTTTATTGCTATAGGTTTGCTCTCCTATTTGTATTTCATTGATTCGATTTTTACGAGAGCTAAACCGGAGAATTCTTAGGGGGCTTTGTTCATAAGCCTATCCTAAGAATACTCGCCTAAGCTTATGAGTATTGCATTTATGTTGCAATTTCTTAGGAAGCTTGTATTTGTCTTTGGGTTGCAAAATCATTTTCAAAACATACTCAAATATCTTGTGTTTCATATTTGATATACTTGTGAGAAGATATTTGTGTTTATGATATTAATCTTTGTGCAAAAGTTATTCACTCACATATTATTTGCTGAATACAAAGATTACATATCTTTTGCAAACCAAGCACATACATTATCTGATCTACGTGACTGAGATATCACACTGATTAATGAGACTTGCTTGATATATTTTTGTGAACACCTTGGCTGAATATCTTGTGATACAAAGATTGCTTGATTGATACTCTCACGCACTCATTACACTAATAGTAAATACATATATCTGAGAGTTGAGATATTGGACCACACTGAACTTACATATTAAATCATATTGTGGTGTATGTAATTGCGCGTAGTTGGGTACACATATGCTTTGCTTGAAAGCATAATCACTGTATCGTTTAATTTATTGAGCAAAAATGTTATATTCCAAGCACAGGCCTGAAGAGGGAGACCAGCCCTAGAATAGTCCCGGATTGGCTTAGACTCGGTTAGGAAAGCTAGGTGCGTCATCTTATTAAGGCGTGTAGGTTGAGGTCAGCCCCGCTAATTTACTTGGTTAAGGTTGAGGTCAACCCTGTGCTAATTGACTTGGTTGAAATTGGTGTCGCTCCACCCTTAAGTGAGCTATTAGTGGAATCCTCGGGCTTGCGAGCTAGAGACGGGGACGTAGGCACAGTTGGACGAACCCCAATAACATATCGTGTGTTTGTTTATATTTACGCACTTTATATTTACTGCACGTGTATGTTATTATGTGAATGATGCACTTGATTTAAATTTTCGTATATTATATTTATCGGCATATTTGGAACTGCATAAAAAGACCCTAGGTTGTAATATTCTGCTAACACCTAGTTCAACCTAAGAGAAAAGTTTAAAATTCCAATTCACCCCCCCCCCCTCTTTGGAATACACCAATTCTAACATGCTATGTATTCAGCCTCAGCTGTGGAAAGAGCTACTAAATTTTGTTTCTTGGAAAACTAAGAGACTAAGAAATGTCCTAAGAAATGACAAGCTCCACTCGTGCTCTTCCTATCCACTTTGCTACCCGCAAAATCAGCATCTGAATAGCTGATAATATCAAAAGATGTGTACTTAGGATACCATAATCCAATTTCCATGGTTCCTATTAGGTATCTAAGTATTCGTTTAACAGCTAGCAAATGTGACTCTTTTGGTGTAGACTGAAATCTTGCGCACAAACATACACTAAACATTATATCAGGTCTACTGGCAGTCAGATATAGTAAGCTATCAATCATTCCACGATAAAACTTGACATCTACTGGTATACCTTGTTCATCCTTGTTTAATTTCAATGAAGCGCTCATAGGTGTACCTAGTATTTTTTCATCTTCCATATTAAACTTTTTGAGTAGATCTCTAATATACTTCGATTGATTTATGAATAATCCATGTTTTTCTTGTTTGATCGAAAGTCCTAGGAAGAAATTTAGTTCACCCATTATGCTCATCTCAAATTCAATTTTCCTAATATTAGCAAATTCATTACACAATTCTTTATTCGTAGCGTCAAATATGATGTCATCTACATATACTTGCACTAGGAGCAAGTCATCTTTCTTAGACTTTATGAATAGAGTTGTATCTATTTTTCCTTTTATAAATCCATTTTCTAATAGAAAACATCTTAGCCTTTCATACCAAGCTCTAGGAGCTTGCTTTAAATCGTACAGGGTTTTTGTCAATCTATAGACGTGATCTGGATTCTTATGGTTTTCAAAGCCTAGGGGTTATTCTACATATATTTCTTCATTTATGTATCCATTTAAAAATGTGCTCTTGACATCCATTTGATATAATTTGAATCCTTAAATGCTGAATAGGCTAAAAGCATTCGAATGGCTTCCATTCTAGCTACAAGTGCAAAGGTTTCTTCAAAATCTATATCTTCTTCGTGGTTATGTCCCTGAGCTACTAGTCTAGCCTTATTTCTAACAACTATCCCATGTTCATCTTTCTTATTCTTATATATCCATTTTGTTCCAATGATTGACTTATCCTCAGGTCTAGGAACTAATGTCCATACTTTGTTTCTCTCAAACTGGTTTAGCTCTTCTTGCATGGACAATACCCATGATTCATCCTCTATAGCTTCACTCACATTCTTAGGTTCTTCTTAAGATAGAAATGCAAAATGACTAATCAAATTCTTAAGAGAGGATTGAATGACTACTTCACGTAATGGTTTACCTATTATTTGATCAATGGGATGATTCTTTATGTACTTTCATTCTCTAGGTGGTTCATTAACCTCATTTTCAATGTGATTTGTTTCAACGGATGGTTCCTTAATTTCATTTTTCTTTTCTGAATCATTTTCAATGGATAGTTTCTCAAATTCCTTGCTTATCTCAATTTCATCTTCTTTAGCTCTTTTGGAGAAGGGATTTGACTCATCGAACACAATATGAATATATCCTATAACCGTCCATGTTCTTTTGTTATATACTCTATAGGCTTTACTATCTAAGGCATACCCTAGGAAGACGCCTTCATCAGATTTCACATCAAACTTTCCTAGATGTTCGTTGTCTCTAAGCACAAAACATTTACAGTCAAAGACATGAAAATATGATATGTTTGGTCTATGGCCATTCCATAATTCGTACGGAGTCGTATTAAGTGATAGTCTAATCAAAACTCTATTTAGCACATAGCAAACGGTATTCACTGCCTCAGCCCAGAAATACTTAGGTAATTTATGTTCGTTAAGCATAGTTCTAGCCATTTCTTGTATAGACTTATTCTTCCTTTCAACTACACCATTCTGTTGTGGTGTTCTAAGGGCCGAAAAATTATGGGTTATTCCTATTGAATTGCAATAGTCTTCCATGCCTTGATTTTTAAATTCTCTACCCCTATCACTTCGAATTTTAGTGAAAGTATATCCCTTTTCATTTTGGATTTTCTTGCATAGGTTTATAAATTGTTCACATGCTTCATGTTTGTGACCTAAGAATAATACCCAAGTATATCTTGAAAAATCATCAACTATAACAAATGCGTATGATTTTCCTCCTAAACTCTGAATTGGGTTTGGTCCAAATAAGTCTAAGTGTAGCATTTGGAGTGGCCTAGTAGTGGGGATTTCTTTCTTCTTTTTAAAGCTTGATCTTGCTTATTTTCCTAGTTGGCATGCATCACAGATTTTATCTTTCACGAATTTAGTCTTAGGCAGTCCCTTAAGTAATTCTTTCTTAACAAGTTTTGAGATTAAATCCATGTTTGTGTGTCCTAGTCTCATAATGCTAAATCCAACTAATTTCATTCATAGCAGAGAAGCATGTCACACTCTGTGATATTAAGTTATCAAAATTGGTGGTATATACATTTTCATGACGCTTAGCTGTGAATAGTATTTTATTATCAGTTATGTGTTCAACTATGCACTTGTCATATTCAAAAGACACTTTGTAACCTTTATCACACAGTTGGCTTATACTTAATAAGTTGTGCTTTAAACCCTCAACCAGTAAAACATCATCTATAATTAATGATGAATCATTACCAACTTTACCTACACCTGTGATCCTTCCCTTAGCGTTATCTCCAAAAGTGACAAATCCTTCATCCTTGGGTGTGATGGATGTGAACTTCACTTTATCCCCAGTCATGTGACGTGAGCATCCGCTATCCATATACCATCTGTCTTTTGAGGATGTTGATCTTAAGCATATCTGCAAGACACAATCAAACAACTAGCTTTGGTACCCAGATTTTCTTGGGTCCAGGGGGGTTAGTGCTATGTTCTCTTTTAACCTTCCATACTTTCTTAATTTTGACATCTTTATTTTTGAAAGGACAGTCGAATTTTATGTGATCCAACCTTTTACATTTAAGGCATGTAATATTTCCATAATAATCCTTAGTTGGAACATATGATTTTGACTCTCTTATAAAATATCTTATGTAAAGATGTCTCTTCTTTAGATTTTCCTTCCCATTAAAACCAAACCCTTCCTTTTCTAGGGAATTTCTTTGAGCTCCTAGGAGTTTTTCAAAATTATTTTGTCCTTCAGTAAATTTACAAATAATTTCAGATTTATCTTTCAAATCCTTTTCTAACTCCTCAATTTTCAAATCTTTGGCTTTTATGAAAGATGCATGAGATTCATTTTGGCGTTCAACTAAACTTGAAAGTTCATTAACTTTACTTTTCAACTCAGAAATTTTATTTGTTTTCTTCTCAAGCATTTTAATAGAGTACATGTATTCTTATTTCAGTTTGTCATATGAAATCATGTCATTTTCATTTTCAGAATCACTAGAATAATACGAAGATGATGAAAATGATGATTGTACCTCAAGGTCATCATGTGCCATTAGACACAGATTGGCAATCTCGTCGTAGTTGGATTCAGATTCTGAACAACTAGTGTTGTGTGTATCCTAACCAAATTTTAGCGCCTTCTTCTTTTTCTTTGAGGCTTTCACTAGTTTGGGACACTCAGGCTTGATGTGTCCAACCTCTCGGCAGTTGTAGCATGTTGGAGGATCTTCCTTCTTTTTCTTCATACTTGAATCTCCTTTTTCTAATTTTGAGTTCTAAAATTTTCTGTTAAACTTATTATTCTTTTTCAAGGACTTCACGAACTTCTTTATTAGCAAGGCCATGTCGTCATCTAATTTTGAGTCACTTCCCTCACTGGAGATGTGAGATGTTGCTTTAAGCGTTGTGACTTTCTTTGCTTTGCTTTGCTCATTCTTTCTCTCATTTATTGCTAGCTCATAGGTGATGAGTGATCCAATGAGTTTGTCCACCGACATCTCCTTGAGATTTCTCCTTTCTGCTATTGCCTTAACTTTCGCTTCCCACACTGGAGGTAATCCCCTGAGTTTTTTCTGGATCAACTTGTAAGTAAGGTAAGTTTTTCCAAGTGCATTTAAAGAATTTATTATGTGTGTGAATCTAGCGTATATGGATTGAATAGATTCATCAACTGTCATTCTACATGCTTTATATTCACTGGTGAGCATGTCTATCCTACTATCCTTGACTTCCTTAGTACCTTCATATGTAACTTCTAATTTTTCTCAAATTTATTTAGCAGAGTTACAAGCCATTGTCCTATGAAATTCATTTACATCGAATGTACGGAAAAACAAGTTCATGGCAGTAGCATTGATTTATACTGATTTTCAGTCTTCCTATGTATACTCATCTTCATTTTTAGGTACATTAATCATATCAATTACTTTCATGGGAACATGATTTCCCTTAGTCACTATTTTCCATACCTTCCAGTCTACGTTCAATAGATATATGCTCATCTTACGTTTCCAATAGGTGTAATTTACACCACAAAAAATTGGTGGTCTAGTGGATGAGTGTCCCTCACTGAATGGAGTTACACCGATATGCGCCATGTAATCTTTTTACAAATAAACTATTAAGTCTATGTAAACCCGCTTTGATACCAAATGTTGATTTAGGTGTAATCCCAAGAGGGGGTGGTGAATTGGGTATTTTAAAAATTCTTTGAAACTTATTCACCACTTAGTCCCTATGTTTAAATTTAACCAATTACTTATCTAGTTCGTGTGTGATTATTCAACAAGCATTCATGCAATGGAAGTAATGATGTGTGTTATGGAAATTAAAAAGATAAGGGAAGAGAGAATGCAAACATAGTTTTTACGAGGTTCAGCCAACCTGGCCTATGTCCTCGCCTTGAGCAACCCACTCAAGGATTCCACTATAATCCCTGCTCTTTAAATTGGGACAGAGCTTTCCGTACAACCCGCTGCTTACAAGAGGTACAACTACCTCTTACTCCACTGCTTACAAGAGATACAAATAGAACTAGTTAATATTAACACTCAAGGTCAATCAATGGCAAAAGAAAAACTTCCTCAAGTAATGAACTAGTTAAAAAACAATCTCTATATGAATATTAACACTCAAGGTCCATCTCTCTAATGATATTCAATAATAGATGATGATATGAGAAACTCTTGAAAACACTAAATGAATTAACCAAACCTTAATACCAAGTTGAAATCAAGATGTGTAAATGAATCCCCTTTGATTTTCTGAGTTGATTTGCCCAAGCTTGATGAGTATGTGCAAAAGTGCAGGCAATCGTATAGCAATGTGTTCAAAGTTTTCAAATCTCTTTCAAAAAGATGTTCTCTTCTCTTCTCGTTTATCTTAGCTAACGCTATAGGGTTTAGATGTTCAATATATAGTTGCTAAACCCTTAGACTCAATCTTGACCATTGGATTAAAAAATATCTTGCGAGTTCTCTTAATAAAAATTAAATTTTTAAGTTTTCCTGCAAGTTCAGGCGACTGAGGACGATGCCCAAGCGACTGAAGTTCCTTAGTACTACGAAAAAATCAATTTTGGATACAAGGTCAGGCGACTGAAGTAGGGTTCAGGCTTCTGAAGTGACGAGTTCAGGCGCCTGAAGTGACGAGTTCTGGTGACCAAAGTGCCTCGGCCAGATTCTGTGTTTCGCCATTAATTCTTCAGGTGATTGAACTTAATCTTCGGTCTCCTGAAGAAATTCTTTAGGCAACTGAGGATAACTTCAAGCTACTGAAGTTCCCATTTTCTAAATTTCTTCTTTCTAATTTAAAAATCTGCTTTACTCTCTTTATTGGTTCTTGTATAAAAATATTTTCCAGGGTTTTAAAAATATTTTTAAGTCCATGAATGTCCCCTAATGATGTTCATGAGATGCATGAGTCCTAAATTCATTCTAAAATATATGTTGAGCCTCAAATTAAATCATATGAAAATGTAAATACATGAGTTCTAAGTACAAATTCCCATGACGTTCTTGAACTTGGTGCTTGCATCTTCATTCTTGTATTCTTTGAGTTCCATGGATCTGCCAAGTTCTGTATACTTCATTCTTTATTACTTCCTTGACTTGTTATCCTTCTGTGCATACTTAATATAGTTCTGTTCACAATCTCAATGCACAGATCAAATATCAAGTGATTTGTCATTATCAAAACTGGATTGGACTCGTAGAGTCAACATACAATTTTTACGAGGTTCAGCCAACCCGACCTACATTCTCACATTGAGAAACCTACTCAAGGATTCCACTATATCCCTGCTCCTTTAACTGGGACGGAGCTTCCCTTATATCCGCTGCTTACAAGAGGCACAACTTCCTCCTTACCCGGTTCACAACCCGAACCATGATTACAATATATAATTTCGAATCTGCAAAACAACTCAAGATTTGCTTCTAAGAAAGCTAGTGAGTACAATTGAAACCTAACACATATCTATATGATGAAACTTGAAGTTCAGTATGTATGTAACGATACAATCGTTATATGAATGATATGTTTCAGCACACAATTTCCCTTTTTATCAAATCTCCCAAAATAATGATATAAGTAAAAGCTTTAGAGAAATTAAGGTTCTAGTTCAACTTGCTAAATGCACGAATATCAAGTATGAACTTATCAAAAGATTTGTCTTGAATATCATAACGATCAAAATCAATAAGCTTTCTTCCAAATATTCAACCACAATCTGATCTTTGTAATATGCAAATATATATATATGATATGATTTCCAAAGATCAAAATCTAATATAATATTTTTCAGAAAACATCCCTCAATAATATATAGAGTTATGAGCACTAAGGATATTCAATCAAGTAGTTTTGTAATATCGAAAATATAAAGTCTTTAATTGAAAACTCACTTGAATAAAAAATAATTAACCAATGGCTAAAGCTTTTCTCAAGTAGTGATCTTATCAAAACGATTTAATATATGCACACTCAAGATCAACCTCTCAACAAATATTCAATAATGGATTTTGAGATGAAAAGCTCTTTGAAGAATAAATATCAACAATCAAATCAGCTTAGATGAAAAAACTCTATGAGAATAAATATTGACCAGTAGATCGATTTACCAAACCTTAATACCAAAATGATTGCACAACAATCACAAGAAAGTCTTTTGAAGATCAGCGTAGCTTTAGCTCAGATTTGAAATATAAGATTTGAAATCCCAATCAAGAACTCAGCAATGTATTCTCCCAAGTTGTGCTAATCGTACAATATGCTCAATCGTATGCTAAAAATTTTTTATCTTCTTTCTTACCTCGGGAACTAGGGTTTATATGCTGATATAAGTAGCCTTGCCATTCGAATGAATCTTGACCGTTGGATCAAAAAATAACTCACGTGTTCTCTCTTTAAAAAATCAAAATTTTAACTTTCCTGCAGGTTCAGACGACTGAGGGTTATAGCGCAGATGACTGAAGTTCCTTAGAGCTTTGAAAAATTAACTTGGACACAAGGTTAAACTACTGAAGTTGGGGTTCAGTCTTCTGAAGTGTCGGGTTCAGATGACTGAAGTCAGAGTTCAGTCTTCTGATGTGCTTCTGCCAGGTTCTTTGTTTCACCATTAATTCTTTAGACGACTGAACTTAATCTTCGGTCTTCTGAAGAAATTCTTCAGACGACTGAACGTGGAGTTCGGTCTTCTGAAACTGTTCATTTCCTGGATTTTTCCTTTTTAGTTTCAAAAATCTGCTTTGCTCTCTTTCTTCGCTCTTTTATAAAATATTTTCCGGGGTTTCAAAAATATCTCTAAGTCCATAAATATCCCCTAATGATGTTCATAAGATGCATGAGTCCTAAGGTTAGTTTAGGGTATATTTTGAGCCTCAAATTAAATCATATGAGATATGTAAATACATTCAGTTCTAAGTACCCATTCCCATGACGTTCTTGAACTTGCCGCTTGCATCTTCATTTTTTTACTCTTTTAGTTCCATGAATTGTGCCAAGTTGTGTATGCTTTAAATTTCATGGCTTCCTTGACTTGTTATCTTTCTGTGCATGCTAAATATTGTTCCTGTTCACAATCTCAATGCACAGATCAAATACCAAGTGATTTGTCATTATCAAAACAGGATTAGACTCATAGTGTCAACAATCTCCCCTTTTTTGATGATGACAAATACACGAGTAAAGATATAAAATGGGTTACGCCTAATAAGGCTCCCCCTCAAATAATGCATTAAATATTCAACAAATGAAATATGCTCACGCCAAATGAAATATGGTCATGTTCATACTCGATTAGTTTTGCCAATCATTTTTGCCCATTTTCACTATAGTCTGATTCTTATCATATAGCCTGTTTCTTCTCCCCCTTTACTCAATTAGTTTTGCCAACCATTTTAGCCCATTTTTGCTATATAGCTTGATTCTTTTCCCCCTTTTGACATCAACAAAAAGGTGTATAATAAAAATACATGAGGGGACATAATCTTATAATCTTCTCCCCTATTTAATCTTAAAGTTTTGAACTTAGTCAACCATTAGATTTGAAAAATACTTTACAAAGTAAGATACGTGTATGCAAAGTAATTATAACAATTAATAAATAAACATACTTTTGCAAGAATTTAAAGTGTGGTAATGTAAATGAGATATGAGAGTAAGAGAATGACACCGATATTTTACGAGGTTTGACACTCTGGCCTATGTCCTCGCCTAAAGCCAACTCATTTGAGGATTCACTACCTTGCTCACTTAACCCAGCGGAGCAACGCCATTTACAAACTCTCCTTACATGGTAGAGTCTCCTTAGCTCACTTGATTGGGTGGAGCCAAACTATTACACACCTTACAGGATGGTGTAATGATCCGAGAATTTAAATAAGTAGAAAATATAATAAATAAAATGGATTAATGGATAATGAAGGAAAAAGGAAAGAAATTAGAAGGAAAAGCAGGCCTCGTCGATGAATGTCTTGTATTCGTTGACGAGTGTCCTTCTAAACTCGTCGATGAAGTCTGTTTCTCGTCGACGAAGGAATCCCGAGAGAGTGTATTTGGAAATCTGAATTTCGTAGACGAAGGTATCTTTTCGTCGACAGACTCTACAGTGCCTCGTCGACGAATCGACGTGTCTCGTCGATGAAGCCCTGCCTATAAATTGAAATTCTTTCATTTTCAGCGAGAAAACTCGGGAACCCTCTTTCCTCTCTCTCTCTCTCTCTCTCTAGAACAGCTCCCCTACCCTTCTCTCCTTGATTTCGAGTCAGTTCTGATCCGGTTTGACGATCCGGAGCCGCCACGAGGTTCGTAGGATCATTCTCTGCAAGGCTGTAGGAGCTGATCGTTGGTTTGAGGGGTTTGGGAAACGTCCCAAAATCAGGGTAAGTGAATTATTTTGAGATTTTCTTAAGGATTAATGTTATATGGAGCCTAAGAAATAGTAAATAGGTATTTTTCTTAAGATTCAAGTTAATTGGAATTTATTTTAATTAAATTAGGATTTTGGAGTCAGGGTCCAGATGAACGCCGTGTGGGTATCAGTTCGGGGATCCTACAGGCGTAGTCTGAAAGTCAGGTAAGGGGGAATATTATATATTAAATAAGGTTTTTCATGAATTAAAATAGATTGTGTGTTATTTATGTATATAAGTTTATATGTGGGTTTAAAATGTCAGCCATGAAATTTATGTTTTCTAAGCCTAGGATTGTTTATATAGTTATGTATATGTGAAAATAAATGAATGAAAGTGAAAAGGTGTTTTTCTAAGGAAGTAAGTAAGGAATGAAATGTATTTTTGGTATATAAATGTTAATTATGAGTTGGCTTATTTTGTAAGAAATGTATATGAATTTTACTGCTAAAATTGTGTGGCATGAGATTCTGTACAAATATATGTTAGATATATGAGATGTAGGTTAAGTAAGTAAAGCTATAAATAAAATATGATATGAACAATGATGCTTGTGTATGTTAAATGCAACCATGTAAATGTAAGACAGTTGAAAGACAACCATGTTAGCAGATCTAGCACACTTCTGTGTAGACTAACTGATGACAGCTAAAAAGAGTTGTGTTAGCAGATCTAGCACGTTTCTACGTAGACTAACTGATGATGGCTAAAGACCAGCTGTCGTACGAAGGAATGAAATGAAAATGTTATGCAATGAAATGATAAAAGAATGACAATGCAATAAAATGAAATGTGAAACGTGAACGATACGAATGAGAAAGAGTCACTTAAAGTGAAACGAAATGCAAAGTTAAGTTATGAACATGAATGAATGTGCATGAATGTATAATGACAGAAAAGAATGATGAATTACGATATTAGAAGTATGTATGTACGTAGAACATGTTATGATTGAGCAAGGCGAACTCTTCGCCTAATGGCTTGCTGAGAAAGGCGAGTGCACTCGTAGCTTCAGATATGGCAGTAGCTGCATAACGTACTAGGGCAGAGGGAACCTATTTGTATGGGCGGGTAGATTTTCCTATCCTTAGGGCCTTTGCCGGTAAACTATAGTTGAATGCGTGAGGACGAAATTAATCTAACACTTGAGGGCTTACTGAGTAAGGTAAGTGCCCTGGTATGCTTTATTTGTGATCATAAGATTACCTATGTATCAGAGCAGAAGGGTGCTACTTGTATGGACGGGTAATCACCTCTATCCTTAAGTAATCTCGTGGGTTAAAACATTGCATGTGCTTGTTTAGGTTCAGAAAACGATTTCGAAGTTATGTTAATGATTTGCAAAAGTTATTAAAATGATATCTATATACCTCATGTTAGCCACACACTATTTTAATATGTATATTTCTTCCCTTACTAAGATGTGTCTCACCCGAATATGAATGTTTCTTTTTCAAGACATCCTTGAGATCGGGCTTGAGGAGCTCGAGGGTATTATTAGCTTTTTGAGGACTATGGAAACAGGGTATATGTTGATAATATTTTGGGAATGGAAATGTTTATGTTCTATGTTATTACGTGTTTAGGTTTATTAAGAACGGAATGGTTGTGAACATACTAAATGTTTTGGAGATGTATGAATATATAGAGATTATGATGGTTGGTTTTTTTTATGGATTTCTAGTTAGGATATAGTAAACTCTGGTATATTACGATATTATGGAATGTTGATATTATGGTCTATGTTGTATGGAGATTTTGTTTATGTTTTTCGCTGCGTATGTATGTTAATGATTTAACAGGATAATATCAGGTACAACGCACCGGACCCGGGTTTAGGGGTTCGGGGCGTTACATTTTGGTATCAGAGCAATGATTTTGGGATTTTGAGGATTTAGGAAATGATTTATACCAGAGTATAGGAAATAGTTAGGATGAGGATACTAGATGAATAGGTTTGGTGTAGGGAAGTATAGGATGGTGTTTCGTGATTTAGAGGCAAAATTACATCGATGATTTCCTGTGATTTTTCTAAAGCAGTCGACGGCCTCAGAAAAGTCATGGTAAACCTTAGATGTTTTTGTTTCTGAATTGTGAGACTGGTCCTTATATGGAGATTTTGGATTTTATTTAATGACTATGTTATTTGGAGTTTTGATATGGAAATATTATCTTTTTTCTGTCCTATTTTTCAGGATGGATTTTGGAGATGAGAATATAAAGGCCGAAGGAAGGGAGGATTCAGTGACCTCTAGCGAGGAGGCAATAGATACCTTTAAGGTATTGCGGGGTGTTGTTCGTCAGGTTAAAGCAGAAATGAAGAAGGAACCCAAAGAACAGAACTGTCCACCTAAAGGACAGGGTTGCAGCATAAAAGAGTTTATAAGGATGAACCCTCCAGCCTTTACAAGAGGACCTGACCCAGTGGCAGCAGAGAACTGGGTACAAGAGATAGAAGAAATCATGGCTGTACTTGACTGCACAGACAAGCAAAAGGTCCGTTATGCCGCTTTCAAAATGATAGGAGAAGCGAAGCGCTGGTGGCTTTCTGCGAAGCTGCTGGAGGATCAGAGGGCCGTAAAGATAGCTCTTACTTGGGAGAGGTTCAAGGAGCTTTTCTTTGACAAGTATTTTCCTTCATCTGTCAGAGAGGAGAAGATAGAAGAGTTCACCAATCAGACCTAGGGAATCATGACAGTTGCGGAGTATGCGGCTAAATTTGTAGAATTGTCGCGGTTTGCTCCATTTCTGGTCCCAAATGAAGTAAGGAAGGCTAGGAAATTTGAGAAAGGTCTGAGGTGTAGAATCTATGATCTGGTGGTAGGGTTTCAGGTCCAGAGTTTTTCAGAAATAGTTGACAAGGCCTCAGTGTTAAAGAAGAGTATCCAAAGCAGCATTGAGCCTTCAGAGCAGAAGAAGAGACCTGTACCATCCGGCTTTCAGTCTGAGGGGGAAAGAAGCAATAGGCTCTGTATGTCCAAAGTGTGATAAGAGGCACAGGGGCGAATGCTGGTATGGCACTCCGAATTGCTACAGGTACTGCAAGCCAGGGCATATCAAGAAAAATTGCCGAGAACCTTTGCCTATGGTTGCTGCTCAGAATCAGGATAAGGGAAAGTAGCAGATACCACTTGGAAGAGGTGGTCCGCCTCGACTGTACACACTCCGAGCTGAGGAGGATGCCATTAAAGAAGCAGGTATGAGATAATTTAATTTAATGAATAATGATTAAATGACTTATGTGATTATATGCATGTTAAGTTTTTATGATAATATTTAGTAAATGAGTTTAAGTCATGTAAAAGGATGATTAGATAGTAAAATTTTGAGGAAGAAATTTCTTAAGGAGGGGAGAATGTAATGACCCGGGAATTTAAATAAGTAGAAAATATGATAAATAAAATGGATTAATAGATAATGAAGGGAAAAGGAAAGAAATTAGAAGGAAAAGCAAGCCTCGTCGATAAATGTCCTGTATTTGTCGACGAGTGTCCTTCTAAGCTCGTCGACGAAGTCTGCTTCTCATCGACAAAGGAATCTTGAGAGAGTGTATTTGGAACTCTGAATTTCATCGACGAAGGTATCTTTTCGTCGACGAAGACTCTATAGTGCCTCGTTGACGAATCGACGTGTCTCATCGATGAAGCCCTGCCTATAAATTGAAATTCTTTCATTTTCGGTGAGAAAACTCGAGAACCCTCTTTCCTCTCTCTCTCTCTAGGACGTCTCCCCCACCATTCTCTCCTCGATTTCGAGCCGATTCTAACCTGGTTTGGCCATCCGGAGCCGCCACGAGGTTCGTAGGATCATTCTCTGCAAGGCTGTAGGAGCTGATCGTTGGTTTGAGGGGTTTGGGAAACGTCCCAAAATCAGGGTAAGTGAATTTTTTTGAGATTTTCTTAAGGATTAATGTTATATGGAGCCTAAGAAATAGTAAATAGGTATTTTTCTTAAGATTCAAGTTAATTGGAATTTATTTTAATTAAGTTAGGATTTTTGGAGTCAGGGTCCAGGTGAACGCCGTGTGGGTATCAGTTCAGGGATCCTACAGGTGTAGTTTGAAAGTCAGGAAAAGGGCAAATTTATATATTAAAGAAGGTTTTTCATGAATTAAAATGGATTGTGTGTTATTCATGTATATATGTTTATATGTGGGTTTAAAATGCCAGCCATGAAATTTATGTTTTCTAAGCCTAGGATTGTTTATATAGTTATGTATATGTGAAAATAAATGAATGAAAGTGAAAAGGTGTTTTTCTAAGGAAGTAAGTAAGGAATGAAATGTATTTTTGGTATATAAATGTTAATTATGAGTTGACTTATTTTGTAAGAAATGTATATGAATTTTACTGCTAAAATTGTGTGGCATGAGATTTTGTGCAAATATATGTTAGATATATGAGATGCAGGTTAAGTAAGTAAAGTTATAAATAAAATATGATATGGACAATAATGCTTGTGTATGTTAAATGCAACCATGTAAATGTAAGACAGCTGAAAGATAGCCATGTTAACAGATCTAGCACACTTTTGTGTAGACTAACTGATGATAGCTAAAAGGATCCGTGTTAGCAGATCTAGCACGTTTCTACGTAGACTAACTAATGATGGTTAAAGACTAGTTGTAGTACGAAGGAATGAAATGAAAATGTTATGCAACGAAATGACAAAGGAATGACAATGCAATGAAATGAAATGTGAAACGTGAATGATACGAATGGGAAAAAGTCACTTAAAGTGAAACGAAATGCAAAGTTAAGTTATGAACAGGAATGAATGTGCATGAATGTATAATGACAGAAAAGAATGATGTATTATGATATTAGAAGTATGTATGTACGTAAAACATGTTATGATTGGGCAAAGCGAACTCTTTGCCTGAGGGCTTGCTAAGAAAGGCAAGTGCACTAGTAGCTTCAGTTGTGGTAGTAGCTGCATAGCGTACTAGGGTAGAGAGAACCTATTTGTATGGGCGGGTAGATTTCCTTATCCTTAGGGCCTTTGCCGATAAACTATTGTTGAATGCGTGAGTACGAGATTAATCTAACACTTGAGGGATTTTCTGAGTAAGGTAAGTGCCCTGGTATGCTTTAGTTGTGAGCTTAGGGTTACCTATGTATCAGAGCAAAATGGTGCTACTTGTATGGGCGGGTAATCACCCATATCCTTAAGTAATCTCGTGGGTTAAAACATTGCATGTGCTTGTTTAGGTTGAGAAAACGATTTCAAAGTTATGTTAATGATTTGCAAAAGTTATTAAAATGATATCTATATACCTCATGTTAGCCACACACTGTTTTAATATGTATATTTCTTCCCTTACTGAGATGTGTCTCACCTAAATATGAATGTTTCTTTTTTAGGATATCCTCGAGATTGGGCTTGAGGAGCTCGAAGGTATTATTAGTGTTTTGAGGACTATAGAAACAGGGTATATGTTTATAATATTTTGGGAATGGAAATGTTTATGTTTTATGTTTTTATGTTATTATGTTTTTAGGTTTATTAAGAACGGAATGGTTGTGAACATACTGAATGTTTTGGAAATGTATCAATATATAGAGATTATGATGGTTGGTTTTTTTTATGGATTTTTAGTTAGGGTATAGTAAACTCTGGTATATTACGGTATTATGGAATGTTGGTATTATGGTCTATGTTGTATAAAGATTTTGTTTATGTTTTTCGCTGCGTATGTATGTTAATGATTTATGATTTAACAGATAATATCAGGTATAACGCACTAGACCCGGGTTTAGGGGTTCAGGGCGTTACAGATGGTGCCTTCCTAACTCACTTAACAAGGTGGAGCCAAACCAATACACACCCTATAGGATGGTGTCCTCCCCTTCCGACGATGCTCCATGTCAAGAATACAAAGAAATGAAATAAAATTTTTCGTATACAATGAATGCTTCTCAAATAAGCGTAGATGTACAAATTTAAAACCAGATGCACTCTTAAATGATTTCTAAAATAAAGCTCTGTAGAGTATTTAGTTTTCTTCTCAAAGTATTTTTCAAGATAAAGCTGAGAGTAAGGAAAGTATTTTTCCTCAAGATTGACCTAGTGTAAAATCAAAATACAAGAGGCTTTTCAAACAAAGAATATATGAATCAATATATTGCTCAAGCACTCTTGATTTACTCAAAGATTTTCTCCACAAACAATATTCAACGATAAAGTGTATAAGAGAGATTAATCTGTGATATTATCACCAAATAAAATAAAAGGCTTCCAAGCTAAGTATATGAACTTGAATACAAGCCCAAGCCTTTTTCAAGAACCTCTAAAAGATTTTCTCCAAGAAAGTAATTTTCAAGAAACAAAAGCTCGAGAAATAATTTGCTTTTTGAAATCTCAAGAACAAGAGGTTTATCAAGCAAGATATATATATATTGAATAAATGCTCAAAGCCAACTTGTATAAACCCCAAGATTTTCCCAAAAAAGATTCTTCTAAATAAAGAATGTGGGAAAATGAATTTGATCTTTTAAATAGAGTAGAAAATATAAGAGAGAATCAAAGAATAAACAATATAACTTTCAATATGTTCTTCTAACAATTGCAAAGTTTTTTGGGCTTGTATTTATAGACATTTTGGAAATCTAACCGTTATGTGACCGTTGGGTAATAAAATAACAATATAATTTGATTTTTTTGACCATTTTAGAGCTCAAATTTGCTAAACTCGAGAGATCCAGTCGACTGGCCCTGAGGTTTGATCGACTGATCAAAGGGCGATTTACATTTTCGTGAGCTTCGGTTATCTGGGCACATGATCCGGTCTGCTAGATGAATAGTGCTAGTCGACTGGGCAAATTATGCTTTCAAGAGGCCGGTCGACTAGGCATGCATGTAAATGCCTATTTGTTCACTCCAACTAACTGGGCAGTCAAGGCATAATTGTGGCCGGTCTTCCGGGCCTATGCAATTTACCATATTGGCCTTAAGTCCTCATCGGTCGACTGGCCCAAATATAATTGTGGACAGGCCAGTCGACTTGTCCTCTTGTAAATGTGTCCTTATGCACACACCAGTCGACTGGGCCTTAACAAAAAATGTGTTTTGGCTAGTTTCTTTGATTTCAAAATGTTTTAAACCTTTGAAGAAGTTAGTCTTTAAGTATAGAAAGGTTTCATTTAAATTGGAGTTCCTATGGTCAATCTAAGGTCTTGATAGAGCTCCAATTTAAAACAATTAACATGCATGCACAAATAAACCCTAATTACTATTACAACTTAAATTTCACTGTCTCCAAGCTCTGCTCCCCTTGGAATGTGCCATGGTATGTGATCTTTTAGCTTCATTTCAAGGCTTCCATATTGCAGCATCATTTGTGCTATCAAAAAGATAAACCTGTATATACTTGGCACACCGATGAGACTCTGTGGTTTGTAATAATCAAAACAGGGATCAGACTCAAAAAGTCAACAAAATCAATTGTGGGAATATTGTTGTGCTAACATAGAACTTACATTCTTGGAACTTTGAAATAACATCTTTTCTGTCTATAACTTGATTCCTTTGTGAAAGACCAATTGGGACTTATCTCTGGACAGCATCATACACATTTTCAAAAATCAAGAAACATGTGAAATGAAGCATGATTTATGATGTTTATGTTAGTTAATTAAATTCTTAAGTCAAAGTGTTTTGAGTGTACGTGCTTGTGTGAGGGTTGAACCGTAGGACATAGGTCGATCCATCCTGTCTTGCATCATATTCTCTTTTCAAGCTAGCTTCCAAGAGAGCCTCAATTGTGAGTCTCCCCATGTAGTGGCCGAATTCAAGGAGGGGGGGGGGGAGCGAATGGGTGATTTTGGTCCATTATTTCATGGATCTTCAAGTAGTCTTCAATTCCATGCTCCAAAACTTACGTCATTTATTTCATTCTTCAAGCGTATCCAATGTAAAAGTCCATTAAGTGATCAAATGAGTTTGAACTTCAAAGTACCTGCAAATAAAGTTCACATCCAATGGTGGACTTCAGGTGGTCATCTACATGTCACATTATCCATGAAAGATAATCGAGGTGCACGTTAATCCCCATCTACATTAGAGATGTAGTTGCAATGTTTCACGAGTTCTAAGCTAGCCCAAAGAGTGGGTGGTTTGGCTTGTGTGGGCGGAATATTGTTACAATACTTCACTCTTCCACGAAGAAGACATCCTTCGAAATTGTCTATGGGTGCGAGCCTCCCACTTTACTTGCCTATGTTCATGGCACATTGCGCGTGGAGTTCGTTGACAAAAAGGAATGTGGTGATTAGGCATGTGACAACCAACTTGAAGATTGCATAGAAGAGAATGAAGAAATATTGTGACGAGAAACACATGAAGAGAAATTTCCAAGTGGGCGAATTTATCTACCTAAAAGTGCACCCATATCGCCAACTTTCCTTGGCTCAACGGAAAAATCTCAAGGTTACTCCTAAATTTTTTGGTCCATTTTAAATCCTATCCAAGATTGGAACCATGGCATATAAATTAGAGTTACCCCCATAATCTAAATTACATCAAGTTTTCCATGTTTCTCTCCTAAAAAAAGAGATTGGAAATCAAAAGGAAATCTCTTTTACTTTACCCGAATTACCAGCTGAATCTGCACCCCACCCGCTTCCTCAAGCCATTTTGGAAACTCAAAAGAATGGAGGAGAAATTGAGGTTCTTTTTCATTGGCAAAATCTCTCTCCTGTTGAGGCCAAATGGGAGAATTTGGTAGAATTGAAGACACACTTTTTCCTTGAGAACAAGGAAATTTTTAAGGAGGGAAGAGTTGTTAGGGACCAAGCATCATGGGATGGGAGTAATTGATGTTTACCATCAATCAATTAAAATCAATATTATTTCCTTTCACTCAATGTTATTTCTTTTCAATAAATTTGTGCTAGAATTATGCAAAGTGTAATCTTACTTTACTTAAGAATAGGTTATTGCCTATTCCATCAAGAGCTGTTCAACTATTTAATAGCTTGAGGCCATGAATAAAATTATCACCTGATTATTACACTCAACCTAGAGTTGACTTGGAGTCGTGGTTTTCCTTGAATTAAACCAATCTAAGGAGACCTAGGATCCCTCGAAGTATCCTACAAACTTACCATCATAAGTAGAAAATGTAAGGATGATTCTTGTTCTCTACCCATTTATAAACCTACCACAAGATCACAAACTAAGGCATGTGACACTATGTTACATCAAACATGAGCTAAGAATCCTTAGCCTAACTTAGGCTTAGTTTGACCTCTTGTGGCTTTTTAAAAGAAACCTTTTAAAAGGAAATGATGAAAAAGAATTGTTTAAATGATTGCAAAATTGTTGGACTCCTTTGCAAAAAAAAAAAGAAGAAGAGTTGTTTGGAAGAAAAAGTTGGTATTGAGTGTTTGATAAAAAAAAGTTTTAAACTAACTAAAATATTTGAATTGACTAAAATATGTATGCAATTTATAAGTGTTTCTGTTGAATTATTTATCAAAATTAAATTTAATATTAATAACATAAATTTAAGAAATTAACATATATGAATAATATGATTTAAAATGGTAATTAAATTATTTATTAAAAAATTATTTGTATAAACAATATCATTACCAATGTAGGCCCTAAGTTTTTTATTTGAGCTATGAAAAAAGAAAGAAAAAAATATGGGGCAGTGAGGGCAAGAAAGCTGAGTAGGTAATATTGTAATATTAAAAAATGACTAGAGATATCCATGAAATATAATTATCTTCCAACAAAAATATTAGTTTTTTGCTTTTAAAAGCAAGTTTTAATTTTTAAAAGCTAAATAAACTATTTACCAAACACAGTACATCAAACTTTAATTTTTAAAAAAGAGACAGCAAAAAGGGGGGGGGGGGGACACACATCTCTAGCCTATCAAGTGAACCAAACACACCTTAAGTATTATAAAAGATACAAAATTTAAATTTTAAGGAATGTTAAGAGACATGAATTATAAGGATCTCTTGATTTTTGATTTTTCTTTTTTCTTAATTTTTTAGGTTTTATTGAGAATATGGTTTCATAATGGATGTTGTTTGCAGATGATCTTGTTTTCACTAATAAAATTAGGGTGGAGATAGAAGCTTTATAATGTATTAGGATTAGTAAAAATAAGTGCACTAGTAGATTTTGACACCCTCGATCTAGTATGCAAATTGAAGGAGCAAATGAAGAAATATAATACATAGAGTTAGAGCAAGTTGGATAAAATAAGTGTTTCAAATGTGTTGTGTGATCATAGGAAACCTTTGAAATTAAAATGAAATTCTTGTAGGACAGTTATAAGATTAGTTATGACATATGGATCATAATGTTAGGAAATTAAGAAACAATATATGCAAAAAGTAAAAGTTGTCGAAATAAGAACACAAAGGTAGATTAGTTGTATAACATTAAAAGATAACTTTATGAATGAACATGTTCGCAATATGTTAAGAGTAACACTTGCAGAAGATAAGATAGGGTGGAGGGACAACTCAGATGGTTTTACATTTGTAACATAGGCCAAATAATGCAGTAACGAGGAGAAGTGAATTGGTTACTGTAAGTCATAATAGAAGGATAGGCATAAAAATAAAATAACTTGAAATGAACTAGTAAGTAATAATTTAATAACCATTCAATTGTTGAAAGAAAAAATTGTCGATGATTGTGTAACTTGAGGAAAAGATTTTATGTAATCAACCTCACCTAATGAAATTTAAGGCTTGATTTGTTGTTGCTCTTGTTGTTATGATGGTTTTTTCTCGATTAATTTTTATTTTATTTTATTTTTCATGTGTGTGTGTGTCTCTCTCTCTCTCGTTTTCTATTTTTTGAGTCTTTAAATTGTGATCCTTCTAGCAAATGAGAAATAGAAAAAAATTGCTTGCGAAAATTTGAAAACGACCAATCATAATTGGCAGCATACGAAAGATCTAGTCATTTGAATTCACTAAAATAGCAAACTATTCAAAGTTACACCAAATTAAATATACCTTTCACTCATCTTAAGTGTAAATGATTTAACCTAACGTTCTATAATTAACATATTTGAAATTCCACGTAAGAGCATTTAGGGATAGTTTTATTTATTTGAAAATTTTAAAAGTAGTCTGTCATTACTTAATAAATACTATTTCAAATAAGTGGTTTTTTTGAAAAATAATATTTTCAAAAATACTTACTTCTCTAAAAAAAAAAAAGATAGTTTTGACAAGTACTTTTTGAATTAAATACTTATTCAAATATAAACCAAACACTACTTATTATTCGAATAAATACTTAAAATATATATATTTTTAAAAAAAAATACTTATTTTTTAAGACATTCCAAACGGGAGTTCAATGTGAATAATTTGCAAAAATAAAAAGTAACTGCGAGATCAGAACCAGATAGAAGCAATCTAGGCCCAGCTTGAAACATAGTAAATTGTAATTTCAAAGCCCATCATCCCAGCCCAACTTCAATATATCCTCTTCATTGGGCCAATTAGGCAGCCGCGGGGAAGGGGCCGTGGGCTCAGAGCGCATACAAAATTACTATGCTCAATCGGAAGCTGGGCTTTAATTTTAAAACTCGGATCAGGATTGCCTGTAGGCCCTATACTAGATTCTAAGCAAGTTCTACTAATTAAAAGGGATTATTAGTTATCATTTTTATTTTTTTTATTTTTATTAGAAATAGATATTGTAAATGCATTTGTTTATGCTAGTAATTTTTTTTTCTTTTGTTAATTTTGATAAAAGTTAAAATTTGAAATTTATTTTTTAATTGTTGTGACAACTTGTTCTTTATTGCTTTAATATTCATATTTGATTTTGTGGGTTAAATTACTCATTCAATAAAAAAATTGTAACTAAAAAGAATTATAGATAGTTCTTATACTCTATAAGCTTATTTTAGTCCTTCACTTCTAATTAGTACAGCTAAAGATTTGTATCTGGTAATTTTTTTTATTCAACTGAAGTTATCGTCTAAAATTTTAACAATGTTTATGAATTAGATGGTGGGAATTTAGGAGTGCCTCTCTATGGTATGAAACTAATCTTCGATGTCGGGTATGA
Organism: Malania oleifera; assembly: GCF_029873635.1. Taxonomy (NCBI): domain Eukaryota; kingdom Viridiplantae; phylum Streptophyta; class Magnoliopsida; order Santalales; family Ximeniaceae; genus Malania; species Malania oleifera. The sequence continues at coordinate 55,619,383 of NC_080427.1, read as the reverse complement.
TTCGATGTACAATGCACGTGTTTCAATGTCAAGTACGATTCGATGTACAAAATGCGCGTTTCTATGTCGGGTACAATTCAATTTACGATACGTGTGTTCTGGATGTCGGCTACGGTTTGATGTACGGTATTCATGATTAAATGTCAGGAACGAGAATAAATACCATTTTCTATGATGGTATGTATAATTTAAAATTTTTTTTTATTATGTAGGAACTCTAGTCACCAATGAGCCCTTTGGACCCCTTAGTGCGGCACTAAACCTAAGGATCAGCGTCCTCCGTCCCCAGGTCTTGCTGATTAGGATAAATTCCGAAATGCGAACACATCTTCTGTGCATCATTTGGACGTTCGACCAACCCAACTCCTAGGACATATTTTCATTTCCATCCACGGTCCTCGTTGGCTCACAGAGAACTCTCACCATCCACTGTCCCCACTGGCTCACAAAGTAAACTCTCACCATTCATAGGTATCGCTGGCTTTATGAATGTATCTACCTAAAATTGAATTCTCGATACTCATTCTTACTTAAAGCCTAAGAAGAAGTCATAATCACTGCGTCAGTTGTTATAATTCATTAGACCCTTTATTTGGAACTGCAGTTATCTCCATTATAGTATTGGAAGACTCCATATTTAGAGAAAAGGGAAAATTGACTAAAGTGGTTTTTAAGATGGCAACAATAATACTTGAGGAAATATAGCTTCGATATGGAAATGTTTGATTTGGATTGATTCTCTTAAAAAAAATTTTCCTTTTATCTTAAAGTATAATTGCCTTTAACCAAATGAAAGCACACAAAAATCTAAAAACGACAGGAGATCGACATTTGATAAATTTGGGCTGGAGTTAAGGATTTTGGTTGGGAAAAGTAAAGGAAAGGAAAATAAAATGAAAACTTATTTTTTATTATATTTTTCCTTTATACCAAATATTGCTAAGAACGAAAGTTTATTTTAATACAGTTAAAAATAAAGAAAAATTAAATCTAAATGGTGTATAAAATCATATTTTTATTAAGAGATTTGATACATTTTTTGTTTTCTTTACAATATTTAGGATGACGACTGAAATATTAATTATCCATCTAGGAAGATACGTGAGACAAGTCAGTAAAAGTCACATAATGTAAATTGAAAGAAGAAGAAATGAAATTAGGAGGGGGAGAGACATAGTAAAAGTAAACTGTTTCATTTCGGAAAAGGGTTCAGAATATTAAGGGTGATAACAATATTGATGGTTCGATGAAATTACCACTAACTTGTTATTTCCTAGGTATAGTTAATTCACTTAATTAGTTCTTATTGATTGATCTTTAAACCAATCATAAGGTCAATAAACTAGTAGTTTTAGTCTACTTTTACTAAAATTGAGATTGGAAGTACAATTATATGAGAGGAAGATATTAAAATATCCTATAGACCTGTTCAACGAATGATATCTAATTAACTATTAATTAGCACATATCGAACCACATGGTCCTTCATTAACTTCTAAATAATCAAATTAATATTGACATTTTAAAAGAAAATACAAAATTAAGTGCGATTTAGAAATATCTAATAAGAACTTTAAAGGGCGAGACCTTATTAGATGAACCTTCCTAAGAACTAATTTGAATTGGGTCAATGGTCAACCTTGGGTTAGTTCGGGTTAAATTGGGTTGGCCTGATTTAAGGAATAGAAGTAGAGATGGGAAAATACCTATGGCCACCATGCGTTAGTCATCCATGGTGACACAAAACAGCCAATAGGTGGCTTAATTTTTTTTTTTTTTTTGAATTACAAGGGGTGACACGTGGCAGAGTGATGCAAGAATGATGTCATTCACCAGGTGGTAGATGGTGTTGTGCCGGGCACCCCACTTGTGCCAAACACAAATACTACAACTATTACTATTGAATATATAAGAAAATTAAGGCAATGTAGAAACTAATAATAAAACAATAAAAAGAACAAGACAAGAAATTTACGAGATTCGGTATAGAATTACCTACGTTTTCGGGCGCCGATGATCAATCCACTACTTTTTGACAAAGTACAACTTTGAGGTGTATTTCACAAATGAAGAGTTAAGCTTTTTATATATCTTCAACCTCAAGTTTAAAAAACACTTCTCTTTAATGTGGGACAAATAATATAAAAAATTCAAAACAACCTTTTATACTAATGTGGAAGTATTCTACCAATGTGGGACAAAAACAACAAATCTCCATCTTAACGATAAATTCAACAAATTTTTCAGTCACCAACATTTTCTGGAGTTCCACATCATCGGCGCCTTCCAAAATTATTCAGACTTGCAGGATATTGATCAAGTCCAAACAATGTTTGAACTTGATTGTTGTTACAATCTTGGTCAACATATCTGCGGGATTTTCAGTTTTAGCAATCTTCTGAAGAAGTATCTTCCCTCTATCAATAATATCCCACATAAAATGAAACCGAATGTCGATATGCTTCGTTCGTGCATGGTAGACTTGGTTCCTTGCCAAGTGATTAGCACTCTGGCTATCACAGAATACAACCATGTGCTTCTAAACAACTCCCAAATTTTCAAGTAAACCCTGCAACCAAATAGCTTCCTTAACAGCCTCTGAAGCTGCCATGTACTCTGCTTCTGGTGTAGACAAAGTAATGGTAGATTGTAAGGTAAACCTTCAACTCACTCGACCATTAGCAAATGTAAAAATATATCCAGTAGTTGATCGACGTTTATCCAAATCACTTGCAAAATCCGAATCCACATATCCAACAACACGTTGATCAATAGTATTATTTTTTCCAAATACTATACCAACATCAATCGTATTCATAATATATCTTTAAATCCATTTCACAGCTTGCCAATGTCTTTTACCCAGATCATGCATATACCTGCTCACCATACTAACAGCTTGTGAAATATCAGGTTTAGTACAAACCATTGCATACATCAGACTACCAACAACACTTGCATAAGGAACCTGTGACATATACTTACGTTCCTCATTTGATTTAGGAGATAAAGCCACACTAAGTTTGAAATGAGGAGCAAGAGGAGTGCTTACTGGTTTTGACTGCTCAGACATGCCAAAACTCTGTTCTACCTTCTTCAAATACTGATCCTGAGACAAACTAACTCTTCCTCTCATTCTGTCTCTACGAATCTCTATGCCAAGTATCTTCTTTACTTCACCAAGATCTTTCATCTCAAACTCTTGATTTAACTGAGTTTTCAACTTATTGTTTTCTTCCCTATTCTTTGAAGCTATCAACATATCATCAACATACAAGAGTAAATATATAAAAGATCCATTTTGTAGTATGCGAAAATAAACACAATGATCATGTTTATTTCTGATGCACTTCTGACCCATCATAAACTGATGAAATCCTTTGTACCACTGTCTTGGAGACTATTTTAAACCATACAACGATTTATCCAGTTTACATACCCAATTTTCTTTTCCAACAACCTAAAATCTATCTGGCTGAGCCATATAGATTTCCTCTTCCAAATCACCATGTAAAAATGCAGTTTTTACATTGAGTTGAATTAGTTCAAGATCAAATTGTGCTACCAAAGCCAAAAAAATTCGAATGGAAGAATGTTTAACAACTGGAGAAAATACCTCATTATAATCAATGCCTTCCTTCTGTGCGTAGCTCTTAGCTACCAATCTAGTTTTGAAGCGAACATTATTTGCATCTGGAAATCCTTCTTTCTTTACATAAACCCATTTACAACCAATTGCTTTCTTACCCTTGGGCAGTTGGGCTAGCTCCCAAGTCTGATTTTGATGAAGAGACTGCATTTCTTCATCCATTGCTTTTTTCCACTTGTCTGCTTCAGAGTTCCTCATTGCTTCTTTGAAAGTGTAAGGAACATTATCATCCACAATTGGAAGTGCATAGGCCACCATATCAGTATACCGAGCAGGTTTTCGAATTTCTTGCCTTGGCCTTTGAGAAACAATTGATTCTTGTTGCTGTCCAAAATCCACTCACCAAAATAATGTGATGAAGATGTTCCAACAAGAGAAAAATCTGACTCACTTCCATCATCATTGACTATATTGGCATTAGAATGTGCTTTGCCCTTATTCTTCTACTGTAATTTAGGGCAATCTTTCTTCCAATGCCCTCTCTCACGACAAAAGACGCATTCATCTTTAGCAGGTCTCCCATGAGATTTACTCCTCCCATGAGATTTACTCTTCCTTCTAGGCATACGACTCTGAGAACGTCCCCTTATTGTTAGTGCTTCTGCTGTTTCCTTATGGACCTTCTGATCCTTCTTTCTACATTCAGTACTAATCAATGCAGTACAAACAACATCATAAGTAACTTTATCTTTCCCATACAATAAAGTGGTGGTCAAATGTTCATACTCATCAAGGAGAGAATTCAGTAACAATATGGCTTTATCCTCATCTTTCACCTTTTCATCCAAATTTAACAAATCGGCCAAAATTTTATTGAAAGCATTTATGTGGTCATTAATCAAAATACCTAGTTGATACTGGAAGCGAAACAATTTCTTTTTCAAATAGAGCCGATTTTCCAGACTCTTGGTTATAAATGTATCTTCCAATGTCTTCCACAATTTCTTTGTAGATGTCTCCCTTATAACACAATATTTTTGATTTTTGGCGAGACACAGACGAATCGTACCACATGCCTGACGATTGATCTTTTCCCAATCTCTGTCACCCATATCTACCGGTTTATCATCCAAAGCAATATCTAGCTCTTGTTGATATAAGATGTCCATCACCTCACATTGCCATATACCAAAATTATTGGTACCATCAAATTTGTCTACCTCAAACTGAGCATTAGCTATCGTCTTCGATGATGATGTCGAAGCCAAAGGGGTTGGAGTTCATGTGGACAGAGTTTCTTCTATTGCTGCACTAGTTTCTGCCATCTTCTATATATTCAATAGCAACCAATAAAGCAAAAGGCCTAGGATGAATAGTACGTACCAACTGTGTCTACTCTGTTTTATCCTATGAAATTCCACTTTGACCAGGCCGACTTCCAGGGAGCGACTGAGCCGCAATGGTTTCTGAGCATTCGCTTAGACAAGGTCTTTCTTAGGCATCAAACGTGGAATCAAGGATCTTAACAGAGGAACACCTTCGTATCAACACTATTCAACCTAGCTCTGATACCAATTGTTGTGTCGGACACCTCACTTGTGCCAAACACCAATACTACAACTATTGCTATAGAATATATAAGAAAATTAAAGTAATGCAAAAACTAATAATAAAACAATAAAAAGAACAAGACAAGAAATTTACGAGGTTCGGTATAGAATTACTTACGTCCTCGAGCGCCGATGATCAATCCACTACTTCTTGACAAAGTACAACTTTGAGGTGTATTTTACAAATGAAGAGTTGAGCTCTTTATATAGCTTCAACCTCAAGTCTAAAAAACACTTCTCTCCAATGTGGGACAAATAATATTAAAAATTCAAAATAACCTTTTATACTAATGTGGAAGTATTCTACCAATGTGGGACAAAAACAACAGATGGCGATTGGTGCGGGGGGTTAGTTGGAGGATGGATTTATGTTTAGGTTGTGGGAGTTTGGCTTATAAGAAATGGGCTTGGTTTACTTAAATTGTGTTGTGGGTTTTTGAGTTTTATTTTATTTTAGTTTATTTTTTTTTATAATTTTGGGTTGGTTCATGTTCAATGCGGGTTAGGTCTATGTCGATTGGGTTAGGCTAGTTAAGTTAGGCCCAACTAGGCTTAATCTAGGATTTGGTTGAGAGATAGTCTTTTTGAGCTAGGTTTTAAGACGTGGGTTGTGTCAATTGCGTTTGGGGCCGAGTCTTGGGTAGATGTGCTAGGTCTAGTAGGGATAGGTTGAGCATGGGTTTTTTGGGTCCTAAATGAGTCAATTGACCTAAGTGAAAGTTGACCTAGGCATGGGTAATTAGGTTGGACATAGGTCCTTGGATCTGTTGACTTGGACCCAGGTTAAGGTGACTCGGGTCCCTAGTTCTGGTCGAGGTTTCTAGATTTGGTGACTCAGGTCCCTAGATCAAGTCGAGTTTCTAAATCCGGGAAAAATGTCCACGTCTATCTTGGGGAATTTGATTCCAAAGGAATTTTGTTGGGTCAAATTGGGCTCTTCGTTTTGGCTTTTAATTCTTGAAAATTTTTGATTTTGTTTGGGGATTTTTTTTAGACACTGTTTCGGGGCTTTTTTAAATTAACAGTTTAACAAATCAAAACTTTAGACCCTTGCTATAAAATGCTATTGAATAAACAATCATTCCACCCAAAATGAAATATAGTTATGGGACGAACTAACTTCTGGAACTTTTTTTTTTTTTTTTTATTACATAGGAACTCCAGCCACCAATGAGCCCTTCTGACCCCTTGGTGCTGTACCAAACCTACGAATCAGCGTCCTCCGCCCCCAGGTCTCGCTGATCAAGGTAAAGTCCGGATGCGGACACGACTTCTGTGCATCAGTTGGAACTTCTCTTTTTTCTATTTCTACCCAATGTACTTCCTTCAAAACTTCTGAATTATGCTTTTAGGACTTCTGCACTGCTGCACTACTTCAATTTGTTTCTTTTTTTTCTTCTTTTGCTTTCTTTCTGAACAACTCCTAGTTACTCGTCCCATCTTTCATTCTTTTTATCTCACTTTCTATCTTTCTTTCTCAATATGAAAAATCCATTTTTTCCTCATCCACCTTTTTCTTGAAAAGCTTTTTATTTATAGTCAAGAGGGGAATAGCTAATCAATTTGATTGATTAATAATTTTAAACCAATTGATAGTAGTTAATCTAATTGATTTGCTGATTTTTTTTATTTATTTACACCAATTGATTAGTTCATTATTATTAAACTTATTTACATTCATTAACCCAACATAATTCATATAGCCGAACCCTACCTAGTGGAACTAAGGCTTGGTTTTGTTGTTGTTGTTGTTGTGTGTGTAAGTATAAACATTGGGAGGCTAGCCTATTGGAATCTAGGGCCCCTTGAAGCTGTTTTTTTTTTTTTCTTCATGAATTTATTAATAATAATAATAATAATAATAATAATAATAATAATATTATTATTATTATTATTATTATTATTATTTGATTGTACTAATGAAAACAAACATTACAAAACAATCTATTACGTACATCTTTGAATCAGGTGGTAAGGATGAAAAAAATGAGAGACTACACCTAGGAGAAGACCCTAGAGTGCATCAAAATAAAAAAAAAGAAAACATAATTAAACAAAAATAAAATCTAAAGTTTTATTAGATAAAGTCAAGACAAAATAGAGTGTCTACAGCAGCCTCTCTTTACAAGTTTGTTACTTAGGATGACAGGATGAACTGTCTCCTAACATCCTATAGTAATAAATCTATAAAGACAAGAGACATGAGTTTTGGGTTGGGCATTATATGGCAAAACTTGGCAAGAGAGAATGTATGGATTTACATAAGTGCATGTGTACTTTTTTTCTTCTTTAAATGGAGTCTAGGTCAATTCAACAAGCTTACATAGTAAGGTGTAAACTGTCCTAATTTATGAAGAGATCACTACCCTGGATTTGGGAAGTACGCTACATGCCTCTTAAGGTAGATGAACCAACAAGATTTGGGAACTTATGCCACATGCCTCCAAAGTAAACGGACCAACATGATTTAAGAATACGACTACTTAGATTTGGGCACTAATGTCACATGCCCCCAAAGTAGATGAACCAACAAGATTTGAGAAGACGACTACTCAGATTTGAGAACTAATACCGTAAGCCTACGAAGTAGACATACCAACAAAATTGGAGAAGATGACTACTCGGATTTGGAAACTAATGTCACATGCCTCTAAAGTAAATGAACTAACAATATTTGAGAATGCAACTACTCAGATTTAGGAACTGATGTAACATGCCTCTAAGATAGAATGCAAATCATTTTGATCTATGGAAGAAAAAACTATCTAGGATTAGGAAGAATTAACCTTTATACCCCCAAGATAGACGAACCAACATAATTTCTAAGAAGACTACTTGGATTGGAGGGAATCAGCCTTTATAATTTATCTTATTACAATTGCATGAATGGGTTAAAATTTTATTTTATTGATAACAAAATTTATTCTTTCACATGCACTTGACATTTAATTAACTAGCGATTGACTGAGGGGAGGTTATATATATATATATATATATATATATATATATATATATATATATATATATATATATTATTTTTTTTTTATAAAATTGAATCTCAAAAAAATTTTAGTATTTAAAAACATGAAGTTTAATATCAAATTTGGAAAGCTCAAGAATGTTATTAGATTTTATTTAAATCAATGAATAAAACATGAAGAAAAAATACAATAAAATTTTTTCTCCTTATTATTATTATAGTAAAATCCGTATCCCTTGAGGAAGGCGTGAGAATGGCAAACTACAAGGTACACTAACCCATATCTATGTTCATATTTCATCATACATACAAATATGGCCGACCCATCACGTGATTTTTCCTTATCCTTTCCGCCGTGTTTTCCAGTGATATTTTTGCACCTAAAACACGTGACTGAATAAACGAGCGGCTCTAGCGGGACTTCCTTTCGTCTCATACCTCTTGGGTAATAACAAAAAAAAGGATACTCTTTGACATTTTGAATCATAGAAATTATATTTCCAAATAGAATTTTACTTAAATTTACATAACTTTAAATTTAATGTTTGAAATTTAAATTCTCAGGATTTGGAATTTGAGAAAAATGCTTGAAAGGAAGAATCTTTTTATGTAAATTTTGAAATTTATTAATTATTATTGGTTTATTTCCTTTCATGTGGAGAAAAGCCCAAGTGGGCTTTATTAAAAATTCAAAGTCCAGTCTTTTAGTGTGAAAACTTAAAGGAAGTTATAAAAAAAGATAGGGAAGAAGAGAGGAGCCGCCACTTCTCAAAAGAAAAAGAGAAAAACATGATTTTTCTCATGCTATTCAAATTTCATTAAGACTCCGATCCCGCTTCGTATGTGGTCCGATCGAGCTGAAATTTGGAGGAGAGGTTCACGACTCAAGGAGTTACAATCTGAACGGTGGAGATTAGATTTTGAGCCCAAAAGTTAGGATTTTTTCCCGTGAACAATAGTCGCGAATTTGGTATACTCTCTCCAATTCTCTTTGTATTTGCCAATATTGTTGATATCTTGATGAGATATATTTGCAACCTCTAATTGAGATTAGAGAAAATTTGGTGTACCCATTATGTGGTTGATAGTGGAGGTTTCAACTGGACTAAGTTTCGTGATTTTTCTTCCTCACATTGGGCAAGTTTTCCACATAAAAAAAATTACTTGTGTTCTTGTGGTTTGGTGTGGTTGATTATTTTTTTTTACTATTTTCAGCATATATAAAAGTAAAGATACACTATATTTGCTTGCATATAGAAAGAAAAATTATTCCGCTATAGTTGTTTGTTGATATCTCTCCCAACAAAATGGTATCAGAGCCCGGTTGACAGATTGTCAAATTGGCAGTTTGAGTTATGGAAGCAAATACTAGTAGAATGATTAATCTCAATGGTTCAAATTATCACATATGGAAAGGAAAAATGGAGGATCTTCTTTATGTGAAAAATTATTACCTATCGATGTTTAGTGTTGAAAAATCAGAAAAAAAGTCTGATATGGAATAAACTTTGTTACATCAACAAGTGTGTGAGTATATCAGGTAGTGGGTAGATGATAATGTTTTGAATCATATTAGTGGATAGACAAATGCACGTTCTCTATGGAGTAAGCTTGAAGAGTTATATGCTAGAATGACTGGAAATAATAAGTTGCTTCTGATTAAACAAATGATGGCTTTGAGGTACCAGGACGAGACTCCTTTATCTCATCACCTGAATACATTCCAAGGAATTATTAATTAGTTGGCTGGAATGGGTATTAAGTTTGATGATGAGATACAAGGGTTATGGTTGCTTGGTTCATTACCAGACTCGTGGGAGACGCTAAAAACTTCATTGTCTAACTCCGCTCCAGAAGGTGTAATTACAATGGATATGGCCAAGAGTTGTTTGCTAAATGAAGAGATGAGAAGAAAAACACAGGGATCCTCTTCACAGTTAGAGATCTTGGTTATAGAAAAGATGGGGAGAAGTAAGAGATAACAGCAGAAGCAAGTCCAACAAGTTTGCAAATGTTGAGTGTCATCATTGTGGGAAAAAGGGACACATCAAGAAATATTGCAGGCAATTGAAGAAAAAAAACAAGAATGAGAAAGGGAAGGGAACGGAGAACAGATATGACAAAGATGGTGATGATAGAGTTGCTACCACCACTCCTGCAGAATTCCTCATTGTTTATGATGGTAAGATGATAAATGTTGCATACCATTAGACTAGCTGGGTGATTGACAGTGATGCTTCCATTCGTACTACATCTCGGAAGGATTTCTTTACATCCTATAGATCTGGTGACTTTGGAACAGTAAAGATGAGAAATGATGGCTTGGTTAAAGTCATTGGATCTAGGGATGTGTATCTGAAGACAAATAATGGCACGAGTTTAGTTCTTAGATATGTGAAATATATTTCTGACATTCGTTTGAATTTGATTTTTGCAGGTAAACTTGATGACGAAGGATATTGCAGCACTTTCAGTGATGGCCAGTGGAAGCTCACCAAGGGTGCTATGGTTATGACTCGAGGCATGAAGCACTCTACATTGTACGTTCTATAAGCAAAGATCTTTAACGACATATTTAATGCGATGGAGGATAATGGTACAATAGAGTTGTGGCACAAGAGACTGGATCACATGAGTGAGAAATGATTAGCTTTACTGGGGAAGAAAAGTCTACTATGTGGACTAAAAAATACACCTCTGAAAAGGTGTACTCATTGTTTGTTAGGGAAGCAGAGTAGAGTTTCCTTCAAGAATTCCCCTTATTCAAGAAAGTAAGAGATACTGGATTTGGTACATTCAGATGTGTGTGGCCCTATGAAGACAAAAACACTTGGTGACTTCAGATACTTTGTGACCTTCATAGATGATCATTCAAGGAAGTTGTGGGTATATACCTTGAAGTCAAAATACCAAGTGTTACCTGAGTTTAAGAAATTTCAAGCCTTAGTTGAGAGACAGACTAGGAAGAAACTGAGGTGCATCTGGACTGATAACGGTAAGTATTCTAGTCCATTTGATGATTATTGCAGACAATAGGGTATTCGGCATCAAAAGACTCCTCCAAAAACTCCTCAATTGAATGGCATACAGAAAGGACGAACAAAACATTGGTTGAGAGAGTGAGATGTCTGCTTTCACAAACCTGGTTGCCAAAATCCTTTTGGGGGGAGGCTTTGAACACTATTGTTCATGTGTTAAATCTTACACCCTGTGTTCCTCTACAGTTTGATGTGCCAAACCGAGTTTGGATAGGTAAGGATGTTTCCTATAATCACCTACGTGTTTTTGGATGCAAAGCATTTGTGCATATTCCAAAAGATGAAAGGTTCAAACTTGATGAGAAAAAGCGACAGTGTGTATGCCTTGGCTACGGTCAAGATGGGTTTGGATACAAAATTTATGATCTAGTTGATAGAAAATTGTGAGAAACAGAGATGTCGTATTTGTAGAAGATCAGACGATTCATGGTATTAAGAAAGGAGATAAATCTATGTCTCAGCAAGGTTACAGTTTGACTGATGTGGATCCAGTTCCTCTGAAGAATTTTCCATCTCAGGTTGAGAATGATGTTCAAGATGACCACCAGGGTAGAGGTGATGTGGATGTTCCCTTACAAGCTCCGGGAGATGTTGAGACTAATGAGCAGTTGACAGTGCCAGAGATTCCACCAGAGATTCCATCTAGGAGGTCAGCTAGAGATCGACATCCTTCCACTTGGTATTCAGCAGAACAATACGTGTTATTGATTGACGGGGAGAGCCCTAGTGTTTTGCAGAAGCCATGGAAGATGAACACAAGACAAAGTAGGTTGAGGCCATGCAAGATGAGATGCAGTCATTGCATGATAACCACACCTTTGAGTTAGTGAAGCTACCTAAAGGAAAAAGAGCTTTGGAGAACAAGTGGGTTTACAGGAAGAAGCCAAATGAGTTCTCTTCATGGCCACAGTACAAAGCTACATTGGTTGTAAAAGGCTTCGGTCAAAGAAAAGGTATTGACTTTGATGAGATCTTCTCTCCAGTTGTAAAGATGTCATTGATCCATACAGTACTCGGCTTAACAGTTAGTCTTGACTTGGAAGTTGAGTAGATGGATGTGAAAACTGCCTTACTTCATGGTGATTTGGAGGAAGAGATTTATATGAAGCAGCCAGATAGTTCTAGAGTGAAAAGGAAAGAGGATTATGTGTGTAAGCTGAAGAAAAACCTATATGGTTTGAAACAAGCATCGAGACAGTGGTATAATAAGTTTGAGTTTGTTATGGGGGAGCAAGGCTACAATAAGACAACTTCTAATCGCTGTGTATTTGTTTAGAAATTCTCTGATGATGATTTTATATTATTACTACTTTATGTGGATGACATGCTGATTGTTGGTAGGAATGCCTCAAGGATTGACCAGTTGAAGAAGCAATTGAGTAAGTCATTTGCTATGAAGGATTTGGGGCCAGCAAAGAAACTTCTTGGCATAAGAATCAGTCATGACAGGAGTGCCAAGAAGTTATATTTGTCAAGGGAGGAGTACATTGAGGAAGTGCTTCAGAGGTTCAATATGGACAAAGCTAAAGTAGTTAGCTTTCCTCTTGCTACCCACTTCATACTAAGTACAAAGAAATTTTCTTCTAAAGATAAGGAAAAGGAAGACATGTAAAGAGTTCCTTATGCCTCAGTAGTAGGAAGTTTGATGTATGCAATGGTTTGCACAAAACCAGATATATCATATGCAGTTGGTGTAGTTAGCCAATTCTTGTCAAATCTGGGAAGGGAGCACTGGAATGCAGTGAAGTGGATCATAAGGTATCTTCGAGGCACTTCCAGTTTGAGACTTGGTTTGGGAAATGTACAACCATTGTTAGTTGGCTACACAGATGCAGACATGGCTAAGGATGTGGATACTAGTAAGTCTACTTCGGGCTATTTCATAACTTTTGTAGGTGAGGCTATAGCTTGGCAATCGAGACTTTGGAAGTGTATTGCTTTTTCTATGACAAAGGCAGAGTTCATTGCAGCAATGGAAGCGACTAAAGAGTTGCTATGGGCCAAAAAGTTCTTGCGAGAACTTGGTTTCAAGCAGTAGAGGTATGTGTTGTTTTGTCATAGTCAGAGTGCTATTCATCTTTCTAAGAATTCCAATTTCCATGTAAGATCAAAGCACATTGATGTACGATACTATAGGATCAGAGAATCGTTGAATGATAAGTTATTAGAACTTAAGAAGGTTCACACTGATGATAATGGTTTTGATATGTTGACAAAGACACTACCAAGGGAGAAGTTTGAACTTTGTTGTTCGATCGCCGGGATAGCGATTCCCTCCATATAGTCTGAAAGGAGGAGATTTGTTGGGTTATTTCCTTTCATGTGAAGGAAAGCCCAAGTGGGCTTTATTAAAAGCCCAAAGTCCAGTCTTTTAGTGTGAAAACCTAAAGGAAGTTATAAAAAAAAGAGAGGGGAGAAGGGAGGAGCCGTTACTTCTCAAAAGAAAGAGAGAAAAATGTAATTTTTCTCATGCGGCATAGATTTCCTCAACACTCCGATCCCACTTCATCTGTGGTCCGATTGAGCTGAAATTTGGAAGAGAGGTTCACGACTTAAGGAGCTACAATTTGAACAGTGGAGATGGGATTTTGAGCTCGAGAATTGGGATTTTTGCTCGTGAAAAATAACCGTAAATTTGGTATACTCGCTCCAATTCTCTTTGTATTTGCCAAGATTATTGATATCTTGATGAGATATATTTGTAGCCTCTAATTGAGATTAGAGAAGACTTGGTATACCCATTATTTGGTTAATAGTGGAGGTTTTAACTGGACTAAGTCTTGTGATTTTTCTTCCTCACACTGGGGAAGTTTTTCACGTAAAAAAAATTGCTTGTGTTCTTGTGGTTTAGTGTGATTGATTATTTTTCTTACTATTTTCAGCACGCATAAAAGTAGATACACTATATTTGCTTGCATATAGGGAGAAAAATTATTCCATTTTGGTTGTTTGTTGATATCTCTCCCAACAATTATAAGATATTATATTTATATTTTAATTTAGTAAAATGCTACTGGACAGACGCTAAGTCATATATTTCATTTATATGGGTTTTGTTAGAGTCGGAAGAGTCCATGGATGGACTCTTCATATATATGCGGGTGAGCACCAATTTGACCCAAAAGTTTAAGCCTATTAGGTCTTACAAGTGGAATTCTCAATAATTTCCTCTTCATTTGTGAGTTTTAACTGCTCCCTTTTGAATGAAAATTGTCCGAAGCTCGATTCTCCAACAGTTGCTCAAGTGAGTCTTAGCTCCGCGTTTTATGTGCATCACATTGCATTCTACATGCTTTCAAATCATTCCTACCTCCCACTTCTTGACTTTATTTGGATCCATATTATAGGTCCAGATAATCTTTATCAGCCTCGGTCACACACTTGATCTTCCAACTATCAGCACGTAAGGAGAATTAGTTTCATACATCGATTTTACAATGTTGTTCGCCTAGAGTTATGATCCATCAACTCTTCTTATTCCATTCATTAGTGTTGAAGGAATCCATGGGTGGACTTTATAAAATCCATGGGTGGACTTTATACACATGGATGAGCGCTAACTTGACTCAAAACTTAACATATTTTAAAATTTTACATTGTAGAGGAACTATTTCTTACAAATTTTATTTGAATGTTGATAACCTTTTTATACTAATTTTTTAGGAGTGGGACTCCCCATGACCTTGTATATGCTCCAAATGCTCCTAATTAGGACATCAGTTTTTTTGAAATAAAACCTCAAACCAATTAAGCTCCTCTTTTATTTCTTTTTCTTTTTATAACATGCACATGCAAAACACTCATAAGTTTCATGACATCTCAAATTTTTCATCGTAGAAAAATTTAAATAAATCATTTTGATGGATGTAATTGGATAGTATAATTAAAAATAAGAAAGAATTACCATTAAAGTTACGAAAATATGCATACGTAGGTTTTTTTTAAATCATTGTTTTAAAATAAATTCTTGATTTTAATGTGCTTTGCACAAAATAAATGATTAGCTATGTATGTTTTAGCAATATCTACGGAGCTATTAGTTGCCACATAAGTTAATTATCTTGGTTGAAAAAAAAAAATTATTAATTTAGTCAAGATCATTTAGGCACGTGTGTGATGCATGGATCAAAATTAAGAAATCAAGTTTAAATTCCAACCTTCTTCCATTATTCTAATGCTAGGCAAACACGCCATTAATTATAAATAAAATTTGTGTATAAACATATGTGTACGTGGGAGTGAAGAGAGAGACCCATTAAACGTCCTACGTCCCAAGTATTGAACCAGGAAAAAGAAATGCTTTGAGTCATCAATTTTCATTCCAACAAATTCTGAAATTAAAAAAAAAAAAACCCTTTCAAATTTATAAGTAATCATGTATGTAGACATCCTAATTTTTACCGGGAGTCTTTTTAAAGAAGGAAACCGGGCATAACGAAATTGACCTTAAGTCCAAGCACAGAGTCCCGATTGTTTTTAGTTAGATTCCCGTTTAAGGTCTTAGTCACTTCAAAATAACTTTCAAAAATGAGTCCCAATATTCTTGGGAAAGATTTTACCATAGTTTCTAAACTGGTTTGCTTTTGTAAATTTTTTTTAGTTGTAAAATTGATCTCATAAAATTTTAGTTGAGGTCCCAAGATTAAATGGTATTTTAAAAAATTGAGTCCTTTTTTTAAATTTTCATTCTTCTAACTTTGGGGCAAATTTCAAGATTAAGTCTAGTTGTGTTCTAAATTTTTAATTAGGTCTTTTAAATCTTTAGATTTTAAATGGAGTAGGCTTCTTTTAATTTCAGAACCGGGCACCGTGGTTAAGCCTTAAAGTCATTTTTATAGCCTTTTGAGCAAAATTGGTCATCCATAGGGGGCCACATGTTGTTAAGGGAAAAAAGAGCACATGATGTACACAGGCAGGGAGTTTACAACATAAAGTTAAAAAATAATAATATAATAAATAAAGTGCAGGCATACATAAGGAAATAAAATAGGAAAGTAATAAAAAGTGTACAAATAGTAGTTGCAGTTTAGGAAACATGGGGGGTACATTAGCCAAAAAGAAAACCAAAAAGAAAAAGAAAAATACAAATACAACAAAAATGAAAGCCTCCTGTTCACCGGCTTAGGAGGGTTCAAAAATGATTCGTGTATATATTTCACGGAAACGTGAAATCCAAGTAGGTGATAAAGTGGTCGGAATACATGGAAATAATGGTATCATTTCCAAAATTTTGCCTAGACAAGATATGCCTTATTTGCAAGATGGAAGACCTGTTGATATGGGTTTCAATCCATTAGGAGTACCTTCATGAATGAATGTAGGGCAGATATTTGAATGCTCACTCGAGTTAGCGAGGGAGACAGACATTATTGAATAGCACCTTTCGAGAAAACTAGTGTTTCCTGAATTATATGAAGTCAGTAAGCAAACATCGAATCCATGGGTATTTGAACCTGAGTATCCACGAAAAAGTAGACTATTTGATGGAAGAACAGGGGATCCTTTTGAACAACCTGTTATAATAAGAAAGCCTTATATCTTGAAATTAATTCATCAAGTTGAGGATAAAATGCATGGACATTCTGGCGGACATTATGCAATTATTACACAACCAACCCTTAGAGGAAGGGCTAAGCAGGGGGGGAGGGGGAACGGGTAGGAGAAATGGAGATTTGGGCTTTAGAAGGATTTGGCGTTGCTTATATTTTACAAGAGGTGCTTACTTATAAATATGATCATATTAGAGCTCGACAGGAAGTACTTAGTACTACGATTGTTGGAGGAACAATATCTAACCCTGAGGATGCTCCAGAATCTTTTTGGTTGCTTAATCGAGAACTACGATCTTTGGCTCTGGAACTAAAGCATTTTCTTGTATCTGAGAAGAACTTCTAGATTAATAGGAAGGAAGTTTAATCGGAATGAATTAGAATCTTTCTTCTATGATCGATCGGTATAAACATCAACAACTCCGAATTGGATTAGTTTCTCCTCAACAAATAAGTGCTTGGGCCAATAAAATCCTACCTAATGGAGAGATGGTTGGAGAGGTGACAAAACCCTATACTTTTCATTACAAAACCAATAAACCGAAAAAATGGATTATTTTGTGAAAGAATTTTTGGGCCTATAAAAAGTAGAATTTGTGCTTGTGGAAATTATCGAGTAATTGGAGATGAAAAAGAAGACTCGAAATTTTGTGAACAATGCAGAGTCAAATTTGTTGATTATCGAATACGAAGATATCAAATGGGCTACGTCAAACTAACATGCCCAGTAACCCACGCGTGGTATTTGAAACGTCTTCCTAGTTATATCGCGAATCTTTTAGATAAACCTCTTAAAGAATTAGAAGGCCTAGTATATTGCGATGTGTGATTTGATGGAAATTCCGATTTTACGGATTCAGAATGAGAAATTGCCATCCCATTCAATCCAATTGGGATGCCCTGATTCTGACATGTCTTTTGGGAGAGTAACATGAAGCCTAGAATTATGGGGTATTCAATACTCTCAAATAAAAGGGGGTTTGATCTATGATCGATTCTATAACAAAATAAAAAAATAAATAAAATAAATAGGAATTTCTAGTCGTACCTCATGCAAAAAGACTTCGTTCTTTTGTGGAATTAGCCATTTGCTTTCTTTTAGAAAGAAATTATGTTTATGTTCAAGTAAGAAAATATGTCATGGTTCCAAGAGTCTGTCCATCGCATATAGGTTTTTAGGACATTGTAGCATAACCGTCAAGGTAAATCTCGAGACCTAAAAATTGAATGGAACACTAATGAATAGAAGGGACCCAAACTAATTCAATAGGTGCACAAATCCTTGTTTTCCGTCTTGTTATTGCTTTGATTCATATTCCAAAAAAAGTGGATCCTGCTCTAATAGCTTCGAATAAATTAAATACATGCATTAAGATACGAAGGCTTCTTATTCCACAACAATGAAAGCACTTTTTCATTTTTTCATATACTAGGGGATTTCACTTGGAAAAGAAAATGTTCCATACTAATAGATTCTGGTCCATAACCATGGGTTCCAATGCGCGAGATCTTGTAGCACTTACCAATGAGGCCCTATCGATTAGTATTCCATAGAAGAAATCAGTTATAGGCACTAATACAATTAAATTCGCTCTTCACAGAAAAAAATTGGGATTTGCGATCCCAGGTAAGATCGGTTCAGGATCATGGGATCCTTTTCTATCAGATAGGAAGGGCTGTTGCACAATGTACTTCTAAGTAATTGTTCCATATATCCTATATCTATCTATATGAAGAAGAAATCATGTAACAAAGGGGATTCTTATTTGTACAAATCATACTTCGAACTTGGAACGAGCATGAAGAAATTAACGATTTTTATCTTTTGAGTTGTTCTACTGGATCGATTGCTCAAGATCTTTGGTCTCTACCCGGACCTGATGAAAAAAATGGGATCCCTTATTATGAACTCATTGAGAATGATTCTGATCTAGTTCATGACCTATTAGAAGTAGAAGACGCTCTGGTGGGATCCTCACAGACAGAAAAAGATTACAGTCAGTTTGATAATGATTGAGTGACATTGCTTCTTCGGCCCAAACCGAGGAATCCCTTAGATATGATGCAAAATGGATCTTGTTCTATCGTTGATCAGAGATTTGTTTATGAAAAATAAGAATCGGAGTTTGAAGAAAGAGCCCTCGACACACAATAGATAGAGGAAGATTTATTCAATCACATAGTTTGGGCTCCTAGAATATGGCGCCCTTGGGGCTTTCTATTTGATTGTATTGAAAGGCCCAATGAATTGGGATTTCCCTATTAGGCCAGGTCATTTCAGGGCAAGCGGATCATTTATGATGAAGAGGATGAGCTTCAAGAGAATGATTCGGAGTTCTTGTAGAGTGGAACCATACAGTACCAGACACGAGATAAATCTTCCAAAGAACAAGGCTTTTTTCGAATAAGCCAATTCATTTAGGACCCTGCGGATCCACTTTTTTCCCTATTCAAAGATTAGCCCTTTGTCACTACTTCACATTGAGAATTCTTTGCAGATGAAGAGATGTCAAAGGGATTTCTTACTTCCCAAACAGATCCTCCTATATCTATATATGTAATAACCCAAAGAATTAGAAGGGTTCTTGTCAACAAACATAGGGGATTTGTCGACGAGTACACAAGAGGAACTCGTCGACGAGGATAGGTTTTGTCGACAAGAAGATACCGAGAGGGGGTTTTGGATATCTGAAATTCGTCAACGAGAAGAGAAGGTTCGTCGATGAACTTTCTTCAGAACTCGTCGACAAGGTGACGTGTCTTGTCGACGAATCCGACCCTATAAATAGTGAAAAAATGGATTTTACCATCAAAAACTGGCGCAAACCCTCCCTCTCTCTCTCTCTCTAAAACGAACCCGTCCCTTTCTCTCTTCGATCTCGGCTCCATTTCTTGTCGGTGACAAAGTTCTATGCAAGTCTGTTGAAGCTGATCATTAGTGGAGTTGGTTTGAAATTCATCCCAAATTCAGGATAAAGTGTTTTATTTAGAATATGCTTTCCCGGCAGTTATAAAAAATGTTGTATACAGGAAAATACTGATGTTTTGTTCTCCGGGATGTCGTTTTCAGGGTGTTGAGTGGGAAACCCTACGGGTGTAGGGCCAGAGTTCAGTGAGGGCTTTTCCGAAACTAAGTAAGGGAAATATGCTATTCTAGGAGATTTTACTTATATTATTAGAGGTTTTTATGCTTGTATACCAGTTATTATGCAGTTTTATGGAATAAGAGTATTAAAGAATGTGTGGCCTGAGTAGATATTATTTGATATAGAATTCTTTGTAATTTTTCTAGAATATCATGTTATATAGTATATACGAGCATATGTACATCTACAGTTTTATTCATATCAAGTATATTCAGAATATTTACATAGAAAGATATATATACATATACACATTTGTTTATTTAGATCAGTATATACAATGTTTACATAATGTCTTGTTTTCCTAATGCCATAACACTCAGTTTATACAGACATAATATACAGTTATAGAGTGCAACCACATATCTTAGATAGTGTATGGGTACTATCAAACCGTGCTCGGAGAGGATGGTGCTCCCCATTTTGGGTTGAGGGGGCCAGTGTGACGAGGTAGCATCCAGTCCCACGCCTAGAAGGGTATGCAGTTTGGTCGGACTGTGGTAGTGTAGAGTATAGTGACTTATCTGGAGGGCCGACCAGGTTAAGTCCTTCCTACGGGCCACACAACCCTATCATGAGGGGTCAAATCATGATATACAAAGTTCCAGGGATAAAACACAGTTATGTATATGTATACAGTTTTACAGTATTTGATAAATATAGTATGCTATTATCAGTATGAAAAGTAGAAACACTCAGATGATACAGTTATGTTTTAAACTACCAAAAACGTAAGATATGCTATACAGACTTATCATTTTATTACAATTTAGATGTTATTTAAAGTATATGTATATAACTTAGTCGCCACACACTAGTAATAGTATATTTCCACTTACTGAGCGTCGACTCACCCTATTATTCTAACATTTTTCAGGTGAACCAGTTAAGCGAGCAGATCAGGCTCGCTAATAGGGATTTCTCAATTACCCTAGTTTCAGGATAAGTTGGTGTAGGGTTTTGTATTTTTGGGGTAGATATTTCTGGAGAGAGATGTATTATATAGCCATAGTTTAGAGATACAGATTCCTGGTATTTTATGGTATATGTGGTTGTGTGATTTATGTTTCCGCTGCATAGGTATGATATTGTATATAGTAATACCCTTTGAGGCCTGAGTTTCCATAGCAGGTTTATCAGAGAAATTTATATTAAAAAAAAAATGATGAAATTTTGAGGTTGTAACATTTTTGGTATCAGAGCCTAGGTTGTTAGGTTCTGCAAACTTTAGAGTGTAGTAGAAAATAATACCAGAATATAGGAAAAAGGATTTGAGGTTTGTTCTGTGGTCTAGATACAGGATTTTCGTGGTGGTTTCTGTATTTTTCCTGGGGTGATGATTTCAGGAAAGCCATAGTAAACTATCAACGAGTCGTGTGTTTGGGTTGCAGGATTGAATTTTGGGGTTAGGATCAGGAGGGATGATTGGTAGAGGGTCTGAAGTTTTACTTAAATGGAATAAGTTGGGTCTGTATGGGAAATAGGATTCTGAAACGGTGCTTTATATATTTGCAAGATGGACCTAGGAGGCAGTAGCGCTCACGCAAGTGGTAATGATAGAGCGGGTACTTCTGGTGCGGGGGGTGGAGATTCAGATGTTGTTCTATGTAGTGTGGCTCAGCAAGTTATAGCTGAGATAGCGCGGAGCTCTAGAGAGTAGGGTGATCCATCTCTAGTTCAAGGATGTACCATAGAGAAATTTATGAAAATGAATCCGTCAACCTTTTCAGGAGCAACTGACCCTGCAGTTGCTGAGAATTGGGTGCAGGAGGTAGAAAAGATACTGACAGTACTTCATTGCACTGACGAGCAAAGAGTCTTATAGCTACATAGAGGTTGGCGGGGGAGGTCGAGAGATGGTGGACAGCTACCAGGCTATTGGAGGAGCAGAGAGCTATATTAGTGCTGATGACTTGGGCTCGATTCAGGGAGGTTTTCTTCGATAGATACTATCCTGCCTCAGTTAGAGAGGCTCGAGTACATGAGTTTCTGAGTTTGTCCCAGGGATCATTGACTGTCCAGCAGTACGCTACGAGATTTATCAAACTATCGCATTTCTGCCCCTATATTGTCCTAAATGAAGTGAAGAAGGTGAGAATCTTCAAGGGGAGCTGAGGTGAGATATTTACAGGCAGGTGGAAGTACTAAGGATCTAGGATTTCTCAGAGTTGGTTGTTAGGGCTATTATAGCATAGGAAAGTTTGCTGAGGGAGACTGAGATGCAGAGTCAAAAGAAAAGGACTACACCCTCGAGTTTTTAGGCGGTTCCCAATTGAGGCCATTGGAGAGGAGGTAGATCTGGTAGAGGCCAGAGACAGATGGTAGAGCACAGTGGATTTCAGGGCAGACAACTTCCTGCCATTTGTCCTAGATGCGGATGGAGACATCCTGGTGAGTGCCGACTAGGGAAGAATGTTTGTTATCGCTGTGGGAGGCCTGGCCATATGGCTTGATCGTGTCAGATGCCGTCGAATTATGCACCGGCTCCCATACTATTTCGAGGTGGATATCATGCCCTTCGTGGAGGTCAGCAAAGGAATGTTGTGCCGACGAGGGTATATGCGTTAACGCCGGGAGACGCTTAGACGGCTAGAGACGTGGTCATAGGTACCCTTACTGTTTTACCATATAAAATTGTTGTTGTTTTTTTTTTTATACAGGTGCCACCCACTCTTTTATATCAGTGAGGTATGTCAAAATAACCAAAGTAGAGACACAGCCATTAGATGTAGAATTGTCTATGGGTACGCCGACGGGATCAGTGGTAAAATGCAGGAAAGTGTTTCAGAGTTTTTCAATAAGTATTCAAGAGAGAGCATTACCAGATGATCTCATGGTCTTAGATATGCAGGGGTTGGATATGATATTGGGTATGGATTGGCTAGAAACCTATCACGCCAGTATAGATGGCCACCAGAAGGTAGTGTTTTTCAAAGCCCTCGGCGAGCAAGAATTTAGATTTATGGGTTCATGAGTGCGTGCCTCGCCACAGCTAGTGTCGGCTATTCAGGTGAGGAGACTACTACAAGGTGGTGCCAGGGGTATGTCGCATACATAAAATATTTGCCAAAAGAAGAATTAAAACAAGTTGACATACCAGTAGTGAGAATTTCCAGACGTTTTTCTAGAGGAATGCCTGGTTTGCCCCTTGACCATGAAATTGAGTTTACTGTAGATCTGTTACTGGGGTCTGCACCGGTATCTAAAGTACCATATCGTATGGCTCCGGTTTAACTGAGAGAATTGAAAGATCAGTTACAGGAATTGCAAGATAAAGATTTTATCAGTTCCAGTGTGTCGCCCGAGACTCGACCACATGGCACATGCATGCCCAGGACCGCCAGAATAGATTCCAGATCCTAGGCCCTATTGGGGAGGATATTAGGAGGCTTGGGGAGGATATTAGGTGGCTCAGGGAGGCCAGAAGAGGATGTAGCCCTATCGAGGGTTTACGCTTTGACGCTGGGTGATGCTAAGATGGCCGTGGATGTGGTGACAGGTACTTTAACTGTTTTATCATATCCAGTTGTTGTTTTATTTGATTCAGGTGCTACTCATTCCATTATCTCTGCATCCTATGTCAAATTATCTGAAAGTGAGACCCATTCATTAGATATAAAATTGTCTGTAGCTACATTGTCAGGGTCAGTGATGAGGTGTCAACGGGTACTCAGAGGTTTTCCAATAGAAATTCAAAGGAGAGTGCTACCAGCTAACTTGATCATGTTAGAGATGTGTGGGTTTGATGTAATACTGGATATGAATTGGCTAGCAGTTAATCACACCAGTATTGATTGCCATAAGAAAGAAATAAGTTTCAGCCCCCCTGATGAACAAGAATTCAGGCTTATTGGTTCATGAGTACGTGCTCCGTCGCAGCTAGTATCAGCCATGCAGGCAAGCAGATTGCTCCTGGGAGGAGGTCAGGGGTTTGTGACTTTTTTAAAGGAAGTATCAGAAAATAAATTGAAGTTTGACAGTACACCAGTAGTACAAGAATTTCCAGATGTTTTTCTAGAAGAGCTACCTGGGTTGCCTCCCGAACGCGAAGTGGATTTTGTTATAGATTTATCTCCAGGGACGACACTGATCTCTAAGATTCCTTACCAAATGGCTCCAACCGAATTAGGAGAATTGAAGGATCAGTTACAAGACTTACTAGATAGGGGATTTATATGACCCAGTGTATCATCATGGGGAGCTCCAGTGTTATTCGTAAAGAAGAAAGACGAGACTATAAGGATGTGTATTGATTATAGGAAAATAAATAAGGTCACTATTAAGAACAAATATCCTCTACCCCGTATAGGCGATTTTTTTGATCAGCTCCAGGGTACATGGGTATATTCCAAGATTGACCTCAGATCAGGTTATCATCAAGTGAGGGTAAAAAAAGAGGAAGTTGTGAAGATAGCCTTCAGGATCAGGTATGGGCACTACGAATTCCTTGTTATGCCATTTGGTCTGACGAATGCTCCAACTGTATTCATGGACTTGATGAATAAAGTCTTTCACCAATATCTAGACCAGTTTGTAGTGGTTTTTATTGATGATATACTAGTTTACTCGAGGACTTTAAAGGATCATGAGGTGCATTTGAGACAAGTACTGCAGACGCTCAGGGAGATAAAACTCTATGCCAAGTTTAGTAAGTGTGAGTTATGGCTTGGGAAGTTTGCGTTTTTGGGCCATGTGATTTCAGGAGATGGTATTTCAGTGGATCCCAACAAGATTGACGTGGTAGTGAATTGGGCCAGGCCGAGAAACGTGTAGGAAGTCAGAAGTTTCTTGGGACTGGAAGGTTATTATTGTCCATTCGTGGAGGGGTTTTTAGCCTTAATAAAACCTCTCACACATTTGACCTGGAAGAATGCCAGATTTGTGTGGGATGAAGAATGCAAGCAGAGTTTTCAGGAATTAAAGCAGCGGCTTGTCACTGCACCAGTACTGATGATTCCATCAGGAGATGATGGTTATGTGATTTACAGTGACGCGTCTTTGAAGGGGCTCGGTTGTGTACTGATGCATCAGTCTATGCTTCTAGGAAGTTGAAAAAAATATGAAAGGAGCTACCCTACTCATCATCTGAAATTGGCTACAATAGTGCATGCACTTAAGATCTGGAGACATTACTTATATGGTGAGGGATGTGAAATATTTTCTGATCACAAGAGTCTAAAGTATTTCTTTACACAAAAAGAGTTGAATATGCAGAAAAGGAGATGGCTAGAACTCATCAAATATTACGACTATACCATCAGTTACCACTCAGGTAAAGCAAATGTGGTGGTAGATGCATTGAGCCGTAAATTAGAGGATACATTGCAGTTAGCAGTAGTAATTCAGCACCCGATTCAGATGGACTTGGAAAGGCTTGGTGTGGAGTTAGTGGAAGATGACCCACAAAAGTTTATTGCTAGTTTGGTTGTACAACCCAAATTATATAAAAGGATTAAAGCTACTCAAGGGGATGATCCAGAATTAGCGGAAGTAATAGCCAGAATACAGGATGGTCAAGGAGAGGAATTCAACATTTCTGATGATGGAGCTCCTAAATTTCACACCAGATTGTGCGTACTTGCGGATGATAGCATTAGAAGAATAATTCTAGAAGAGGCTCATAGATCTATATATATAGTTCATCCCAGTAATACGAAAATGTACAGTGATCTGCAAGAGTTCTACTGGTGGGATATGAAGAAATAGATCACTGAGTATGTAGCGCAGTGTTTGACGTGCCAACAGGTAAAAGATGAGCACCAGAGACCGGCAGGTTAGTTGTAGCTGCTATTTATCCCAGAGTGGAAGTAGGATCATATATCCATGGATTTTGTTTCAGGTTTGCCATCGGCATTACATGGTCATAATGCGATTTGGGTGATTGTAGATCGGTTGACTAAGACCGCCCATTTCCTCCCTATCAAGATCAGCTATTCCCTTAGCCATTTAGCAGAGATTTATGTTCAGGAGATAGTTCGTTCTCATTGAGTGCCTGTATCCATAGTGTCGGATCGAGACTCGCGTTTCACGTCATGTTTTTGGACGAGTTTGCAGGAGGCTCTAGGGTATCAGTTGTCTTTTAGCACGACATTTCATCCTCAGTCAGACGGGCAGACTGAGAGGACGATACAGATACTAGAAGATATGCTTCGAGCGTGCATACTGGACTTTGGGGGTAGTTGGATTTAGTTCATGCCGCTGGTGGAGTTTGCATATAATAACAGCTATCAGGACAACATTGGCATAACACTGTTCGAGGCTTTATATGGTAGGAGATGCCGTTGTCCTTTATATTGGGACGAGATGGGTGAGCGATGAGTTATGGGACCAGAGCTTGTGCAGTAGGCATATGATAAAGTTTGGCTCATCAGAGATAAAATCAGTGCAACTCAGGGTCGACAGAAAAGTTATGCCGATAATCGTCGTAGGAATTTGGAATTTGATACTGGTGATCATGTATTTTTGAAGATAACTTTGTTAAAAGGGGTTATGAGATTTGGAAGGAAGGGTAAACTTAGCCCTAGGTTCATTGGTCCGTTTGAGATTTTAGAGAAAGTGGGACCAGTTGCCTACAGGTTAGCTTTACTACCTGTGCTATCCAAGATACATGACATATTCCGCATCTCTATGTTTAGGAAATACATCCGAGACCTTTCTCATATTATCAGTTATGGTGAATTAGAGCTTAGTGATTCACTAGTATATGAGGAAGTACCAGTACAGATACTGTATAGAAAGGAATAGGAATTGCGTAATAAGAAGATTCCTCTGGTAAAGATTCTATGGAGGAATCATGCAGTAGAAGAGGCTTCTTGTGAGCTCGAGGAACAAATCAGATAGAAATACCTGCAGTTGTTCCAAGAGATTCAATCTTGATCAAGAAAATGTAAGTGATTGTATAATGTTTCTTTTGCAGGTACATGTAATAATTTAGTTAGGAAGTAATATTTTAGTTTTGATGGAATTTTATGTTACTTATGTAATCTCCCATAACTTGGAATGTAACCACAGTATTCCTCTGCCATAAGTGAGGGTAAGTAATAAAATAAGTACACCATTTTGCCTTTAAGGGAGGATGAGTTATATAAATAGTAAATTTTGAGGACGAAATTTTATAAGGAGGGGAGAATGTAATGACCTGAAGAATAATTGTATTTAAATAATTAAGAGAGAGGAAAATGGAAAAAATAAAAAGGCAGCAGCAGACGAAGCGTTCATCGACGACGTGGTGTTTTAGGCTCATCGACGAGGGTACACTTTGTCGACGAGAAAATACCAAGAAGATGTTTTTGGCAAGTCTGAATTTCATCGATGAGGGGGAGAGTTCGTCAACAAGATGCCTTCTTGACTTCGTCGACGAGGTGACGTGGCTCGTCGACGAAGCCCATTGTATAAATTGTCTTAAACCCGGATTTTTACGTAGGAAAATAAAAAAATCTCTTCTCTCTCTCTCTCTCTCTCCTCTATGGTTTTTCTTCCTTCTCTCTTTGATTCTGGCTCTGTTAGTCACTAGATCGAAGATTTGAGGCTACCACAATGCTCCTGGAAAAGTTCTCTCCAAGTTTGCCAGAGCAGATCGTTGGTGGGACGAAGTTGGATTTCATCCCAAATTCAGGGTAAGGCCTTTTATGCAATATTTGGCTTTCCAGCAGTTGTAGGAAAGGTAGTAGTCGAAGAAATAGTGATATTTTGTTCTGGTCAATATTGCTTTCAGGGTGTTGAGTGGGGAATCCCGCAGGTGTAGGACCCGTCACAGTAGGGGATTTTAGAAGGAATCAGGTAAGGGAAATATGCTATGCTAGACAATTTATTATGATTCAGTACAAATCATATGTTTTTAGCAAATTATCATTCAGACCATATATATAGTTTTCAGAGCCTGATAATATTGATATTTAGTTGTGTGGCATGAGTTTAATATTAGATCAGTACAAGATTTATATAATTTTCAAAATACCATGACTTATAGTATACATACAGAAACTTGTATTTAACAGTATTTTCAAAATACTATGTTATACAAACCTTAGAACCATAACAATCAGCTACTATAGTTAATTAGATACTTCAGTTATTCAGTTATGCAGATATCTCAGATATTCAGTTATTACAATTTATTTAGATTGGTTTATATAATGTTATGGTTATTTCAGTTGTTACAAAATCATGGTAAAAACAGTATTTTTGAAATATCAGTTATTTATATATAGTATCAGACCCCGATGAACCATATTTAGCCAGTAGAGCACAGTACCGTAACTATATTCAGTTCAGAGTGCAACCACTACTCAGATAGTATGTGGTATTCAGAAGTCGATGGTGCCTATGTTGTGGACAGGTTCCCCATTAGATATGGGTTGAGGGGCCGATCTGACTGTCGGAGTTCAGTTGACTTACCCTGGTCGGCTAGCCAGGTTAGGTCCCACCTTCGGGCCCCACAACCTTGTCATAAGGGGTTAAATCATGACTTTCAGTTATCCATCAAGGGAATCTTTTCAGTTATTGTATATGTGTATGATCAGATTTTCAGAAAATGGTCATATCTATAGTTATTAGCAGTATTATGAATATATATACACAGGAAAATTAGTTTATGTTAAGCAACCTAGGTATGGTTTATTTTGCAGCAAGTATACATGTTTTATTCAGTTGTGTTATTTATAGTATTTTCCTAAATTAGATTTTACAAGCATGAAGCTCATTTTCCACACATGAGTAATAGCATATTTCGTCTTACTGAGTGTCGTCTCATCCCAATAAATTGATATTTTTTAGGTGATCCAGTTAGGTGAGCAGACCAGGTTCATAGGTAGAAGGGCTATAGTGCTGCCCTATAAGAAGAGTGAGTCCTTTTGGGGGAGGAGAGTATTTTTGTATAGCTTTTTTCAGTGGTGTATGTGTATTTTGAGAATAGTCTCGCACTCTGGTATTGTATTGTATATATGTGGTTGTGGATTCATGTGAACTCAGCTTGTCACTGCTTAGGTTAAAGTTAGATTTATATCAGCAGGTAACAGAGCAGTGTAAATATCAGTTTGTATGTATATTAAAAAAAAATTAAATTATTTAGCAGATCGTTACACTTCAAATATAATTCAAGTATGATTTTTCATTTTGAAGCTCATTAGGCAAAGAGACTTAGAGACCTGATTTTTAAAATCTTGAAACATATTTTTCAAAGTTAAACAAGTTAATATTCCAAGATAAATTAAGCAATAAAGAGAGAGTTCAAAAATATTTTTAAAGAAGAAACAACTAGTTGACAGACGACTGACTGCATTGGACA
Organism: Malania oleifera; assembly: GCF_029873635.1. NCBI lineage: Eukaryota > Viridiplantae > Streptophyta > Magnoliopsida > Santalales > Ximeniaceae > Malania > Malania oleifera. Next base: position 55,590,188 of record NC_080427.1, on the reverse strand, counting down.
GTCATCTGCCATAATTAAAAAAAGCTTTAAGAAGAGACAGAAGCGTGACAGACGACTGTCAAGTACTAGACAGACGACTGTCAGTGACAATTGAGACGACTGTGAGTGTTTTTCCAGTCGTCTTCCACCCTTTTGTATGTTTTAAAAAAATCAAGTTGTTCAGTGATAGATGCCTGACTGGATGATGACAGACGACTGCCACCTTACTGTTTGTGAAGTTTATACTTGAAATGCATGGACAGCCGATTGTCAGAGACCACACAGTCATCTGTCTCGCGAAAAGTTTAAAATACTCAACGGACATATTTTTAAAATTTCAATTACTTGAGGCTCAAACTAATATAAAACTCGGACCCTACTCCAAGTAAACTTAGTGAACAAGTTAAATACCTTTTTACATCTATAAATACCCTCAAGTTACATTGATTTGACTACCAAGAATTCAATTCAGCAATCAAATTTCTCTCAAGCATTTTGAAATTCTAAAAACTCTCTATTGCTTACATCTTGCACGAAGTCTACTAAAGTATTTCTGATTTTCTCACTGATATTGTGCTTCAACTATCAATTCTTTCATCCATAGAAAGAATCATACGGTGAAAAATTTCTAGAGCTTTAATCTGAATTTTGTATTATGAATTTTATTGAAGTATATAGTTTTGAACTGTACTAATAAGCTCTTTGAGGAGCAATTCTCTGTACATCTATTTGACTTGTATCTTGTATATTGACGATTCCAAGGATTGTTTGGATCGTTGGCTAAGCAAGGGGATATTGCTTAGAGAGGCAAGCTCTAGCCTATTTGAAGGAGTGACCGAACGAGGGTACATCGTTTAGAGAGGCGGGTTCTAGCCTACTGAAAGAGTGTGTAAACGGTATTGTTCCGTCCGGCAAAGGAACTGAATTTAGTAATCCTTTGGTGGTTCCAAAGGCGAGAACGTAGGCTGGGTATAAGCCGAACCTCGTAAAAATCCCGGTCTCACTCTCTCTTTCCCTTACTCTTTATTTTCAGCATATTTAAATTGCGTGGATGGTTTAATTGGAAATCATATATACTACGTATATTTGGAAATCAAGTAAACTTAAGGTCTAATTTTGATTTGGGTTGTGGAAACTAAAAGGGAGTACATTGGTTAAACCATTCTTTGTGGAAACTATACGGGAGTACGTTACTTGGTTAAACACCCAAAGACAAATTAACTAAAGAGTTTATTTAAATTATGAGCTGTTTGGAAATTAAGTTGAGGTTTGCATTGAAGGAACGATTTCACATTCACTACAGGGATTGGTTCAAATTCATATCCATAGGACTTATATAAACAAACAAACTATCTCAAGTTCTTACATTACCAAAATGTTGTATATTTTAATCTTGGTTTGGTTGTTTGCTTTCAAATTGTGGTTAATTGGTTTGGTTGATTGATTACTTGAATGATTGTGTGGTTATGGATTAAATAAAGAAATAAGTTTTTGCTGAAGGTTTGAAGAATCAACAATAAGTTAAGAATTCCTAAAAAAATTAAAAAGAAAAATTTTAAACCCAATTCACCCCCCCTCTTGGGACTCCACCTTTTTTTTCACTGAGCATACATTAGACTACCTATAGCCAAAGCACAGAGAATCTTCTGCATTTCCTTTACCTCAAAATCATTCTTAGGGCACTGATTAAGACTAAATTTATCTCCCTTAGCCTGGTTTACAATCTTGCATGCCATATCTTTTAAGAACTTTTTTCGATATAACTCTTTTGTGATAGTCCTAAAGCAACCCGAGAACGATCCCAGTGTATTTGTATCGCTAACACAAAAGAGGCTTGACCAAGATCTTTCCTCTCAAAAGTCTTAGCTAGAAATCTCTTGGTTTCGTGCAATAAGCCTATATTGTTACTGGCAAGTAAGATGTCATCAAAGTACAAAACCAGAAAAATATACTTGCTCCCACCGAACTTATGATATACATAGTCATCAACTAAATTCATCTCAAAACCAAACGAGATAATTACCTAATGAAACTTAATATACCATTGTCGAGATGCTTGTTTGAGTCCATAGATGGATTTCTTTAGTTTGCAAACCATATTCTTTGAGTCTCCAGACACAAAGTTTTCTGGCTGCACCATATAGATTGTCTCATCAATGTTACCATTGAGAAACACTATATTTACATCCATCTGATGTAACTCAAGATTGAAATGCGCCACTAATGCCATTATAATCTTAAAAGAGTCTTTCGAAGAAACCGGAGAGAAAGTCTCTTTATAATCAATGCCTTCTTTTTGTGTAAAGCCCTTCGCAACAAGACAAGCCTTGTACCTTTCCACACTGCCTTTTGAATCCCTCTTGGTCTTAAATATCAATTTACAACCAATGGGTTTCGTACCTTCTAGCGATGGGACAAGATCCCACACGTCATTGTCCTTCATGGACTTAATCTCCTTATTCATGGCATCAATCCACTTTTGAGAATTAGAACTTTCCATGGCTTGATAGAAGTTAATAGGATCATCTACCATCACTCCAATGTCTACCTTATGTTCTTAAAGAAATACAATGTAATCATCTGGCATTGCACTTCTTCTCTCTCTAGTGGATCTTTTTAATGACATAGGTTCTTGAGGTGTATGAGTTTGTTCTCCTGGAATAATTTCTTGGGTGGGAGGTTCTACGATATTGTCTTGAATTAATGTGTCTTCAACAGGGTCAGGAATAAAATCCTGATCAATGCCAACAACACCTGTGGAAATATCTATATATTCCTCTTCAAATACAAAGTCCCTAATTGTATCTCCTCCTGCAAACTCGACATCCTCAAAGAACCGGGCATTTCCTGGCTCAAAAAATGACTTAGTTCTGAGATCATAAAATTTGCACCCCCTGGATCTTTCAAAGTACCCAATAAAATAACAACTCACCGTCCTTGAATCCAGTTTCTTTTCATTAGGCCTATAAGGTCTTGCCTTAGCTGGACATCCCCAAATATGAAAGTGGTTTAGACTAGGTTTTTTACTTGTCCAAAGTTCATAAGGGGTTTCGGCAGTCGCTTTAGTTGGGACTCTATTAAGTATATATGCAGCAGTCTTAAGTGCTTCTCCCCAGAGTGATTCTGACAAAGTGGAATGACTAATCATACTCCTTATCATATCTTTAAGCGTCATGTTTCGTCTCTCAACAACACCATTCATAGTGGGCAAACCTGGCATAGTGTACTGAGGGACAATACTGCATTCCTATAGGAATTTAGCAAACGGCCCTAGACGTTGTTCACTTGAACCATTATATCTACCATAGTCTTCAACACCACGGTCAGATCAGGTTTTAATCCTTTTGTTGAGTTGATTTTCAACTTCAGCTTAAAAATTTTTGAACACTTCTAGTGACTGTGACTTTTTTTGAACGAGATATATATATAGCCATACATGGAAAAATCATCTATGAACGTTATAAAATATTGTTGACCATTCCAAGCAACCGTAGGGATTGGCCTACAAATATCCGTATGTATAAGTTCTAAGACGTCCAAGGTCCTATTGGCTTCAAATTTCCTTCTATTGGTTTTTTCCTTTATTACAATTTACACAAATATTAAAATTTGTGAAATATAAAGGGTCTAGAATTTCGTCTGACACATGTCTTTCTATTCTCCATTTGGAGATATGACCTAATCTCTTGTGCCATAACGTAGCTGAATTCTCACTGGTTAATTTTCTCTTGGTACCAGGTGTACTTAAATGTAGGGATTCATTAAATGAAGCAATTGTATCTATCATATAAAGATTAACATAACTTGATAAAGAACTAGAACCAACCAATTTTGAATCATGTTTTCCATTCCCAAATGAACAACAATAACCAGATTTGTCCAAAGTAGAAATAGAAATCAAGTTCTATCTAAAAGACGGTACAGTAAATGTTTCAACAAGATCCAAATAAAATCTAGTTTTTAATAATAATCTAAACAGTCCTATTGCCTCAACTTGAACTGTCTTGCCATCGCCCACATAGATGTATCTTTCAACATCATTTGACTTTCGAAAATTCAAGCAACCCTGCATAGACACACTGATGTGAGTGGTTGCACCAGAATCTATCCACCAAGTGTGTTCGGGTACCGAAATTAAATTAACCTCAGAACAAACAAAATTAAGAAGCATACCTTTCTTAGAACGCCAGGCGTAATAGTTGGTGCATTGCTTTTTTCTATGCCCTTCAGCTCCACAAAAGAAACAATCTGTACCTTCCTGTTTGGTAGGTTTCTTTTGGTGTTTCTTTTGAGGTGCTGTATCTGCAGCAGCCTTATCCTTCTTCCTTTTCTTCCCTTTTTCCTTGAAGGTCGAGGCTAGGTGAGCACACTCAACCTTATCTTGCTAAAGTCTTTCCTCTTCCTGTACATAGTGTGAGATGAGCTCATTCAGAGACCAAGTCTCTTTATGACAGTTATAGCTCACCTTAAACTGACTAAACTATGCCAAAAGGGATAATAATACCAAATGCACTAACAACTCTAAATGTACTCCCTAATGTTACCCTTACCCTTATACCTCATTGAAATTAGGCTTGTCAAGAGTGTACTAATTTTAGACTTTTCATTCTTGACAAACCACTTTTCAATATTGGCAAGAAAATCCTTAGCTGTAGTTATTATATCTGACATAGTGCCCCTAAATGCTTCTGGAATGACTCTCTTCATGATCATTATACACATGCGAATTGATTTCTCTCACCTTTCAAAGTCCCTTTTCTCATCAAAGGTAGTTTTGTCCATAATAGGAGGGGAAGAATCAACCTTTAACGCAAGGTTGAGATCCATGACTCCGAGAACAATTAAAAGGTTCTCTTTCCATGACTTAAAGTTCGAGCCATTTAGCATAGGAATAAAATTGATGTTAGATGTAATATTAGTAGGAGTCATAGCTGAACAGAGAATAACAAACAACCATATAAAATTAAAACAAGCTTACATAAATCCTGAACCAAATTTAAACTCAAAAAAATAGATAATTCCCATCTTAAGATATTGTGTACTCCGTTAATATTTTATCTTTGGACAAATATATTGTTAGAATTGGTGTATTCCCAAGAGGGGGGGTGGGGGGATGAATTGGAATTTTAAAAATTTATCTCCTAGTTTAAACGAGATAGCCGTATAATACAACCTAGGGTCTTTCTCTGTAATTCCAAATTGATCGATAAATATGATATGCGGAAATTTAAATCATGCGCATCATTCACACCATGTCATACACATGTGGTAAATATAAAGTGCGAAAATATAAGCAAATACACGATATGTTATCGGGGTTCGGCCAATTGTGCCTACGTCCCCGCCTCTAGCTCGCAAGCCCGAGGATTCCATTAAAGGTTCACTTAATGAGTGGAGCGGCACCGATTACAACTGGGTCAATTAGCACAGGACTGACCTCAACCTTTACAACCAGGTCAATTAGCGTGGCTGACCTCAACCTACACCTTAACAGGATGGTGCACCTACCTTTCCTAACTAGGTCTAAGCCAATCCAGGACTATTTGACAGGGCTAGTCTCCATCTTCAAGCCCGTGCCTAGAAATTCAATGGTATGTTCACAATCAATGAAATGGTATAGTGATGATACTTTCAAGTAAAGCAGATATGTACCCAGTTACGTGCAATCACATACACCACAAATAAGATATAATAAGTCAGCTCAATGTGGTTTAATATATCAACTCTCAAATATATTTGCTATCGACGTAATAAGTGCGTGAGCGTACAAACCAGTATGATCTTTGTATCACAATATGTATTCAATCTAAAAGCTCACACAAAGATGTCAATCAACTCTCAAATATTTTAGTCAGCTAAATATCTCAATCATATAAAACTCAAGCAACGTATATATTTGGTTTGCAAAAAGAAATTTAATCTTTGTATTCAGTAAGAGATAAAGCTCAATGAATATTGCCACAAAGATTTTTAACTCATAAACAAATATCACTTCAAATATTTTTCAAGATAAAACACAATAGATATTTGTAAATGATTTTGAAAAGATTTTGAAAAGATTTTGAAAAGATTTTGCAACCAAACTAAAATACAAACTTTTCAAGATGTTGCAATGAATATGCAATCTTAGAAGATCAAATGAAAGTCTTCTTAGGATAGACTTATTAAAAAAGTCCCCTAAGAACCCTTAGGTTTGGCTCTCAAGAAAATTGAATCAATCAATCAAAACAAGGAGAGCAAACCTTTCAAAACAATCACTCAATCAACTTACAGAGAGTTTAGACAATAGTAGAAGGTAAGTATGAGTGAAATTGAGTGTGCAAATGAGTAGTAGGAATTTAGAGTTTGAGAGAGAATTTCTTAATCGGGTTGGCTAATTTTCTTCCTAATCATCCCAAATGAAGGGGTATAAATAGACTCCCTTTGAATTATAACCGTTAGGGACAAGGTTGGGATTATTAGAAAAGATTTAATGATTTTTAAATTATTTTAAACCTATTTAACTGAGTTAACCGCAGTAAAAATGGGTCTAACCCGAGTGCACCGGTCAACCAGGACAAGAACTTCGGTTGATTGGGCCAAAAATGAATCGTCGGTTCGGTCGACCGGACATGTATGTCGGCAGGTGATTTTTCCAAATTGCGAGGTTCGGTCAACCAGGGTTATTTTGAACTAAACTGATCGGTCGACTAGACCATTGGGTTTCCACACATGGGAACTCGATCGACTAGGTTGGTGCAATACAAAAAATTCTCGGTCGACCAAGAAGTCAATTAAGTTGACTTCAGGCAGGTTCGGTCGACCGGGGCCAAATGAACTACACAATTCGGTCGACCGGGACTGTGGTTAACTTGTTGACCGAGACCGAGTTCTGTCGACCAGGGTCAGAATGAACTACTTAGGTCGGTTGACCGAAGGTGCACATTTTGTGCATTTCGGTTCTGTTTCATTCCACAATCACCATCTTCAAGTGCCTAACACATACAAGTGCAATGGTGAGTTTCATAAGGTCATTGCTAAGTCCTGTTTCAATTATATTTCTGTATGAGCTTACCTATTAGACCACGCATGTGATGTGTGTGATTATTATATACTAAAAGCCCTAATTACTTTTACATACCCTTTTGCATAAACAAAATATATTACAACACAATAAAAATGAGTCTTCTATCTTCACTTTCTTCCAAGTGCATTAAGATATTTTAATTTAAGTTCCTACACAAAACCTTAAACACCCATTAGATATGATGAGTATTTGTTATAATCAAAACCGGGCGTGACCTATAAGGTCAACATATATTAATTTGTAAGTGATATCTTGGTACAGTAATCAAATGCTGATAATAAGAATATGTCGAATAATAAATCTTCCTTTGGGCCGAATTATTATTTACATGTTAAATAAACTGAAAAATTATCACGCACTTATTACCACAGGTGCGCGTGCAATTCTGTCAAAAAAATTATCTTCCTTTGGGCCGATCAATTTTTACATACGTTTCAAGCCGTTTATATTTTAAAACAAAATTGATTGCGACAGGAGTGGTCACTTTGGCGACTTACTGTTTTAATCAACTTCGTTTCAAAACACACACACACACACACACACACACACACACACACACACATATATATATATATATATATATATGTACATGTATACATATACATATATATGCCCTTAAAAATACCCATATTTGAATTTGTTTTATAACTTTAAAAAACTGTTGTGCTATAATTTTAATTTGATTCGAATTAAATAAAAGATAAAATAAAAATTCAAACCAAATCTTTATCTCAAAAATATAATAACTCAATTTAAACAGCAACTAAATATCTCACGATCCCCGCTAAGAACAAAATTTCCAAAAATATTCTTATTATTATTATTATTATTATTATTATTATTATTATTATTATTATTATTATTATTATTATTATTTGGATCCGAATTTCTAGATTAAAAAAAAAAACAAAGATTTATTCAAATCAACCCAAAATTGAGAAACTATTTCCCAATGATTCAACATGAAGCCACTCCAATACCACTTATAGGAACTTAAAGAGTATTTTTTTAATTGATGAGAACCATCATCATACCAGAATCAGTCATGTCAAATCATTATAAACATTAAACTGAATGCAGAAGTGTAGCTGAATCCAAAGCGTTCTAAGATGTGTCGAACCATGTAGATGGCCTTCCAGATTAACATGTAATCTTCAGAGAATTCCTTCTGCGTTCTCTATATTCCCTTTTGGCGATGAGATGACAAAAGAGAAATTATAGAACCGTCCATGTGATTTGGGGACTATAACCATTATATATATGACCGTTGGCCATATATGTGTATTTCTATTTTCACCCATCATAATAAACGAAAATAACCATTAAAGTATTTACACATTAAAGGTCCACAACTGTTTTGGATACATTAAAACTCATTATAATCTAAAATAACCGATCACTTTTAAATAAGGTCTTTTCTTACTAGACAATTCACAACACATAATTGTTTCACGTATATGTTCATAATTAAAATTTGATCCAACAACAAAACACACAATTCTTAAATGAACTGTGAAATTGTAAAGTCATTTCTAACATTCAAAGTCTAACATAGGGATTGTACTATTCATATGGTGGCTATACTATTTATATGGTAGTTGCACTATTCATTTGGTGGCTGCACAAGTCTACAAAGGTGGCTACACTATTCATTTGGTGGTTGCACAAGTCTACAAAGGTGGCTGCACTATTCATTTGACGGTTTTGAAAATGAGGCTTACAAAATCCCTATAAATAGGGAAGTGGTGGTGAATGAAGAAATCCATCCCAAGCATCTCCAACTCCACCTTTAGAGAGAGAAATCAAGTACTCTCCTACAAAGTATCACTGTTGTAGCCTATGTTTCTAATTTCTCCTAATTTGAGAGAAGTTGTATTATTATTTTTCATAGTGAATTCTTTCTATTCTTGTCCGTGGTTTTTTCCTTGATTTGTTTGGGGATTTTTCACATAAATCTTGGTGTCAATTCCTATTTTCTCATTTCTTATTTTAGCTGTGTGATACTGTTCCTACCCATTCAATTTCCTAACATGAACCACGGCGAGCAAGTATATATACATGAAAACAAAACACAGACAGTTGAAACAAATGAGTAATTTAAGTGTGAAACGAAAATAATAAATTTAAAATAATAATCTCATACGCAACCATCCACACATGAAAATTAATATAGGGTCTAAAAAATAGCTAGACCCAATATCAAAATAGAAACTATATAGCTAGCTAGAGATCGATCAATCATGACGTGCCCACGAAGCCATGTTATGCGATAAGGTTATCATCACCATGTACATCTTTGTTGTGGTTGATATAAACTCTGCCTCTCCTTCTTGCTTTTGTTTTTTTTGGTTTTTTCTTCTTGTGGTTAGCTTATACAGATGGCGGTGTGTAGATGGAGTTAATACGTAATAAAGTAGGCATGTGGAGGCATGTTCAGTTGATCAAGTGGACGGGATTCATGGTGGACGTTGAAGGGCGGCATGTGAGGAGTTAAGGTTCCTTAAGATCAATGGGGAGAGAGAGAGTTAGGCTCACGTCGGACTTCAACTCTGCATGGCCTCGCACAAATAAGGATAAAATGAAAAGGCAAAGGCGAAATTGCCCAACAGAAACCTTTATTGCCTTTCCACACGCCCATCTTCTGTGGGTTTAGTTCGGTATCTGTTTGTATATATGGGCATGTGCATACCTAATTATGCATGCATGCAATCATTCGTCATGCATGTCCATCCATCTCTGCATGTGCTGCACCCATCCACCCCCTACCAGGTCCTACGTTTACAATGCCTAAAATTGTTTGTTTTAGTTTATTGTAAAATATTATGTGTATGAGTTTTTATGTCTTATATATTCATCAAGCTTTTTGGTAGATCTAATGCTTGTGATCTTGAAAGATCTGTATATGCATCTTGATTTCAAAAGAGAAGAGTTCAATCCTTTATTTTGTTTCTAACTAAAATTGAAATTCCATCTTGCACAAGACACGATAAGAAGACACAATAAGCAGGTTGGCCGTAATTTTTATTTATTTATTTATTTTTTTTGGGTGGTCTAGTAAGGCCGGTTCATCATATCGATTGGGTCCAGAGAGAGATAGATTATGTCCTATCTTATATTATTTTCTTTCTTTGTTAAGAGTACAACGTAAAATCTCAAACCTAAAAGTCTCAAATACTAACTATCTTTAGAATGAAGCATATCTTATTAATTAATTTGTATGCCCAAAATATCAAATTAATGAGTCTTGTATTCATTAATATTACAACAAAAAAAATTCAACTTTCATTATTATTTATTAAAGAATGATTATCTTAGACTAATAGACTTGGAAAATGAAATCCTGGATAGATTGAGTTAGTTATATAATAAAATACAACTAGCAAATTAGGGCAACTCAATAGTTTGAGCATTAGGTAGATAAAATGCATGTGATTAGTTCATTATCTTTCATCGTAACTTTGTGCAGTTTAGACTCAAATCGCAAAAATAAATAGATAAATAAAAATAAAAAATAAAAAAGCACAACGAACAACATTACATCCTCCTTTATATTGCAAATGGGGGTTCACCTCCACTTTATTTTACGACTTTTTACACATGGGTACAAACACACAGATATCCACACACGTAAACAAACATATAGAAATCATGCAAGACTATATCTATATATACTAATCTCAAGGAGAAATTAATTAATTATAGCCTAGAAAGTACTGCTTCATTTACTATATAATTAAGCAAACGTAGATCATATACATATATATATATATATATATATATATATATTCATATATAGCTCCATCCATAGTATTACATCCCAAATATAGTCGATCGATCAGGATCAGTATATATATATATATATATACCTAATTTGGATGCAATAATTGATATAATACTTCATATATAGATATTAATGTTGAATTAGTCCCCATTAAGCAACTGCATCGACCAGAGATCCTCCATGCTCCAGAGGTTATCACTTGATTCAATGGGCAAATTGGGAATTCCCCATGAAGCAGCTGCAGGCAGCGTACTCTCTAGATTTGCAGGGTGTGAAGATGGAGAGTAGGTTTCAATTGCATCTACTGGTGCAATCCCAGTGCTCATCTGGCTCGAGCAAGCTTGGTGATCATTTAGCTCTGATGAACACTCTGCTGGGAAATTTTCAGCTAGCTTGATGTGCTTTTGGATTCTAGTTCTCCAGTAGTTCTTGATTTCATTATCGGTTCTTCCTGGAAGATGCTTCGCAATTTTCGACCACCTGCAAGCATCCATGCATTGGAATATGTTATTGAATAATCAACCTTCACATGCATAATAATTAATAAATTTCATATAAAACTATTTTTAAATGTAAATTGATCGATGCATGTATAAATAAATAAATATAAGAACATATGCATATGATTATATGGTGAGAGAATTTTACTTGTGAGCGAAAATTTGAGTGGAGGATTAATGGTTTAATTATATGCATGGATCCAATTATCAAGTACACTTTCGTGCATATCAAGTTTGCAGTAATGTACAATATGGGAAAGAGCACAGTAAAAAAAAATTTTAAAATGATTGACGGGCTAAAAAAATCATTAAAAGTTTTAAATTTTAGCATGCTAGCTAGTCAATTTCTTAATTTACTACAATAAAATTTGAAAAAAAATAATGAATCAATTGCTCAAAAAAGTGTAAATGCCATAAGAAAAAAATTAAGAGAAGTTGTTCTATGCATCTATATAGGGCATATTTTCACCCTACATTTATAATATGGGTCTCATGCATTTAAAAGGATGAATTTCATATAAGACCAACCACTTGAATAGTCCAAAAAAGCCCAAAACTACACTTTAATACCTTTGAAATTTTAAAATTTTTTTATGAATAATGAATAATTGTACTAACTACCAGAAACATCCTAATAATTAGGTTGATTGATGTCTATTTCAAAAAAAAAAAAAAAAAGTTGATTGATGAAATTGTTTGATATTTAGAGGTTTAGGGTCCCAAGAAAAATTCGACTATGTGCATAGAATGAGGTAGAGATATTTTCTTTGATTCTTGTATATTTTGGGCTTGGTGCGTATTATTTGTTTGGATGTTCGGGTTTAATTAAACTTAAAAAAAAAAAAATTAAAAAAAGAACAAGAAAATATTCAATTTTTTTATAATTTGAATTTAAAAATTATTCCATATTTACTGGTTCGGAGTTTAAATCTCGAAAAAAAGAAATAGGATAATGCGACGAGGGACAGTTTGTCTGGTTATGTAATAATAGGCCCTAATCATCCTTCGATGAATGGAAAGAAAGTCGGCTAGCAATATTAATACAAGGAGGGGCCCTAGCTATGTCGCGAACACAGCCAAAAACAAATTCTTCTTGTCGATTAGTGAGGCATACATGCATGCACTGGAGATAGATAGATCATGGGGTTGTCTTTGTGTGTGAGCTGATGATGGGGAGAAAGGAAGTTGACATGTGAGTTGGTAAATTAGGTCAACCCTTGAAATGGAAACTTTAATTAATTTCATGCCCAGTGTACCTTCTTTCCTTGGTGGCTAAACTTATTCATCACCAGCTCTTCAAATAAAAGCGTTTGGTACGCTTCCAAAATCTCTCTTTGAACTTTATATTAAATTTGTGACTTATATTAATGCGTAGGAAAAGCATGGTGAGGAAACAAACAAAGAAGTTGGGCTTCAGGAAAAACCGTCGATGGATCCAGACAGAAACTAAACCGTTGATGCACCCGTTGACGATTCTGGCGACGGTTCAAACAAAAGCTAAACCGATGATGTAATCAATCTAACCATTGACGATTTTGGTGACGGTTTCAGATAGAAGCTAAATCATCGGTGTAACCATCGACGGTTCTTCCTGAAGCCCGGCTTGCTTGTTTGTTTCTTCACCATGCTTTTCCTGTGCATTAATATAAGTCACAAATTTAATACTTTACACTTTATTACCAATTTTGGCAACTCCCCCAGCAAAAAAAAAAAAAAAAAAAAAAAAAAAAAAATTATTAATATTTTTTAAAGAGGTTTTCTATAACACTAATTAACTTGGGTTTGGAATTTTAAAGAACATGATAAAAAGAGAAAAATATGAGAAAAAATTCAATTTTTTGATAGTAAATAAAAAAAAAACTATAGTAAATTAATGGACAATCTTTTGATTTTAAACATTAATTATTAACCATTAATTTTTTTCGTAATCTTTAATCATGGACAAACTTGTATTAATTTTAATATGAATTCTATACCTCCCAAAAGTAATTAATTGCATGCATATATAATTTTGTTATTTAAAGCTTTTAAGCAAACCAATCAATATTAAAAATTTAAAGCACCACATGATCTAGCTACCTTATTCTTATCGGTGGGTCATGTATATACCAACCCTGATGAATATAGAACAGGCACTGCTTTGCAGAATTTCCAAAAAGCAAATTAAGGAATGAGAAAAAATGAACCGAGCCAGCTGGTAATTAGAGGAGAGATTGGTCGATGGATAAATGATATGAATGAGAAAAAGAAGAAGAATTAACGACTTATGGTAGCCATTTGTATGCACTACTACAAGCGTGGAGAAATTTATAGGTCCACTTGAGATTGGGCTACCATGAAATTGAAGCATGCATATGCACCTTTTAAATCCAACGCGCCCCCCTCCCCCCTTCAAAAGAAAAAAAAAAAAGAAGAAGCTATAATTCTCGCCGCCATATGATGAAGTCATAATTAAAGATGGATAACATGGAGATCCACCCGAAAAATAAAATAAAAAATGATGGCCATATATATTTTAGAGCTTGGAAGGATCTTCCAAAAGGAATTTGTGTTAGCCATGAATATAATTTCCCATTATAAACCCCACCCCCCATGTTCCAATTCTTATTCATCTCTCTCTCTCTCTCTCTCTCTCTCTCTCTCTCTCTCTCTCTCTTTCTCTTTCTCCCTCTCTCTCTCTCTCTCTCTCCCTCTCCAAACGTGGTATGGCGGCAGCAAGGCTGGCTAGCTAGATGAAAGTGCAAATAGGGACTCCCAGGAGGTGCTTTTCTTAATCCAAATACATTCGGAAACAAGGTAGTGACTCCTCTTTTTCTTCTTAAAGCAACAATATTTACTTGGTCAATTAAATTCCTTTCACAAACTGTTACTCTCATTTCTAAACCCATGGCTCTAGAATTCCTTCATCCATACATGTACATATAAATTAACAAATTTTGTTATCATGCAGAACAGCTAGAACTCACCTGTTTCCCCACTTAGCATGAAGCTCCATGATCAACAGCTGCTCCTCCGCCGTTATGTTGCCTCTGCGAACGTCCGGCCGCAGGTAGTTCAGCCACCGGAGCCGGCAACTCTTCCCCGTCCGCTTCAGACCTAAAAGCGTATATATATATATATATATAGATTAAAACATGTGTTAGAAAGTCCGATGGCTAGGTAGCTAGGGTTTTGACATGCAGGTAAGCTAGCAAGGTAGAACGGAAAGATGAGAGAGATTGAGAAGAGAGAAATGAAAAAAGGCTAGCACGCAGTGGATGGAGTAGTAGTGTTTAATTAAGTCACCGGCAGATTTTGCGAGTGAGTTCCAAACGCCTTCACCGTGGTTGGCGATGTAGTTAATGAGGATCAAGTCTTCTTCCATGGTCCATGGCCCTTTCCTCACTTCTGCATCTTGGGATGAGTTGCATGGCTTTTTATCCATGTTCATTTCGATCTCTTGGATGGAGTTGGAGAAAGGTAGCTAGCTGCAAGTGAAAAGCGGGAGAGTTGAAGAGAGATAATGGAGTTAGCTCTGGGTTTTATAGAGCTGCTCTCATATCCTATAATTTTGAGGATTTAAGGCTTTAATTTGTTTTGCAGCTCAGATTTTTTAGCCTAACTCCAACTTCCACACTAAGTAAAATTGTCAATTAGTTTTTTTTTTTTTTAGAAGGTAAAGATTTTTCTAAAACAAACAAATCCAAACAAAACTTACAAACTCAAGCTAGAGTCTTGAGAAACAAAACTAAAAACTGACTACGCGAAGGACAAATAACCGACAAAACACACCAACGACACCATCCCATGAGAAACGACCAAACATAGAAAAAACCCTACCCAAAAAGCCATCAAATTATCCTCCTAAATCAGTAAGAATGCAATGAAACTCTTCCCGATCCAAATTCAACAATTAGTTGGAAATCATAATAATGACCAAGCTAGCTACGCACATATATATCCATCCCATCATTTATATATATATACACACACACACATGTGGTGCACATATGCATGCATGCAAGGCCACGACTCCAGCCACCATTGCGTCACACTAGAAACTATGGTGTGGCATTGAAAGTGATGGTGTAGTCCCAAGAGGGGAGTGAATTGAGTATTTTATATTTAATGAGCGGAAGCTTAATTTATTTTAACATTTTTTTTCTAAAGAAGGGCGACACCTTTATTTATTTATTGATAAACCCTCACTTTTGGCGGAAGAATACTGTGGTTACAAGATAATCAATGGGAGGAACAAAAGACAAAGCTATAAAAGCCTCCTAAAAAATAATACCAACAACCAGCCAAAACAGGATTACAAGTTCAAGCAAAACAAAACAAAACAAGGACCTACAAACAAATCTCAAGCAACAAAACAAACAAAAGATAAAGAACATAAAGCATAAACCAAAACTAATAGGAAATCAGCTAAACATACCTTATATAAGCCGTGCCTATCTTCTCCAGTTTATATAACCCATTGATAACTCTAAGGAGTTGACTACTATTCATAAACAAATTATTCCTCTCCATAGCACCTTAACGAGTCAAGACATCTGTCACTTTGTTCCCTTCTTTATACCAATATTTTATCGAAAAGTCTATAACGCTTATTTATCACGTTCCCTTTAAATAATATTAATCAACACAAGAGTCTAATTAGTGAACGACTATACCAAAGAACAATCCTAAATATATATAATCAGAACACAAAGCTTATTTTAATTCCAACATATTAATATAGATGAATAGATATTTAAACCATACAAATATTAACCTTTGTGTTTAACCAATGAATATGTCAATAAACAATCTCAACAATTTCAGCCAAGCAAATATCCTTCTTGTATTTGAACAATTATTCAACTCAAATAAAATTATCTCAGCTGATTTAAATAAATTTAGAATTGCAAGTTCAGCAGCGTTTGATTTACAATGAAAAGTTAATTTATTCACAATATTCACAAGTCTATCAAAGCATTCACAATATCCTCAAATCAATCTCAGCATCCAACAATTCCCATCAGAATTTTAAATCATTCACATTAGATAATAAACAATCTAAAATTGCATAAAAGTAAAAATATTATGGAAAAGAAAGACACGCAAATTTTTTACAAGGTTCGGCGGCTTGCCTACCTCCTTACCTTGAGCAACCCGCTATGAGGATTTCCTTTCTCACTTCGTTAACCAAATGAAGCACCCCTCTCTCCGTTCAAGGTTGAGACACCTCTCTAATGAGAACAATCCTCTCGCTAGGCAACGCTTCTATCCCCGAACCGTCAAGTTACAATACAAGTAACTAAGATTTTCGTACAATAGAAACTCTCTCAAAAGATAGGATTTGTACATGTTAAAAGCACTAGGATACTCTCAAAATAAATTTGAAGCTGAAGAGATTTCTAGGTTTTCTAGATTGAAAATCTATGAACTTGAAGTGTAAAACCAAAAAAACATTTTAGAAAAGGGAACGACGCACAACAACATTTAAGAGATAAAATCAATGTGCTTTGATGCTCTTTGGTTGCCCTAACATGTTTAGGATTAGTGTTTTATAGTTAGGTTTGAAATATGACTGTTTGGGCACGTTTTAGTAACATTATTGTTCAAAAACTAAAAGATTTAGGCTGTTCGTGAGACTTATCGAGTGCTTCAGTAACCCAAACTCTTTAAAAATAGAACATAAGAAAGTCAGTAGTAGGTCAGTCACTTGACCATGATGGTTCAGTCGCCTGATCATATTCAGTCGATTGAATTAGGAGTTTAGTGTAGAGACTTGGAAAATTAAATTAATAAAAGTAATAAAGAAAGAGAGAGGGAAGAATAAGAAAGGGAAGGAAAATTTAAAAAGGGAGAGTAGCAGGGCTTCGTTGACGAACTCAAAGTCTTCGTCGATGAATGTCTGGTAGATTTCGGCGATGAGGTACACGTGTCCCATCGACGAGAAGATACCGAGAATTTTTGGAGTTTTTGGCAAATTTCAGGTTCATTGACAAAATAGCCTCCTCGTC
This sequence comes from Malania oleifera, assembly GCF_029873635.1. NCBI lineage: Eukaryota > Viridiplantae > Streptophyta > Magnoliopsida > Santalales > Ximeniaceae > Malania > Malania oleifera. Next base: position 55,572,872 of record NC_080427.1, on the reverse strand, counting down.
GACGAAGTGCCTTCATGGGTTTGTTGACAAATTATTTGAACTCGTTGACGAACGACGGCCTCTGAATAGAGGAAACCCTCATTTCAGCGTCATTTTCTCTCTCCTCTCATTCTCTCTCTCTAGAAACTCGAAACCCTCACATTCTCTCTTCTTTTCCAGCTTCATTACAGCTTAGTTTGACGATTAGGAATAGCCACGAGGTTTCTGAGAAGATTCTCTGCAACATAGCCGGTGTAAATTTTCTGTTTGGAGTTTCGAGGCATTATTTCAAAATCAGGGTAAGTAAGAGATTTTACGGTTTAATGGGTTGTTTGAAGTATTTGAAATCTGGGAAGTATTATAGATAAATTGTTGTGGGAAATGAGTTAATTGATTTGACAAAAATGTGATTTTTAGGCTTTTGAGCTGTGAACGCCAATGAGCGTCAAATTTAGGGTGTTAGTAGACCTTTCAGTAAGTCAAGTAAGGGGAATAAATTATAGCAGTTTATTTTTGAAAATTATGGGTTGAGAAATATGAGAAACGGTACTATGATATTTTACCTGAAATTTAGTATGATATAAATATCAGATGAAATTTGTGTGGCATATGATTTATATTGAGAAATGGTTAAAATGGGTTAAATGATTTTCCCTGATAATGTGAATTGAGATTATGAGATTATGAAATGTGAATTGAGATATGGGATTTGAAATGGGGAAAAATGATGAAAGTAAAATGTACTGAAAATATATATCTTTTGAGAAATGTATATGGTAATATGAGATGAAATGAGTTGTGAATACTGTATTGCAAAAATTGAGTTGAGAATACTAATTACGTGAATATTTCAATGTTAATACTGCAATATGAATATGATATGAGTATATTGAAAATGTGAATATTGTAATGATAAATACTGCAATGAGAATAATGATATGTGAATACTAATATGAGAATATGAAATTGAGAATATGAGAACGTGAGTATTGTAATGTGAATACTACAATACAAATATTGAATTATGGAAATGAGAAAGGTGAATATTGCAACGTTAATTCTGCAATATGAAAATGAGAAATGTGAATATGAGAAATATGATTATGAGGAATGTGAATATGTGAAATGTAAATATTGCAATGTAAAATTTTACAATATGAATACCGAACTGTGAGTATTGAAATGTGAAATTCTAAAATATGAATACAAACATGTGCTTGATGAAATATCAATTTGACATAATGATTGTTGGTATGTGACAGTGATAACCCTGATGTATGGATATGGAAACCCTAATGATGGGTTGTGATATTGAGCACGGTACCATTGTTAGTGGAGTTAGTGTAACCACACGAGCTCGTGGAGTGTGTGGTGTGATAGTAGACTAAAATGCACAGTAGAGTTGTTGTGCCTTTTGAGTCCAGATCAGGGCTTTTGACCGACCAGTCGTACTACAGACATAAGATATATGAGATGATATTTTGATCTAACTGGGTTGGCTAATCGCAGTTAGATCCAGCCTTTGGGCCGCACAACCCTATTCATAGGGAGAAGCATGAAGTGGAGAGATATCCTCAAGGTAGCCATGAGTACAAACACGAATGTATCGGTAACTAGGGACACTCATGAGATAGATATAGGAATGGAATGAAATGAAAATGAAAATAAAATTAGAATGGAAACGAGAAAGAAAATGAGAAATGAAATAGCGCGAGTTAATAAATAATTAAAGCGAAGTAAAACACACAGCCTGAGGGTTCACTAAGTAAGGTGAGTGCTCTGATAAGTATTAGTTGTAGCCAAACTCGAGTTAATCGGGCTACAATGCAAACGATATCAGGGCAGAGGGAAGCTACTTGTATAGGCGGCTAAGCTTCCTTATTCTCAGGAACTTCTCTGGTAATTATGGGTTGCGTGTGTATGGTTTTGGAGATGAAAGTAAAAACTTATGAAAGCTTGTGTTGTATATCAATATGATTATGATTGTGGAAATGGTATATTTTCTCAGTAAATATTATTACGGAAATGAATATATGTTATTATATAATGAATCTCATATGGCCACACACTATAGATAATTTATTCTGTCTTACTAAGATCTGTCTCAACCAATTATTTAAATATTTCAGGAAATCAAGACAAACCTGGTGATAGAGCTCTAAGATAGAGGGGAGCAGATACTCTGAGTAGTCAGGGTAAGTATTATGAGTTAGGGAGGTTTGATTCCCCTAGAGTTTTTGTGGTTGAATTGTATATATGGATGGTTGATACTCTGGGTTGTGTATTCGCTGTGGTGTGTATATGTATATATATGAAACGACTTCCATTGTTAGGGTTGTGTATATGAGTATGATTGTATACCCGATACCCGCTTTCGGGTTGGGTTATGTATTATTATGATATCAGTTGACATGGCCGATATGTAGATATATGTGCTAATTATATGGAAAAAAAAAATTGGGGCGTCACATTTAGCCACTTGAACTAGTGGGAAATTTCAGTTTCAAACACCGTTCAATATTTTGGGCATAACTTTCACTAGAAAACTCCAAATAAGGCGATCTTGGTGTCAAAAGAAAGCTAAGAAAACATACCACAACTTTCATTTTGAAATTTGTGAATATGGGAAGTCATTGATGGAGAAAATCACACATCAATGCAACTGTTAAAAAAAAAAAAAAGGGAATTTGAAGTATCCCATTGATGTTTTTTCCATTCCAAAAATAATTTTAACCTTTTTGAAATAACTTTTGACCGTATAAAAATATTTTCCAAGTAGTTTATAAGGTATCTAGGTCCAAGTAATTAACTTTAAAGTTTCATAAACAAACCTAAGTTTGAGAATTACTTACATGAGACTTACATTACATTACACATGAAAGATTAACTAAGTCTTCACGTCTTGAAGTTAGATATTCATTCGAGCTCTAGCTTGTTAGCCTTGGTGGCTACATAAGCTTAATTGCCTTATTTTTATGATAACAACCCATCAGTGGTTCTAGGTAAACTTATCATTGCATAATAAGTTATGGTAAGTATAATCACAAATGCAAAGATTGAGTAAATTCTTAATAGGTTACACATCATCAAAAAGGGGGAGAATGTTAACCTTGGTGGCTACACTATCGTGGTTTATATGTTTTGATGATATTAACCTATTTGTTGTTCCTAGTATTTTTTCTATCTTTACAAATCATGTTTAGTACAGGTACAAGTAACACATTCACGAAGTACTAGATCAAAGGCAAAGATCGGATGAAGTTGACCTTGAGTAGGAAAGATCAAATGGACACTCACTCGGAAAGGATTCGAGCACAACCAAAGGAAGTTTTATGTTGAATTATATGTAATATCGGTTGTGTGAAGTAGGAACATTTTGTAACTCTTGCGGTTTTGTTTCATACATGATTTCTGAGTAAGAGTTAAGCAAATGCACATGCGTACTAGGACACATGAGTTTATAGGATTTCGCAAAGTCACAAACTCAACATACATAGTTTTCAAAGTTAAATTAAAGAGTTTGTCAAAAGAATTCTAAACTCAATGTTGATTTGCAAAGGGACAAGTTTTCAACATCTTTGTTTTTTGAATATTCACATACTTTGTCCTGATTGTGTCAAAACATGTTTTATGTCCCAAAGCATCAAGAAAGTCATAGTATATATTTTTATAAAGGACATACTAGTATATAAGATATCCAAATAAGCTTTCAAATGTATTTTCATAATCAAGATGTCTTATATTCAAGGGAAACTCATCTGAACAAGAATTAAACTTCATTAGACTTCATATGTTTTATATACTTTTGTCTAAGAATGTTTTAAGTCATTAAAATATTTTTTGTCAAGGAAGAATGGAGCACTCATCGACTAATGCATATCACTTGTTGACTAGAAAATCCAGTAGTTAGATCCTGTCTCGCAACCTAAGTGACTAGTTGACTAGTGCAGGGCACTAGTAGACTAGCAGGTGGGTCTCGTCAACTAGTGAGTAGGACTAGTCAACTAGTGGTCTCGAGCCCAGTGCAATAACGGCTAGTTCCTTTTGGGATTTACTCCCAATGGTCCAATAATGGCTAGTTCATGATTTTGGCTATATATACAAGTTCTTAGACTTGTTTAGGAATGGTTCTGAGTATTTCTGATCATATTTGTGAAAGGCGCTTGCATATTTTTGGAGTAAAATTCAGAGCGTAAAAGATCAAATTGCGTATTTGATGGACACCTCTTCCCAAGGACAATCTATATATCAACCATCAATGTTCAACGGTTCCTATTGCCCAGTATGGAAAAATTGTATGGGCATATTCATTCAAGAGTGCAATTTGAATATGTGGCGGGTCGTTTCAAAGGGAGACTATATTTTCAAAAATTAAGAAGGGGAACCAAAAGAAATAAAGGAACTATCATTAAGCAAAAAGATGTTAGTAGAGTTTAATTTTAAAGAAAAAACACTTTTATTTTTTGTGCTTTAAATGATAGTGAATATAGTCGTGTTTGCAGATGTGAAACCGCAAAAAGAAATATGGGATTTGTTTCAAAGCACCCATGAAGAGCCTTAAAAAGAAATATACCTCACCTTAGATTCATCTAGTACTACTCACCAAGAAACATTAGGAGAAGCACATTTTTTGCTTCGTAGCCAATGAACTAGAAGAAATTAGTTTGGATGATGATGAGGATTACACTCCTTCTTATGATGAAGTAGTGGATAATTGTACTAAATTGTTTAATGAATTAGTTTTTGCAAAAAAGGAAGAACAAAAATTTTGAGAAAGAGCTTGTCATGTTTAAACATAGGGAGTCTTCACTGAGGACCTTGTTTTAAATTCTCAAAAAGAGCATAAAACTTTGAAAATAAAGATATAAAATTTGGAAGGAAAATTGTCAAAATTCAAACAAAAAGAAACTTGTCTTTGTTCTATATTGAAAGAAGAAAATAGTTCTTTGAAATCTAAAATTGAGGAGCTTGTTTCAAAAGCCCAAAAAGACCATGAACTTTTTCAAGTAGAAGTAGGAAATTTGAAAAATCAAATTGCAATTGTTTTAAAAGAAAACACTTGCTTGAAAAATAAAATGAAGATAATGGCAAAATCATAAAAGGAAAATAAAATAAATGATGTGAATGGTGTATTTTCAAGAAGGGGGGGGGGGGGGGAGGTGAATTGGATATTTAAAAGAATTCTTCCTAGGTTATGTGTATTCAATTTGAAATCGCGGCCAGTATTACACAACCTAGAGTCTAGTCAACACAATCTCAAATCCTATAAATATATAAACATGTATGAAAAATAATCAATCACAATAAATAATCATACATGTGCGGAAATTAAATAGCATAGGGAAAGAGAAAGACACAAAATTTATTATCGAGATTCGGCCAATCCTTCCTACGTTCCTGCCTCAAACCGTAGCTCAAAGATTCCAATATTTGCTCACTTAACTAGGCGGAGCGATGCTGTTTACAATACTCCTTACAAGGCGGAGTCTCCTCAGCCCAATTATGGGGCTGAGCCACAACTAGTTCTCCTTATGAGGCGGAGTCACCTCAGCTCAATTACGGCCGAGCCACAACCAGATCTCCTTATGAGGCAGAGTTTCCTCTGTTTACCTAAATCGGGTTAGAGCCAAACCGGTTCACCTTGCAGGATGGTATATTCCTCTTCCGACCACATGCCGGGAATACAAAGATAATAAATTTTGTGTACAAAAAAAATTGCTTCTACAAAAGCAGAGAAGTACAAATTTGAAACTCTAAAATACACTCTCAGATGATATGAGTTTAAGCTCAGTAGAGCATTGGTATTTTTCTCAATATGATTTTTGCAATCTTTGAATAAAATGTTTATGATAAAAACTTCAAAGTTTTAAACCCACGTAAATATTTCTCCGAAAATATATTTCAATAAAAAGTAGGAGAACCTAGGGTTTTTCTCTCAAGCCCTTTTTGCAAATGATGAGACAAATGATCTTTGAGTAAAAATGTATATAAAGATAAGTTCTCAAAGATTCAAATATAATCAGTGATTTCTCCCTAACATATTTTAGCAATAAATGATGTAAGGAGAAATTTAATTTTTGCTCACAAGAATATTTGCAATAAAAACAAGATAAGCTTTTGAATCTTACAATGGAAGTGCTCAAAGATTCAGGGCTATAACAGTTTCCCCAAAAATATTGATCAAGAAAAATATATGGGAGAAACTTTAATCTTACTCTCAAAATGATTTTCAAACTAAAAGGTTAAGAGAGAATAAGTGCTTTTGGTGATTTAAAAAAAAGAAAAAGAAATGTCCAATCAAAATATATGCTCTCTTTCAAAAAGGTTTTTTCAAAGGAATGAGAGAGAGAGAGAGAGAGAGAGAGAGAGAGAGAGAGAGAGAGAGAGAGAGAGAGAGAGAGAGAGAGAGAGAGAGAGAGAGAGAGAGAGAGAGAGAGTATAAGTTAAAGCACAAAAATATTTTTGGGAGGATTTATGATCTAAGCATTAGTTAAAAAATGAGTAATGAAAGGGTATTTATAGATTTCTCTTGAAATATGACCATTAGGGACATAAAGGGTATTTCTAAATTTATTTAATTAAAAATTAAACACATTTAGCACTAAAAAAATAGCCAAATCTGGAGGGTCGGTTGACCAAGGGCTTTGTCAATCGCTTGGCCTTTGTTAAAAGTTTAAATTTTTGGACAGGGTCGGTCGACCATGGGAGGCACCGACCGGCTTGCCAAAGGCGATTTTCCACCCTTCGTAGGTTTGATCGGCTGTCCACAAGAGTTGGTCGGCTAAGTGAATAGTGTCGGTCGGGTGGGGCTATTCTGTTCTAAAATAGTTTATAACACCCCGAAACCAAAAATAAGGTCCGGAGTATTATTTAAAATATATCTCTGATACCACCTTGTGACGCCCTGAACCTGCCAAATGGGGCCTAGATGCCACATGTTCCATTACCTGTATTTGATATTCTCACATCAATTATGCAGCGGAAATAATAAAAACTCTTCAATAATATAATAGAGTTTCTACATATCTATAATCTCAAAAGGTATTCTCCAACATCTAGGATTCACAAACATATATATACATCTCAGAAAACTTAAATATAATACAACCCCAAAATATACAACTCAAAAATATAACCAAAGTTTATACCCTCTCTCTCTCTCTCTAAAAAATGCTACGCCAAGCCCTGAGCTCACTGAGCTTGATCACACGAAGGTCCTGAAAAAGATAGAATTCATATCAAGTGAGACGCATCTCAGTAATTAAGTTGGAATAGATTAACACCAGTGTGTGGCTAACACGAGGTTTGTGAACAAATATATAATCATCATTTATAAAAGTTTCAGAATTATGAAACCATTTTCTGTCCCTACTCACACACATGCAGAATATTTTACCAACGAGAGTTCCCAAGGATTGGGGTGGTTACCCGCCCATACAAGTAGCACCCCTATGCTCTAATACCTTATGCAACCTATAGCTACAATTGAAGCATATCAGGCCACTTACCTTACTTAGTAAGCCCTCAGGTGATTCTTTTATCTCGTACATACACACACATACACACAAATGTTTAATGTCAGAAGTTCCCTAGAATAGGAAAGATTACCCACCTACACAAGTAGCTTCCCTCTTCCCTAATACGTTATGCAGCCTAGTATGGTTACATCTGATATTAATCAGGGCACTCGCCTTTCTCAACAAGTCCTTGAGCGCAGTGTATATTTCGCCCTAAATAAATGTAATACTACAATATATAATACATATTTACTTTACTCTATATCTGTTATCTCTATATTACTTATATTTTCATGTTTTAAGTATTTCAAATCATATAATTCACTTTCACATTTCGTATTACTCTGATTTCATGCACATGAATCTCACTTCCACATTTCACATCATCCACATTTCACATTCACATTTTGCATTACTATGATTTCATGCTACTCTGTATTCACATCTGCATTCACATATTTTGTTCTCATATTATTCACTAGTTAAATTAAATAATTATGCATTTAAAACTCACTATCAGATGGATAATCACGGTTATGCTTCCCTCTGTGACGGGTTGTGCGGCCCGAAGGCTGGACTTAACCCTGGTCAGCCCACTAGAGTTAAATTAGAAAACAACCTCTTCAATTTGTAAGTTAGATTGACTTTCCCACACTGGTCTAGACTCTAGGGGAAACTCTACCCTACACAGCACAATCGACCATCCCGTCTCCACACTCACCACAAGACATGTGGGTGCACTGAAGTTCTCAAATCATATATTGCAATTTAACATTCACATCTAGTTCTGATTATCAATACACATGCAATATAATCCCAATACATTTCAGTATTTCCAACATGTCATATATACATACATATATATATCACAACTCCACTTCGTATTTTCATTTTACTTATGCCACACATTTCAAATAATATGCATAATTATATCTCATTAAAATAGTAAGCCAACCCATATTCATCATCCTTATTACTAAAGATACACATCATATCCCCACAATTTCCAGAAAACTCATTACTTTAATCATTCCATTTTCACAAATAATAACTATAGCCCTAGGCTTAAAAACCATAGTTCAAACGGTTGAATTTTCTTTTAAAATTCACTTGATAACCATATGCATTTGTAAACACATATATTTTCCATTTAAACCGGTAAATTCATAAAAACTATTGGCTTAATCTATTCCCCTAACCTGTTTTCTAGAAACTATGCCAGTAGGGACCCCAAAACAATGCCTACGGCGCTCACCTGAGCCCTGATTCAATAACCCTAGTTCAATCAAATCAACCCTAAATGAAAACCTAAATGCATTTACAAATTAAAACATATGTCTTCTTCTTCTTATGCTTTGCTCTTTTGATTTTTCGTGAAATACTCCAAGTGAATAAGCTTTAAGTTCCTCTTGGCTTCCATTTCCCTTACCTTATGTGTGTGTTGAAACATAAACAAGCTTAAGCACTTAAAAACACACATAAGATGTTTGTACTTTGTCAGCATTAAAACAGGGATTGGACTCAGAAAGTCAACAATCTCCCCCTTTTTAATGATGACAAACACATAAGAGCAAAATGAGTTAAGGTTGAAAAGACTCCCCCTAACAATATGCATAATTGAAAAATATGCAATGTAACTCAAGCATATTTACGAAAGAATACATTTCAAATAAATCATGCATTTAGATTTTGCAATGAAGCACAAATGCTCGTAGCTTAGATATTTACCCCATTAAAATTATTTGCCTTATTAAAAAATTCTCCCTTTTTAGCATAAGGTTTCTTATAATTTTGCTCATTTAATTCTCCCCCTTTTGGCATCAGTAAAATAGCTAAGCTAAGTATAAAAGTATTTGTTCATTTTAACAGATACCTTAGCTTGAAAAATAACTCTCCCCCAATATAGATATTTTTCCTGTGATTATTATATTATGATTATGAGTCTAAAATTGTGTGGCATGCGTAATATAAAATAACCGTTTTATACGGGGAATGAGATTTATATTGATATATATATATATATATATATATATATATATGATTTTCATTGAGAAATAATGATATGAGTTATACAGATGTTTTATACAGAAATGAAAACATGAGTTATTGATATGTTTGATACAGATATAAAGATATGTTTTATAGAAAAGAGGATATATGTATTTATTTAGTAATGATGAAATGAGATACACAGATACATTTTTTACTGTGAAATGATGAAAATGTGTTATATAGATAGGTTTTCAATGAGAAACGATGAAATATGATATACAATTATGTTTCTATTGAGAAATGATGGTATATGAGAAATACAGATATGTTTTATACAGAAAATGATGATATGTGACATATATAGAGACGTTTTACACAGAAATGATGAAATGAGAATTATACTAAAATGATGAGAATTATACAGACATGAAGAAATATAAATACAGAAATGTAGAAATGAGAACCCTGATGGATCAGAGTTATTCAGAGCATGGTACCGTTGCTAGCATTATGTTGGTGCAACCATACGACTTGCATAGCATGTGGAGAGGCAGACGATTGGGCCTGTGAAGGGTTGTGTTACCCCCTGGGGTCCGGACCAAAATTAGGTAGGCCAATTGTACTATAGATGCATTTCCTATTTTGATCTAACCGCGTAGGCCAACCACGGTTAGTTCAAGCTTTCAATCAGCCCAACCCGGTCATGTTGGGTGAATAAATGATGATGTGATTATCCTCAGGATGGTTTCTCATTACAGACGCGAAAATGAACCGCCATGAGCTACGGACACGTAGTGTATTTTATACTGGTGGATGCTCACAAGTTAGAAAATGTTTATAAAAAGTGAAAAGTGAAATGATCAACCATGAGCTACAAACGAGAAGTGTATTTTATACTGGTGGCTCATAAGCTAGACTAAGATAATGAGATATGATATGAGAAATGAACAACCATGGGTTATAGATGCATTGTGCTATATGTTGGTGGATACCCATGGGCTAGAATGTGATTATAAATATGAGTAATGAAAAAGTACGTATATGATATAAGAAATGAATGGGTATGTATACGATATGAGTTATGAAAGCTTATGTATATAATTATGAAAATGATATGAAATTTTATGACACTATGTTTTATATTTATGATTATGAGTACATATCGGTATATTTTCTCAGTTGTTATAATTATTTAAATGAATGTGATGATATATTAAAACTCATGTCCCACACACTGTCAATAATTTATTTCGTCTTATTGAGAGGTGTCTCACCCAAAAATTTAAACATTTTAGGAAACCAAGACAGGTCAGTAGAGAGAGTTCCGAGGTAGAGGAGATTGTTGTACCTTGGGATTCAGGGTAAGTGTTATAGTTAGGGTATGCAGTGTAACGCCTAGAGTACCTATGGATTTTTGGGGATGTACATGAATATGTGTGTGGAGATTATAACACTCTGGTATTGTATTGTATTTCGGATGGTATTGGATTTTGGACCCAGACAAAGTATGTATTCTGCTATGTGAATAGTAGGTTTGATGGATTGATTACCTGGTACCCACTACGGGTTGGGTTATGTATGATATATGATATTGAAGTTATTTAACATATGATTGATTATTATTGCTATTTACTGAAAAAAAAAATTGTTGGCCTAACAAGGTCTTTCAATTGGTTTTGGTGATAACAAACAAAGGACTATTTAACTTGGAAAGGTTGAGTTTTGTGTTTCAGGAAATATGGATCATGTGTGGTTCAAGCAAAGTTCAAGTATAGCTCAAGTACGGATTAAGAGAAGATCAAGTATGAATCAAGTATGGGACAACTATTAAATGATCCAAAGAGAATCTAATATATTTGAAGATTAAGCAAATTTTTCAAAGAACCTTAACAGCAAAACATGGGAAAGAACTCAAGCATGTCTTATGAAGGCTTAGGAAACATATTTGTAAGTATTTCAAAAGCCAAAATATCATTTGAAATATGTTTTGAAGTTCTTTAAAAAGATTAGAAAGTTTTAAAAGACCTATTGAAGTTTTCTGAAATAAGTCTTGTAAAAATCAAAAGAGAGCAAAACAGTTTGTAAAGAATTAAAAAAAAAAAAAAAAAGGTTCTTGAAAGATCAGATGATTGAACTTTTCAGTTCAGATATCTGAAGTGGCAACTTTAGATGACTGAACTTCATATTCAGACATCTAAAGAATTACTTCAGACATATGAAGATTAAGTGCAGACGTTTGAAGAATTTATGGAGCAAACAGAAAGATGCATTAGCAGTTCAGACATCTGAACTCGCCACTTCAGACATCTGAACCTAGAACCTCAGACGTCTAAACTCTGACTTCAAACATTTGACCCTGTATCTAGTTCTATTTTTTAAGGGTTTCAGGAACTTTAGACGTCTGACCTCGAATCCTCAGACGTCTGAACACTATTCAATGGGCAAAAATTTTAAAACTCTTATTTTTTAAATTATAGCAGTTTGAACCCCAAATTTTCTAACAACTTGGGAAACTCTTTAAGGAAAATTTTGCAACAAGGAAACTTGCTTGGAATCCTATAAATACATGGTTCTTGTGAATCAAAAATATACCAAGCATTGAAAATCCGTCAAGCTCTCTTGCTCTCAAAATCTCTCTTTGATCAAACTCTTGCAAAGCTGAAAGTATTGTTGTTATGATATTCTTGCTCATTAATTCCTGAAGAAATAATACTAACTTCTCATCTGGAGAAAAGGAATTTGGTGAAATTCTTGTAAAGCTTCAAAAGTGTATTTCTTTCTTGATATTTATCTTTTGAAGTACATAGTTTGAAATTGTACTAATCTGCTCTTTGTGTGAGCCTCTTTTGTACACCAGCTTTTTAATATCTCTCTTGTAGATTATGGACGATTCCAGGCTGTTGGATCATTGACCAAACAAGGGTTTATTGTTTGGAGAAGGCGGGCTCTAGCCTTGGCCAAGGAGTGGTTGTAAACAGGCGTTGTTCCACCCAGTAACGAAACTGCTATAGTGGAACCCTTCGGTGTTTTGCCAAAGGCGAGGACGTAGGCTATGTTGAAGCCGAACCTCATAAAAATCTTTGTGTCTTTCTCTCTGCTTTACTTTATATTCTGTACTTGCTGTTGTTGTATGATTTAAAAATACAGGTTGCAGGTTTTAAAGTGAGAAAGAAACAAAGACTCTTGATAATTAGAAAGTACGTTTTGATTAATCATTTGTGAAAACCCAAAAGGGAGTACGTTGGTTAATTTGCGAAAATCTTGATCAAGAGAAGTGCATACTAAGAGCATATTCAAACAAGGTGGTAAACGTTTACAGGGAAATTGACAAAAGCACTAATATTTTTGGTTGAATGATTGAATTGCTTTGATTCCATTGATTGACTTGTGAATTTGAATTTTAGTATTTTAAGTGTGATAATCATTTATTAATTGTTGTTTTCTTGGTGTCATAAGAAAAAGCTTAAAAATCATTAAAATCGAAAAGAATCCAATTCACCTTCCTTTTGGGAAGCTATTCCCAATTTCAAAAATAGTAGAGAAATCAGGTCTTCACAACTCGAGTGATGACTAAACTTTATGAAAGTTAAGGTGTAGTTCCAAGGAGGGGGTGAATTGGGTTTATAAAATTATTTTAAGCCTTTTCGCAAATTCACAATATTTAGAAAGCACACAAGGATGTTTTTAAAATACTTAATTAAACCAACCACAATAATTAGTTCAATATCAATCACAAACCAATCAACAAACAATTAACCAATCACACAATACTTAACCAAATTGTGAGATCTGCAACACTTTCTTATTTTAGTGTTTGCAAAAACTCAGTTTAGAGTTTTAATTAAAGACCTATTTGAATGATTTTTTATAAGCTTCTTTTAATCAAGATTTCAACAAGAGATTAATCAACGTACTCCCTTTAAGGTTTCCACAAAAGATTAACTAACTTACATTCCAAAATTAAAAGGTTTTCTCAATCTCAATTTCAGCTACCTACCCTTAAACACAATTTATAAATGCTGAAAATTTAAATAGAAAAGGGTAGAGAGTGATACCAAGATTTTTTACGAGGTTTGGATTATCCTCAGCCTACGTCCTCGCCTTAGGCAAGATCACCAAAAGATTCCACTAACACGTTCCTTTGCGGGCGGAACAAACCATTTATAAACCTTCTTTAGGGAGGAGCCCCCTCTCCAAGCGATACCCTACACTCAGTTACAACGATCCAATGACCTGAACTGTCAAAGAAACAAGAAACAAGAAAAAGTTTCTTTTGTACAAAGAATGCTCTCAGATAGAGCTATGGTTAGTACAAGCTATGGTTAGTACAATTGAAAGCACTAATATACTTAAAAACTAATATCAAAAGAAATAGAATTGAAGCTCAAGAATTAATTCACCGGATTTCTTCTCAAGATAAGAATCATCAATTTAGAAGTTTTAGCTCAAAGAAGATTGATCAGAGACTCAAATAATCTCAGAAATTCTCAGTATGAAAGAGTGAGCAAGAGAGCTTTGAGAGAGTTAGAGAAATTATAGCTTGAGAGTAGATTTTCAATGCTTGGTGTATATTTGATTAGAGAAATCATGTATTTATAGGCTCAAAAAGGTTCAATTCGTGTTGCCCAAGTTACTTGGAGTGTTTCCCAAGTTTATACAAAATTTGGGGCACAAGAAACATAAATTTGATTTTTAAAACTTTTAAAAAATATAGCAATTAATAGTGTTCAAGCGTTTGAGGTCTCGGGGTCAGTCGCTTGAGGTTTCTTAAAAGTGTGAATTTTTATTTATAAAACACGGTCAAGTGCCTGAGGTTGCAAGGGTCAGTCACCTAAACATACACTACTTCTTCAGAATTTTTTTAGGAAAATCTTCAGGTGCCAGAGGTTTAATCTTCAGTCGTCTGAATAGATATAAATTCTAATTTTCAGGTTATTTTTCAAAAACACTTAGCCATCTTACTTTTTTACTTTAAAAGAACATTTTCTAGGGTTTTAAAATAAGGTCTCTAAGTCCACGACAACCCCAAATGAGTTTCAAAACATTTCAATATGATATTTAGTATGAAGTACTCACATAATTCATTCTAAAGCCTTAAACACTCCAAGTTTGAAGTCTTCATATGAGTCTTTGCTTTGAATCCTCTTAGACTTGAGCTTAAGTCATCTTTAGGCTTTCATATGCTCTGAACATTTTGGTCCTCTTGGGCTTTCTTTTGATCACATTATTGAAGGAGTATGACTTTATGAAACTTGTGATCTTGAACATGCATTTCTTTTGATCTTTTGAACTTTGTCTTTTAAGCTTTCATGAAATATCATCCCTTAAACATGACATGTTAAATCTTCCTTTTTTTTTTTATCATTAAAACAAGATTCAAAAGCCATGTTAGGCCAACAATCTCTTCGTTTTTTATGATGACAAATAAGGAGCAAAGATGAGAGAACCTTGATAAGGCCCCCCCTTACAATAAGTATGTCTTTTAATAAATATGAAAAAAAATGATAATTTCAAATATAAGTAAGTTCAAAAAATAAGTCACAATCAAGCATATCACATTATAGCTTATGTCAACATAACAATCAAGTATATTGCATTATAGCACATGTCAACATATATGCTTATAGTCTTCTTCTTCTTATGTTCTTATTTTTGCATTTACTTCCCCATGCTATATCTTATGTCAAGAGTATGTATTTTACATATTTGCTACATATTTGCTATGTTCTCATTTTTCATGGTTGCTCTCTAAGATATTCTCTTCTCATGTTTGCTTTCTCATGTTTGCTCAATATCTCTCCTCCTTTGACATCAATCAAAAAGAAATGAGGGGCATATGCACAAAGAGTCTTAGCATATAAAAAGAATAGTCATATTACACAAAGTCATAAGTAATAAAGTTACAAGCCATACTAAAAAAAAAAACAAATGAAGCAACATAAAACAAAGCCAATACATAGAGAGTTCTTAATAAAACACAAATTGGAAAATAAATTAGTTATCATCAGCATCATCATCTTCCTATTCAGCTTCCTCTTCATCACCTTCCTCAGATTCTTCATCAGATGAAGCATCACTGCGAGGGGCAGAACTAGTATCCATAGGATCAACATTATGAGACGAGCTAGCTTGATATTGCTCGATACGAGTGAGACGCTGATCAAGTGAGGAAACATTCTCTTGAAGGGTTTGAAGTCCAGATGCAATATCTTTGCTAAAAGTATAAAATTCATGATGGAAGGGGATAAACCAAGAGGGAGTGTTAGTTAGAGGTCCTTGGTCCTAAGCTAGAGGAGGAGGAGGTACAGCTGCTGGTCTTTGAGGTCGTCCTCCTTTCAAAAACCAAACCTGATTGTGTTTTTCATATCCCATTTTATTGAGGGTTGTGGAGGTGAAAAGTTCATATCTTGTGCGTTTGATGAACAATTCAGTAGGTATGGTAACATTAAGTTGGGCAAAGATAAGGTTCAACACACCTCCATAAGGAATAGCTACATGAGTAGCTTCCAATTTGGCCTACATCCATTTCAAAATTAGGCTCAAGAGATCAAGTTTCTTCCCCTTTAGTAAACACTATAAAACAAAGCAATCAACATTGGAAAGATGATCATACGAGCTATGCTTTGGTAGGATGTTATTGGAGATGATTTTATGAAGTATTTAGGCCTGGAGATTCAGATGTTTATACATAGGTGGATGGCCAAAATAAATTGGTCATTTACCATAATCAGAGGAAAAAATTCTTCAGGTGTGAAGTCTTGCTTTAAAATCCAAATTTGAGCAAAAGTTGGACAATCAAATTCACCTGGGGTGATATGCAAAATGGGAGCCAAGATTTGTGGAGTTATAACAATTTTCTTTCCTCTAACCTAAGTGGTTGGAACATTTTTGCCATGGATCATGTTTGCATAAAATTTTTTAACTAAGTTAAGATACAATCTTTTGGCTTGATAAACGACAAAATTTTTCCAACCGATATTCCTAAACATGGGTAGGAATTCTATAAATTCAGAATTGAAGAAGGTGGTGTTGATGACCTTACCAACAATCGGGTCCATAGAACAAAGATTAGAATGATATCGAAGCTTAGATTGAGGGACGACAGGCCATTGTTCGATGTTGTTATCATCCCTTCTAGAAGAAGATCCTCGATTTGCTATGGTCTTGGTGCGAGACATCTTTGATTTTTATAGGATGGAAGAAATTAGCCAAGAGAAGCCCTAGAATTCGAGGGAAAAGATGCAGACGAAGGATTTTGAGGCTTTGATTTGAGGTATTTTGAGTCAGGAATCAAGGGAGACAAAAAGTTGGAACTTTGGGTGAGTGATGGAGCAAGGTTTAGTAGCCTAGAGTTAGGGTTTTCGCGCTTAAAATATATAGATCCCACGAGTTCAGGCGCCTAAAATTTATTCTCAGTCGCCTAAAGATTTTATGAAATTGAATTTTAGTAGGCAGTAGCACCTCAGTCGCCCGAGGTCTGATGGCTCAGATGCCTGAGCCTCAAAAATACCCTGTGTAGGTTCTTGAACTTCCAAGCTTAGTCGCCTAAAGTCCTCAATTTTTTAAATTTCTCTTTATACTTAATATGAAACCTTCCTAAATCACTTCCCTGCTATGTAACAACCCAAGTTCTCTTCTAATGGATATAAATCTTTCTTTAGGAAGAGGTTTTGTGAAGATATCTGCCCATTGGTCATTTGTATTTATAAATTCAAGTAGGATATCTTCTTTTTGAACGTGATCTCTTAGAAAGTGGTGTCTTATGTCAATGTGTTTAGTTCTTGAGTGTGATATTGGATTTTTTGAGATGTTTATTACACTTGTGTTATCATAGTTAATTGGTATGGTGGAATATTCTATATTATAGTCCTTTAATTGTTGTTTCATGTATAAGATTTGTGCACAACAACTCCTAGCTGCTACATACTCAGCTTAAGCTATGGATAAAGCTACCGAATTTTGTTTCTTAAAAAACCAAGAAACTAGGGATCGTCCTAGAAAATGATAAGTCCCACTTGTACTTCCTCTATCAATCTTACAGCCTACATAATTGGCATTCGAATAACTAATCATTTCGAATCCGGTATCCTTAGGATACCAAAGTCCTAAATTGATTGTACCTATCAAGTACCTTAGGATTCTTTTAACGACTATTTGATGTGATTCTTTAGGTGCTGATTGAAATCATGCACAAATGCATACACTAAACATTATATCTGGTCTACTAGTTGTTAGGTATAGAAAACTTCTTATCATACCTCTATAATATTTCATATCTGCTGGTTTCCCTTTTTCATCTTTATCGAGGCTTATTAAAGTACTCATGGGGGTACCTATGGGCTTACTACTTTCCATATCGAATTTCTTAAGCATATCTTTTATATATTTGGATTGACTTATAAAAGTTCCATTCTTTTCTTATTTGATTTGTAATCCTAGAAAGTATTTTAATTCTCCCATTGTAATAACCTGAAAAAAAAATATAAAAAAATAATTAATTAATTAATTGGTTAAAAACTATTAAATTAATGTACTAAATAAACAAATAAAAAAATAGTATGAAAAAAAAAGACTAATTATTAATTAATTAATTATTATTGAATTAGTTGATTAAATAAACAAATAAAAGGAATAATGTGGAAAAGAAAAAAAAACTGAAATAAAGATATATATATATATATATAATATTAAAATAATATATATTAAATGTAATAAGATGGATTGGATTTCAATTTGAAATCCAATTCCATCTTCTTCTTCTTCCGTCGTCTGCATCTCTCTCTGTTCTCTGTCTGTCTCTGTTTCACTCCTTCGTCCTCCTCCTCTCTCTCCTCAATTTTGTCAACCTAACGAGTGCCGATTGGAAAACGGAAGGTACCGTTGGGTTCCTAACTCCGCCACCGATATTTCTACTAGAGCGAATTTATTGTGGAAGCGGGCGGCGTAAGAACCACTCTTGGGGAAAGGTATATTTTTTATAAATTCTCAATTTCTCCTTAGATTTTCAATCAAATCGACAATCAGGCACCACCATGAGGTCCTAATCGTGATCGTCATCATTTTGGTTGGAGTAAATTTCTAATTGGGGTTTTCTAGACCTCACTCCAAAGCGAGAGTGGGATTTGGAAAATTTGTCAAATTGGTTATATTTAAGGGTATAACTGCTTATTTAGTATTTAAGGACCTAGGAAATATTAAAATAGTATTTTATTTAGGATTAATTTAATGGAATTAGGATTTTTTATTTAGGGTCCGGGTGAGCGCCGCAGGTATTTTTCGGGGTCCTTGTTGGCGTAGTTCAAGAAACAAGGTAAGTGGAAAAATATATATTAAATTAGATTTTTTATGAATTTAATAGAAAATGAATTGTGTTATATATACGTGCATATGTTTCGGTATGAGTTCAAAATACCAACCATTTAAATTATGTTTTTTCGAGTTTAGAGCTGTTTATTAGATACGTATACGCGAAAATGAATTGATGAAAGTGGAAAATATTTTCAGGATAATTATGAAAGAAATGAAAGGTATTTTTAGTATATAAACATTAAATGTTGGTTGACTCATTTTACAGGCAGTGAATGAATTTTATTGCTAAATTGCATGACATGAGTAAATGTAAGTTCTATGCAAATATATGTTAAATGTATGAGATGCAGGTTAAGTAAGTAATACATTGAGAATGAAATATGATATGAATTATGCTGTTGTGTGTGTTAATGCAACCATGTAAACAGTTAAAATATGTTGGGTAAAATAGCTGAAAGATGTTGGGTAAATGTATGACAGCTAAAAAATGCTGTGTAAAACAGCTGAAAGATGTTGGGTAAAACAGCTGAAAGATGCTAAGTAAAACAGCTGAAAGATGTTGGGTAAATGTATGACAACTGAAAAATATTGGGTAAAACAACTGAAAGATGCTGGGTAAAACAGCCGAAAGATGCTGGGTATGTAATGAAATAAAATGAATATGGAAATGAATGAAATGAAAATGAAGTATGAAATGTGAACAATGTAAAACGGGAAAGAGTCACTTAAAGTAAAATGAAATGAAATGTTAAAGTTATGAACATGAACAAATGTGAATGGTTGAATAATGATAGAAAAAATAATGTATTATGACATTAGCAGTATTGAGGCTAGTAGAACATGTTACGTTTGGGCGAGGCAAACTCTTCGCTCGAGGGCTTGTTGAGAAAGACAAGTACCTTGGTTGTATCAGGTGTAGTAGTAGGCTGCATAACGTGCTAGAAACTACTTGTATGGGTGGGTAGATTTCCTTATTCTTGGGAGCCTTCGCCACTAAACTTTTGTATGAACTGTGTGAGTACGAGATTAATTCCTCACTTGAGGGCTTACTGAGTAAGGTGAGTGCCTTGATATGCTTTATCTGTTACCTTTGGGTTGTCTAAGTATCAGAGTAGAGGGGTGCTACTTGTATGGGCGGGTAATCACCCCTATCCTTGGGTAATCTCGTGGGTTAAATCTTTTGCATGTGTTTGGTTAAGATCAGAGAATGATTTCGGAAATTGTGTTAAAAATTTTCAAATGTTAAATATTATATTGTTATATAAACTCATATTAGCCACACACACTGTTTTAATATATTGTTTCTTCCCTTGTTGAAATGTGTCTCACCCGAATATGATTATTTCTTTTTCAGGACATCCTCGAGGTCGGGCTTAAAGAGCTCGAGGGTTTTTAGACTTTTTGACAAGCATTAAAAGAAAGGGTATATACGGATAATACTTTGGGGAATGTAAATATTTATGTTTATGTCTTTATGTTTTAAGGTTGTTGAGTAAGGAATGATTGTGAAAATACTGAAATGTTTTTGGGAGTTATGTAGATTTATGGAAATGTAGGTGATGGATGATTACTATGGATTATAGATAGGAATTAGTAAACTCTAGTATTATGATATTATATGTATGAAGATTATATTTATGTTTTCCGCTGCATATATGTTGATTATGGATTATCAGGGATTTTATCAGGTATAACGCGCCGGACCCGGGTTTAAAGGTTCGGGGTGTTACACCAGCATGCTCATTTCAAATTCCTCTTGCATACATTTGGAAAACTCCTTGCATAGATTATCATTAGTTGCACCAAATATGATATCATCTACATAAATTTTGATTATGAGCATGTCTTCTTTCTTAGTCTTAATAAATAAGATACTATTAACCTTTCCTCTAGAAAACCCCTTTTCTAGTAAGAATCCACTAAGTCTTTCATACCAATCCCTAGGGCCTTGTTTCAAACCATATAAAGCCTTACCTAGCTTGTACACATATTCAGGATTTTGAATGTCCTCAAAGCCTGGTGGTTGTGCTACATATACCTCTTCATTAATGAAACCATTTAAAAATGCACTCTTTACATCCATTTGATACAATTTGAATTCCTTATGAGATGCATAAGCTAAAAGCATTCTAATTGTTTCCATTCTAGTTATGGGAGCAAATGTTTCATCATAATCTATTCCTTCTTCTTAGTTGTATCATTTAGCTACAAGTTTACCTTTATTTCTTACCACAATTCCATTTTCATCCTTTTTATTTCTAAATACCCATTTAGTTCCAATGATTGAATGGTTATCCAGTTTGGGAACTAATTTCCATACTTTACTTCTTTCTAATTGATTTAATTCTTCTTGCATGGTAATTATCCATGAGTCATCACTTAGAGCTTCTTCATCATTCTTTGGTTCATCTTGAGATAAGAAAACATAGTGATTGCATAGATTTTTCAAAGAGGATCTTGTAGTTATACCTCGTGATGGTTCTCCAATTATTTGATCTTTTGGATGATTTCTTACATATTTCCATTCTTTTGGTAATTTAGTATTTTCAACTGCATCATTATTTGATTTTTCTTCATTTTCTTCTTTTTTTGCTTCTACTATGTCTAAGTCTTCTGGTTTTTGAGTAGTTTGAACTTCTTCACCTTTTATTAATTAATTGAATGGATTTTCTTCATCAAATGTCACATGAATTGATTCCAAGATTGTAAGAGTTATTTTATTGTATATTCTAAAAGCTTTGCTCTTTAATGAATATCCTAAGAATATACCTTCATCGGCTTTTGCATCAAATTATCCTAAATCATCTTTATCATTTAATACATAGCATTTGCATCCAAAAACATGGAAGTAAGAGATGTTAGGCTTTCTACCTTTTCAAAGTTCATAGGGAGTTTTATTCAAATTTGATCTTATTGAAACTCTATTTATCACATAACATGGGGTGTCAGCCTAAAAGTATTTAGGTAAATTATGTTCATTTAACATTGTTCTTACCATTTCTTGAAGAGTTCTATTCTTTCTTTCAACAACTCCATTTTTTTGTGAAGTTTTAGGTGCTGAAAAATTATGATTAATTTCATATTCATTGCAAAATTTTTCAACATCTTTGTTGTTGAATTCTCTTCCTTGATCATTTCTTATATTTGAAACATTATATCCCTTTTCATTTTGAAGTTTCTTACATAAATTTATTAACACGTTACAAGCTTTATCCTTGGAGGCTAAAAATAATACCCAAGTAAACCTAGAGTAGTCATCAACTATAACAAAGGCATAATGCTTACGTCCTATGCTTTGAGTTCTAGTAGGACCAAACAAATCTAAATGAATAAGTTCTAAGGGTCTACTAGTAGAAATATGTTTTTTCTTTTTAAAACTTGTTTTAATTTGCTTTCCAAGTTGGCAAGCGTCACAAATATCTTTTATGAATTTTGTATTTGGTAAAACTTTGACTAACTTCTTTCTAGATAAGTTTGATATATAATAGGTTCATGCTTGCATGTCCTAGTCTTCCATGCCAAAGCCAACTAGCTTCATTCATAGCAACCAAGCATGTTACATCTTGAGAGATTAAGTTTTCAAGGTTTATGCAATATGTATTATTTACTCTATAAGCTGTGAATAGAATTTCATGTTTTCTTAGATTTTGAACTGTGCACTTATCTTGCTTAAAGATTATGTCAAGCCCATTGTCACTAAGTTGACTTATGCTTAAAAGGTTATGCTTTAATCCATCAACTAACGAAACATCATCAAATGTAAGTGAGGATTCTTTACCAATTTTACCAATTCCGATGTTTTTACCTTTGGCGTTGTTACCGAAGGTCACATACCCTCAATCTTTTTGAACTAGGGAAGTGAAATTTGTTCTATCTTCGGTCATATGTCTTGAACATCCACTATCCAAGTACCATTTTTCCTTTGATGGAGTAGTCCTAAAGCATACCTACAAGGAAGGATTCACGGTGTTACTTTTGGAACCCAAACTTTTTTAATTCTTTTTAAGTCATGCCTAGTTTTAGTGTTTACTTTCCATTCATTCTTGATTTTGACATACTTCTTTTTAAGTGGACAATTAAACTTTATGTGTCCCTTATTCCTACACAAGTAGTAAGTAGTGTTTTCATGTATATTTGTAGAGGATGTACTTGTATATTATTTTGCTTCTTTTACAAAATATCCCATGAATAAATTTTGCTTCTTTTTGTTTTCAATTCCATTGTAACCAATTCTTTCTTTATTACTAATCATCCTTTGTTGTCTTTTTCAAAATTTTCTTTTCCTCTAGTAAAGTTATAAATGATCTTATCTTTATCTTCAATTTTACTTTTAAGTTCACTTATTTCTAAGTCTTTCTTGTTTTCACCATTTACTTGTAGTTTTACTAACTCTTGAGACATGTTGTAAATTTTCTTCATTAGATCTTCAATATGAGAATATTTTTCTTTTTTAAATGTTTTAGAACTTTCTAGTTAATTCTTAAGATTTTCATTTTGTTCTTTCAAAGCTATGTTCCTTTTAGACACTTTAATGAACCTATTGTGTAAGGTAAATAATTCAGCTTAGATTTCCTTGTATGCAGGTATACTATCACATGAATAATTACTAGACTCTCCACTAGATTCTTTCGATGAACTATAATAAGAGTTACCAGCATTGTATGCCATAATTCACTTGATTCATCCTCCGATTTGTTTGAGCTTGTGTCATCCCTCATAAATTTCATTGCCTTCTTTTTCTTCTTCTTGTCTTTCTTCAGCTATGGACAATCAGGTTTAATGTGTCCAACCTTCTTACAATTATAACATGTAGGTGGATTGTTCTTAGTTTCCTTTGTGTTTGTTTCTCCTTTGTTATTTTTTGATCCTTTAAACTTTCGAGGGAATTTCTTATTCTTTCTGAAAAATTTTCCAAGTCTTTTAGTGATAAGGGCTAGTTCTTCATCATCTAATTCGTTGTCTTCATCTTCATCACTAGAACTTTCTTTACTAGCCTTACGGACTATTGATTTCTTATTTTTATTATTGTTCTTCGAATTTCTTTCATTCATTGTCATCTCATATGTGAGAAGGTATCCGATTAACTCATCAAGAGAGGTATTTTTCAGATTTCTACCTTCCGTGTTATTGCTGTGGCCTTTGGTTCCCATATTGAAGGAAGTCCTTTAAGGATTTTTCTAGTTATTTCATATGTTGAATAATTTTCCCCTAAAGCATTTAAAGAATTTATTATATGAGTGAACCTAGTATACATGCTAGTGATATTTTCTTCCGAATTCATCTTAAAGGTCTCATACTCGCTAGTGAGCATGAGCATGTCGATTCTACTATCTCTAATATCTATAGTTCCTTCATAGGTTACTTCAAGCTTGTCCCAAATTTATTTGGTTGGCTTACATGCCATGACCCTATTAAACTTATTTATGTCTAAAGCGCAATATAGTGCATTCATGACACTTGAGTTTACTTGTGTCATTTTATAGTCATTATCGGTCAAGTCTCTTTCTTCTTTAGGAACTTCTTTACCATCTACTAATTTAGTAGGAATGTAGTCACCGTGTGTGACAACTTTACATGCTTTTCAACCCATATTTTGAATGTATACTCTCATTCTTTGTTTCCAAAACGTATAGTTTAAACCATAAAAGATAGGCGGTCTAGTTGAGGATTGGCCTTCAGGAAAAGGGGATACACCCAGGTGTGCCATTTAGACCTTTATATAGCTTCTAATTAAGATTTTCTATAACTTAGCTTTGATAATAATTTAAAGTTAAGGTGTAGTCCACAAAGGGGGGGGGGTGAATTGGGTTTATAAATATCTTTTAAGTCTTTTTGCAAATTCACAATCTTTAGCAAACACACAAGGACATTTTGAATTTAAATACTTAATTAAACCCACCACAATCAACATTTCAATATCAATCACAAACCAATCAACAAACAATCAACCAATCACAAAATACTTAACTAAATTGTGAGAGTTGCGATACTTTCTTATTTCAGCGTTTGCAAAAACTCAGTTTAGAGTTTTAATTAAAGCCCTGTTTGAATGATTTTTTATGCTTTTCTTTTAATAAAGATTTCTGCAAGCGATTAATCAACATGCTCCCTTTAAGGTTTTTGCAAAATATTAACCAACATACTTTCTTAAATTAAAAGGTCTTCTCAATCTTAATTTCAGCTACCTGCACTTAAACACAATTTGCAAATGCTAAAAATTTAAATAGAAAAGGGTAGAGAGTGAGACCAAGATATTTTACGAGGTTTGGCTTATTCGCAGCCTATGTCCTTGCCTTAGGCAAGACCACCTAAGGATTCCACTAACACGTTACTTTGCGGGTGGAAACAAACCGTTTACAAACCCTCCTTTAGGGTGGAGCCCCCTCTCCAAGCGATACCCCATGGGCGGTTACAATGATCCAATGACCTGAATCGTTAAAGAAACAAGAAATAAGAAAGTGTTTCTTTTGTACAAAGAATGCTCTCAGATAGAGCTGGTTGGTACAATTGAAAGCACTAATATACTTCAAAACTAATATCAAAAGAAATTGAATTGAAGCTCAAGAATTAATTCACCATATTTCCTCTCAAGATAAGAATCAACAATATAGAAGTTTCAGCTCAAAGAAGATTTGATCAGAGACTCAAATAATCTCAGCAATTCTCAGTATGAAAGAGTGAGCAAGAGAGATTTGAGAGAGTAAGAGCAATTATAGATTGAGAGCATATTTTCAATGCTTGTTCTGTATTTGATTAGAGAAATCATGTATTTATAGGCTCAAAAAGGTTTAATTCATGTTGCCCAAGTCACTTGGAGTGTTTCCCAAGTTCATACAAAATTTGGGGCACAAAAAACATAAATTTGAATTTTAAAACTTCTAAAAAATATAGCCATTAATAGTGTTCAGGCGCTTGAGGTCTCGAGGTCAGTTGCCTAAGGTTTTTTAAAACTATGAATTTTTAGTTATAAAACAGGGCAAGCACCTGAGGTTGCAAGGGTCAGTCGCCCGAGCCTACACCGCCTGTGATGACCCAAAAATATATATATATGATTAAAGTACAATAATAATAAAATAATAAAAATAGTCATTAAGTTAATATCAATACAGAAGTGTTTTTCTGTAGGATCCTTGATTCCATGTTTGATGCCTAAGAAAGACCTTGTCTTAGCGAGTGCTCAGAGACCATTGCGGCTCAGTCGCTCCCTGGAGGTCGGCCTGGTCAAAATGGAATTTCATAGGATAAACAGGATAGATACTGTTTATACACGTAAATAAGTATATATACATAAAATAGTGTTTTGACAGACATAATTTGTAGAAATACATAATAAGATGATAATAATATAGGTATCATATGTGGGGCCCACA
Source organism: Malania oleifera (assembly GCF_029873635.1). Taxonomy (NCBI): domain Eukaryota; kingdom Viridiplantae; phylum Streptophyta; class Magnoliopsida; order Santalales; family Ximeniaceae; genus Malania; species Malania oleifera. Next base: position 55,546,705 of record NC_080427.1, on the reverse strand, counting down.
AGACTATGTGGGATCCACATGAGTCCCGGAGCCACAAGACACTGTTTATATACGTAAATGAGTACATAAAACAATGTTTTAACTGATATAATTTGAAGAAATATATGATAAAATAATAATAATATAGGTATCCTATGCGGGGCCCACAAGACTGTGTGGGGCCCACATGAGTCCCGAAACCGTATCAAGGTTTTCACAAGTCTCAAAACTATGCAGGATGCATAAAATCGTATAAGAGTTATTGGAATTACGTACGATCCATTTGGGTCTCGAAATTGTGTGGGGCCCACAAGACTACATGGGGCCCACAAGACCATGTGGGGCCCACATGAGTTTTTAAAATTTAAATTTAATTCTTGTTCAAAAATAAAATAAAATAAAATAAATACTAAATATAGTTTAAAATTAATAACAATGATAATAATAATGATTAAGAAAAATAATAAAATAATAAAATAATTAGTTAGGTAATGGATTAATTAATAAGGTAAGTAATTAATTAAAAATTTATTTAGTGAGAATGGTGGCAAGCACTCCCAAACGGCCTCCACTCAAGTTTAAAATTAATAACAATGATAATAATAATGATAATAATGATTAAGAAAAATAATAAAATAATAAAATAATTAGTTAGGTAATGGATTAATTAATTAGGTAAGTAATTAATTAAAAATTTATTTAGTGGGAATGGTGGCAAGCACTCCCAAATAGCCTCCACTCAACCCATACCTTGCTCATCCCTTGCCCATTCTTTAATTTTTAAAATTATAATTTCACCTATCTCCCCACACTTTTATAAATTCTATTTCTTCCCCAAAATTTTCCTATAAATAGGGAGCTCTCAACCTTCATTTTTCACAACAATTTTCCAAGGAAGAGAAGGATTAGTGAGTGAAAGAATTTGTGGTGGAGAGAGAATTTTTGAATAAATTCTTAATCACCCACTTTTTCCGATCTCATTTCTTAAAGATAGTTATTGTGTTCGTAGCACACGGTAAAAGAAGAAGGTAAGTAAATTTGATTATGTTAGTATTTTTATTCAAAATTTATACCCGAGTTTATTTGTAAGTAAATTTTGATTATGTTAGTTTCTTTTTATTTTAAATTCATACCCGAGTTTATTTTGTACGTAAATTTTAATTATGTTACTTAGTTCCACAAAATTTCTATGAGTTTATTTTTACGCATATTTAATTATACCAGTTCTATCTTTAATATACTTGCATCTATATTTGGGTTAAGAAATGTTCTAATCCCCTCGGGTAAATTTTCAGCATTTATTTCTATTCAAAAATAAAATTATATATATTTTTAACACAAAAATTGTGTGGCATGAGTTTATTTTTACGTTACATTTTTTTATGAAAATATGAGTAAAGATGAGATTTTCACGATATTATTTTAAATTGTATAAATTATAATAAGATGATTTTAAAACCCCTTATGGCAACGAAAGTTCAAAGTTACAGATGCTCGGTACCGCAGCTTAAAGTTTATACGGATCAGAGTGCACCCACACTGTTTACAGAGTGGTTATTTATGTTAGTGGATTTCTCCTGAGTGCACACCTGGTTTAAGTCCAGGACTTAATAAGGAAAATCTCACTTAAAGTTTACGTACGTTGATTTAGTTTGGTCGGTCAGCCAACTAAGTCCAGTCTTCGGACCGCACAACCCAGTCATGGGGGTAAACATGACTTACGGCAAACAGGCCTAAGGGTGGTTTTTACAATATATGTTTATACATATTTAATTACGTGTACAAAGTTACTGATGATTTGAAGGAAAAGTGTAAGTTTACGTGAAAAGGATCATTTTGGTGCTTAAATGACGATCTAAGGAAAACGTACAAGGAAAAGTATATGTATGTTTATCATTAAGTATTTTTACAGTTTTAAAGTTAAAAGTTTAATTTAACAGTTATAGTATATGATTGTAAAAATTTATTATTGAAATTTATGACAAAAGTTTTATGCAGAAATTTTTAAATTTATATTTATTCTAAAAGCAGTCTTGAAGTTGTATTAAATATTGTTTTACGAAATTCTTTAAAAGCTCATTTTGGCCACACACTAATAATAATCTTATTTACTTACTGAGCGTCGTCTCACCCCAATCATATTTGATTTCAGATAACTCTGAAGGACATGTCGGAAATCAGGCTTAGCAAGCATGCGGGTGGGGATTAGAAAAATAAAGATTTATTTGAAACATTAGTATGATTTCAGATATTTACGTTTGTGTAATTTTCTTCTTTTGAAATAAGTGATTGTAACATGAATAATTAGCGCTCTGGTTTAATAAGAATCGAGTTTATTTGCTTCCGCTGTAAATCAGTAGTAAAGAGTTAATATCCCAGGCCCCTCGGGGTCGGGGTGTTACACCGCCTCTTCAGAATTTCTTCAGAAAAATCTTCAGGCGCCTGATGTTTAATCTTTAGTCGCCTAAACAGATAAAAATTATGATTTTTAAGTTATTTTTTCAAAAACACTTAGCCATTTTGCTTTTTTACTTTAAAAGAACATTTTCCGGGGTTTTAAAATAAGGTCTTTAAGTCCATGACAACCCCTAATGAGTTTCAAAACATTTCAACATGATATTTAGTATGAAGTACTCACATAATTCATCCTAAAGCCTTAAACACTCTAAACTTAAAGTCTTCATATGAGTCTTTGCTTTGAATCCTCTTAGACTTGAGCTTGAGTCATCTTTAGGCTTCTATATGCTCTGAACATTTTGGTCCTCTAGAGCTTTCTTTTGATCGCATTATGGAAGGAGTATGACTTTACGAAACTTGTGATCTTGAACATGCATTTCTTTTTATCTTTTGAACTTTGTCATTTAAGCTTTCCTGAAATATCATCACTTAAACACGACATGTTAAATCAACCTTTATTTGTTATCATCAAAACGAGAATGAAAAGTCATGTTAGGCCAACACTTTAGATGAGGCATTTAAGGCTTTCTAGATGAGTTTAGGATAAGATGTTTAGATAGTAAAATTCATTTCCTAAAACTTAAACTTGTGCAATGGATAGAGTATGCTTAACTTTAGATATTCATATTTGAGAATGAGTTAAGCATAGAGAGTTATTTACCAGGTAAAGATACTTTTGTAACCATGGTATTCCTCCGCCAAAAGTGAGGGTATATTAATAAATAAATGGAAGTGCCGCCCTCTTTTCTTTAAAAAAAAATAAAAAAAGATAATGATTTATGGTTTATATCTCAGACATGAAAGGTTCCAGATATATTTGACAGCTAAGTCCTTAACCTTTACTTTGAACCACTCAAAGATATGATATAAATAATGTAGAAACATGACGTCTCATTCAGGCAGATGCAATCCTTATTCCTAATTAGTACAAAGTTTGCATGCTATAGCGAATATATTCATATTTTATCCAATCATTATATATGTATATACATTAAGTGATTAGACTGGATATATTACTTGAATTTGCATATTGGCTTAATTCTCTAATGGTTCTTAATATAACAATATTGTATAGCTGTTGGAAATGGTGTCATCTCAAGAGGGTGGGGGGTGTGAATTGGAGATTTAAAAACTTTTCAACTAATTTAAAATGTTTCGCCGATTCACCACATACCATGTCTCATTTAATATTAAACACGTGTATGTAAAAAGATTAAGCTATTTGGTTCATGCATACATGCGTATCTCATTCAAAGTAAATGTGTGCATGCTACTAAATATAACAGTAAATAAATAGGCATACACATACTGAATTTAAAGTGCAGTAACTTAAATGAGATAGGGAGAGAGAGACACAAGATTTGTTATCGAGATTCTGCCAAACTAGCCTACATCCCCGTCTTGGGCATACCCCCCAAGGATTACACTATACCTACTCACTTAAATAGGTGAGCAGAAGCCGTTTACATCCTCTCCTTATGGAACGAGGAAAACCCCAGCTTAATTACTAGGCTGAGCCGAACTAATCTCACTTATGGGGCTGAGACTCCCAAGTTCAATTTCTGGGATGAAACGAACCGGTCTCATTTACGGGGTTAAGACTCCCCAGTTCAATTAACGGGCTGAACCCAACTAGTACATGGAAAATATTTTTGTATATGAAAATGATTTTAAAATATACAAGCAGAAATGTACACATTTAAGCTCAAATACAAACACTCTAGTATGATTTGAAATGTATGCTCAGTAGAGTAAGGGTGTTTTTCAAATAAAGTTTACAATCTTTGAAAATGATTTATATGAAAAGCACATCAAAGATTTATATGATCTTTGATTTCAAAAATGAAATATTCAATAAGTAATTTTCAAAGATCTTTAAACCCTCAAGATATTTTCCCAAGTAAAGATGTTAAAAATAAGTTCATGGAAAACTAGGGTTTTTAGTTCAAAAGATTTTTGCAATGAAAATACACTTAAAAATAAATGCCCAACTAAAATACTCTCTTTAACAAATATTTCAAAGAATAATAGAGGGAGTTGGAGAGTATAAGATTTACCCCATAAAATATTTTTGCACTAAAAACATGTTTTGGGGGAACTTTGATTAGGAGAAAAGTAGAGAGAAAAATTGGCTAATCAAAGTTACTAATTTTAACAAATGAAGGGGTATTTATAGTTTTTCTAAAAATTATGACCGTTAGGGACCTATTGGAAATTTTTATAAAAGTTTAATTAAGTTTTAACCTTAATTACCGCAATTAAACATGAGCAACCTGAGAGTTTCGGTCAATTGAACCTAAGTTCGGTCGCTCAAAAAGAGACAAGGGAAAAAGTGAGTTTTTGAGGTTCAGGTGTCTGAAAATGGGTTCTATTTGTTGAACCGAAGGCGATTTCAAAAGACTGCGATTTGGGTTCCTAGTTTTGATTTCGGTCTGCCGAACGCATGTGTTCGGTAGCTCGAGACAAATTTGAACGTGATGTTCGGGCGCTCAGGGAAGGTGAAAAGTCACCGCTCAAAGGTTCGATCGCCGAGGGACATTCAATTCAATTTGGTTCGGTCGCCTGAACTAGTCAAACATTCAGTCAACCGAGGCTTTTTCAATGCACACAGTTTGGTCGCTCAAAGCCCTTTCATACTTAAGATTATGTCATGATTTTTAGCAAAATTATATGCAGGGACCTAGGGTCAATCTAAGGTATAGGAATTTTAATTTACCCTAAAAACTTGGTGTCAGTCAACCGAATCAACCCTAAGGTCTATTTACAGTTCTGTCTGATCATTCAAATCATTTCATGCATATGCATGCCTTATTACAGACCAAAATAATAAAAATTAAAATGCATATTCAAATTGAAACAAATGTCTTCTTCTTCTTCTTTGCTCTCTTGACCTTATCAAATACACTAGATAATATCGCTCTTCAAGTTCTTCTGGCATCCATTTATCAGTGTCTTATGTTCATGCTGAAATGGAAACCTGTTCACACACTAAATGCACACAAAAGATACTGGTGGTTTCTTAGCATCAAAATAG